>NC_069500.1:1047827466-1049054966 GCF_027579735.1 Bombina bombina | reverse complement strand
CAGGGGAGAGAGAGAGCGCAAAAGGGGGAGAGAGAGAGCGCAAAAGAGAGGGGTGAGAGAGAGAGCACAAAAGAGAGGGGGAGAGAGAGCGCAAAAGAGAGGGGGAGAGAGAGAGCGCAAAAGAGGGGGGAGAGAGAGCGCAAAAGAGAGGGGGGGAGAGAGATCTCAAAAGAGAGGGGGAGAGAAAGCGCAAAAGAGAGGGGGGAGAGAGAGCAAAAGAGAGGGGCAGGGAGAGAGCGCAAAGGGTGGGACCGCTGTACCCTGCAAAAAATGGCCCGTGTGAACGGGCTTTAGGACTAGTATGTTGTATAATTCACTGCGCTTGGGAGAATGGAACATTATGAGCCTGTACAGGGAGTGCAGAATTATTAGGCAAATGAGTATTTTGACCACATCATCCTCTTTATGCATGTTGTCTTACTCCAAGCTGTATAGGCTCGAAAGCCTACTACCAATTAAGCATATTAGGTGATGTGCATCTCTGTAATGAGAAGGGGTGTGGTCTAATGACATCAACACCCTATATCAGGTGTGCATAATTATTAGGCAACTTCCTTTCCTTTGGAAAAATGGGTCAAAAGAAGGACTTGACAGGCTCAGAAAAGTAAAAAATAGTGAGATATCTTGCAGAGGGATGCAGCACTCTTAAACTTGCAAAGCTTCTGAAGCGTGATCATCGAACAATCAAGCGTTTCATTCAAAATAGTCAACAGGGTCGCAAGAAGCGTGTGGAAAAACCAAGGCGCAAAATAACTGCCCATGAACTGAGAAAAGTCAAGCGTGCAGCTGCCAAGATGCCACTTGCCACCAGTTTGGCCATATTTCAGAGCTGCAACATCACTGGAGTGCCCAAAAGCACAAGGTGTGCAATACTCAGAGACATGGCCAAGGTAAGAAAGGCTGAAAGACGACCACCACTGAACAAGACACACAAGCTGAAACGTCAAGACTGGGCCAAGAAATATCTGAAGACTGATTTTTCTAAGGTTTTATGGTCTGATGAAATGAGAGTGAGTCTTGATTGGCCAGATGGATGGGCCCGTGGCTGGATTGGTAAAGGGCAGAGAGCTCCAGTCCGACTCAGACACCAGCAAGGTGGAGGTGGAGTACTGGTTTGGGCTGGTATCATCAAAGATGAGCTTGTGGGGCCTTTTCGGGTTGAGGATGGAGTCAATCTCAACTCCCAGTCCTACTGCCAGTTTCTGGAAGACACCTTCTTCAAGCAGTGGTACAGGAAGAAGTCTGCATCCTTCAAGAAAAACATGATTTTCATGTAGGACAATGCTCCATAACACGCGTCCAAGTACTCCACAGCGTGGCTGGCAAGAAAGGGTATAAAAGAAGAAAATCTAATGACATGGCCTCCTTGTTCACCTGATCTGAACCCCATTGAGAACCTGTGGTCCATCATCAAATGTGAGATTTACAAGGAGGGAAAACAGTACACCTCTCTGAACAGTGTCTGGGAGGCTGTGGTTGCTGCTGCACGCAATGTTGATAGTGAACAGATCAAAACACTGACAGAATCCATGGATGGCAGGCTTTTGAGTGTCCTTGCAAAGAAAGGTGGCTATATTGGTCACTGATTTGTTTTTGTTTTGTTTTTGAATGTCAGAAATGTATATTGGTGAATGTTGAGATGTTATATTGGTTTCACTGGTAAAAATAAAAAATTGAAATGGGTATATATTTGTTTTTTGTTAAGTTGCCTAATAATTATGCACAGTAATAGTCACCTGCACACACAGATATCCCCCTAAAATAGCTATAACATAAAACAAACTAAAAACTACTTCCAAAACTATTCAGCTTTGATATTAATGAGTTTTTTGGGTTCATTGAGAACATGGTTGTTGTTCAATAATAAAATTAATCCTCAAAAATACAACTTGCCTAATAATTCTGCACTCCCTGTATATAGCTGTACAGAATAGAAGGCACATGTTGTGTTAATATAAAATCAACGCAGCCGGGTAAGCTCAGCTCAGCATGAAGATTGTAATGTTATGTTACCCATAAAATTAGTGGTGATGATAAAGACATCATGCTAACCTAATCTAAGGGTCTAAGGTACCATACTTGATTAAAGGGCTAGTACAGGAATAATAAAAACATAGATTCTAACTATATTTAAGAGTTGTTATATAATGATTCAAGCTATCCGTAGTGTAATTATGCCTTTTTATACCACATAATAGGAAGGCTGCAGGCATAGAGAGAATCTCATGTCAAAGCCACAGCCTTTATACCGAACCTATCCAATGGGGTCTAAGGGGCATGAGCAAACTATGCAGCAAATGCTTAATACAGTACAGTGGGTATATAAAAAGTGTGTACACATACATAGAGGTCTGCCAGTATAGTTAGGACTCATATATCAAACATTGTTATCATTAAAGTCCTGAAGTCTCAGAGCAATGCATCTATGGATATTGGAAACAGGCAAGCAGGTGGAGTCCGTACATAATCATGATAGACCTACTTCATCTGCTCCCTCCATACTGTCCTACCCGATGCCAGATCTGAAAGGCAGCATGGTAATACACAAGTCCGGACCAAGCAGAACCTGTTGTATAAATGTGGAGCAGCAGTGTTCCTCTGAGAGAATCTCACCACGAAACTGTGGCATAATTTCCTCCTTCCAGCAGATGACTAATCCAAGGCCCTCCGGAACTGTCTTAGATAAATTTGTGACCTCAGGCCCGACAGTAAGGACCGGTGTAGAATGGGAATGGTCTGCACATGACATCTCTACATTTAGCAAAGAACCCAAAATGAAAGTCCCGTTAATCAGCACTGTTTCCACAACGGGATCATTGAGTGTCTCTCTATTCCCTAGCTTGTCAATATCACAAGATGAGTAAGTTAATTTTGGGATGATCAGATTACTGTTCCCAGCTCTATATGTATAGGAATTTTAAGTAAAGGGTGCCTATCGAATACATACATTAACTGTTGAAAAAAACATTTTACCTAATAGCTTATAGCGCCCTTTCAAAATAAATTCTTGTTTGTCTGTTTGAATACAGCTATCTAGGAAGGAGATAGTGTTTAGATAGTGGCTTTTTAGGTTAAGTTTAGCACTTGACTTCATATTAATATTGTCACTGATTTACCTTGTCTGCTATATGCAGGTGAAGTTTGTAAAACATTTCACAATACATGTATTTAACTAACAGAACACTAATTTACACCAAACTAGGAGCAAATGCAAGTTAAACTGTAGTAAAATATTCATTTAGTTTTGTTGAATAAAAAATCGCAATTTACAATTTTGAGTTAGAAAACCATATATCAAATACATCATTTGTATTTCACTTATATATCTCACACAATAATGTAAGATACAAAAATAAAGAAAAAAAACAAATAGCAATTTGCGAAGGATCAAAAACAAAACAAAACAGAAAACAAAACACAAAAATGAATGCATAAATTACCTCAATATCTAGTTATCTCCCATAATAAATGTAATCAATTTTTTATCATGATCCTTACAAAGCTGGTACTGATCTATTATTGAACATTTAGGGCAACAATTTTTAACATCTTGTCTCCATTTGGAGACTCTCCTAGGTAAAAAGCAAATCTTGACTTATAATTCTATATTGAGATTCTCTGTAATCAGCAAATATACAGTAGTCTTCTTCTCTACTAATTTAAAACTAATGCAAATTTTTGTTTATTTATTTCTGTCTTGCAAACTTTGCTCCATTTAGCAATAAATATACAAATTTCCCTAACCACTGATTTCTGTATAATAACTTTATAAATATCTGATAATTTAATTTTCCTTTTCTCTGTCAGGTTACAGAGATCCTGAATAGGAGAGGTCACCCACGCGTCTAGCTTTACTCTACTAATGGAATTAATGTAATGCATTACCTGCGAGTTATACAATTCCTGAGAAGAGGGCATAACATATATTAAAGCAATCTCTCTAAATGTTTTAATTTTATTATTTTTACTTTCAAAACATAGATGTATATTTTTAAAACCATTTTTATACCATTGATTAAAGGGAAATTGATATCCTGTCAAAAACTTAAGGTTACTCCAAAATGGTAAATAACCTGACATCATGTAATTAGTTTTAATTTCCTTTTATATCATGAAATAATAAGTTCGATTTTACGTGATAATGTTAATCTGTAACTCATCTATGTGCCATATAAGCCAAACTAATATTTCCTATTATCTCTTGATCAATTTCAGAGGTTTTAATGTCTTTTTTGTCTAGAAGCCAATAAAAGCTATATTTCATTAGTATAGCGATATTATAGTATTCTATATTAGGGAGTGCCAATCCCCCATTAATTTATGGTAATTATATATATATATATATATATTTTAAATCTTATTATTCCATAGAAATAATCATGGCTTTTTCAATTTGAAATAAATCCAGTTTAGTAATTTTTAATGGGAGTATCTGCAAAATATACAGTAGACCAGGAATTATCTTCATTTTTATTAAATTAATTTTACCATATAATGATAATGGTATATTCACCCATGCTTTCCTTTTTTATTTTAATTTTAATATAGCTAATTTCACATTTAATTTATAAAGATTTGAGATTTTAGAATCAATCTTAATACCCAAATATTCCATTGGAACAGATAGTTCTTCAAAAGGAAGATCAAGATCATTTAAGGGTTTTTTTTAGCCAGGGATTTGAGATTTTGTAAAGTTAATCTTATATCCTGAGAACTGACTATAATAGTCTATCATTTTTAAAATATTATTTAAATGTTCTTTAGGATCTGTGATAAATAATAATAGATGGTCTGCATATGCAACAAATTTCAATTTACATCTCCCAATTTCAATACCTGGAATAATTTGGTTTAAGTTAGATAACAAAGATTCCAAAGAAATATTAAACAAAAATGGAGATAAGTGGCAACCCTAACGGGTCCCCCATTGTAGCTGAATAGTCTCTGAATACTGTCCGTTTATTTGAACATACGCCCTAGATTTGGTATATATATTTTTTACAAACTCCAAAAAGACTCCCCTAAAGCCAAAATTCTCCAAGGTGGTTAAGAGAGGGGCCATTTGATTCTGTCAAAGGCCTTCTCTGCATCCAAAGATAGCAGGAAGGCCTCCAGAAGATCAGAACCCCCATCTCCCCTACCCCCTATTTCATATTTTTCATATTTTCCATAGATTTAAAGCTGAAGATCGACCAAAAAATATCCTGTTTAATCCACAGTTATTAAATGTGGTATTATTGTTTTCAATCTGTATGATAATATTTTCATTAAAATCTTATAGTCCATTTATAAGTGATAAAGGACTATAGGATTGTGGTAAGGAAGAATCTTTCGGCTAGATTACGAGTTGTGCGTTAGGGTTAAAAAGCAGCATTGAGAGGTCCCAACGCTGCTTTTTAACACCCGCTGGTATTACGAGTCTTGAAATGACAGGCTCACCGCCCACTTTTTTTGGCCAGACTCGGGAATACCGCAAATCCACTTACGTCAATTGTGTGTCCTATATTTTAAATGGGACTTGCATAGCGCCGGTATTACGAGTCTGACCAGAAGTGATCGGTAGACCCTCTCCTGTCAAGCCTGGTACCGCATTTAAAGTCAGTAGTTAAGAGTTTTACGCTACAACTCTGTAGCATAAAACTCTTAACTAAAGTGCTAAAAAGTACACTAACTCCCATAAACTACTTATTGACCCCTAAACCGAGGCCCCCCACATCGCAAACACTAAAATAAATATTTGAACCCCTAATCTGCCGAACCGGACATCGCCGCCACTATAATAAATATATTAACCCCTAAACCGCTGCACTCCCAACTCGCAAACACAAGTTAAATATTATTAACCCCTAATCTGCCTGCCCTAACATCGCCAACACCTACCTACATTTATTAACCTCTAATCTGTCCCCCCAACGTCGCCGCCACTATATTAAATTTATTAACTCCTAAACCTAAGTCTAACCCTAAACCTAACACCCCCTAACTAAAATTTAATTTTAATAAATCTAAATAAAATTACTATCATTAACTAAATTATTCCTATTTAAAACTAAATACTTACCTGTAAAATAAAACCTAAGATGGCTACAATATAACTAATAGTTACATTGTATCTATCTTAACGTTTATTTTTATATTACAGGCAACTTTTTATTTATTTTAACTATGTATAATAGTTATTAAATAGTTATTAACTGTTTAATAACTTCCTAGTTAAAATAAAGACAAATTTACCTGTAAAATAAAACCTAACCTAAGTTACAATTACACCTAACAGTACACTATAATTAAATTAATCACCTAAACTAAATACAATTAATTACAATTTAAATAAATGATCTAAAGTACGGAAAAAAAACCCAACTAAATTGCAGAAAATAATAAAATAATTACAAGAATTTTAAACTAATTACACCTACTCTAATCCCCCTAACAAAATAAAAAAGTCCCCCAAAATAAAAAAAGCCCTACCCTACACTAAATTACAAATAGCCCTTAAAAGGGCTTTTTTTTGTTTTTGTTTTGTACTTTAGATAATTTTTTTAAATTGTAATTAATTGTATTTAGTTTAGGTAATTAATTTAATTATAGTGTAGTGTTAGGTGTAATTGTAACATAGGTTAGGTTTTATTTTACAGGTAAAGTTGTCTTTAATTTAACTAGGTAGTTATTAAATAGTTAATAACTATTTAATAACTTTTGTGCCTAGTTAAAATAAATACAAAGTTGCCTGTAAAATAAAAATAAACCCTAATATAGATACAATGTAACTATTAGTTATATTGTAGCTATCTTAGGGTTTATTTTACAGGTATTTAGTTTTAAATAGGAATAATTTAGTTAATGATTTAGATTGATTAAAATTAAATTTAAGTTAGGGTTGTTAGGGTTAGGGTTAAACTTAGGTTTAGCTATTTTACAGGTAAAGTTGTCTTTAATTTAACTAGGTAGTTATTAAATAGTTAATAACTATTTAATAACTTTTGTGCCTAGTTAAAATAAATACAAAGTTGCCTGTAAAATAAAAATAAACCCTAAGATAGATACAATGTAACTATTAGTTATATTGTAGCTATCTTAGGGTTTATTTTACAGGTATTTAGTTTTAAATAGGAATAATTTAGTTAATAATTTAGATTGATTAAAATTAAATTTAAGTTAGGGTTGTTAGGGTTAGGGTTAAACATAGGTTTAGGGGTTAATACATTTAATATAGTGGCAGCGACATTGTGGGCGGCAGATTAGGGGTTAATAAATGTAGTTATGTTATGGGGACATTGGGGAAGGCAGATTAGGGGTTAATAAATATAATGTAGGTGTCGGCGATGTTGGGGGCATCAGATTAGGGGTTCATAAGTATAATGTAGGTGGCAGCGGTGTCCGGAGCAGCAGATTAGGGGTTAATAATATAATGTAGGTGTCGGCGATGTTGGAGGCAGCAGATTAGGGGTTAATAAGTGTAAGATTAGAGGTGTTTAGACTCGGGTTCATGTTCGGGTGTTAGGTGTAGACATAAAATGTGTTTCCCCAAAGGAATCAATGGGGCTGCGTTAGAAGCTGAACACTGCTTTTTTGCAGGTGTTAGTTTTTTTTTAGCCGGCTCTCCCCCATTGATTCCTATGGGGAAATTGTGCACGAGCACGTTACATCAGCTTACACTGATTTAAGCAGCACTGGTATTGAGGTGAGATGTGGAGCTAAATTTTGCTCTTCGCTCACTTTTTTGCGGCTAACACCAGGTTTGTAAAAACCCGTAATACCAGCGTTGTCTGTAAGTGAGCGGTGAGGGAAAACTGCTTGTTAGCACTGCACCCCTGTTAACGCAAAACTCGTAATCTAGGTCTTTATTTGGCTTTGGGATAACAATTATAGTAGCACATTTAAAATTTTGAGATGGAATGGTACTATTTGTGAAATATGAATGAAAAGGCTGATTCAAAATAGGAACAGTTTTGTCTATTAGAATTTTATAAAATTCATCCGGAAGGCTGTCAGGGCCCGCTGCTTTCCCTAACGATAAACCATTAATTACTCTTCTGTATTAATGGGTTTATTTAACATATCTAATTGATCCTTTTCTATTTTCAGGAGGTGCATTTTTCCTAAAACCTATGAGGATCTTCTATTCCATTTTTTTGTGCTGTGTATAAAATTTGATAATAATCTGCAAAAGCTTCAGCTATTTTGTTAGGTTCTTGAGTATTCACACATTTATAATTAATATTATTTATATAATTCTTAGATCTATCGGGTTTTTTTTAAGAAAGCTAACAATTTCCCTGATCTATTTCACCAATGAAAGAATCTTGCCTTTAACTGTATTTGTTCTTTTGTTTTTCTTTCTAAGAAACTATCTCTCTCCTGTTTTGCTAATAAAAAGCTTTCCTTATTCTTAATATTTGGTTTATTTTTAAAGTTACTAAATATTAATGTAACTTTTTTTGAAAGTTCTAAATCTATTTTTTTTGCTCTTTTCTATAATTTATCACGTTATAATATCAGATTTGATAGTTACCTTGGCCGCTTCCCAGAGGATTTGACTGTTATTTAAGTAAGATTTATTATTTATATGATATTCTTCCCATTTATTTTGTAAAAATTGTTTGAATTTATTTGAGTTGTTGAGATAGGAAGGGTAATAAAACCTATTACTACTATGGCCTCTAGTTATCAACGTGTCTACTTTACCTGCCTTCGCCGGTCCAATAAGCCCGCCCAAGCTCGCCTACCATTGCCGCCGCGGACCTGAAAAATTTCGCCTAAGTTATCAAAAAATCTGTCAAAAAGCCGGGCACCAAGTACGGTGAGATGAGCAGCGGACTGTGAGAGTTATCACTCATCTGATCTCGCTGCTCTTTGAATTTTTGACAGCTTTATTGACAAGCTGTCACTAAGCACCCACACTAACTATATTGTTCTACCCCCTATACCGGCGCCCCCAGAGCCCCCCGCAACTAAATAAAGTTATTAACCCCTAAACCGCCGCTCCTAGACCCCGCTGCAACTCTTATAAATGTATTAACCCCTAAACCGCTGCTCCCGGACCCCGCCGCCACCTACATTATACCTAGTAACCCCTATCCTGCCCCCCCTATACCGCCGTCACCTATAATAAAGTTATTAATGCCTATCCTGCGGATCCCAGACCTTGCCGCAACTAAATAAATAGTTTAACTCCTAAACCGCCGCTCCCTGACCCCGCCGCAACCTATATTAAACTTATTAACCCCTAATCTGCCCCCCCCTACACCGTCGCCACCTATAATTAAGTTATTAACCCTTATCCTGTCCCCCTACACCGCCGCCACTGTAATAAAATTATTAACCCCTAAACCTAAGTCTAACACTAACCCTAACAACCCCCTAACTTAAATATTAATTAAATACATCTAAATAATATTTATCTTATTAACTAAATTAATCCTATTTAAAACTAAATACTTACCTATAAAATAAACCCTAAGATAGCTACAATATAAATAATAATTATATTGTAGCTATCTTAGGATTTATTTTTATTTCACAGGCAACTTTCAATTTATTTTAACTAGGTACAATAGCTATTAAATAGTTATTAACTATTTAATAGCTACCTAGTTAAAATAAAGAGAAATCTACCTGTAAAATAAAAACTAACCTAAGTTACAATTACACCTAACACTACACTATACTTTAATAAATTATTCCTATTTAAAACTAAATACTTACAAGTAAAATAAACCCTAAGATAGCTACAATGTAATTAATAATTACATTGTAGCTATTTTAGGATTTATATTTATTTTACAGGTAACTTTGTATTTATTTTAGCTAGTTAGAATACAGGTGGCCCTCGTTTTACAACGGTTCAATTTACACCGTTTCAGAATAACAACCTTTTTTCCAGTCATGTGACTGCTATTGAAAAGCATTAAGAAGCAGTGCATTTATTAAAATAGCCAGTAGGTGGAGCTGTCCGCTTGTGTTGCAGCAAAGCCAAGAAAGCTGAAATTAATCAGTTTAACCAGACCTGAGCTATCGAGCAGATTTCAAAGGAACAAGATCTTCCTGTCTATAATTCAGTCCAGATTGGAATGCATAGAAATAACTGTTTGCATAAAAATGCAAGTGAAGTCTGTGTTGTGTGATTATTTTATTAGGTTAATAATGCTGTTTAACAAATGTTTATTTTCATTTAACTTAGTTTAATTATATATTCTGCGTTGTGTGATTATTTTTTTAGGTTTATAATGCTGTTTAGCAATTAAAGTCTTCATTTCAAAGCTTTAAAACCATTCCTCCTGGAACCTAACCCCGGCGTAAACTGAGGGCTACCTGTAGTTATTAAATAGTTATTAACTATTTAATAACTACCTAGCTAAAAGAAATACAAAATTACCTGTAAAATAAATCCTAACCTAAGTTACAATTAAACCTAACACTACACTATCATTAAATTAAATAAATAAATTACCTACAAATAACTACAATTAAATTCAATTAAATAAATTAACTAAAGTACAAAAAATAAAAAAGCTAAGTTACAAAAAATAAAAAAATAAGTTACAAACATTTCAAAAATATTACAACAATTTTAAGATACTTACACCTAATCTAAGCCCCCTAATAAAATAACAAAGCCCCCCAAAATAAAAAAAAAATCCCTACCCTATTCTACATTAAATAGTTACCAGCTCTATTACCTTACCAACCCTTAAAAGGGCCTTTTGCGGGGCATGCCCCAAAGAAAACAGCTCTTTTGCCTGTAAAATAAAAATACAACCCCCCTCAACATTAAAACCCACCACCCACATACCCCTAATCTAACCCAACCCCCCCTTAAATAAACCTAACACTACCCCCCTGAAGATCATCCTACCTTGAGCTGTCTTCAGCCAGCCGACCACCTATGGAACCGAAGAAAAAAATAAGTAACTTTTTTATTTTTTTGTGCTTTAGTTAGTTTATTTAATTGAATTTAATTGTAGTTATTTGTAGGTAATTTATTTAATTAATTTAATGATAGTGTGGTGTTATGTTTAATTGTAACTTAGGTTAGGATTTATTTTACAGGTAATTTTGTATTTCTTTTAGCTAGGTAGTTATTAAATAGTTAATAACTATTTAATAACTATTCTAACTAGCTAAAATAAATATAAAGTTACCTGTAAAATAAATATAAATCCTAAAATAGCTACAATGTAATTATTAATTACATTGTAGCTATCTTAGGATTTATTTTACAGGTAAGTATTTAGTTTTAAATAGGAATACTTTATTAAGTATAGTGTAGTGTTAGGTGTAATTGTAACTTAGGTTAGTTTTTATTTTACGGGTAAATTTGTCTTTATTTTAACTATTTAGCTATTAAATAGTTAATAACTTTTTAATAGCTATTGTACCTAGTTAAAATAAATTGAAAGTTGCCTGTAAAATAAAAATAAATCCTAAGATAGCTACAATATAATTATTATTTATATTGTAGTATATTAGGGTTTATTTTAAAAGGATTAATTTAGTTAATAAGAGAAATATTATTTAGATTTATTTAATTAATATTTAAGTTAGGGAGGTGTTAGGGTTAGTGTTAGACTTAGGTTTAGGGGTTAATAATTTTATTACAGTTGCGGCGGTGTAGGGGGGCAGGATAGGGGTTAATAAATTTATTATAGTGGCGGCGGTGTAGGGGGGCAGGATAGGGGTTAATAGGTATAATGTAGGTGGCGGCGTGGTCCGGGAGCGGTGGTTTAGGGGTTAATACATATATTATATTTGCGGCGGGGACCGGGAGTGGTGGTTTAGGGGTTAACATATTTATTTAGTTGCAGCAGTGTAGGGGGGGCAGATTAGGGGTGTTTAGACTCGGGGTACATGTTAGGGTCTTAGGTGTAGACAGCTCCCATTGGAATTAATGGGATGTCTGGCAGCAGCGAACATGAACTTTCGCTATGGTAAGACTCCCATTGATTCCTATGGGATCTGCCACCTCCAGGGCATCGGTTTGAAAACCAGGTACGCTGGGCCGGAAAAAGTGCAGAGCGTACCTGCTAGTTTTTTGATAACTAGCAAAAGTAGTCAGATTGTGCCGAACTTGGTTGCGGAACATCTGGAGTTACGTAAGAATCGATCCGTGTCGGACTTTGCCCGGCGGATCGAAGCTTACGTCACTATATTCTAATTTTGCCGGTGTCAAGGGCTTGATAACTAAGGCGAATCAGCCTCGCCACAAATACGCTGCGGAATTCCAGCGTATTTGAGGTTGACGGCTTGATAACTAGGGGCCTATATGTATTAATTTGGAGATCTATTCTCATAAATACTGGGTCGTGATTAAAAAAAGTAAAATTCATCATTTGAACTTTGTTTATTCTATTTAATCGATCTGCAGAAAATAAAACCATATATAACCTGGACGTAGCATTATTATTTCTGGAAACACAGGTAGAATCCATTTCTGTCTTTTTTTTTACTTGCCAAATGTCTACAAGATTAAAGGGACAGTATACACTCATTTTCATATAACTGCATGTAATAGACACTACTATAAAGAACAATATGCCCAGATACTGATATAAAAATCCAGTATAAAACTGTTTAAAAACTTACTTAGAAGCTGTCAGTTTGGCTTTGTTGAAAAGGTAGCTGGAAAGCCCACTGCAAGTGGCAAATAAGACACTCCCCGCCCTCCCCCTTCTTTTGCATATGAAAAGACCCTTTACACAAACAGGAGCAAGCTGGAGTAGGTAGTCGAGCGTATTCACATAAAACTTTGGGGCTTGGTTAGGAGTCTGAAAATCAGAGCAATGTTATTTAAAAATAAGCAAAACTATACATTAATTTAAAAAAAACAAAACTTTATGGGCTATATAAATAGATTATCTACAAAACATTTATGCAAAGAAAAAATGAGTGTATAATGTCCCTTTAAGGTTTCCTGCAAGACCTCAAAGATTGCTTTCTCATATTTACCTCTAGTAGAGATATATCCTCTATTTATTCTATTTTGTGGGTAACCTCTCTTGTCCAATAAAGGGTTTGGGGTTATATATTAAAGTCGCCCATCATAATTATTTGCCCATCTATATATTTTAACAATTTTTTTCTTTAGATTTTGCCAAAAACTTTGATTCTGTTCATTAGAGCCATATATGTTACATAGCACAACTGTGTTTCTTTCCCAATTAAGACTTTGACTATTATATATCTACCTAATTTTTCTTGTATATAATGAATTGTTTTATATTGTATATTTTTGCTAAATAAAATGGTCACTCCTCAAGTCATTAACCCACAATGTTTTAATTGTAATGTGTGACTTAGGTGACAAGAAAGTCTCCTGTAAGCAAGATATATCTATCTTGTGTTTTTGTAAATAATGCAAAATGTTCTTTCTTTTTGGGGGAGTAGATACATCCCATATTCCAAGTGAGAATATTAACTATTGTGTATATAAAAACAGAATATTATAGTACAACCCAAGAGCAGAAAAAAAACTTGGGATCTCTTTCTTAAATAACAAAAAAAAAATATAGTAAAGATATTTTTTACACATGTGTGAAAAAACTATACTGCTAAATATTAATCAAGATCCAATACACATAGCTTCAAAAATAAAAATAAATAAAAATTGAATCAGCAGTTTATATATTTGCATATCTGCATAAGATAAGAATCTCTGAAAATGACTTTTGTCCTTGAGAAGAATAACAAATAGCTTAGTAAAAAAGACCCTGGGATATACATTTATCATTTATATACCAGAATATGATATTGCATAGTTATCTTTCACATAAACATTAGAACATTATGTTGCTGAAAGTAATTTCTAACCCAATTAGTAAACCCATAGAATTAGTAGGCATAAAAAAAATAAAAACACAATACATATATCCAGTTAAAAATTGAAACCTGTACAAATATCTCATATTTTTTATATTATAGCTACAGTTACCTATTAATTGAAAAAAAATAGAAAAAAAATAGCACTAAGTGATAATAGAAAAGAAAAGGAAGAATAAAGGATTGAACATATACATAAGTGTAGAAAAGAGGAAGACAATATTCAAAACATTTTAGCTAAACTTCTTATTTTTCCATTTCATGGAATTTTATACCGTCCTCTGGTGAGTCAAACTGGTAAAACTTATCTCCAGATTTTAAACTCAATTTAGCTGGAAATAGTAGAGAAAATGTTCTTTTATCTTTGTACAACTGATTACATAGATTAGTAAAACATTTTCTCTTCTTCAAGACGTCTGTAGAATAGGCCTGGAATAAGAGGACTTTTTTCCCCTGGAATTTTCATGATTGATTCTGCCTATATGCTCTTAATATAACCATTTTTGATTGTAGATTTAAAAATGTAATTATAACTGGTCTTAATCTCTGGGATGCGTTGTTTTCTTCTTGTGGCTTAAATGGGCCAGCTCTGTAAATTTGCTGTGTTTCAAACAATCTTTTATTTTGTATATTTAATAGCTGGGGTAGATCTTTTTCCACAAACTTCTGTATAGCCAAACTAGTCATACTTTCTGGAAGGCCTATTACGCGAAAGTTGTAGTGTCTGGCTTTGTTCTCCAAATCTTCTACTCTAGCACTCAGATCCAGATTGTGTTGTTATCAATCTTTTATCTTTTCCTCGTGGTCTATCTGAAAATCCTCTGCATCATATATTCTTTGCTCCATTATATTCAACCTTTGATTGATTTGTTTAACCTGGGACCTCTGGTTACTGGTTATCTCGCTTTCCCTCTTGAGCTACTGCCTTCTGCCTGATATTTTGTTGTTGACCCTGGTTTGGAGTTTGACCTGCGTTTATCTTATCTTTTCTGCATGCTATATCAAGGCCAGTATAGACTGTCTCCATTTCATCTTCTGGGTCCCCGTGCTATTAACCAGGCTGCTGAGGGTTTTACCTGCCACTTGACGCTGGGATAAGAAGACTACCGGCAAGGATTTGAGTGTGTGGGTGATTCTCTTGCAGGCCTGATACAGACAACCTGCACTGTAGGCTGCTGCAAAATAAAAGATAGTTTAACTTTAAAAATAATAAAAGTAATATGCTTCAAACTATCAAGGGCCAATAGCTCAAGAGAAAAGCTATTGATAAATTTCATAAAAATACATTCAACCATTTCAGCTGTTGCACATTCTAAAAAGCCCAATTATAAGTCAATTTAATTTTCTGCATTTTTTTAAACCTTAAGGGCTTGATTACATGTGGAGCACAAAATTATGCTAACCTTAGCATGATATTTGTGCTCCACTCGTAATACCAGTGCACGCAAATGTGCTCTGGTATTTGAAGGTATTCCTTTTCTTCTACTCGACCTCCAAACATAAAGTGGTGTCGACTGTGTTTGCTTTGGTGGTTTTCGGAATTGGACTATTGACAGAACGCAACTTCAAACAGCCCCATGAAGTAACAGTCAGAACAAACTACAGTGGCCTCTGCATGCAAAACAGTGAGCAATGCATCCAGTTTGGTCCACCGTAGTTTGGTCTGGCGGTTACATCCCGGTACTGCTTTAAGTTGCTGTCTGTCAATACTCCAACTCCGAAAAGCGAACACAGCCGACACCACCTTATGTTTTTAGGTTGAGTGGGAGAAAATGATGCTGTGGAGCACTTTTAAGAGCAGAAAACAGGATCACAGGATTATTCATCAGCCTTTGGAAAGCCGTCATCGAATGTTTTAAAGTTTTATCTGAATGTGAGTATGGATATGTTTTTGTAGATCTAATCCCTGGTAAATTTATGGAAAGCTAATTGCTACTGCAAGCTCATGGTAGCAATAACCAGCCACTTGTAATGGCTGGTTATTAATTGCGCAAACGTAAACAGGCGAATTTGCCCATTTACAGGTGCACAGAAAAATAGCGTTCCACTTGTAATCTATCAGTAAATAGCTTGGAATTGGCTGTGTTTTGATTAAAATTTGGTAGTTTTGTAGTAACTAAAAATAGCTACAAACTGAAAAATTTAGCACAATACCTTTTTCTTGTTTAGATTTATGCATTTAAACAGAATTGTTGTAGTGTATATATAAAGTATATATATATATATATATATATATATATATATATATATATATATATATATATGTGTGTGTGTTTAGTTTATTCATCATCATTTTATATTATATTGCTTAAAGGTAAGTAGTAGACTACGCAAATGAAAAAAGTCCACAGTGTTAGAACCTATGTTTAAATTTAATTTTTTTTGAGTTTGTAATTATTTCTTGTTTTATTTCCATTTGTTTATCTGACATATATCCCAGAGGATGATATATTGTGTAACAAATTTAAATTATATATTAAGACATGCTAAACTTACTGATTGAGCTTTTATTGTAGCTAATGTTTTCTTTTACAGTAAATGCAAATAGGAACACATTTTCTTTCTTCTTTAAGTAAATAATGTTCATTACCTTTTACAGATATTGGCAGCAAAATTCTTTGATGTGCTATAGTGGGATTTCTTAATTTGCAAGTTCTACAATGCAATTAATTTAATCATAAAATTGCAATTAACATATTTGTAGACATTCAGGCTTTCAAATAAGATACATCATAGGCCATAACCTTCTTTTTAGTTTTCTGAGTAAAATTTGTTCCATATATTGTATGATCCTGCAATATGTTTTTATTTATCTTGCTAAATTTAATTACAGTAGCAAACTAAGTCACCTTCTGGAAAGCTATAATTTAAGATGCATAAAGGTATTAATTTTTCTTTATTTGCACCTCAAAAGACCATTTAAATTGCTCTATAATATATTTAATATGCTTTTGAGTTGTGTCACTATACACTGATAGCTAATGAAGTGCTGTTCCTTTACAATCAAATAAATAAATTATACATTTAATTTGTTTTTGTTTGGTGTTTTTTATATCAAGTTTAATAGCACTTAAACATTTTATAATTTTATAATATTATAACATTTTATAATATTAAAAAAGTAAACTGGGCACAGAATTATGAATTCCCTATAAAGATCTTGAATGCTAGTAGAGCACAAAAATATTAGTGCCATTGCCCAGTTACCATCACCCAAGTGATGGTTGCTGTAATATCTACATGCTGGATAGAGCATGTGCGTTGAATCCCTCACACAATAGACATTTATGGGGGGACACAGTAAAATTCTTATTGGATATTTCTCAAGTGATAATATGATGTTGCACTGAGCAAATGGTGTGCAAGCAGTGGAGTTCTTCATGTGTTTTTTTCTTTGCTATACTTTAAATGAAAGTAGACAATAAAACACTTATACATATCACAAGTCCACAGGTATCTGCACACTCACCTTCCAAGTAGTGGTCAACAACCAGGGTGCCAGATCAAAGGGTGTAATAAAAACAACAAAAGGACTACACTCACTGGATTTGTGCAAAGAAAGCAATAGAAAACTTATTGCATAGTGGTGACATTTCGGGATCAGCAGCCCCTTACTCAGACCCTGTGTGTAACAGCAAACGTTTGCCTTAAATAGGCAGTAAAGCCCACCCCCAAAACTAAAAAAAATGAACCAAAAAGCATTGCCAAGGCAATATATATATATATATATATATATATATATATAGACACACAAGCAACATGCGCACACACACATATATAGATATATATAGATATTTTTTTTCCACACACGCAAATATATATTTACAACCATACAAATACACATCTGTGTATATATATATATATATATATATATATATATATATATATATATATATATAGCCACTCAAACAAATGCACTCTCATGTCTTTCAAAAGAATAACAAAGTTATTTTTTATTGGAACGTTTTCGGGTATGTACTACCCTTCATCAGCATAAAATAAAGTGAAATACATCAAACATTATAAAGGCAAACGAAATCAAATTGCAATCAAACACACTCCAACCTGTGTAGTATTCAAGTGGCGCCAAAGTGACTACCTGGAATGCAAACTTGCGTTCCACCATCTCGTGCTACCGGAAGAGCAACTACATCACTTCCGGTTTCGCCTTATTAACACAGCACGGTTATAATATACAAAACTAAAGTGTCATCAAAGAAAATAAGTGTTATTATCAATAGCGTGTCCCTTATTACATAGTGAATTCTCTAAGTGATACAAAGATTTACCTGTGCAGTATCCTGTGTGTTACTCATTGGAGACGGATCTTAGTTGTCATGCCAACAACCCCAAACATCCGGTCTCGTCATGTGTACCAAATGTATACAAAAACATATGCACAATCAAGCACAACTATTATCAACTAATTGTGTCATTAATATATGTACATACAGACACCTTATAATCTGTGCTTAATCAACTTAATTAAACATTCTTAACCCCTTAACGACCGACGACGTATGCCATACGTCCTAAAAAAAAAAGCACTTAACGACCGAGGACGTATGGCATACGTCGTCGGTTTAACAGAGCACTGGAAGCGATCGAAATCGCTTCCAGCTGCTCTAACAGTATTGCAGGCTTGCGTTGAGGTCTAGGCATCCTGCAATACTGTTCCCGAGTGCCGGGACCGGATTGATCACTCCCCCACGAGTGATCACTTCCGGTTTCGCTCCACGTGGAGCCCGGCAGTGTTTCAGAGCATCGGAAGCGATCGGACACGCTTCTGATGCTCTGCTTGCGTGCTAAGTGCCTCGGTGGGTCGAGGCACTTAGTTGGTTATTAAATAATAAATAAAAAAAAAAAACGGATAAAATAAAAAAAAAAGCCCAAATTGCCCCCCCCTCCCCCTTCACTAGGCATCCAAGATGGCGATGCCCAGTGCATCATGGGGCCTCTTGGGGTGTCCCTAGCCTGCATCATCATAGGGGCAAGCTAGGGTCACCCAATCTGAGCCTCCCACCCTAAAAAAAATAATAATAATAAAATACCCCATTTGTCTGATCATGTCAATATTTGTAAATATTGACTATGATCAGTGTGGATCTCCCTCCCTCTCCTCACTTGCCATTTTGTTGGAGAGAGAGAGAGACCTGTATTTAGCAGAGAGAGAGATTTATTTCTTTTATTTGTTAAAAAATATAGAACCAAAGGCTCTTTTCAGAGCCATTAACCCCTAGCTTGCCAGTGATCACTATATATCACTGGCAGTAGCATAGGTGCACTTTTTTTTTGCTGCATTTTGCTGTCTGTGCATTTTTTTAGGGGTTAATTTTGTTGTTGTAATTTTTTAAAAACCCAAAGGCTCTTTTCAGAAACATTTAGTTAATTTAATTTACTTTTCAGAGCCATTAACCCCTAGCTTGCCAGTGATCGCTATAAATCACTGGCAGTTGCATAGCTGTACTTTTTTGCTGTCTGTGCATTTTTTTAGGGGTTAATTTTGTTGTTGTAATTTTTTAAAAACCCAAAGGCTCTTTTCAGAAACATTTAGTTAATTTAATTTAATTTTCAGAGCCATTAACCCCTAGCTTGCCAGTGATCGCTATAAATCACTGGCAGTTGCATAGCTGTACTTTTTTGCTGTCTGTGCATTTTTTTAGGGGTTAATTTTTTTGTTGTAATTTTTTTAAAAACCCAAAGGCTCTTTTCAGAAACATTTAGTTAATTTAATTTTCAGAGCCATTAACCCCTAGCTTGCCAGTGATCGCTATAAATCACTGGCAGTAGCATAGCTGTACTTTTTTGCTAGTTAATTTAGTTAATTAATTTAGTTAATTTAATTTAATGTTCAGAGCCATTAACCCCTAGCTTGCCAGTGATCGCTATAAATCACTGGCAGTTGCATAGCTGTACTTTTTTGCTGTCTGTGCATTTTTTTTAGGGGTTCATTTTGTTGTTGTAATTTTTTAAAAACCCAAAGGCTCTTTTCAGAAACATTTAGTTAATTTAATTTAATTTAATTTTCAGAGCCATTAACCCCTAGCTTGCCAGTGATCGCTATAAATCACTGGCAGTAGCATAGCTGTACTTTTTTGCTAGTTAATTTAGTTAATTAATTTAGTTAATTTAATTTTTAGAGCCATTAACCCCTAGCTTGCCAGTGATCGCTATAAATCACTGGCAGTTGCATAGCTGTACTTTTTGCTGTCTGTGCATTTTTTAGGGGTTAATTTTGTTGTTGTAATTTTTTAAAAACCCAAAGGCTCTTTTCAGAAACATTTAGTTAATTTAATTTAATTTTCAGAGCCATTAACCCCTAGCTTGCCAGTGATCGCTATAAATCACTGGCAGTAGCATAGCTGTACTTTTTTGCTAGTTAATTTAGTTAATTAATTTAGTTAATTTAATTTTTTTTAGCAATTGTTTTCTGTGACAGATACAAAAATGTCACAGAAAAGATATAGTGCTGAGGAGGCGTATGCCATCCTTGCGTCAGAGTCAGATGCCTCTATTTCTGACTCAGACCCCAATTTTGACCCTGCCATGTGCTCAGATACATCACTAGATGCAGTCTCAACTGATAGTGATGTATCTGTGGCTGCTAGCCCCCCTGCCAGCCCCCCTGCTAGCCCCCCTGCCAGAAGGAGGCGTGTTGCTGCCATTGCTGCTGAAGAGTGGGTAACGCCTCATCTCCAGAGGCCAGATATCCCACCCTTCACAGCAAATGCTGGCATAAATATAGATGTGGCAGGTTTTAGCCCCCAGCAGTTTCTGGAAGTGTTTCTGGGCGATGATATATTGGGGAACATTGTCGCCCAAGCTAATTTATATGCCCATCAGTTCCGTGCTGCAAAGCCTGGAACATATTTGGCAAAGCAGCAATGGGCCCCCATCAATGTGCCAGAATTCAAAAAATTCTGGGCATTGACTATGCTGATGGGCATCATAAAGAAACCCTCCATTCGCTCCTACTGGAGTACTAGCCCCATCTGCTCTACCCCCATTTTCTCCCAGACTATGTCGAGGAACAGGTATGAAATGATTCTGCATTTCATGCACTTCAGCGACAACAGCCTGTGCCCCCCTAGGGAGCATCCCCAATTTGACAGGCTGTATAAAATCCGCCCCCTGATAACCCACTTTTCTGCCAGGTTTGCAGAGGCTTATACACCTGGAAGGAATATATGCGTTGATGAATCCCTAATGAAGTATAAGGGAAGGCTGGGATTCAAGCAGTATATTCCTTCCAAACGCTCCAGATATGGGGTAAAGGTGTATAAGCTCTGTGACAGCGAGACTGGGTATACTCAGGCCTTCCGGGTGTATGAGGGAAAGGATAGCCACCTTGACCCTCCAGGTTGCCCAGAATATATCGGAACCACTGGCAAGATTGTTTGGATCCTGATATTACCCCTAATGAACAAAGGGTATCACTTGTACTTAGACAATTTTTATACAAGTGTCCTTTTGTTCAAGCTACTGTATTGCTTTGATACAGTAGCTTGCGGTACAATTAAAAAGAACCGCGCAGGTTTCCCAGGACAACTTGTACGCACCCGGCTACGAAGGGGGGAGACCTCAGCTCTGCGCCAAGAGGAGCTGTTGGCACTTAAGTACAGAGACAAGAAGGATGTATACCTTCTTACCACCATCCACACAGAGAGGACGGTGGCGGTTTCTGTACGTGGCAGAGCTGAGATCATAAGGAAGCCAGTGTGCATCAAGTCTTATAACCGGCATATGGGTGGGGTTGATCTGGCTGATCAGCTGCTGCAGCCCTACCTAATTATGCGGAAGACAAGGGCCTGGTACAAAAAGGTTGCAATTTACCTAATGCAGATTGCAACCCACAACGCTTTTTGTTGTTCAAAAAAGCAAACCCCAGAGTTAAAAAAACTTTTTTACAGTTTCAGCTCCAGATTATTACTGGGATTTTGTACCATGATGCACCTGCTCCCCGGGCGGTGATGGGAGAGAGCAGAGTTGGGGCTACTCATTTTATTTTTAAAATCCCCCCTACTGCCGCAAAGCAGAAACCACAAAAAAAATGCAGAGTCTGTACCAAGAGGGGGAAGAGAAGGGACACCATATATCACTGTCCTGATTGCCCTGGACAGCCTGCACTCTGCATTGGGGACTGCTTCAAGCGGTACCATACAATGGTCAATTTTTAAAAAAATAAATACATTTGCTGTTATATATATATATATATATTTTTTTTTTGGTTATGTTTACTGTTAGATGGGTTTTTTTTTTTTTTTTTTACTTTTACTGTGCCAGATTTTTACATTTCACTACTCTACTTTTTCTAAAATTGGGCCTGTTTTTTTTTTTTTTAACCAAAACCTCTGTCAAACCTATGCATGGGGGACATAGGTGTTCTCAGGGTGCCTTGCAAAAAACAACCTGAAGTATGTTTTTGTAATAACTTACAACAGTCTCTCCTAAATCATAGTCAAAAAGCAATGTGTCTGTAAAAATGAAAATTGAATAATTACCACCATACACTTTCTCCAATTTTTTGGGCTAAAACGGTTGATTCAAAGGCATCAAAGCACACCATATACAATACCTTGGGGTGTCAACATTTAAAAAATATACACTTTCATGGCAATAAATAAAAGTGGGGTATGCAATAGGCCACAAACTAAAGATAGGCCTATCAGAAGAAATACTCTCATTGTTAATAACTAAAATCACAAGTCATAAAATTGTAACATAACCTTCCCAAAATCCTGGCAAACCTATGCATGGGGGGCATAGGTGTACTCAGGGTGCCTTGCAGAAACCAACCTGAAGTATTTTTTTGCAATAACTTACAACAGTCTCTCCTAAATCATAGTCAAAAAGCAATGCGTTTTTAAAAGTTAAAATTGAAAAATAACCACCATACACTTTCTCCAATTTTTTGGGCTAAAACGGTTGCTTCAAAGGCATCACAGCACACCATATACAATACCTTGGGGTGTCAACATTTCAAAAATATACACTTTCATGGCAATAAATAAAAGTGGGGTATGTGATAGGCCCCAAACTAAAGATAGGCCTATCAGAAGAAATACTCTCATTGTTAATAACTAAAATCACAAGTCATAACATTGTAACATAACCTTCCCAAAATCCTGGCAAACCTATGCATGGGGGGCATAGGTGTACTCAGGGTGCCTTGCAGAAAACAACCTGAAGTATTCTTTTGCAATAACTTACAACAGTCTCTCCTAAATCATAGTCAAAAAGCAATGCGTCTGTAAAAATTTAAATTGAAAAATAACCACCATACACTTTCTCCAATTTTTTGGGCTAAAACGGTTGCTTCAAAGGCATCAAAGCACACCATATACAATACCTTGGGGTGTCAACTTTTCAAATATATGCACATTCATGGAAAACAAATAAATTGGGGTATGTTAAAAGACCCCCCAAAAAGACGATAGGCAAAGAAAATATGTTAAATGTGAAAACAAATCACAAACGCATGTCAGACATTTGGCATTGCACCCCCCAAACAAGCCACCAAACCTATGCATAGGTGGTATCAATGAACTCAGGAGATGTTGGTGACCACATATTGGTGTCTTCTTTGGTAGTAACACATAACAGGAGCTGTGAATCCATGTCTAAAGTACAATGTATGTGAACAATAACACAAAAATATGAATGCCCAATAGTTTGACAAAGACTAGTGGTTAAATTAGTGCATGGAAAGTGTTAAAATACCTGCATTTGAAATAACCTAGGAAGTCTACTTTTCAAAAATATATGGTTTGATTGAGGTAAATTACATTGGCCGGCTTCAGAAATGTCTTAAATAGGACATGGGTGCATGGGATGTGAAAATTCAAAGTGGAAAAAATGGAATGGGCTTCCTAAAAATAAGGCCTTTTAGCCCCCAGAGAACCCAACACACCTATACATGGGTGGTATCACTGTACACACAAGATGTTGTTGAACACATATTGAGGTGTTTTTTGGCATTAACACATAACAGGAACTGAAAATACATGCCTAAAGTACAATGTGTGTGAAAAATAACACAAAAAAATGACTACCCAAAAGTTTGACAAAGACTAGTGGTTGAATTAGTGCATGGAAAGTGTTAAAAAACCAGCATTTGAAATACCCTAGGGTGTTTACTTTTCAAAAATATATGGTTTGATGGGGGTAAATTCCATTGGCCAGCTTCAGAAATGTCCCAAATAGGACATGGGTGCATGATGACCGATGTGAAAATTCCAAGTTGAAAAACTGGAATGCGCTACCTAAAAATAAGGCCATTTAGCCCCCAGAGAACCCGACACACCTATACATAGGTGGTATCACTGTACTCGGGAGATGTTGTTGAACACATATTGAGGTGGTTTTTGGCAGTAACACATAACAGGAACTGAAAATACATGCCTAAAGTACAATGTGTGTGAAAAATAACACAAAAAAATGACTACCCAAAAGTTTGACAAAGACTAGTGGTTGAATTAGTGCATGGAAAGTGTTAAAATACCAGCATTTGAAATACCCTAGGGTGTTTACTTTTCAAAAATATATGGTTTGATGGGGGTAAATTCCATTGGCCAGCTTCAGAAATGTCCCAAATAGGACATGGGTGCATGATGACCGATGTGAAAATTCCAAGTTGAAAAACTGGAATGCGCTACCTAAAAATAAGGCCATTTAGCCCCCAGAGAACCCGACACACCTATACATAGGTGGTATCACTGTACTCAGGAGATGTCGTTGAACACATATTGAGGTGTTTTTTGGCAGTAACACATAACAGGAACTGAAAATAGATGCCTAAAGTACGATGTGTTTGAAAAATAACACAAAAAAATGACTACCCAAAAGTTTGACAAAGACTAGTGGTTGAATTAGTGCATGGAAAGTGTTAAAATACCAGCATTTTAAATACCCTAGGGTGTCTACTTTTCAAAAATATATGGTTTGATGGGGGTAAATTCCATTGGCCAGCTTCAGAAATGTCCCAAATAGGACATGGGTGCATGATGACCGATGTGAAAATTCCAAGTTGAAAAACTGGAATGCGCTACCTAAAAATAAGGCCATTTAGCCCCCAGAGAACCCAACACACCTATACATAGGTGGTATCACTGTACTCGGGAGATGTTGTTGAACACATATTGAGGTGGTTTTTGGCAGTAACACATAACAGAAACTGAAAATACATGCCTAAAGTACAATGTGTGTGAAAAATAACACAAAAAAAATGACAACCCAAAAGTTTGACAAAGACTAGTGGTTGAATTAGTGCATGGAAAGTGTTAAAATACCAGCGTTTGAAATACCCTAGGGTGTCTACTTTTCAAAAATATATGGTTTGATGGGGGTAAACTCCATTGGCCAGCTTCAGAAATGTCCCAAATAGGACATGGGTGCATGATGACCAATGTGAAAATTCCAAGTTGAAAAACTGGAATGCGCTACCTAAAAATAAGGCCATTTAGCTCCCAGAGAACCCGACACACCTATACATAGGTGGTATCACTGTACTCAGGAGATATTGTTGAACACATATTGAGGTGGTTTTTGGCAGTAACACATAACAGGAACTGAAAATATATGCCTAAAGTACAATGTGTGTGAAAAATAACACAAAAAAATGACTACCCAAAAGTTTGACAAAGACTAGTGGTTGAATTAGTGCATGGAAAGTGTTAAAATACCAGCATATGAAATACCCTAGGTTGTCTACTTTTCAAAAATATATGGTTTGATGGGGGTAAATTCCATTGGCCAGCTTCAGAAATGTCCCAAATAGGACATGGGTGCATGTTGACCGATGTGAAAATTCCAAGTTGAAAAACTGTGTAATAGTCTGTATTTGTAGCAATTTGAACAAGCATTTAATTTTGTTTTATAAATAAGAACCAACAATTTCCTCAAAAGTAGGTTTGTAACATAAAAGAAGCTTGATGAATTCGTTGTCAGTGCTTCATATAATGTATTACTATCTGCCCAATAAGTGACAGTTTATTAACTTCATAAACTGTATTACTTTCAGGGCATTTGATAATGCAAACAGTTCAAATTAAGCAGTAACATAAAATATAGTATTCCTTAATTAGGCAGGTAAAGTTCATCAAAATAAGTAAGGATAACGATTAATAATAAAATAATTGGGTCTGACCTGAGAACACAGGAATTGTTACTTGTCCGTTTGTTATGAACAGCAGCGTGGTACTCAGAGGGAGAGCGGTTGCGGCTGCAGCTGATGACGTCACCGCTACTTGCTGTGCTGTGTATGAAGCTGCTTGAATCCTGTTACCTTGTGAATGCTTCAGGGTTTGATGTCGAGTTAGTTTGATTTCCTTGTAGTATGCAATATCTTCCGGTGTTGAATTGAGTAGAAGAGCTGCTAGATGTAGGAATGAAAAATAAGAGATGTTATCAGAACTCTTCAAATAAGAATTTATGAGGCTGTTGGAGAGTGAGGAAAACTCTCAGTGTAACGCTTGTGCTGTGAATCATTTCTCAATTAACCAGCAATGAATGCTGGGGGGAAGTGCTTGATATAGGAGGCTCTTAAAGGGACAGATCATTAGCAAGCAGTAACCCTGACAGAGCCCCCCACAAAAAGAACCACAGCGAGGTTCAAGGCCTAGGACGATCAGGGTTACGTCTATGGAAGAGGGAAATCAGACGTGGAGCAGATATGTTCGAGGCAGGCTCCCAGGAATCATCCTCATGGCCAAAACCTTTCCAATGAACCAAATAGAAAAGATTCCCACGACGTAGTCTAGAATCCAGAATGCTATGAACCTCATACTGGCAATCAAGATTAGCAGAAGGTATTGGGTCTTCTGATGTAATATTTGTTATGGGTAGGTTGCAAGGTTTGATAAGAGACACATGGAAAGTTGGATGTATCTTAAAAGTTGATGGTAGTTGGAGTGTAACTGTTGTTGGACCATTTACCCTGACGATAGGGTAAGGACCCAAAAAGAGTTTACCTAGTTTCCTACAAGGATAAGGTATCTTGAGGTTCTTAGTGGAGAGCCATACTTGTTGTCCTACGGAATATTGAGGACTAGGTCTGTGGCGAAGATCGTAGTACCTGCGTTGTGATGCCTGTGCCTGAAGAATATGTTCACGAATTGAAGAAAAGTTAGCAGAAATGTCATTAACCAGATCATTCACCTGAGGACATGGGGTGTCAATCTTCGGAAGTAGTGTGAAATTTGGATGTAAACCATAATTTATAAAAAATGGTGATGTGCCAGTTGTAGAACTCTTATTATTATTATAGGCAAATTCTGCTAGGGGCAAGTAGGTGGCCCAAGAATCTTGTTGGTGAGAGCAGAAACAACGTAGGTATTGCTCTAGCCACTGGTTCACCCTCTCCGTCTGCCCATTCGTCTGAGGATGGTAAGCAGTGGTGAGTTTTTGTTCTATATGCAGAGCAGCACACAAATTTCTCCAGAACTTAGATGTGAATTGGGTTCCACGGTCACTAAGGATGGTTTTAGGTATTCCATGCAGTCTTACAATGTTTTGAATGAACAATTCACTGGTGAACTTGGAAGTGGGTAGGGAGGTAACCGGTATGAAATGTGCCATCTTTGAGAATAGATCGGTGACAACCATTATAGTGGTATATTTGTTAGAGAGAGGTAAGTCCACGATAAAGTCTAAGGATACCGCCTCCCAGGGTACTTGAGGTACAGGTAAAGGCTGTAAAAGACCCACAGGGAGTTGTTTAGAAGGTTTGGAGGTTGCGCATATAACACATTTAGAAATATATTCTTTGAGATCGAGGTTAAGAGTAGGCCACCAAAAAGATCTCTTAAGTAAATCCAAAGTTTTATCCCTTCCCATGTGTCCAGCAAGGGGAGATTCATGAACTGTTTTCAAGATTGAAGATCTAAGATTTGGAGGTATGTATAGCTTCCCGTCCTTATAGAGTAAGCCATCAGAATTGTAAGTAAGATCTGTATGAGGTACTGATGGATCAATAGCAGTAGCATCTTTTATCACTGTAGTTAGACTTGTTATAACTCCAATGATAGAGTCCTTAGGAACAATAGTAGTAGGAATGCATGGTATTATAGGTTTAGGACCTTGTCTAGAGAGGGCGTCAGCCTTGCCATTTTTTGTACCAGGCCTGTAGGTAATGATGTAATGGAAACGAGAGAAGTAAAGACTCCAGCGTAATTGTCTGGAGGATAGAGTTCGATTAGACTGAAGATATTGCAGATTTTTATGGTCAGTATATATGACAGTTGGTTGTGTTGCACCCTCAAGCAAGTGCCTCCAGTGATCGAAGGAACACTTTATTGCAAGTAATTCTTTCTCGCCAACTGGATAATTTAACTCTGCTGGTTGCATCAATCTAGAGAAGAATGCGACCGGATGTAAGGGTTCTTTGAATGATTTCCTTTGAGAGAGGATTGCCCCTATTGCGAACTCAGAAGCGTCAACTTCCAGGATAAATTGCTTTTCTAAATCCGGGTATTGGAGAATGGGTGCTGTAGTGAATTTATTTTTTAAAAGGTCAAATACCTGTTGAGTATGGCTTGTCCACCTGAAAGGATGATTCAATTTGGTGAGTTCAGTAAGAGGTTTGGTAATAGCAGCAAATCCAGGAATGAATTTCCTATAATAATTTGAGAAGCCAAGGAAACGTTGAACATCTTTCTTACATTGAGGAGTCGGCCAATTATGAATGGCCTGAACCTTGTCATCTTGCATCTTGATTCCTTCAGGAGAGATGTTATACCCCAGAAAAGAGATATTATTTGATTCAAATATACATTTTTCTAGTTTAGCGTATAGGTTATTTTTTCGTAACCTAGTGAGAACCTCTCTAACATGCATTCTATGTTGATCTAAATTTTGTGAGTAAACTAGAATATCGTCCAAATAGACAACAACATATACATCCAAAATATCTCTGAAAAGATCATTGATTAAGCATTGGAATGTTGCTGGGGCATTGCACAGACCGAATGGCATCACTGTATATTCGAATAGCCCATATCTAGTCCGAAAAGCAGTGAGCCATTCGTCGCCAGCTCTCATTCGTATAAGATTATAGGCACCTCGAAGATCCAATTTAGTGAAAATTGAGGCCCCCCTTAATCTTTCAATTAATTCAGGGATTAAAGGTAGGGGGTACCTGTTTTTTCTGGTACGCCTGTTCAATTCCCTGTAATCAATGATTGGTCTTAACGTGCCATCTTTGTTGGTAACAAAAAATATGCCTGCACCTGCAGGAGAGGTACTAGGTCTTATAAAACCTTTTCGGAGGTTCTCATCGATATAGTTTTTAAGGTGTTCTAGTTCTGGTTTAGAAAGGGGGTAGATATGTCCATAGGGAATTGAAACTCCTGGGAGTAAATCAATAGGACAATCGTAATCCCTATGAGGGGGCAAACATTCAGCTTCTTTTTTATTAAAAACATCTGAGAAGTCTGCATATTGTTTGGGTAAAATATTATCCTCAACCTGTAGCATAATTAAATCTGATGATGTCTCACTATTTTGAGTGAGATGAGGAAAAGATAAACTGAGGTCATTCCAGTTTATAGTTGGTTTGTGTTTACAAAACCAATTTATACCAAGGATTACATTAAACATTGGTGAAGATATGACATCAAAATTGAGTGTTTCTGTGATGTGTGTGCAAGATATTACCTGTAATGGTGTAGTTTGGTGTGTGACAGGACCTGATTTTAAAAAAGAGCCATCAATGACCTTCACAGAGACTGGAGTTTTCTTAGAGACCAGAGGTATTTTATTCTGTTTCACAAAAGAAAAATCAACAAAATTTCTACATGAGCCGGTGTCCAGGATAGCTTCAGTTGTTATCCTGATTTGATCCCACTGTAAAATAATAGGGATAGTTAAATATGATGGTTTAATGGTTTTCATTAACAGGGATTCAGAGATGTTAGGCAACCAACCCTTCTTATTCCTAGCCAGAACTGGGCAGTCCTTTACTTCATGTGTAGGGCAGGCACAATACATGCACACACTATGCAACTTCCTCCTAGTCTTTTCCTGAGAGGAGAGGGGACCCTTTATGAAGCCTATGTCCATAGGTTGTGGTGATTCCTTAGTTTGATAAACAGGTGTGGAGAGAAAGCTTTTTGTACCGCTAGCCTTTTCAGAGCGGCGTTCCCTAAGCCGTCTATCTATGTTAATAGTGAGAGAAAAGAAATCTTCCAATGAATCTGGAATACCTGTGCGTGAAAGCTCATCCTTTATATCCTCAGATAATCCTAAACGATATTGAGTTTTAAGGGAGACCTCATTCCATCCCGAATCACGGGCAGAAATTTTAAATTGTGTGATGTAAGACTCCACTGGGTTCTTTCTTTGTTTTAAAGATCTAAGTAAGTTTTCAGCTGTGACCTGTTTGAAAGGGTCATCATATAATGCTGACATTTGATCAAAGAATTCATCTAGAGATCCCAGTATTGCATCATCATTTTCAAAAAAAGAGTCAGCCCAAGCCCTAGGTTCCCCCCTCAATTATGATATCACAGTGAGCACTCTTGATCTTTCTGTGGGATAAGTACGTGGCTTTAATTGAAAAAGCAACAAACAGGAATTTTTAAACTCTCTGAATCTTGAACGGTCACCAGAGAATTTTTCTGGGGGGGAGACCATAGGTTCAGGGATAGAATCTGCACTTGCAGGTTTAGGTGCCAGAGTCTCTCTTAAGCAGGCCTTCAAAGCCTGATTTTCCACTTGTAATTCATGGAAAGAACCTGATAAAGCTTCTAATCTGTCTGATAGGACTTGAACTTTATCACTTAAAAGATCTTGTTCCATAATTGCTGTTGAAAGTATATGTTTAGTATAGGATAATTCTGTGTACACAAACACTAAATCCTTTCTTCCTTATGGCTGGTTAATTCTGTAATAGTCTGTATTTGTAGCAATTTGAACAAGCATTTAATTTTGTTTTATAAATAAGAACCAACAATTTCCTCAAAAGTAGGTTTGTAACATAAAAGAAGCTTGATGAATTCGTTGTCAGTGCTTCATATAATGTATTACTATCTGCCCAATAAGTGACAGTTTATTAACTTCATAAACTGTATTACTTTCAGGGCATTTGATAATGCAAACAGTTCAAATTAAGCAGTAACATAAAATATAGTATTCCTTAATTAGGCAGGTAAAGTTCATCAAAATAAGTAAGGATAACGATTAATAATAAAATAATTGGGTCTGACCTGAGAACACAGGAATTGTTACTTGTCCGTTTGTTATGAACAGCAGCGTGGTACTCAGAGGGAGAGCGGTTGCGGCTGCAGCTGATGACGTCACCGCTACTTGCTGTGCTGTGTATGAAGCTGCTTGAATCCTGTTACCTTGTGAATGCTTCAGGGTTTGATGTCGAGTTAGTTTGATTTCCTTGTAGTATGCAATATCTTCCGGTGTTGAATTGAGTAGAAGAGCTGCTAGATGTAGGAATGAAAAATAAGAGATGTTATCAGAACTCTTCAAATAAGAATTTATGAGGCTGTTGGAGAGTGAGGAAAACTCTCAGTGTAACGCTTGTGCTGTGAATCATTTCTCAATTAACCAGCAATGAATGCTGGGGGGAAGTGCTTGATATAGGAGGCTCTTAAAGGGACAGATCATTAGCAAGCAGTAACCCTGACAAACTGGAATGCGCTACCTAAAAATAAGGCCATTTAGCCCCCAGAGAACCCAACACACCTATACATAGGTGGTATCACTGTACTCAGGAGATGTTGTTGAACACATATTGAGGTTTTTTTTGGCAGTAACACATAACAGGAACTGAAAATCCATGCATAAAATACAATGTGTGTGAAAAATAACACAAAAAAATAACTACGCTAAAGTTTGACAAAGACTAGTGGCTGAATTAGTGCATGGAAATTGTTAAAATACCAGCATTTTAAATACCCTAGGGTGTCTACTTTTCAAAAATATATGGTTTGATGGGGTAAATTCCATTGGCCAGCTTCAGAAATGTCCCAAATAGGACATGGGTGCATGATGACCGATTTGAAAATTCCAAGTTGAAAAACTGGAATGCGCTCTCTAAAAATAAGGGCTTTTAGCCCACAAAGAACCCGACACACCTATACATGGGTGGTATCACTGTACCCAGGAGATTCTACTGAAGACATATTAGGGTGTTATTTGGCAGTAACCCTTACCATTTTATCAGTAAATGTATTCTTAAATTGCTATTTGTCAAAAAATCTAATTATTTTTTTTCCCCAAAAAACTTTGGCATAGATTGGTGGTAAAATGGTTGCATGAAAAAAGTCAAAATACCCCAAGTTTAATACCTTAGGTTGTCTTCTTTTAAAAAATATATACATTTGAAGGGTTATTCAGGGATTCCTGACAGATATTGGTGTTAAAATGTAACTATCGCCAATTTTGAAAAAACATGGTTTTGAAATAGCAAAGTGCTACTTGTACTTATTGCCCTATAACTTGCAAAAAAAGCAAAGAACATGTAAACATTGGGTATTTCTAAACTCAAGACAAAATTTAGAAACTGTTTAGCATTGGTATTTTATGGTGGTTGTAGATGTGTTAGAGATTTTGGGGCTCAAAGTTAGAAAAAGTGTGTTTTTTTTCATTTTTTCCTAATATTTTATAATTTTTTTATAGTAAATTATATGATATGATGAAAATAATGGTATCTTTAGAAAGTCCATTTAATGGCGAGAAAAACGGTATATAATATGTGTGGGTACAGTAAATGAGTAAGAGGAAAATAACAGTTAACATTGCAGAAATGCAAAAATAGCCTTGGTCCCAGATGGTCAACAAATTGAAAAGTGGTCTGGTCACTAAGTTAAACAAGAGCAATGTACAAGAGGCATATATCGGTAACCATGATAACCAAACACGCTACGCTAGGTGCGTTGCCAACAGTTATACATGTCATATTTCTTAAAAAGTAACCATTCGTCTCTACCCTGTTCCAACATATCCTTAGCACTAGCAGCAATCATAGATCAGAAAATACATCATACCTTTAGAGATCAGCATATACAAACGAACTGAAAATCTGCAGTACAATGGTGTTTGCCGCTTGGATAGAATATATATTACCAACTTAAGGATGGATTAATTAAAGAACAATAAAATAACGCTATATTCAGATCCGCCAGACCTTGTTAAATAGAGGCCGTAGGCTTCAGATACTAGCCTGTTATTTTTTTAAACAACTTTTTATTTTATTTTATGTCTTTCTTTCTCCACCTGCATGCCAGCTGTGGCAGATCAGCAATCATCTACAGACTTTAAAAAACTAGCATTTCCTGTGCCCTGGGCCTGTTTGTAGGTTATATAGTTTGCTTCCTGGATGCAATATTTTTGTCTGTGTTATCCTGTTGCTTATTTTGCCAATTTTTTAGTATTCTCCTCTCTGATCCATTTTGATATTGATACCGGATTTGACCTTTGACTTGTTTACTGGACCTGTTTTTAATCTCCCTTTTACTCTGTTGCTGTTTGGATTTATACATGTTGTTAACCCTTGGCCGGTCTCTGGATTATAATTTGTTTTCTCCTGCTGCTATTTCTGGTTACATCTCACCTCTTAGGTCATTTTGTCTATTGCTATGCACTGGGATTTTCTTCCTGTTTCACCCTTGACACCAAGGTATTCAAATATTGGCCAAGAATTGGTGAAACAAGGTGCTCTCTCCTCTGGTGTGAAGCATTAGAGTTTGTAATTTGAAAACTTTTTAATGTTTTCACTTTCTTTTCTAATGTGTTCTTATCCATTAGAATAATGTCAATTTGAATCAGTTAAGCCGAATAAATTATGTATGCATTACAACCATACTATAGGTATTTATATATAAAAATTGAATACATTCAACAAACTATAAGAAAAAGGTCTTCCTGATATTTTTAACAGATTTTTTTGCAGACATTCTCATAAACAAAATGTTCATGGCCTATGACAAATATAAAATGTGTGATGAAAATAAATATTTTTGTACTTAACATATTTAAAACATCAAAACAATGGGTTATTTGGAAACTATTTTTTTTCCTTTCTAGTTTTAAGACCAGGGGAACCCTTTTTTATTAACATCATGTTCATATTCTATCAAACAATATGACAGCGATAGCATATATAACTACTATCAGGGGATACTCAAAGCAGATTTGCAATGTGAGAAGAAGGTTTTATTCTCAGGTGGGATAAATACATCTCGAGTGCATTTCTTCAGTTGTCAGAAGGTTTAGCCAGTTAAGTCATTTCTCAAAAAAAAAAATTCTGAAGAGATCACTGAAATATATACTTTTGGAAAGACGCCTTACACCAAGGGGAAAATGCAAGGTTACCAAGTATTGCACTATGAATAGTAGGGCCATATTTACAGCCCAGGTGCCCCTGAGGCCCCGGCACTGCTCCCACACTCACTGTTTACTGTTTACTGACAAACTGATCTAAGATGGCTTCCACTGGAAGTGAAATAACAGCACCAAATAGTGTGTGTGGAAGCGAGAAGCTACGCATTCGAAATACTTGTGGCAAAATTTATAAATTATCCTAGATAAGGTAGCTTGCTGACCGGTATTTATAATAGGCAGAGACAGGTGTCCCTCTATGAAGGGTGCCAGTAGGCACATGCCTAGTCTACCTTATTATAAATCTGGCCCTTATAAGGAAGTATTTGTCTGCTGATGATAATTAAAGGGACACTGAACCCAAATTTTTTTTTCGTGATTCAGATAGAGCATGCAATTTTAAGCAACTTTCTAATTTACTCCTATTATCAAATTTTCTTCATTCTCTTGGTATCTTTATTTGAAATGCAAGAATGTAAGTTTAGATGCCGGCCCATTTTTGGTGAACAACCTGGGTTGTTCTTGCTGATTGGTGGATACATTCACCCACCAATAAACAAGTGCTTTCCATAGTTCTGAACCCAAAAAATAGCTTAGATGCCTTCCATTTTAAATAAACAAAGCAAAAGAACAAAGAAAAATTGATAATAAGAGTAAATTAGAAAGTTGCTTAAAATCGCATGCTTTATCTGAATCACAAAAGAAAAAATGTGGGCTCAGTGTCCCTTTAAATATGAATAAATAAACATACACACCAAAAACCTATATGGCTAGATTACAAGGGGCACGGGTTGCAATAAGCAATATCACAACCAAACTAATTATTTGCATATTGCAAGTTGAAAGTCAACAGTTGCTCTTGAGCGCAAACAAAATTTATGCTCATTGGGTTAATGCGTTAAAAAAAAGTTGCACCAAATACAACATAAATACAATAAAGTAAACAATTACACTCATGTATATGCTTTCTGATAAAACAAAATTAATATAAATAACAATATTTTTTTATAAGGGTTAATAGGTATATGACAATGTATTTGACTGTAAAAGGCTATGTGTATATGTATATAAACGTTGATTGGAGTAGCCGTTTTAGTCCAGTGTAATGCTTCAGACTTGAAAAAGAAAGGGATACTTCCGAAAGCTTATCAACTTAAAATGTATAGTTAGTCTAATAAAAAAGTATCATTGCTCAATGCATTTTGTTGTATGTATGTATATATATATATATATATATATATATATATGTGTGTGTACTAAAGAAAGATACTTTCAATACTCTCCTCCGCCCTCCCCCACTTCCTAATACAACTTCTCTGTCAGCTCAAGACTTTTCCAGTCACTTCATTAACAAAATTGATTCCATCAGACATGAAATCAGCTCTCAACACAATTCCATTCTCTCCCCCCCTCAAATACTCTAACTCAACCACAACCCTCATAACCTGAAACTTAGTTCATTCTCCCCTGTTACTGAGGACGAAGTTTCAGCACTTATACTGCGCTCTCACCTCACTACCTGTCCCCTTGACCCTATACCCTCATAGCTGCTCCCCTCTCTCTCTGCTACCCTTACCCCTATACTAACACACATTTTCAACCTGTCCCTCAGCACTGGTACATTTCCCTCATCAATGAAACATGCACTGGTCACACCTATCCTCAAAAAACCTTCCCTTGATCCTACCTCCCCATCCAACTACCGCCCTATTTCCCTCCTCCCTCTTGCTTCAAAGCTTCTCGAAAAACTAGTATATGCACGCCTATCCCATTTCCTTACCTTAAACTCCCTTCTTGACCCGCTGCAATCTGGATTTCATCCCTATCACTCCACAGAGACAGCTATTGTTAAGGTCACCAACGACCTACTTACAGCTAAATCAAAAGGCCACTTCTCTCTGCTTATCCTCCTTGATCTGTCCGCAGCCTTTGACACTGTCGACCACCCTCTTTTGCTCCAAACCCTCCAATCCTTCGGCATCTGTGACACAGCCCTTTCGTGGCTCTCTTCCTACCTGTCAAACCGTACCTTCAGTGTAGCCTTCTCTGGGGCCTCCTCTGCCCCGTCACCACTTTCTGTCGGAGTACCGCAAGGCTCTGTCCTCGGTCCCCTTCTCTTCTCAATCTATACGTCATCACTAGGTTCCCTTATTAAGTCCCACGGTTTCCAATATCATTTGTATGCCGATGACACCCAAATCTACTTCTCTGCACCCGAACTATCTCCTTCCTTGCTAACCCGTGTCACTAACTGTCTTTCTCACATCTCTTCCTGGATGTCCTCTCACTACCTCAAGCTAAATCTCTCCAAAACTGAGCTCCTCATTTTCCCCCCTTCTTCCAAAATCTCCACCCCCAATATCTCTATAACTGTCGACAACTCCATCATTACCCCTACCCCGCATGCCCGATGTCTCGGGGTCACATTTGACTCAGATCTTTCCTTCACTCCTCACATTAAGTCCTTGGCTACAGCCTGCTGCTTCCACCTTAAAAACATCTCTAAAATTAGACACTTCATTACACAATACACAACTAAGATTTTAATCCACTCTCTCATTCTTTCCCGCCTTGATTACTGCAACTCTGTCCTCTCTGGTCTCCCCACCTGCCGCCTAGCTCCTTTACAATCCATAATGAACGCCTCTGCCAGACTCATCTTCCTTACACGTCACTCTTCATCTGCTGCGCCTCTCTGCCAATCCCTTCACTGGCTTCCTCTTGCCTCCAGGATCAAACACAAAACTCTCACTCTTACATACAAAGCCCTCAACAGCACTGCTCCCCCCTACATCTCAGACCTTGTCTCCAGATACTCTCCCTCCCGTCCCCTTTGCTCTGCTCATGACCTACTACTCTCCTCCTCTCTTGTCACCTCATCACATTCCCGTTTACAGGACTTCTCCAGACTGGCTCCCATCTTGTGGAACTCTCTGCCTTGCTCCACAAGACTCTCTTCTAGTTTTAAAAGCTTCAAGTGCTCCCTAAAGACTCTACTGTTCAGGGACGCATGCAACCTACTCTAACCTTTCCTAATACCAGTTCCTCTCCTCCACTGCAATCCCCTGAACCCTCTTAGCATGTAAGCCTAAAAGTCCAGCTGTTTGTAGATCACCTTCTTAAGAGCTGACTACAACAGTGCAACTCTTGGCAGGGCCCTCTACCCTATAATTGTTTTGTTGTACTCCCCCTTTGTTTATAGCGCTGCGGAATCTGTTGGCGCTCTACAAATAACCGATAATAATAATAAAGATAGAATATACCTCTAACTAGTAGAGGTATAAGCTCTAGACCTATTGAAGCGCACGATAGAGGAGAACTGGCCCTTAAATTATATTAAAAATATGGTGCAAGTTTAGAAAATATTATATATATGATAAATATATATAACAATGCACACTCTGATTGGTGTAAAAATGGACCAGAATAAATGAAAAAACAGTGTATAAAAATATATATTTACAATAAATTAGAACATATATATATATATATATATATATATATATATATATGTGTGGACCCTTCTATAAAAGCTGCTAGGAGCACAGGACCCCCAAAAGGCGAAATATCTTTTCCAAATATTTCTAAAGTGGAGTATTGTGAGAAAGAGGAATATGGGGGAAGCGCTAATACAGGGTGGTCCGTAATAAGGAAATGTAAATCAAAATAATAAAACTAATAAAATGCCTGATAACAGCTCTGAAAAAATTCAGAATGTATTCTACCACATTTTCATCTGTATCTGCACATTTGGTTCTGTTGATTTTATGTTGTAATAATTATTCGCAATTTGTGATATATATATATGAATTTACTTATTGCTGTATTATTTTGGTGATTGTAAGAGGATTATACTATAGTGCAATATAACTCTCAATATCTGTTTTTTAATTAATTATTATTATTTTTTCAGAACTGTTATCAGGCATTTTATTAGTTTTATTATTTTGATTTACATTTCGTTATTACGGTCCACCCTGCATTAGCGCTTATAGTACTTCCCCCATATTCCTCTTTCTCACAATATATATGTGTGTGTGTGTGTATATATATATGTGTGTGTTTGTGTGTATATATATATGTGTATATATATATATATATATATGTGTATTTATGTGTATATATGTATATACACATACATACATATATACAGTAAATATATATATATATATATATGTGTGTGTTTATATATATATATATGTGTGTATTTATGTGTATATATGTATATACACACATATACATATATACAGTGTATATATATATATATATACACACATATGTATTATATATATATATATATATATATATATATATATATATATATACACATAAACACACACATATATATATATACTGTATATGGCCTAAAGTTGTGTCGAGTTAGCGCACAAGTAATGTGTTAATTTTTTTCGAAAGTATGCTCCACTGAATTTTATGGTAAGAAGAAGTTAACACAAATACAATGTTTGAAGTCCTGAAGTTAGCTTGCATCAGGTTTTACTCACATGTTATCTTTTTACAACCTTATTTATAAAAAAAAAAAAATTATACTTTCACACATATTGTTGAATAGTTCTCACATGTCATGATATATTTGTAAAATTACATTATAGTTTAAAGGGACATAAAACAGGTTGGGATAGAGACAAAAATATTACTTTACCTGCAAATTTATACTGCAGGGCCTCACCATTAACCCTTTATTTTACATTTCAGAATTGTACAGCTCTAACTCCCCCCACACAATTCATTCTATGAGGCATATTTAACAAATGTCTGTCGGACCTGATCCGACAGTGCGCATCAGGTCCGACAGACATCGCTGAATGTGGAGAGCATTGCACCAGCAGCTCACAAGATCTGCCTGTGCACGCCACCCCCTGCAGACTCGCGGCCATTCGGCCACTAGCAGGAGGTGTAAATCAACCGGATCGTACTCGATCAGGTTGAATTACGGCGATTCCTGTCTACCTCATCAGAGCAGACGGACAGGATTATGGAGCAGCAGTCTTTGTGACCACTGATTCATAACTGTTGTTTTTGGTGAGCCTGCAGGCTCACCGGAAACACAGGCCCTCAAGCTCCATCCGGAGCTTGATAGATAGGCCCCTATGGCTATATCTATATCTACCTTAGCTTTTGGTAGAATGCATAAGTAAACACTCATTATCTGCTGAAGCATGCCTAGAAGCAATAAGCTGCTGTGTAATACAATGCCTGTTTTCTGATGCTAAACACCGATAAGAGGGGGTGAATCAGATTACTCCAGACAGCATGTTTATTGAACTAATTCTGCTTATTTTTGAATTTTTTTTAATTAGACTTGACAGCAGTTTTTAAAAAAATGTATGCAATAGTTTATTACTTAATTAGCCCTTTTAGGATATGCACAGATCTCAGCATGTTTTGTGGCACTTTAAATCTGTTGGGTCTGCTGAAAAAAACAATTTATAATATGTGTGGGTTTCTCATTGAAAAATGTCCTACAGTGGGGATTAAATGTGAACAGCATGTAAAACATCCAAAACAGCTCGATACTAGAGGTGGAAATAGCTCATCAGTTAAGGGTTTAAAATATATGATATCGATCGGAACAGCCAATAGAATGCGAGCTCAATCTGATTGGCTGATCGGATCAGCCAATCGGATTGAACTTGATTCTGATTGGCTGATTCCATCAGCCAATAAGAATTTTCCTACCTTAATTCCGATTGGCTGATAGAATCCTATCAGCCAATCGGAATTCGAGGGACGCCATCTTGGATGACGTCCCTTAAAGGAACCGTCATTCTTCAGTTGGACGTCGGAGGAAGAAGATTGATCCGCGCTGGAGGTCTTCACGATGGAGCCGTTCCTCATCGGATGAAGATAGAAGATGCCGCTTGGATCAAGATGGTCGCCGGTCTGGATCGCCTCTTCTTCCCGGATAGGATGAAGACTTTGGAGCCTCTTCTGGACCTCTTCAGCCACAGGATTATGGATCGCCAGCCCCCGCTTGAGTTGGATGAAGATTTTGGAGCCAGGACCGATCGGTGATACCCGGCGAGGTGAAGATAAGGTAGGAATATCTTCAGGGGCTTAGTGTTAGGTTTATTTAAGGGGGGTTTGGGTTAGATTAGGGGTATGTGGGTGGTGGGTTGTAATGTTGGGGGGGGGTATTGTATGTGTTTTTTTTACAGGCAAAAGAGCTGAATTCTTTGGGGCATGCCCCACAAAAGGTCCTTTTAAGGGCTGGTAAGGTAAAAGAGCTTTGAACTTTTGTAATTTAGAATAGGGTAGGGCATTTTTTTATTTTGGGGGTCTTTGTTATTTTATTAGGGGGCTTAGAGTAGGTGTAATTAGTTTAAAATTGTTGTAATATTTTTCTAATGTTTGTAAATATTTTATTATTTTTTGTAACTTAGTTCTTTTTTATTTTTTGTACTTTAGTTAGTTTATTTAATTGTAGTTATTTGTAGGTATTGTATTTAATTAATGTATTGATAGTGTAGTGTTAGGTTTAATTGTAGGTAATTGGAGGTATTTTATTTAATTTATTTATTGATAGTGTAGTGTTAGGTTTAATTGTAACTTAGGTTAGGATTTATTTTACAGGTAATTTTGTAATTATTTTAACTATTTTAGCTATTAAATAGTTCTTAACTATTTAATAGCTATTGTACCTGGTTAAAATAAATACAAAGTTACCTGTAAAATAAATATAAATCCTAAAATAGCTATAATATAATTATAATTTATATTGTAGCTATATTAGGGTTTATTTTACAGGTAAGTATTTAGCTTTAAATAGGAATAATTTATTTAATAAGAGTTAATTTATTTCGTTAGATTTAAATTATATTTAACTTAGGGGGGTGTTAGTGTTAGGGTTAGACTTAACTTTAGGGGTTAATCCATTTATTACAGTAGCGGCGAGATTCGGTCGGCAGATTAGGGGTTAATAATTGAAGTTAGGTGTCGGCGATGTTAGGGAGGGCAGATTAGGGGTTAATACTATTTATTATAGGGTTATTGAGGCGGGAGTGAGGCGGATTAGGGGTTAATAACTTTATTATAGTAGCTGTGCGGTCCGCTCAGCAGATTAGGGGTTAATAAGTGTAGGCAGGTGGAGGCGACTTTGATGGGGGCAGATTAGGGGTTAATAAATATAATATAGGGGTCGGCGGTGTTAGGGGCAGCAGATTAGGGGTACATAAGGATAACGTAGGTGGCGGTCGGCAGATTAGGGGTTAAAAAAATGTAATCGAGTGGCGGCGATGTGGGGGGACCTCGGTTTATGGGTACATAGGTAGTTTATGGGTGTTAGTGTACTTTAGAGCACAGTAGTTAAGAGCCTTATAAACCGGCGTTAGCCCAGAAAGCTCTTAACTACTGACTTTTTTCTGCGGCTGGAGTTTTGTCGTTAGATTTCTAACGCTCACTTCAGCCACAACTCTAAATACCGGCGTTAGAAAGATCCCATTGAAAAGATAGGATACGCAAATGACGTAAGGGGATCTGCGGTATGGAAAAGTCGCGGCTGGAAAGTGAGCGTTAGACCCTTTAATGACTGGCTCCAAATACCAGAGGGCGGTAAAAACCAGCGTTAGGAGCCTCTAACGCTGGTTTTCACGGCTACCGCCCAACTCTAAATCTAGGCCTATGTATCCAAAAGGAAGTCTCTGAAATGCATACTGGACCTTTTGGAATGAGAATGCCAGCTTATACTGGTCCTCCTCATGTACCTTTATGGTTCAATATCCCTGTGCACAATCAATGGCAGTGAATATTCTGTATCCCTGCATCTGTGCTAGGCACTGGTCAATATATGGCACAGGCCAACTAGACATGTACACTCGTTTGTTTAGCTGTCTTAAGTCAGCACACAAATGCCATTGCCCATTGGGCCTAAGAACACCTAGAATAGGATTATTATAAGAGTTGTGCACCTTTCGGATAATACCCCTTTCTTCCAAGTTCCTTATGATTTCTACAAGAGAATCATATGAGGCTAAAGGAAGTCTGTATTGTTTAACAAAGACAGGTGGTGCATTGGGATCTGTTTATATTCTTGCAATGTGCAAGTCTGTAGTCCCACAGTCATAAGAATCCCTAGGGAAAATATCCTTGTATTCCATCAGGAGTTCTCGCAGCTGTTGACGTTCATCATCGCTGGAACAGCCATTGGCTAAAGATATTTGCTCTTCGACTATTTGCTGAAATCCTGGAAAGATTTCAGGCTGTCCTATTTCATAGGCTTCTTCCAATCTAGAGATGAGATATCCTTGATTATAATTTACATTGCCCCATGACTCTGGGTATTGGGGTATTCTTGCTGTTTGATCGGCTGATCAAATACTAGAGAGGCTTCTTCAATTTTACAGATGCCTTCCTCTGAGCTGAAGGGATAAATAGACTGAACTGTAAATAGACCCTCTGGTATAGATGCAGAGGATTGTTCTATTAATTGTTCTTCAGTTAAATATCCTTCAGGTATTATACCAATTATATTATTCTGGAATCCAAAAGTGTAATAACTTAATTCCAGTGCATATCCTATGGTAGTTCCCTTGGATAAGATTATATCCTGTGGGGTCATGTTATGTACAATAACATGTATTGGAATAGTTCCAATATTTACCATAGGAGCTAGGCCATTGTTATACCCAGATTTTGTTTTCTATGGGAGAGGCAAATTAGTGTTTCAGAAGTTTTTAATTTCTGACCTCTCTTTACCTGTAATGGTAAAATAAATTTATCAGCCCCAGCAGGAATTATAACATTGTTAGACACCTGCATATTCACAGCATATGGCAATTGCTGGTTTGATCAGGGCTGAACTTTCATCATAAAATACTTCAGGGTCCTCCTTTAACCTGCTCGAGAGGCAAGAGTTAATCAAATATATTTGTATGGCATATCTATGTAAGATATAATTGCCAATGTATATTTGATTATGGGGAGTATTTAGAACTAAAAACAGGTGTTTCACTGACTTATTACCTATAGAGACAGATAATAAGCACTTAGCTGTGATGTTATAGCTTTCAAACCTGTCATCCAGGCTGTGGACACAGTGGTCTTGAGGAGAAAGATATTTAATTACTTTAGGTTCAGCTATCTGCGCTAATAAGCCTTCACTTATATAGCTAGTTTCCTGTTTTAAGTTCAATTTGGCATACTTTGTTGTACCAAGGTCATGCACTTGTATACGGATAAATAGATCCTCTTTAACTCTCTCAATCCCTGCGAGGTATTGAGCGTGGATTTCCCCTTTAGGGGTTTTAGTATCCCCCTTGTGGAGAGATATGATTAATACATTGCCGTCTAAGGAAATATTTGCTATCTTTCCAGGCAAAATTTTAAAAGTATTACCATCAGAGCCATTTAAAGGAGTCTAATCATCTATTTGTAAAATAGTGATTTCAGGTACAGCATTATTCCTGAAATGAATCTCCACAGCATCTGGTTTCTCTTCCATCACGTGACAGTTATGTCAGGGGCGAGATATACCGGATTGCTCATAATTAATTGGCCGTTTTACTTGTGACCAAATTACATTATTTATGCAATCAATTATGGTGCTTAATCGCTTCAGGAAATCACTGCCAATAATTAAACGATCAGTTGGCAGATCCACTATAATGACAGGGTGTCTTATGACCCTGTTCCCTTTTTTAAATTTTAACCATGCCATACCGTGGACTTTTAGAGAGTCACCCCCAACACCTATTAGTGAACCATCAAATTCTTTTATTTTAGGTTTGTGGGGTTTTAGCTCATTTAGCTGTGTGTAGTACCTGTGCGATAAAATAGTTGCCTGAGATCCAGTATCAATTAATCCCATCAATTAATCCCATGATAGGGTTGGAGACTGAATCCTGCAGCTCAGCTAATACATTATATCTCCCTGCAGTTTCTACCATTTCACACATAAAATTGGCATGATTGCACACTTGTGGGCTTCACCACGTGTTACCTGGATCTGCCGCATTACCTGATGCAGAAGAGACTTCACTCTTACCAGTTCCCTCTATGACAGGGTCGACTGGGTTCTCGTGTACTGCATCTGTGGAAACAAGGTTAAGAGAACGCTGCAAAGGAAGGTATTTGTTAATGTTTTCTGGCCGAGGTTGCTCGTCATCACAGCTAAATCGCCCCGTTTCCGGTCTGTGGGGAGAGAATATGATTAGTAGGTTATTGACATTTATCATTTTATTTTGTATATCTCTCCCCTCCCTTTCAGGTGATACTGCATTATTTATGACTGTGCCTGTGGCCCACTGCTGGCCACTGGCTGTACCCCTAAAAAAGTATTGTTCGGTTGCTGAGCCGTAAATGCTTGACTCATATTAGCGACTTGTTTGCTGAACCAAATTAGCTGGGTACTAAGTTGATCTACTTGATCGTACAAGTTACTTCTACTCCTGGGCCTATCCCTTGATGCCCCATAGTAGTGATTCCTGGGCCCTTGGGTCCCCTCAGAATCAGGGCCACTGTTTCTATCCTGGCGTTGTTGTCCCTGGGGTTCAACTTGTTCAGCTTTAGTATTTTGAGGAGCACTATTTACTTGGAGTGTCTGGTTACCCTGAGAATATCTTCACCACTTACTGTATCTACCATTGCGGGGATACCAATTATTTTGTGGGTATTCTTTTTGGGAGTAATTATTTACCTGAGTATGTCCCCCACTTTGGTTATAGTCTCTCTGCGCCGCAGCCCATGTTGGGGAAGGGGTAGAGTTAAACCTCTGTGGAGATGGCCTGTTTCCTCTGGACCCCTCTGCATTGGTTTTCTTTTTAGACACCAAATTGAGGGGGCTAGGTGACACCTTAGTTTCAGCCACTATTTTAGGATTGGGCTTTCTCTCCCTTTAATCCCCCTGTTCACCGGACTGCTGAATAGAGTATAACTGTGTACTCTCTTTGTTCAGCCATTCCAATGAGCAGTTGTCATCAAAATCTCTAGCTAAATTAATTTTGATGGGTACGGGCAGTGCTTCAAAAAATAAATTCACAAATTCTGAGCATTCAAATATGGGATTATCTTCCACCATACTGTACGCACTTTTCAGTATAGAAAGGAACTCTATGGGGCTTTGCACTACATTTTAAACCATATACAGCAATTTTCACTGCAGTTTTAGTGCAATGTTGCCCGAATTCCTTTCTGCACTGTCGCTTTGTCTCATCCCATGAATGAATATTCATATCCTTTAGTGAAGCAAATAATTTGTGATATTTACCTTCAAATACCCAGGGTAGAAATTCAATTTTTAACTGCTCACTTGTAACATTCATTATAAATAAAGCATTTTCAAAGGCCTCTAAGTGGTCAATTATGGAAGTGGCCCCCTCTTGGGCGTACTGCATTCTTTAGTAATTTAATTATTGTAGGGGTGTCATACACTTTATTTAGTACATTACTGGATTTCATTGGGAACTTATTGTTTGAGTTAGGGTGCCTTTCATCTGTCCTGTCTTTACTATGCTGCAATCTTACCCGTGTATTTTTATATGGGCTGTCTGAGAAGCTAGCCCCCCTTTCTGACCTGATATAGTAACTGTCCTCTTCGTCTGAGGCGTAATAATCATCTTGTCCTCCAGAGTTAGGTAATTGTCTAGGGGAAAAAGTTATCTCTGGGCCTGAATTAGGGCTATAATTTGGGTACTTTTGTCTATCCTCCCATCTGGTATCTGGAAACTCATTTCTGACCCAGTCCTTAATTGAGTTAAACATTTCAGCATTAGTGTTATTACTTAAAGGTTCAGTATTACTGCTGATTTGTCTCTTTAATTTATTTATTTCTTGTTCATATCCTTTTTCAGCCTCACGATATCTAGATTTTAAAGTTTTATTTTCATTTTGGCATTTTTCATATTCTTCTTCTAAAGATTTAAATTCAGTCACTAATTTCTGATTATATTTATTTAAGTCAGAAACCTTTTTATTAGCTTCTAGAACCTCTACCTTTTCGTGAATAAAGGCTTCTTCAATTTCCCATAATAAATCATATTCAACCCTTAGCCGTCCTAATTGTCTGTCTTGTCCTGCCATTTAGCTAGACATCTCACAGCTCAAATACATTAGGATCGGCCAAGTTTTGAAAATTAATTTATCACATCCCCTAAATTCTGTGCATTTATTAAGTTGCCGTAAAATTTGGTATAATTCACCATCTTCGAACCACATATCTCTAACTAAATCTTTGGCCTTAGCTTTACACCCCTTAATATACATGGAGACATTGCCCCCAATATCAAGTCTGGTCATGAGGTGGTTTATGGCTTCTAATTTGAGAGTTTTTGCCTGAACCATTTCATGGATAGAGGATCTTGGGGAGGGCTCAATTTCATCATGTACAGAAATGCTAGCATTACTTTTTGCTGAAGACATCATTATTTTAGTGTTGTACTTGATAAGATAAAAACGCTAATATAATTTTGAACAATAAAAGAGAAAAAAAAAATATTTTTTTAAAAAAATCTTATTAATTTTGAAATATGAAAAATTTATATTTTTATGAATTTTGAAATATGAAAATTTATATTTTTATTAATTTTTCAAAAAATAATTTTAATAATATTTCAAGATATTAATATCAAACTTGAAATATGAAAATCAATATTTCAATTTTCAAAAGAAAAAATATATTTTTAAAATATTAATTTTCGAAATATGAAATGTTTTCTCTTTTTTTATAATAATTTCTATTTACTACAAATATATCACATCATTATGATAAATATTAATAATATCTCATGCAAAGTGCCTCCAAATAATATGTCAGTATATGGCCAGGTTATAACACAATATTATTTAATAATTATCCTTTAAGCTAAACCCAAAAATATGCATATACCAAAAACCATAAAATTAATATAAATTCCTGAATTCTTTTTTATTAGTTGATATCTATAAACACATTGAAATATATTTGTAGGAACCAGAGTATGAGTCAATATTATACACATTTAAAACTATTAAAATATGCTATGCAAACTTCATAAAAGTTTATCTTTAAAACTAGCCTTATTTACAATAGCCTTTCATTCAATTAACACAATAAGATCCCAAGATATTAGTTACTAGCATTCAACAGTACAATCAGCTATATAGCTACAATTGGTTCTAATATAATTCTAATTAGGACACTAAAAGTACATATATTCTTAATGTAAATAATTACTTTAAATATATATTTATTTAAGCTGGAACAAATTCTTAGTTACTTAAAATTAAAGTCAGTTCTAAGATATATATCTATATTGCAAAGATAAACAACTTAACCTATAAAAGGCAAGTTTAACACTATAAAGGACTATGAAACACGAGTTTTAAAATACACATATGCTCTTTAAAATGTATTTACTACAGCAACAAGGAATGCTTATCTTAAATGTTTACCTATATTTTTAGCAATCTTTTAATATTTTACCAAAATGAAAACCAAATCGATAAGTCAGCTTCAAAACTTGTTTGTCCCACCTCATATAAAGATAAGTGTAATTGCAATTGATAAGAAAAAGTATGGCCCACTTTGCTTATAGTTTGACTGTGTCCCACGCAACAGTTTTCAGTCAAGTTAGCAAACTCATCAGCAGCTAGTTTCTTCCCCTATCCTGCATACATCTTATATTGTCTAATCACAGGTGTGAAAAATGGGATGCCCTTAAAAACCTTGTCCCTTCTTATTGGTTCATTTTGGGAATGTATGTTGTCAGGGAGATGCATCCTTGTCAACAACCAATCGTCTCCCGGCTGCAACTCCTGCATCACAACACTGGATTTTGGCCATCGGGGGCAGCATGACAAACAGATTCATTTAACCATTTCTAACATTTTTAACAATTTTAATACATTTTTATAAAGTGATCATTTATCAGACCATAACTTTTTGTATCAATCACTTACAACCTAAATTCCAGACAGGGTAGCATCATGTAAATTTCTTGATTACTTTAATATGAAACATCAAATTCTTTTTAATATAATATTACATTAAAGTAATTTATATTGCTAACTATTCCAAAAAATGTTTTTATCTTTAAGTCCATGGTTCAGTGTTGTATACTTGACACAGCAGGCACTAATTTGCATTGAACTGTGAATGGTTTCTTTTCCACAAAATATGTCACCTACGCCAGACAAATAGGCTACGTTGTAAACCTGTTTTTGCTGGTCAAATTGTTATTGTTTCCATACACAGCAGGGCTGTGAGCTTCAAAAGCTATGTTAATCAGGAAAAAGTGTCTCATATCTGATGCCATATACTGAGAATATAGCTAATATTATCTTTTGAGACAATTTGTCCTTCTTTGAAATGACTCAATGGTCCTATCCTATCTCAACAGTTTAAACTTTTGTCATTTTCTTTGAAATGACTGTTTAAATAGACCAAATGTCTCCTCTAAGATTACTTTGAAAACTTTTTTTTTGTTCTGCAAGTAATTTATTTGATGAGTGAGAGAGGGGGCTGGTTTACATACATTTTCCCTTTTGGGTTCCATAAACAAAATTAATTATTTGGTGTAAACAGACATATTTTTTATTTATAAGTATACATGTGTATATTATTTTATGATATTCTTATACCCTGATATATATAAATATATATATATAATTTTATATATATAATTTATACATATATATATATATATATATATATATATATATATATATATATATATATATATATATTGGATATACTCTGGTGAGATGAATGTATATGTGTTCAATATACACCAGTATGAATAAATGCATCCAAAATACTTTCTGTACATTTATACTATAGTGATACAATATAAATATCAAAACCGCTAGGAAATCAAGTTATCCATACTTCCTAAATGTACCACATATTCCCTATTTCTCTTTGATATAATTGTAATCTCCATTAGAGATACAATTTTTAACTCCTAGGGAAATTGTATAACTTCTTTATTAGTTCCGGTCCTAGTTTGTGTTTTAGACATTACATTGCAATAATAATGGTTGTCATTTCAGGCTGATCAATGATCATCATATTGCAATAATAATTTTGTCAGTTTTAGGCTGTTTATTTAGGACCGTAAACCTATATACACTTCCTAACACATTTTTTTAGATCAATTTTGATATTTATAATTCGGCTTAATGGCTAAAATGAAATGTGATTGGTTATTCACTACACGCCCTCTGTCAGAGAAAGACGTAACGAATATGCAACTCTAATATGTCACAGCCACACTATGATTGGTGGCCGTCATGATGTGACCGGGACACACCTCCTCCCAGATTGGCTGGCGCTTCCTTTAAAATGAGCACCATGAACGACGATCGGCACCTTAGATAAAGCAGTTGGCGAAACACGCGTCAGGCGTTCGCACTGCTTCTCTTCTACTTACTAGCTTAAATCATTGCCCTTAATTGGCATCTAGCTTATACTACATATACTTAATTTGATATATTTTGGGGTTATCGTAAAGGGTAATTACAGGCAGTGGCACAATATTTAGTATTAAGTTAGCAGCGGTGCTTACACTTGTTTTAAAAACCCCTTACTCATCCCTACTTATCCCAGGTTATTTTTGTTGTACATCATACATTTATCTGTATAAGCTTTAATGGCATGTTTAACTTAATAGGTGAAGGATTTTTGTCCTTTTCGGTATAAGAGAAGCTAGTGATAATTCTATATTAAACAATTGTGTTTTTCTTTTAACACGTTTATTTTTTAACACTTTTGTTTCCTCTATAAGTTAGTAGATGGCTCTCTATTTTTTTTTATATATAAGCACTCACATTTTGAATACCATTATCTGTGCCCGCCCAAAGGGCTAGATACTGTATCCCCTATGGGAAAATATGTAACATTATTAAGGAATCTCTTCCTATACTACACACAGATCCAATTATTAAGGAAATATTGGACAATGGTTGTAATTTTGTAACAAGGAGAGGTAAAACGCTGGCAAATTTTCTATCTCCTTCAGATTTACCATTTAAACCTAAAAGTAGTTGGCTTAAAAAGAAACAAGGTTTCTTTAAATGCAGACGTCCGATATGTAAAACTTGTTTTCATGTCACAGAGGGTACTAAATTTAAATCAAGCAGTACAGGGCAGGAACACAATATAATTTTTTTAATTAACTGTTCAACCACACTTGTGGTATACTTGCTTACTTGCCTAATTTGCTTTAAGCAATATACAGGTAAAACAAAATGTCCCCTTAAGGACAGATTTCTTCAACATCTGAGATCAATAGAAAATGTTTAGTCTGACACTCCAGTTGCAAAACACTTCAGAGAACTACATGATGCAGATGTGTCAAAATTAACCATTCAGGGTATTGATCTCATTCCGATATGGAGAAGAGGTGGTGACAGGGAAAATAAACTTAGCAAACGAGAAATTGGATGTTCACCCTCAAAACTAGTAGCCCTCAGGGTCTTAATATGAGAAGAGACCTAGACTTATTTACATGATTATTTATTTGGCTAGTTTTGTTTAACTCTTCATTCTTCATGAATGTATGACATTTTAAAAAATAATGTCCACATACTTGAATAGATGTTCAGAATTGTATTATGAATTAGGTTTTGAATTAACCTCTTAACATCATTTCCTTTTCTTTTTAAAGCCCAGCATTTTATATATCTCTAGGCTTTAGTGATTATAAATGCTAGAATAATAAATCTTTAAATATATACATTGTATAGTACCTAGAGTATAACAATATGTTGAAGTTTATGCGATTTTCCTCCATTTTTTTATACATATAGAGTAAATAAGTGTTTGTAGCTTTGTGGATTTTTGAATAAATAGAAGGTGTACACAGGTAGACACCTATGCAGTGATCAAGTGTGCATGCACAAAACGCGTTTGCTAGTGCTTCTGTTCACACACCCAGTGATGTGATTGTTATGTTACAATTATATGCCGTACTACGGCCATGTTTTTACTATGGATTATTGAATACATTTTGGATTTTTTATATATATCCTATGTCAAGAGCTTTTTTGGAAGGAGTGCGCTTCACCTTATCAGTAATATATATATATATATATATATATATATATATATATATATATATATATATATATATATATATATAATATATATTTACTCTAAAGAAATAACTTGCACCCGGTTTCTTCAATAAGGATGTTACCACTTTATTCACATATTGTGGTACACTTCACAACCAAAAACATCCAAAGTTTCGGTCCTCCACCTGGCACCTTTATCAAGGATACAACACAAACTTAAGCACCCACCTTAAATAGTATTCCACATAGGGATCTATACACACTTCTCATATGAAAATCATTAAACAGGAACAGCAGTCACCAAATTCCTGTGATGACATCTTCACAAAAATTAACAAAAAAACTACTAAACTAAAGTTTAGAAAAAAGTACTGAAAACAAATTTCCACATCAAAATAAACATTAGGAGGGCTAAATTGCATCCTTGTACTACATATTCTATGCATAGATCAACCAAAAATAAAAAACGATCCGTCATCATGGCAACAGAAAAAAAAAAATTACAAAAACGGAAGTTGTTGCTTTCTGTCCCTAGGTTATTTACATATATACCCAATAGTACTCATTTTAAGTACCAATCAAAGTCACAGTAGGGTAAATCATACTCCATAAAATAATGAGCACATTACTTACTAATTCTATCTCACACTTATCCTAACTGATTTGAGTAAGATCACCAAGAGATATGATCTAAGATAAAATTTAAAACACATACGCCTAGATTTATAGTCTGGCGTTAGCCGTCAAAAGCAGCGTTAAGGGGTCCTAATGCTACTTTTTACCGCCCGCTGGTATTTAGAGTCAGGCAGGAAAGGGTCTACCTCTCAATTTCTTTCCGCGACTCGAGGCTACCGCAGATCCCCTTACGTCAATTGCGTATCCTATCTTTTCAATGGGATTTGCCTAACGCTGGTATTTCGAGTCTTGGAAGAAGTGAGCGGTAGAGCCTCTACCGACAAGACTCCTACCGCCAAAAAAAAGTCAGTAATTAAGAGCTTTATGGGCTAATGCCGGAACATAAAGCTCTTAACTACTGTGCTATAATGTACATTAACACCCATAAACTACCTATGAACCCATAAACCGAGGCCCCCCCCCACATCGCTAACCCTATAATAATTTTTTTAACCCCTAATCTGCCGCTCCGGAAACTGCCGCAACCTACATTATACCTATGAACCCCTAATCTGCTGCCCCTAACATTGCCGACACCTATATTATATTTATTATCCCCTAATCTGCCCCCCAACATCGCCGCCACCTACCTACACTTATTAACCCATAATCTGCCGACCGGACCTCGCCACCACTATAATAAATGTATTAACCCCTAAACTGCCGCACTCCCACCTCACAAACACTATAATAAATATTATTAACCCCTAATCTGCCCTCCTTAAGATTGCCACCACCTACCTACAAATATTAACCCCTAATCTGCCGCCCGCAACGTCGCTGCTACTATAATACATTTATTAACCCCTAAACCTAAGTCTAACCCTAACCCTAACACCCCCCTAACTTAAATATAATTTAAATTAATCTAAATAAATTTACTTTCATTAAATACATTTTTCCTATTTAAAAATAAATACTTACCTATAAAATGAACCCTAATATAGTTACAATATAACTATTAGTTACATTGTAGCTATTTTAGGATTTATATTTATTTTACAGGCAACTTTGTATTTATTTTAACTAGGTACAATAGCTATTAAATAGTTAATAACTATTTAATAGCTACCTAGTTAAAATAATTATAAAATTACCTGTAAAATAAATCCTAACCTTGGTTACAAATACACCTAACACTACACTATCAATAAATTAATTAAATAAATTAACTACAATTAGCTAAACTAAAATACAATTACAATTAAATAAGAAGTTTAAACTAATTTCACCTAATCTAAGCCCCCTAATAAAATAAAAAATCCCCCCAAAATAATAAAATGCCCTACCCTATTCTAAATTACAAAGTAATCAGCTCTTTTACCAGCCCTTAAAAGGCCTTTTGCAGGGCATTGCCCCAAAGTAATCAGCTCTTTTACCTGTAAAAAAAAAAATACAACACCCCAACATTAAAACCCACCACCCAAACACCCCTACTCTAACCCACCCAAACTCCCCTTAAATAAACACTAACCCCCTGAAGATCTCCCTACCTTGAGTCATCTTCACATAGCCAAGCCAAATTCTTCATCGAAGCGGAGCAAAAAGATGTCCTCCATCCGGTAGAAGTCTTCATCCAAGCGGGGCAAGAAGAGGTCCTCCATCCGGTAGAAGTCTTCATCCAAGCGGGGTCTTCTATCTTCATCCATCCGGAGCGGAGCCATCTTCCCGCTAGCCGACACGGAGCCATCCTCTTCAACCGACGGACTAATGACAAATGACGGTTCCTTTAAGGGACATCATCCAAGATGGCGTCCCTCGAATTCCGATTGGCTGATAGGATTCTATTCTATAGGTAAGAAAAATCGGATTGACCTCGCATTCTATTGGCTGTTCCGATCAGCCAATAGAATGGGAGGTCAATCCGATTAGACTCAGGGTTCATGTTAGGGTGTTAGGTGTAGACTTACAGAATGTTTCCCCATAGGAAGCAATGGGGCTGCGTTAGGAGCTGAACGCTGCTTTTTTGCAGGTGTTAGTTTTTTTCCAGCCAGCTCAGCCCCATTGTTTCCTATGGGGATATCGTGCATGAGCACGTTTTTCCAGCTTACTGCTGACTTAAGCAACACTGGTATTGAGGGTTGAAGTGGAGCTAAATTATGCTCAACGCTCCCTTTTCTGAGGCTAACGCAGCCATTCAGACAACTCTAAATACCAGCGTTGTCTTAAGGGTGCACTGGAAAAAAAGCAGCGTTAGCACCGCGGGTCTTTACAGACAAAACTCTAAATCTAGGCCATAGTTAGTTCAAACAAATAAAACAAAAACAAACAGCAACAGTGAAGGTCAGCAACCGTATGTTTCTCTTGCAAAAAATCCAAGAGAAACATACGGTCGCTGACCTTCGCTGTATGCCTATAGATCAAGTCAACAGACCCCCCAGAGGTGGGGATGTGAATAAATTACTACTCAGAAGAGAGATCAAGTGGATTTATAAGTTGCAAACAATGGGAGGCTGGGGTCTCAATAAGCAAGTCTGGCTCTCATGTTTATTGGATGAAAGATAATTGAATTGCTGTTTGTTTTTGTTTTCTTTGATTGCATTAACTATCAGCTAGATTATGAGTTTTGAGCGCTATAGGGAAATTAACGACCGCAACATTTTCAGCGTTATTTCACCTCCCTATAGCACTGCTATTACAGGTTTTAAAAAAGCAAGCTTGCACGGAAGATATGGGTGCGTTGAGCTCCATACCGCACCAAAATCAAGTGCTGCTTGGACATGCTCATGCACGATTTCCCCATAGACATAAAAAAAGCCTAACACCTGCGATCGCAGAAACAAAAGCTCCATAACGCAGCCCCATTGATGTCTATTGGGAAAGAAAAAGTTACATATAAACCTAACACCCTAACATAAAACCCGAGTCTAAACACCCCTAATCTGCTGCCCCTAACATCAACGCCACCTACATTACAGTTATTAACCCCCTATCTGCTGCCCCCAATATCGCCGCCACCTACATACAGTTATTGACCCCTGATCTGCCGCCCCCAATGTCACCGCCACTATACTAAAGTTATTAACCCCTAAACCTAACCCTAATGTAACCATAAGCCTAAATCTAACCCTAACGTAACCCTAACTTAAATATAATTAAAATAAATCTAAATAAACCTTACAATTATTAACTAAATAATTCCTATTTAAAACTAAATACATACTTACCTGTAAAAAATCCTAAGCTAGCTACAATATAACTCATAGTTATATTGTAACTATCTAAGGTTTTATTTTTATTTCACAGGTACGTTTATATTTATTTTAACTAGGTAGACTAGTTAGTAAATAAGTATTAACTATTTACTAGCTACCTAGTTAAAATACATACTAAGTTACCTGTAAAATAAAACCTAAGCTACCTTACACTAAAAACTAACATTACAATAAAATAAAATAAATTAAATTATTAAAATACAATTTTCTAACTTACAAAAAAAATAAACACTAAATAAAAAAACACATTATCAAAAATAAAAACTAATTACTCCTAATCTAATAGCCCTATTAAAAAAAAAAAGGCCCCCAAAATAAAAAACCCTAGCCTACACTAAACTACCAATGGTCCTTAAAAGGGCCTTTTGCGGGGCATTGCCCCAAAGAAATCAGCTCTTTTACCTGCAATAAAATACAAACACCACCCAACAGTAAAACCCACCACCCACCCAACCAAACCCCCAAATAAAAAACTATCTAAATAAACCTAAGCTAAACATTGCCCTGAAAAGGGCATTTGGATGGACATTGCCCTTAAAAGGGCATGTAGCTATTTTACATTGCCCAAAACCCTGACCTAAGAAAAAAAACACCCAAAAAACCCTTAGTTCTATTTATTCATAAATACATACAGTGTATATATATATATATATATATATATAGAGAGAGAGAGAGAGAGAGAGAGAGAGAGAGAGAGATGAGTAGAAGAAAGTGCACTCCTAAGGACTTACTTGTAGATCCACTTTATTTGTGAATGTTTTCGAGCCAAACTAGCTCGTCCTCATACAAACAGAAAAACAACAATTGCATTTTCCACCACCAAGACTTAAATACCCAGTAACCTGAACGTGCACATTCTACATGTTTGATATAAAAACATCAAACACTTCCTAATCAATGCGATCCAACCAGTAATGTAAGAAGGCAGACACAGCTACAAAAGATCAATAACAGGGTATGAGAGTCCAATGTCCCATATTCAACCGACATATAATCACTCCAGGTCGGGTAACCCTATTAACAGGGAAACCAAAAAACAGCGGCAACAGATAACTAAGTAAATAAATGTCAATGTGAGCAACTAGACCTAATATATAATCAGCCATAATACAAAGTAGATGTTAAGAAACTAAACATATTACTGTACTTAATTCTAGACCAAGTAGTATACACGGGCAAATATACCCGTCATGGTAACCATGGCAACTGAAAACAAACCAAACAATGGTAAATAATATTACTGAATGAGAGCAGTTTGGGTAAACCCGAAGTGCCATGATGACCATAGCGGGGAAGGAGCCGTGAGCAATACCATGCCTGACAAACATTGGGCAGAGGTTTAGACTCGCGGTCATATATAATGAGCGAGAATCTTTAACACAGTTGGAATGGCAACCGACAACAATACAGCCAATATTGGCTAAACTTAAGGCATCCAAGACCAAAAGATTGCAGATAGAAGCAGATGGCATGTCAACTGTGACAGTTTAAACATCGCTAGAGCTACATGTAAGCATTTAAACAATTTAAACAGATTGAACAGAACGTTTTTTGGTTTCCCTGTTAATAGGGTTACCCGACCTGGAGTGATTATATGTCGGTTGAATATGGGACATTGGATTCTCATACCCTGTTAATGATCTTTTGTAGGTGTGTCTGCTTTCTTGCATTACTGGTTGATCGCATTGATTAGGAAGTGTTTGATGTTTTTATATCACTTTTTGTTTACTAGCCTGATGTCATGCTGACACGGCTGACTACTCCTCCCCCGGAGTAAAACACAGAGGCGCCAACATGGCCTAATATCGCCAGAGAAATGAAACACAGCAACACAGATGAGTAGGTTACTCACAAACAGAAAGCACCCAGCTGGTGCATGTGTAGCAGGCTGAAACTTTTGCAATGGTCCAGCTCACTGTGTCCTTTGTACAAAGGCAGTTGGAAATCCTCAGAAGGTCCAGATATCAGATGCCTAAATGAGCAAGAAAAAACAAACCAACATGGCCAAATATCATCTGGACAAGGAGAATAGGACCCAGAGTGATTAAACTTACAAGATAATCTGCACCTGTGGGTGCAAATTCAGCAAACTGGAACCAAAAAAGTCGCCCAGTAGACTACTGCAAAGGCAATCCTCAGCAAAAACCAGGAACAAATATGTAGTGGTCACAGAAGTGATAAACCACACAATAGCAAGTGTATAAAATATTAAAAACTTTATTAATACAGCGACGCGTTTCTCAGCCTGCGCAGGGCTGTTTCATCAGGCTATGAAAAAACATTGTGATACACTTGCTATTTAACAGATAGTCTATAACAAAAGGAACTAATGTGATTGGTTGAGTAATTAACAATTAACTGACCACACCTATATCACATCTCATGAATGTGGTTGCTTGGTAACAGTTGTATACAAAAGTGGGTCAGATATTGTCAGGCATGTATTAACTGATACATAAAAAATGATAACAATGACCACATGTATAAACTGAGGTTGGCTCATCACATTCTGATAATCCCCACAATACACATAAATAAAAACTTCATTAAAACCAATTTTGAAAATATTCAGTAGATAACCCCTAATGTAAACAATTCTATAAATTAAAATTGTATATTTAGTACTAGTACAAAAAGCATTTATTATGCCATCATAATATAAGCGTCCTATTAATCAAAATGTGTGGTGAGTATATATGCCTAATGGAGTCAGTTTGTACACTGACCCCATTCCTGTCAAGTTTGAAAAAAAGGTTTGGGAAAAAATTGATACAAAGTATCAAAGATATTTGCGTGTGGTTTATGTGCATATTTATATAAGGTCTTATGTTAGCATTGTTGACTAGCTCAAATATTGTGAGATCTTATGTTGGCATTGTTGATTTATTATATATAATCGTTGCTGATTTAAAAATAAAGGTAACTAAGTAATCACACTTAACTTCGTTCCATTGCACAGCGGGAGGACTGCATCAGCTGTGTGTATATCGATTTGCAAACCCGTGTCTAACTATAGCTGGTGCGTCTAACTGATAAGGGAGTGTCCCAGAGTAGCCAATCTGTAGCGTGATTTATCCAGCCAATCACAATGCTAGAGTGATATTGCAAAAAATGAAGATCCAATACGATTAGATGTGAGAAAATCACCACAGATTGGTACGCCTCTCTCCTTCACAGGAAATATGCTATAGTGTGTCAGCAATAGAAGTTAAACTTGCATGTCAGTCCGTGCGCAAAACACTTGCGCCTCCACTAGTTCAGTGATATACTGTCAAAAAAATGTTAGGGATAAGGGCAGACACGCAGGCTCAAGTTGGCAGTGCAATCTAACTCAATCGTAACACCTAACATAACGGACCTAAGATGTCCGTGTAGTAGAGAGTGATGTACTAGTATAGGAATGTAATATATATATATAATAATATAATATATATATATATATAGTAATGGCTTGATCAAATACCATGGTAGATAAAAGAAATAAGAACATAGGATGTCTGTGGAAATAGAGATACATATAACGATAATATAACCAATATAATTATTTATGTGTATTGTGGGGATTATCAGAATGTGATGAGCCAACCACAGTTTATACATGTGGTCATTGTTATCATTTTTTATGTATCAGTTAATACATGCCTGACAATATCTGACCCACTTTTGTATACAACTGTTACCAAGCAACCACATTCATGAGATGTGATATAGGTGTGGTCAGTTAATTGTTAATTACTCAACCAATCACATTAGTTCCTTTTGTTATAGACTATCTGTTAAATAGCAAGTGTATCACAATGTTTTTTCATAGCCTGATGAAACAGCCCTGAGCAGGCTGAGAAACGCGTCGCTGTATTAATAAAGTTTTTAATATTTTATACACTTGCTATTGTGTGGTTTATCACTTCTGTGACCACTACATATTTGTTCCTGGTTTTTGCTGAGGATTGCCTTTGCAGTAGTCTACTGGGCGACTTTTTTGGTTCCAGTTTGCTGAATTTGCACCCACAGGTGCAGATTATCTTGTAAGTTTAATCACTCTGGGTCCTATTCTCCTTGTCCAGATGATATTTGGCCATGTTGGTTTGTTTTTTCTTGCTCATTTAGGCATCTGATATCTGGACCTTCCGAGGATTTCCAATTGCCTTTGTACAAAGGACACAGTGAGCTGGACCACTGCAAAAGTTTCAGCCTGCTACACATGCACCAGCTGGGTGCTTTCTGTTTGTGAGTATCCTACTCATCTGTGTTGCTGTGTTTCATTTCTCTGGCGATATTAGGCCATGTTGGCGTCTCTGTGTTTTACTCTTTTTCAGATTTTGCACATCAGGATTGCCATCCTTTGACAGAGTGCTGCCTCCACCTTTGGATCATCAAGGATATATAGACTTTTATATATATTATTTTATTATATTTTTTTATTTTTTCGTATTATTTTTTAGGTTTGTTGATATTGTGATTATTTTATTGTATATCATCTCATGCTCTATATTTATTGTATCTGGTACTGCCATCTGACTATTTCAAACTAGCATACTTACGACCACATAATAAGAAATATTTGCTTGTTTATCTCACTAATCGTTGTGAATATTTATAATTAAGGAAGCGCTCCTTAAGGGCGTGATGTGATAGTAGTTCACATCACTCTCTATATATATATTGCACGTTCAGGTTACTGGGTATTTAAGTCTTGGTGGTGGGAAATGCAATTGTTGTTTTTCTGTTTGTCTGAGGATGAGCTAGTTTGGCTCGAAAACTTTCACAAATAAAGTGGATCTACAAGTAAGTCCTTAGGAGTGCACTTTCTTCTACTCATCTATACATATTTTTTGCACCCAAGGCTACTCACCAGAACATTACAGTCAGAGATCAGCTGTGCTGTATTGTTCCAAATCCTTTTTTCGGATTGGGAACAATACAGCACAGCTGATCTCTGACTGTAAATGTCCTTATGAAGGCCCAACTGAGGGCCGAAATGTCGACCATGTTCTTTTGACATTATCAATAAATTAATACTTATTGGCTTCTTTAGAAAACCTGAGAGTGCCCTTCAATATATGGACTTGCTTCGCTTCAAGGATTGCACCCAGGTCACGGATACACCTCCTAGGTTGGAGTGCTAGGCCACTGGCTTTTTAACAGAATATATATATATATACACAGAATCTCACAAAAGTGAGTACACTCTCACATTTTTGTAAATATTTTACTATATTTTTTCATGTAACAACACTGAAGAAATTACACTTTGCTACAATGTAAAGTAGTGAGTGAACAGCCTGTATAACAGTGTAAATTTGCTGTCCCCTCAGAAAAACTCAACATACAGCCATTAATGTCTAAACCATTGGCAACAAAAGTAAGTACACCCCCAAGTGGAAATGTCAAAATTGGGCACAATTAGCCATTTTCCCTCCCCGGTGTCATGAGGACCAGGTGTGTTAAATTTAGTGTTATCAATCTCACATTCTCTCATACTGGATGTTCAACATGGCACCTCATGGCAGAGAACTCTCTGAGGATCTGAAAAAAGAATTGTTGCTCCACATAACAATGGCCTAGGCTATAAGAAAATAGCCAAGAGCCTGAAACTGACCTGCAGTATGGTGGGCAAGACCATACAATGGTTTCATAGGACAGGCTCTACTCAGAACATGCCTCGCCATAGTCGACCAAAAAAGTTGAGTGCACATTCTCAGCATCATATCCAGAGGATGTCTTTGGGAAATAGATGTATGAGTGCTGCCAGCATTGCTGCCGAGGTTGGAGGAGTGGGAGGTCAACCATGTCAGCGCTCTGTCCATACGCCGCACACTACATCAAATTGGTCTGCATGGAAGTCGTCCCAGAAGGAAGCCTCTTCTAAAGATGATGCACAAGAAAGCCTGCAAGCAGTTTGTTGAAGACAAATGGACTAAGGACATGGATTATTGGAACCATGGCCTGTGGTCTGATGAGACCAAGACAAACTTATTTGGTTCAGATGGTGTTAACTGTGTGTGGTGGCAACCAGGTATGGAGAAAAGTGTGTTTTGCCTACAGTCAAGCATGGTGGTGGGAGTGTCAAGGTCTGGGCCTGCATGAGTGCTGCCAGCACTGGGGAGCTACATTTCATTGAGGGAACCATTAATGCCAACATGTACTGTGACATACTGAAGCAGAGCATGAACTCCTCCCTTCGGAGACTGGGCCGCAGGGCAGTATTCCAACATGATAACAACCCCAAACACACCTCGAAGACGACCACTGTCTTGCTAAAGAAGCTGAGGGTAAAGGTGATGGACTGGCCAAGCATGTCTCCAGACCTAAACCCTATTGAGCATCTGTGGAGCATCCTCAAACGGAAGGTGGGGGAGCGCTCCATGATGTCGTCATGGAAGAGTACTCCAGTGGCAACCTGTGAAGCTCTGGTGAACTCCATGCCCAAGAGGGTTAAGGCATTGCTGAAAAATAATGGTGGCCACACAAAATACTGACACTTTGGGCCTACTTAGGGGTGTACTCACTTTTGTTGCCAATGGTTTAGACATTAATGGCTGTGTGTTGAGTTATTTTGAGGGGACAGCAAATTTACACTGTTATAGAGGCTGTACACTCACTACTTTACATTGTAGCAAAGTGTAATTTCTTCAGTGTTTTCACATGAAAAGATAAAATAAAATATTATAAAAATGTGAGGGGTGTACTCACTTTTGTGAGGGATTGTATATATATATATATATATATATATATATATATATATATATACAGTTGTTCTCATAAGTTTACATACCCTGGCAGAATTTATGATTTCTTGGCCATTTTTCAGAGAATATGAATGATAACACAAAAACCTTTCTTTCCCTAATGGTTAGATTTTGGCTGAAGCCATTTATTATCAATCAACTGTAATTACTCTTTTTAAATCATAATGAAAACAGAAACTACCTAAATTACCCTGATCAAAAGTTTACATACCCTGGTGTTTTTGGCCTGAAAACATTCACACAAGTTGACACAAAGGGGTTTGAATGGCTATTAAAGGTAACCATCCTCACCTGTGATCTGTTTGCTTGTAATTAGTGTGTGTGTATAAAAAGTCAATGAGTTTCTGGCCTCCTTACAGACCCTTGCATCTTTCATCCAGTGCTGCACTGACATTTCTGGATTCTGAATCATGGGGAAAGAAAAAGAATTGTCAAAGGATCTGTGGGAAAAAGGTAGTTGAACTGTATAAAACAGGAAATGGATATAAAAAGATATCCAAGGAATTGAGAATGCAAATCAGTAGTGTTCAAACTCTAATCAAGAAGTGGAAAATAAGGCTTTCTGTTTGATAACATACTGCATTCATCTTGCCATCAATTCTGACCAAATTTCCTGTGTCTTTGTAGCTCACACATCCCCAAAACATCAGCGATCCACCTCCGTGTTTCACAGTAGGAATGGTGTACCTTTCATCATAGGCCTTGTTGACTCCTCTCCAAATGTAGCGTTTATGGTTGTGGCCAAAAAGCTCAATTTTGGTCTCATCACCCTAAATCACTTTGTGCCAGAAGGTTTGAGGCTTGTCTCTGTGCTGTTTGGCATACTTTGTGGCATTTTATTATTATTATTATTATACTTTATTTATGAAGCGCCATCATATTCCGCAGCGCATTTGCGTAGTCATGGCTTTCTTCTGGCGACTCGACCACGAAGCCCATCTTTCTTCAAGTGCCTCCTTATTGTGCATCTTGAAGCAGCCACACGACATGTCTTGTATTTCACCTGAAGTTATTTGTGGGTTTGTCTTTGCATCCCGAACAATTTTCCTGGCAGTGGTGGCTGACATTTTAGTTGGTCTACCTGACCGTGGTTTGGTTTCAACAGAATCCCTCATTTTCCACTTCTTTATTAGATATTGAACACTGCTGATTTGCATTCTCAATTCCTTGGATACCTTTTTATATCCCTTTCCTGTTTTATACGGTTCAACTACATTTTCCTTTGACAATTCTTTTGCTTTCCTCATGACTCAGAATCCAGAATGTGGAGGTTAAAAGTAGGGATATATTGGTTATACTTGATTCAAATAATCTTTACACTATTATTCCTTATGAAGGGTTTAAACCAATAGAGTGCATAGTCTTGAATTTGCCTCATTATACTGCTCCACCTACTTAATATCTTCTACAATTAATAGAAATGTGTCTAATGAAAAATTATTTCAAATTCAAATACCTTTTATTTACAGAAATCTGGAAAGGCTATGGGGTCAAATATGCCCCCAGTTGATGCCAATCTATATATGATAGCTTTTGAAGACCTATATTTATGGTCCAACAATACTGTTTCTATTTTTTTCTATAGAAGATATATTGACAATGTCATCTTGATCTGGAGAGGTGATGAATCTTCATTACTAGAAGGGTTTCAGTTTTATAATAATAAAGATACCCTTATGAATTTTAAGTTTAATTACCTTCCTGAATACATTATGTTTCTAGATTGAAAGATATCAATAGAAAATGACAAATTAAACACATATTCCTATTTTAAACCAGTAAAATCAAAATTATATGTTACAGGCCCAGAGTTGTCATCCCTTGCTTTAGTTAAATGTATAGCCAAATCTCAATTTATGAGGACTATTAGGAACAATTTGAATTAAGAGATGGGGGTCTCACAACTGACAGATATGAAACAAAGAATTAACAGTCGAGGTTAATGTAGAAAAATTTTGGACTTGCAGATTAAAGAACTCAAATGACAAACACAGAATATCAGTAAATAATAAATGAAACATAGATTGATTTTTGCTACAACATTTGGTCCCAACACAGAGAAGGTTGGGCAAGTGCTGAGACGATAATGCCAAATCCTACAATCGGACCAAACACTTCCCTTAAATAACATGGAGCCACCACTGATTAGTCACAGAAAAGTGTCTAATTTAAAAAAAATTCTAGTTTGAACTGACCCCATTGGTTCCTACACCAGTGATACAAGTAAATACAAAATAAAAGGATGTTGAAGATGCACAACATGAAACAGATTATTGGTCACTAATACATTTCATAATCCACATCAGAATAAAAAATATTTTATCAATTATCAATTGGCCTGTCCATCTACACCCATAGTACAAAGAACATCGGCAAATAAATATGTACACTATGTGTGAAAAATGACTGTTACACTAAGAGAACGTATGGCGAATCAAAGATTTGCTATCCACCCAGCAATAACCACGGGAGATTCTGAGCAACCTGTTGCAAGACATTTTATGCAAAATATACACTATCGCCTAGATTACGAGTTTGGCGTTAGCCTTAAAAAGCAGCGTTGAGAGGTCCTAACGCTGCTTTTTAGCGGCCGCTGGTATTACGAGTCAGACAGGAAAGTGTCTACCGCTCACTTTTCTTCCTCGACTCGAGGCTACCGCAAATCCCCTTACGTCAATTGCGGATCCTATCTTTTTAGTGGGATTTGCCTAACGCTGGTATTACGAGTCTTGGAAGAAGTGAGCGGTAGACCCTCTCCTGTCCAGACTCCTACTGCATTTAAAAGTCAGTAGTTAAGAGTTTTATGGGCTAACGCCGGAACATAAAACTCTTAACTAAAGTGCTAAAAAGTAAACTAACATCCATAAACTACCTATTAACCCCTAAACCGAGGCCCCCCCCACATCTCAAACACTATAATAAAAAAACGTAACCCCTAATCTGCCGACCAGACATTGCAGCCACCTACATAATAACTAGTATTTATATAGCACCTTTCTCCCAGTGGGAATCAAAACGCTTTTTCAGCGCTCGCTCTCGGAATTAACCAAATTGGCAGCTGAATAGTAATAGTTGTTATTATTACCCAATTTAATGGTACTCATTTTATCGACCTCGGAAGGATGAAGGGCTGAGTTGGCCCTGCTGGGATTTGAACCTGTGACCTTGGATCTTTTAAACAGGCTTTCTTTGTAGTCAGGGCATTTACCAACTGAGCTACCTCACCGGCCTACATTATACCTATGAACCCCTAATCTGCTGCCCCTAACATCCCCGATACCTACATTATATTTATTAACCCCTAATCTGCCGCCCCCAATGTCGCTGCCACCTACCTACAATTATTAACCACTAATCTGCCGACCGGACATCGCCGCCACTTTAATAAATGTATTAACCCCTAAACCGCCGCACACTCTCACCTCGCAAAAACTAGTTAAATTTTATTAACCCCTAATCTGCCTGCCTTAACATCGCTGACACCTACTTACATTTATTAACCCCTAATCTGCCACCCCAACGTCTCTGCTACTATATTAAAGGTATTAACCCCTAAACCTAGTATAAGTATAAACCTAACCCCCCCAACTTAAATATAATTTAAATTAAACTAAATAAATTTAACAAAATTAAATAAATTATTCCTATTTAAAACTAAATACTTACCGATAAAATAAACCCTAAGATAGCTACAATATAACTAATAGTTACATTGTAGCTAGCTTAGGATTTATATTTACTTCACAGGCAACTTTGTATTTATTTTAACTAGGTACAATACTTATTAAATAGTTATTAACTATTTAATAACTACCTAGCTAAAATAAGTACAAAATTACCTGTAAAATAAATCCTAACCTAAGTTACAATTACGTCTAACACTACACTATCATTAAATAAATTACCTAAACTACCTACAATTAATTACTATTAAATTCAATAAACTAAATTACGAAAAAAAAACCACTAAATTACAGAAAAAAAATACAAGAAGTTTAAACTAATAACACCTAATCTAAGCCCCCTAATAAAATAAAAAAGACCCCCAAAATAATAAAATGCCCTTCCCTATACTAAATTACAAATAGCCCTTAAAAAGGCCTTTTGCGGGGCATTGACCCAAAGTAATCAGCTCTTTTACCTGTAAAAAAAAAAATTACAATATCCCCCCCCAACATGATTGGAACAGCCAATAGAATGCAAGCTCAATCCTATTGGCTGATTGGATCAGCCAATATGATTTTTTCAACCTTAATTCCGATTGGTGATAGAATTCTATTAGCCAATCGGAATCTAAGGGACGCCATCTTGGATGAAGTCATTTAAAGGAACCTTCATTCCAGAAGATGCCGTCGATTGAAGAGGATGCTCCACGCTGGATGTCTTGAAGAGGAGCCGCTCCGCGTCGGAAGGATGAAGATTCTGGGTGAAGACTTCTTCCCGTCTGGAGGACCACTTCTGCCGGCTTCATTGAGGACATCTTGCTGCTTGGATGAAGACTTCTCCCGGCTTCGTTGAGGATGGATGTCGGCTCTTGAAAACTGTAAGTGGAACTTCGGGGGTTAGTGTTAGGATTTTTTAAGGGTGTATTGGGTGGGTTTTATTTTTAGATTAGGGGTTTGGGCTGCAATAGAGCTAAATGCCCTTTTAAGGGCAATGTCCATCCAAATGCCCTTTTCAGGGCAATGGGGAGCTTAGATTTTTTTAGTTAGGGATTTATTTGGGAGGTTGGTTGTGTGGGTGGTGGGTTTTACTGTTGGGAGGGTTGTTTGTATTTTTTTTTACAGGTAAAAGAGCTGATTTCTTTGTGGCAATGCCCCGCAAAAGGCCCTTTTAAGGGCTATTGGTAGTTTAGTTTAGGCTAGGGTTTTTTTATTTTGGGGGGCTTCTTTTATTTTGATAGGGCTATTAGATTAGGTGTAATTAGTTTAAAGATCTTGTAATTGTTTTTTATTTTCTGTAATTTAGTGGGGTTTTTTTGTAATTTAGGTTATTGTATTTAATTTATTTAATTGAATTTAATTTAGGTAATTTATTTAATTGTAGTGTTAGGTTTTAGTTTAACTTAGGTTAGGTTTCTTTTACAGGTAATTTTGTATTTATTTTAGCTAGGTAGTTAATAAATAGTTAATATCTATTTAGTAACTATTCTACCTTAGTTATTAACCCCTAAACCTCTGGCCTCCCACATCACTAACACTACATAAATCTATTAACCCCTAAACCTAACCCTAACTATAACATAACCCTAAGCATAAGTCTAACCCTATCCCTAACCCTAAAACCCCTAACGTAAATATAATTAAAATAAATCTAAATATACCTTACAATTATTAACTAAATAATTCCTATTTAAAATTAAATACAATACCTGCTAAAAACCTAAGCTAGCTTCAAAATAACTAATAATTATATTGTAGCTATCTTATGGCTAGATTACGAGTTTTGCGTTATGAGGGGTGCGGTGCTAACTTGCACGTTATTGTCACCGCTCACTTACCTACAGCGCTGGTATTACAGGTTTTTATAAACCCGTCATTAAAAGACAATAAGTGAGGGTAGAGCAAACTTGTGCTCCATACCGCACTCCAATACCAGCAGCCAATCGGAATGTAAGGGACGCCATCTTGGATGACGTCACTTAAAGTGAACTTCATTTTCCAACGATGATCGGAAGAAGAGGATGCTTGGCGCCGGATGTCTTGAAGATGGACCCGCTCCACGCCGGATGGATGACAATAGAAGATGCCGTCTGGATGAAGACTTCTGGCCGGTTAGTTATATTGTAGTTATATTGTAGCTTGCTTAGGTTTTTTTTTACAGGTAAGTTTGTATTTAGTTTTAAATAGGACATTTTTTAGGTAATAATTGTAAGGTTTATTTAGCTTTATTTTAATTATATTTAAGTTAGGGGGTGTTAGGGTTAGGGTTGGACTTATGCTTAGGGTTACATTAGGGTTAGGGTTAGGTTTAGGGGTTAATATATTTATGTATTGATGTGGGAGGCTAGAGGTTTAGGGGTTAATAGTTTAATTTAGTATATTTTGTTGTGGGGGGCTTGTGGTTTAGTGGTTAATAGGTTTTATAGTGGCAGTGTGGGCAGACGGCAGTATTTAATAGTGTTTGCAATGTGGGAGGGCGGCGGATAAGGGGTTATTTGGTTTATTATAGTGGCGATGATGTCGGGGAGCGGCGGAAGAGGGGATAATACATTTTAATAGTGGCGGCAATAATTTTATTTTAGTATTTGCAATGCGGGAGGGCCTCGATTTAGGGGTTAATAGGTAGTTTATGGGTGTTTGTGTACTTTTTAACACTTTAGTTATGAGTTTTAAGCTACATATTTGTAACGTAAAACTCATAACTACTGACTTTAGATGACGGTACAGATCTTGTCAGTATAGGGTGTACCACTCAATTTTTAGCCTCCCAGGCAAACTCGTAATACCGGCGCTATGGAAGTCCAATTGAAAAAGGACTTTTTAAAAGTGCGATACTGACGTTGCGTGGTGGCCAAAAAGGTGTGCCATACACCTATACCTACAAGACTTGTAATAACGGCATTAGGGAAAAAGCAGCGTTATGAAGCATAACGCTACTTTTTCACTCATAACGCCAAACTCATAATCTAGCTGTTTGTTATTTATGTTATTATCTGTCCCTGTGGGAAGTATTATGTTGGCAAGACCTGTACCTCATTCAGAGAACATCTTGCCAACCACAAAAGTGCCATCAGAGCAGCTTATAAGAACCATGAGAGTGACGAACCTGTGGCATGCCACATTTTAGAGTTTGGCCACACAATTGCCATTATGAGAACCATACTGATGGATAGGGTCCCCCCACTCAAAAAAAGTGGTAACAGAGATGAGGAGCTCTTAAAGAGAGAGGCACGGTGAGTACAATGTGCCTGAATGGTCTCAACACCTAGTTGGATCTCTATTTTACTAACGTCCTGCTATGAGTTATGAACACCTAATTTAATCTCCTTGCATATACTGCAACATTTCAAGTTGAGTCCCTAGGGACCAGCTACACTGAGTTCTAGGGAGACATGCCCCATGTGTTCAGCCGTACATGTTTTTTCACCTGGTTTATAGACATTTAATAGGCTTGTATAGTAATTTATGTTGCAACTTCCATTTTAGTCTTGACATAATGGGTTAATAATGTACTAAGGTTCCCGTTGAATCTTTGGCCATACTTTGTCAAATTCTATTTGTTTCAAAATATACCTCATTAGCCACATAAGTTATCACGATTGCAGGCTCATTTTCTATCTATGATTGGTCATTTTCCTCACACAGCCCTGTACATTTCCTCCAATCCATGATCACTATGCGCAATGACACTGTTAAGGTTCATTTCAGGCTGTACATTTTTAACCTACTATGCTACCTATAACATTGTTGCATTTTGGGATATAGTGTTTGATTACGCCCTCTCTGTAAGCCGTTTGCTCCAAATTGAAACATTAGTAGCTAATTCACAGTACATAATGTTGTGATCTGCTTGGATATGCTTAATACCAATAGAATAGTTAAAACATTTGTAAATAGTATTATTGAGATATTCATATAGTATGTTCTGCTGGATAAGATGATATAGATATGTCTATACGTATTTTTTTTTTTTTGGAATAATTTTTATTGAGGTTGAAAAGGCAGGCCTACAGGTAACTGTTGTTACAAAAATCCAATAGCTGTGTAAAAAGAACATATTGGTCATAAGTACCACATCATTAAATCAATCCTGTGTCATTACAGAATGATTAAAGAACAAACCTCACATTTTTTGCTTTTTTTTTTTTAACCTTAGTACAACATAGATTATAATAGCACAGACATATAATACTGTACAAATGTATAATCCATATTGTAAATCATACACTTCATATGAACCCAAAATATTATAATAAAAACATATGACAAACTATGGCACATAAGAGAATGGAACAAAAAAGTGTTAACAAAGAGCGCTACTGAGCCTTCTAAATGTTGGGTATCTAGTAAGGGGGGGGGGATACTCCAGAATGCGGTATGTGTCAAGGGAAACCACGCAAAAGGACCCTGAACTCCATCACAGAGAACCAGAGACCTAAAAAGGGGGAGAGGGAGGGGAGAGGGAGAAGGAAGGGGAGAGGAAGAAGGAAGGGGAGAGGGAAAGGGGGGGCGGAGATTAAACATATGACATAAGGATTCACCTGGAGGGGCTAATAACTTTAAAGAGATTATTCGGCTCATAGCAACATAACTAAACTAAATTTCTAGAGCGGCATTCATATCTATACTGCAATAAGAGATAATATTGTTAAATCCTAGCGAATACATCTGTTGCAAACAGAAACCCATTAGGTAAAGGACTCCACTTAAAAAAAAAATATATATAACAGGGGAATATAGTGTAAGTAAGTAATCTCCCCGAGGGGATGTCAAAGCTAGAAAGCTAGTGATCTAGTCATGTATAAGGGACTATTTAAGGGAGCTTATCCTAGAATAACAAGTTAAGCATGTAGGACTAAGGCGATTGTCATGTAGGGTATATAAACTGGCTTACAATGTTAGACATAGCCAAAGCATAGGAAATATTTATCAGATATGTCTACCCAAATTCTTTAACTGATAAAATGGCCAGACAGATTTACAATGCGCAGAATTAGTTTTACTAGCACCAGGATCTCAACGCTGCATAGGTATGCTAATAATACACTTATAATGTAGAGAAAAAGGAAGAACAGAGGGGTGCCTCATGTGTAATATCATCAAGTGTGTGTGGAAACAATAAAGTAATGCTAGCTTGTTTAGGGGAATATTGGAATACCCCTATTCCACTCTTTTGCATTAATTGTTTTTAATTTTGTTTTTAATAAATACTATATATTTTATGAAAAAATTCTTTGAGTGGATATACCTTACCCTACCTGCGATTTCTATCAACATATGGGAGCTCAATCATCCATACATTTATGCTCTTGAATACAGCTTATTGGGAGTCCTTCCTTTGAGGTGAGCTGACACACCTTCCCCCAAATCTGCCAGCTTGCTTCTACTAGCACATTGGTGTGCTTGTTCTAAATGTGAGTACCCATTTGGCATTCTGCTTAGTTAATACAACTGTACTCTAGGTGATCCACACATGTAGTGCTTTTTTGTTCTTGTTTTATCCCTTCACTACAGCACACGGGACATTCTTGTTGTGAGTGAGCTGTTACACCTGTTAAAATCTACAGCCTGCACCTACCAGCACATTGGTGTACTCTGGAAATACTTGAGTACCAACTTGGCTCTTTCTTAATTGTGTCCACACACACTTGATAATATTACACATGAGGCGCCCCTCTGTTCTTCCTTATTCTCTATAGTTAACCCGGACCAGTAGGTAAGGAGGAGGCAGCCCACACATGATCATTTGGATTTAAGGAGGACTTATTTTTACATCTCAAAAGTGACAATTTTTCCTTATTTTATCCTTTTTTCCAGGACAATCCTATATATTTTCTATTTTTTGTATGTATATTATTGCTATTTTAATCATGTTATTAATACAATAGATTAGACTTACTGCTAATTACATATTATCAGCATATTTATCCTCTCACTAGCACAACAGCGTTTCGGTCAGCAATTGACCTTAATCATGTTTGCTGTGTTGTTCTGTTAAGCAGATAACAGGACGATAGCAGTGTTTTAGCTACACACAAGAAAAATATTTACTTCTCTCTTAATCTAACCCTGCCAACTGGGCACGGGCCCTATGCCCAGCAACAGGAGACTATTTAAACTGTAAAGAGATGAGGGTAAGAGAAAATGAGCAAACATATTAAGCTTTTTCACAGACACAATGGCAAATAGTGTATATGTATAGACTCTGAATGTGACCTCTGTCTGGGAGCTGAGGAAAATGTGAGCATTTGTAGGCTATATCAGTATAATGTCATACCTATACACATCAAGATGAATGTTGCACACTTAATAAAGGCAAAAGCAAACAGCTAACATCTCTACATTTCCAACATAATTACTAATAAGGGAGAGTAAACCTTGTGTACAACAGACATAATTAACTTCATGGCATGGGTTTATATATGGATGCATAAACTTGGGCAGCTAGATATTGGCACTCAGTCCGGTTAAACAAATAGTATGTTTGAGGCAAAATAACAGTGAGAGTCTTTTGCAGTAGCCTGAAACAACACCTATATCCCAGTTTATTTCAAGTCCAGACTACATTACCCATGGCCGAACAGACTAGCCACAATCTTGGTGAACAGGAAAGGAAAAGAACATGCCTGATGAGCCCAGCAGAGCAAGCCCGAAAAACTTCTCAAGACCAGATCGGGGTTCCCAAAACAAAACTGCTGTCTCAAGCAGGATGTCAGCGGAAGGCAGCTGTAGACTTAGTGGACTCAGGATCTCCTTGTAGTATAAAATCAGGTAGGAAGCCATATGGTCACCGTAGGAGCATTGGAGCCGTTTGGGTCCCCCTCTAGGGTGCACGGAGCTTGCCGCCTCCGGTCTTCCCGTAAAACAGACTTCGGCTTCACTCAAATGACACCGCTGCTATTGTATGGCACATAGTTAGCAGGGGCATCATGATACAGACGAAAACACTGATGGCCCACTCCCTGCAATCCATGTTCGGCTATCTGTATGTGCTCCTCTGAAGAATGAGCCGGCACATCCATTACAGCGACATGGACAGCAGTGCTCATGGCTAATACATTCTCAGCCACGCTTTGTACTTCAGTGCCCTGTAGTGTAGCCGAAGTTGACTCTTGTAATGGTGCCATCACTAAGAGAGCCTTAACCAGCTGAGACTCAATTTGTCTAAAGGCAGTCTCGAGAACCTCAGAACTTCCGTCTCCCATCTAGTCAAATCCGCCATTTTCCTGTGTCGTAGTCTTCAAAAAATACTGTGAGCAAAAGTATGTTAAGCTCTTGAGTTCCCAATCTCGATTAAAAGCGTTGGCAAGGGATAAACCCTGAATGCCCTGAAAAGTGTCTGTCTACTTTGGAGGTGTATATATATATATATATATATATATATATATATATATATATATATAGTATGTATATATATATATATATATATATATATATACACACAGTATATATATATATATATATATATATATATATACACAGTATATATATATATATATATATATATATATATACAAATATCTATCTATCTATATATATATATATATATATATATATAAATATAAATAAATATATATATATATATATATATATATATATATATGGTGTCTCTTTGTGCGTGATATATATTTGGATATTGTTGTTTTTTTATCCTTTGGGATTAGTAGAGACTTTCCATCTATTTTCTTTACTTTATTATACGCCTTATCAATATGTTGGGGTTTGAACTTTTTTTTCCCTAAATTTCTCTTTCATACAGTTTCTCTTGAGGCATTGGAATTGACCAAACAGTTTGTTTTTTTATCCATCTTGGATGGTGCCCACTACTTGCATGTAGGTACCCATTTGTATCTGTCTCTTTGATAAAAATGTTAGTATGTACTAGATTGTATTCGATGAATAGGGTGTTATTCAAGAAATGTATTTGTTTATTCCATTCTTTAGTAAACAGATTGAAATTATTCTTATTTTCAGTTTAGGGAAAAACTGAGAAAGTTGTCATAACTCCTCTCCAAATAATCAGAATGTCATCTATAAACCAATGCCAACAAATTATATTTGCTTTAAATTGATTGTTATTCCAGACTTTATGGTTTTCGAATAATCCCAGGTACAAATTTGCAATATGAGTACCCATTGCTGTTCCGTACTTTTGTAAATATATTTTATCCTCAAACCTAAAATAATTGTGTGATAAAATAAAATTAATTGCATTTGTAATAAAATCTACTTGTTTAGGATTGGTGTTTAGGGCTAGAATTTTTGCATAGCTTTTATTCCTCCCTTATTTGGTATTGAAGTATACAGGGCAGAAACATCTAATGTGGCGAGAGAAAAATCGTATATTTCCATTCTATATCCTTGAGTACTGTTAATAAATGTGGTGTATCCCTAATATAGGATTTTAAAGCTGGTACCTGAGGCTGTAGAAAGAAGTTCACATCTTGTGATATATTACTAGTCAGGTTATTTATCCCAGAAATGATTGGCCTCCTTGGTGGATTTATTTAGTCTTCGTGGTTTTTGGGGAGGTAATAAAACATGGCTATTTTTGGATTGTTGTTAACAAGACATTTATATTCAAAAACATTTAAAACTTTATTTTTGAAAGCTGAATTTAACCTATCTGTATATTCTAAAAGGGAATTCTCTGTGGGGTCCTTTGATAAGATAGTATAAGTATTTTCATCTGCTAAGAGTCTTTGTGCTTCTTTCACGTAATCTTCTCTATTCTGTATGATTACTGCACCGCCCTTGTCCGCTTCCCTAAAAACTAGGTCAAAATTTTTTCTTAAGGTTTTTAAAGCTTTTTTTCTTTCCTAGTTAAATTGTTCTTCACAGGTTTAAAACTTTTACAAATGGAGTCTAAATCATTTAAAATCAGTTCTTCAAACAACATCACAAGTTTCCCGTTTGAATGAGTCGGGTAGAACACAGACTGTGGTTTAAAAGATCTATGTTTAATTTATATACTGTATCTGTGAAGTCTGTGTCTATTTGATGTATTGCTTGCCCCTCTTCTTCCATTTCTTCTAGAAAGTTTAGAACTTCTTGATCGTTTTGTGTGAGTCTGATTTCATTTTTGTTTTTTCAATTTCGGTTTTCTCAATCAATTCTTTATTAATGTTCAGTTTTGCACTTTTTGCAGTATTTGAATATATCAAAAAATGACTTTGAAGTATCAGCTTTCTGATAAGTTTGTTGGCATCTATGAAAAGATAGAAAGCATCTGGGCCTTTATTAGGAGCAAAGGATAGACCTTTTATCAGCATTTTTTTCCCCAAAAGTAGTGTGTGTCTTGAAAAGTTGAAAGTTGAAAATTGTAATCTTGCCTTTATTTTCCCATGCTACATGTTCCTGTTTATTTTTTAAAGACAATTTGGCCTTTTTCTCCTGTTTTGATTTTATATAATATATATATATACTAGTCCTTGTGTTGTGTTATATCCTCTCTCGCTCTCTCTCTCTCTCTCTCTCTCTCTCTCTCTCTCTCTCTCCGTATGATGGTTCTGTATACCGACTCCTATTTGCGTGTACCGGATCAAATTTCTAGGGATTTTTACCTTACAGCATGTTAAATATACAGCTTCAGTGTCTTAGTACCCTGCTCCAGCTTCTCAAAAACAGCTCCGAGATGGATTGCTCATGGTTCAACCTGATCATGTGACTAGGTATAACTATTCAGGTAACTGGGTTTTATTCAATAATTCTTCTGGGTTCCTCCTTATCGCTGGTGCACAACTGTTAGCTTGTAATCTAGCCCAAGTTGGATGGCGGCACAGCAAATCCTAAAAGCAGTACAGCTGTTGCACCTGTTGTGTCACTGCTTTAAGGTACAAAGAATTCAGTGAACAGGATCCAAAATAAATTATCCTCTGCATTGTGTAAACAGTCCAACATTCTTACCCTTATCACTGCTGTTTCAAACCACTCTGCGCATATAAACCTAATCTCAATGCTATTGAATTTCACAGCACTATCCAAATAAATGATAATATTAAAGGAAGAGTCATCACCAGAATTGTTATTGTTTAAAAAGATAGATAATCCCTTTATTACCTATTCCCCAGTTTTGCATAACCAACACAGTTATAATAATACATTTTTTACCTCTGTAATTACCTTGTATCTAAGCCTCTGCAGACTGCCCCCTTATTTCAGTTCTTTTGACAGACTTACATTTTAGCCAAAAAGTGCTGACTCCTAGGTGACTTCACGTGCATGAGCTCAATATTATCTATATGACACACATGAACTAACACTCTCTATTCATTAAAAACGGTCAAAATGTATTCATATAAGAGGCGGCCTTCAAGGTCTAAGAAATTAGCATAAGAGCCTTCCTAGGTTTAGCCTTCAACTAAGAATACCAATAGAACAAAGCAAAATTGGTGATAAAAGTTAATTTGCATGCCCTTTTTGAATCATGAAAGTTTATTTTGGACTTGACTATCCCTTTAATAATAACCTCTTTCTTCCACAAAATACCCTTACTGTGCTATTATGAACCCCTCACTGCAATTAAAGCTTTCTGTGCTAACCTGATCTATACAGTGCACTCAAACAAAGGTTAGGTGGTTAGTGGTTAGGATTATTGGGCAATAATACGTATGTTTATGTTATATAGTCATATAAAATACAGTCATAAACTGACTTCTGGACATAACACATCTATTTCTATTAATAAATGAGTCACACATGGCAGTGGGCTGATTATGATCTAATCCCTAAAATAAAGTTGGAGGAAAAATCTAAAAAAATAAAAACAGAAATATGGGAAGCGGTCTGATGGAGCAAGACAAAAAATGAAGATTAATTTACATTACAGCTTTTGCATATAGCTTCTAATAAATGAAAGACAATGATTATATTTACACAAACACATGATTTATTAACACAGAATTAATAACACAACATAGTAAAAAAACATATAAAAAAATGGTTGTGGCCAAAAACCGTAATAAAAAACGTCCTAAGGTGGTTGTCCCATAAAAAAGTAAGTTAAAAAAGTACCAAAAATATTCCATATACAAATGCTGAATAGTCCTCATAATAAAAAGTATTTAATATCAGCTATTTCAACTTGTGCAATGTGGAATCGCTATTACAGAGATCACTTGTTAGCAAAAGGGTATATCCAGTTATACAGGCCCATTTATCAAAGGGCTTGCGGACCTGATCCGACACTGCGGATCAGGTCCGCAAGACCTCGCTAAATGCGGAGAGCAATACGCTCTCCGCATTTAACATTGCACCAGCAGCTCACAAGAGCTGCTGGTGCAACGCCGCCCCCTGCTGACTCGCGGCCAATCGGCCGCCAGCAGGGAGCTGTCAATCAACCCGATCGTATTCGATCGGGTTGATGTCCGGCGATTCCTGTCCGCCTGTTCAGAGCAGGCGGACAGGGTTATGGAGCAGCGGTCTTTAGACCGCTGCTTCATAAGTTGTGTTTCTGGCGAGTCTGAAGACTCGCCAGAAACACGGCCCTTCAAGCTCCGTACGGAGCTTGATAAATGGGCCTGATAGTCTTAGCTATTCAGCCTTTGCAATATAGGATTGCTATTAAGCAAAATGCATGCCCAGTTCTTTTTCTCAGAATCTTAACACTGATAGTTCTATATTTCAACTTTTATCTGTTGTGTACCAGATCAAATTTCTAGGGAGTTCTATGGAGTTTTACCTTGTAGCATGTTAAAATATAAATATACAGTTTCAGCGTTTTAGTGTCCCACTACTGTGTCTCATAGCTCCGAGATAGATCGTTCACATATCAACCTGATCATGTGACTAGGTATAACCAATCAGATAACTGGATTTGATTCACTAATTGCTCTGGATTGTATTTCCATTTCAAATCCAAAGTTGGGGAGCATTCTCTTAATCCTATATCAGCCCCGTTTCCCTACCAGTTTCAGCGTAAATGTGCTGTTTTTCTTTAATAGCAGCTTCATTACACATTTATAGGCTATGAATATAAAGACTGGGTCTCGTTAATACATAATAATCCATAATAAAGGTTCAGTTGTGAATGTTTATTCTCAGAATTTGAAAAAAAGACCTTCTTGCATAATGAGAGAATCTCACAGTTTGAAGGCTCTATGTTTCTGTCTCTCTTGCAGCTTCTACTTAAGGGCAAACACCCTGAATTCTAGAGCAAATTTCCCCTGCTCTACCCACAAATTGCCCAGTCACTGCCAATGGACAATACCAGGCTGTGACCCTGCCTCTACTTACAAAAAACCTGTGGCCACTGTCCAAAAATCCCCCTTACTTTTCTATACTTTACATACAATTTTAAATGTAAACCAGAAGATTTGTTAGTGGGTTATAACATTATAAACACATTTATGCATATACAAAATAGTATAAATAAATAAATACTTTAAATCTACAAATAGTTTTTTTTTATTAAATAATGTTTAGTAAGCAAAATAAATAGTTTAATCAAAACGTATTCTATACCACGGATTTATGTTATATTTTCTTTAAAAATCTGAAGAAACATTGGTTGAAATAGTGTTGTTTTCGTAGTAATCAAACCAAGGTAATGTAGAGTATTCTCTGTGAGAAGCAGAAAGTTGTTCCTATTTATAAGTTCATTGAAAACATAACTTTTCTATGTCCAAGTGAAATTGGACAATAAATCACTTTAATTTCTTGTAAGCTAGTTTGAGGTTGAGTAAAGGTCAAGGGAAGTATAATCCCTCTGTAAAGATGCTGTTAGCATTGGCTTTTCCTATAAGTATACTGTATTAATGTTTTATTTTTACAAAAATAAACTTTATTCCAAAGATTTATTATTTTAAAATCCCTTTATATACATTTACCCTGAAAAAATATATATTTGTATGCAAAGTTACCTTGGAGTAACTAATAAGTAGTTATTCTGTATATAAAAACAAATACATTTGGTTGTCTACGATTATTTTTTTTAAAAACACAAATGTTTATTTAAAATATGTTTTTATGCTAATCTCAGTGGCCAGCAGCTTTAATGTAGCATAATAATTTAATAATTCTGTGACAACACACAGCTTGACAATTGCCTGAACTGAACAATGCTGCTAGGAGAGATTTATTCATCATAAGAAAAAGAGTCCAAACTCACAGGAGATGGTGGTTAGCCTAGATTGTTGACCTACAGACATCAAAAATAGATTATCGGTAGAGCTAGCAATAACAATCCCTGATGTCTCAGCATACACAACCAAAATAATATTGCAACACACTTTTATAGAATAATACAGTTTTATAGTCTTTTTTTAACTCAAAGTTCCAACATAGCAATGACAGTGTTAACAATTCCTATACACAATGTTCTAATTTGATCAGCATAAATGTAATGTCTTCTAGTTTTGACTATTATGAAGTAGATAGAAACCTTTGGGTTACATCATCGTTGAGACGTTGACACGGTTGCTTGCAATCACAATCAGTTGCAATTTTCATGCAATTGAAAAATCATGTTGTAAAATAAATCATTCATATCATCAACTTGCAAGAATCTGTTGGCGCTCTACAAATAATTGACAATAATAATAACATGTGCTCTTTACAGGGGTTTCAAAGACAATTTAAACAGATATCTTGTGTCACCCTCTCAATTCAAAATAGTTTCTTGTGATCTATTTTATGTGCTTAGAAAACCACTTTTTTATTTTTCTTGCTCAGATGTGGTATAAAATAATTATACTAGACACAGGTTAGGTGGTAAGCTCAGCCTAGACAGATCAAATATGAATAATTTGTTGCATTATATAAATGCTGGTACTATATAATGCTGGTGATATATAGGTAACGGGTATTTGCTATATTCATCAAGGACCCTAAAATAGTAATAAACAGCAATCCATTCACTGAAATGAATACCCTCACTCTGGGCATCCCGTGGCTACTTAGAGGCTAAATACAATAACTACTCTTATTACTATAAACTCTAACTTCAGTCTTTCATATTCACTATTAAATGATAAGTGCACCTGCCCTCTTAATATCTAGGAACCCTAGTATACTTACTGCTATCAACCCCCACCCCTATTAACCCAAACACCATCTCACACCATTCTTAACCCTTATGCCATCTAATTTATATTATCACTCCCCTACCCCTCAAATGGAATCCATGTCACTATTAACCCTAATCTTTAAGAGCCTCCTTCCTCTTGATCACTATTAATCCAACATCTGACATTATTAAAGGGACAGTTTAACTAAAAATGTTCTCCCCTTTAATTTGTTCCCAATGACGAATTTTACCTGCTGGAGTGTATTAAATTTTTTATGAATAACTCCTTTACCCTTATTTTGGAATTCAAAATAGCAGTTTTAGCCTATGGTATCACCACCTATACTGAAGTTTCTATACTGAAGTCTAAGCTATTGGCAAGCCTGTGAAAACACAGTCAGCAGAATAAATTAAACTCCTAGTGGGTTAAATGATAGTTAAGTAATAAAATGTCAATTTTCCATTGTTCTCTTGAAGTATTGAGCTTTAAGCTGAAATGAAACATCCCATCACTGCAATAAACAATGCCTATCAAGCCTCCTCTATCAGCTATAAACTTTGTCCTAACTCCTATTACCTTTAACCATCACTTCCCCCACACCAAATTATCCTTAAAACACTGTTCCCTAACAACTTGTATTACATTTTCTTTACACATGGTATTAATGTTAGCTACAATGACTATTAATTACATGGCCCTGTAACAAATAGTAATCTCTATTGGCCCTAGTCTCCCAACTGCTAGAAGTTTTCCACCAAACCTATTCTAAAATAATTTTCTCACAGGGCTGCCTACTAAAAAATATGATCTTCTTAGTTTGTGCTTCTGAAAAAAATACCTTGTTGTAGAAATATTAAAGCAACTAAGATAATAAGCATTGAGCAATCTGTATAATCTTTATAGTCCATGTGATAAACATTAATGCATATACTGTATCAAACTAAAATCCCCACAAATGAAGCACAGTATGTCTGCTTTAATATATATATATATATATATATATATATATATATATATATATATATATATATATATACACACATATTAAAAACAGAGCAGATACAAAGGAAACTCAGATATCATTATCACACTGAGGGACAGTCAGCCTAATATATATATATATATATATATATATATATATATATATATATATAATTCTGATATGATATGATGTGAGTCATGTGGTAAAGAAGCATTTGGGAGGCAGTCATTGCTGATTGGTCTTCAGGGAAGAGGAAAACAATTCTCATTTTGAAGATGTTCTAGACATTTAGGGCCAGAGTTGTGAGCTAACAGTTACGTGTGAACGATATTAAGTATATTGCAGCTCTTTGCACGCATCAAATGTAGCGTTCGTTTTACAAATTGAAAGTAAAGACAATCGCTTGAGTACAATTGAATTTAACAATAGCGTGACCTAAGAACTCTGGTTAACTGTTTTGAAAAACAAAAAAATGTCAAAAACCCATCAAAGATACATTGAAAAGTACATTTACACTCATAAGAACACTATATAATAAAAAATGATTAAAAAATGTTTGCACAAAAAAGTTATAAAGCCTCAAAGAAATGGTATTAGAGAAAAAAAGGCTGCAAAGGTTTTCAGCATAGAAATATATACATATACATGTCTAAATATATATATATATATATATATGTACTGTATGTATATGTATATATATAATATATATATATATATATATATATATATATATATATATATATGGGTATACAAGAGGGATGTGAAGCTGGTGCTGAGATGTTCTAGATGTTCAAGATGCTGCCCAGGTGTACCTATCAAGGAAAAAGGCACCCTATATACCTATTTCCCGATATGAAACAAATGCAGACAAATGGGGAGTTGTAGACCGAAGGCGCAATCTGTACATAAAAACTATAAAAAAACATTAACATATAATATTCAAATTTAAAAGTGAGTGTCCGTAAATAAAAGTCTTATCGACAACACATGTAACACACATACAAGAACAGTCAATTTTGTGACAGGACTGCGTAAGAAAAAAGAACCATATTATCTAGTTCAATGTAGAACAATACAATAAAAACAGAACAATAATAATGTACTGTGTAATATAAAATAATATGCAGGATAATTTGCTAGATAATGTAAAAACCAAGTAATATACTTCAAATAGAAAACAAATAAAAAACAATCATACATTAAAAATAGTCATATAACAAAACCCCAATACAATGTGATGCCAAAATTATAAAAAGTTCATAAATAAGAACAATAGGCCAGATCCCTCAGGAATTCTTCTTACACTCCTTAACCTCAATCCTATGAGGTAAGTGCCGCACAGTGTATGGAGAGTCACTTGGGACCACAATAGAAAATTATGCCAGTAGATCGTAGTGAGTCCGGTCCTGGAGTCCAATCGTGGGCGTGTGACATGTAAAATAGAAAAGAGCAAAGAATAGTGCAACACTGTATAATAATATACACAGAAACTTTATTTGATAGTCAGTTGCTCACACTTTAAAACCTGAGATAATCGATATACATAAAAACACTTCCTAGTCAGTCTAGCCCAAAATATTAGAAAACGTGTGTGTGTGTTTCGTTATGTGTGTACATGTGTATTTATGTATGTATATGTGTATTTACAGACATATGTACAGATATAAACACATAAATACATATATAGACACACACATATATATATATATATATATATATATATATATATATATATATATATATAAGAGTGCATTGGAGCTGTTTCCAATCAAGTAGATGAAAACCTGTTAAAGCATATTTATGCAATATTCATTTTTAATACATTGTTATACTGTGTAGAAGTATTTTTAAATAAATATTCCTAAATATATCTGTATATATCTATATCTATAGGTATATATATATATATTATTATTATTATAATTTATTTGTATAGCGCCGCAAAATTCCGTAGCGCTGGGTACAGTGATAGGGGTATACAATGACAAAGATTTGTGATAAAATACAAAACATAACAAAACAAAACATATCTAGTACAGGAGGAAGAGGGCCCTGCTCCGGAGAGCTCAAAGTCTATAGGTTTAGGGTGCAGAGATATAAGGTTGGGGTAGCTTGTTACATTGGTTGTATTTGCAGCAGTGAGTCAGGCAGTTCATCAGACATATGTAGAAATATGTATTTATGAATTAATAGAACATATTTTTCTATGTAAAGAACATTGGAATAAGAAATATTAATATTTTCATGTGCGGTTCATGGACTTGTGAATATACGATCAGGTTTGCGCACAAGTAGGATTTTCCCCCCAGTTTTCTTGCTCCACTGACTGTTGTGGGGAATACATTAACGTGGTCACAATCTTCTAAATTCTGCTTTTTGCATGTGTCGGGTTAGCGTGCAAGCAAAAACTTTTTAGTTTCAACTTGTAATATGAGTGCTACCCAAAGCACGCAAAAAGCTTACTTCTAGTAGAGTTAAAGGGACACTGAGCCCAAATGTTTTATTTCATGATTCAGATAGAGCATGCAATTTTAAGCAACTTTCTAATTTACTCATATTATCAATTTTTGAAAAAGAAGGCATCTAAGCTTTTTTTTTTTTTTTCAGGACTATGGACATCACTTTTTTATTGGTGGATGAATATATCCACCAATCAGCAAGAACAACCCAGGTTGTTCACCAAAAATGGGCAGGCATCTAAACTTACATTCTTGCATTTCAAATAAAGATACCAAGAGAATGAAGAAAATTTGATAATTGGAGTAAAGAAAAATGTCATGCTCTATCTGAATCACGAAAGAAAAAATTTGGGTTCAGTGTCCCTTTAATTAGCAGTGTATTTTTTGTAGGTGCAAACATGTAATTAACTTTCGATCTTCTCTCTATAAATACCACGGTCTAATTTATTTTACAACTATAAAACAAGACTTTTATTTAGACCATTTAAGAAAAAACTAAAATCTTTTGTTGAGTCTTTGAATTTAGAAATAAGCAAGAGGCAATGAATGAATGAAAACGCTAAATTCTGCAGTACAGTTACATTTGATATGATGATACTCTGCTGAAGATAGCAAAATTGTTCATAAATATATTGGATGATATAAAATATAGCAGGGTCATATATTTATTTAAGTGTAAGCCTGTGAATTCTAAGCAAAACGAAAATGGTAATAGGTAAATTCCTAAAGAAATGTACTTAAAACTATCTCATCTGTATTAATTTATTAATTTAAACACCCTAATAATAAATTCCTGGTTCAAAACTAATGAGAAACTCAACTTAAATACTAGTGTGTGTGTGTGTGTGTGTGTGTGTGTGCATGTGTAAAGCTTAACCTTGTTCAGCAAATCAGCAAGTTTTTAAGATCATGCTCCACCAAAATATAAACATATATTTATTTTATTCTAAATTGTGCAGTTCTACTCAAATAAATGAATAAAAAATCTAGAAACGATTTACAAAGCTGAAACACTTTGGGTCAGATTACAAGTTGTGCGCTAATTAACGCTCTTGCTCGAGCATTAATTGTTCGAGTAGTAACCTTTTTGCTCTCATTGGATAACATTCCTATTAAATTATACTGTTTTCGCTCGTGCTCTAAATATGAATATTTAACATACCAATGTTCATCACATAGAATAATATGATCTATTTATTCATAAATAAATATTTCTACATATATCTGATTTTTTTTGGTCAATATATAAAAAACATTGGAATGTGAAATATATACAGTAAATACATAGTTAAACAGTTTATTAAATAGGAATATTGCACAAAAATGATTTTATATGATTTCATCTACTTAGCTGCAAAGGGCTCAACTGCATACACACACACACATATATATATATATATATATATATATATATATATATATATATATATATAGAGAGAGAGAGAGAGAGAGAGAGAGAGAGAGAGAGAGAGAGAGAGAGAGAGATTTATACAGGGAGTGCAGAATTATTAGGCAAATGAGTATTTTGACCACATCATCCTCTTTATGCATGTTGTCTTACTCCAAGCTGTATAGGCTCGAAAGCCTACTACCAATTAAGCATATTAGGTGATGTGCATCTCTGTAATGAGAAGGGGTGTGGTCTAATGACATCAACACCCTATATCAGGTGTGCATAATTATTAGGCAATTTCCTTTCCTTTGGCAAAATGGGTCAAAAGAAGGACTTGACAGGCTCAGAAAAGTCAAAAATAGTGAGATATCTTGCAGAGGGATGCAGCACTCTTAAAATTGCAAAGCTTCTGAAGCGTGATCATTGAACAATCAAGCGTTTCATTCAAAATAGTCAACAGGGTCGCAAGAAGCGTGTGGAAAAACCAAGGCGCAAAATAACTGCCCATGAACTGAGAAAAGTCAAGCATGCAGCTGCCAAGATGCCACTTGCCACCAGTTTGGCCATATTTCAGAGCTGCAACATCACTGGAGTGCCCAAAAGCACAAGGTGTGCAATACTCAGAGACATGGCCAAGGTAAGAAAGGCTGAAAGACGACCACCACTGAACCAGACACACAAGCTGAAACGTCAAGACTGGGCCAAGAAATATCTCAAGACTGATTTTTCTAAGGTTTTATGGACTGATGAAATGAGAGTGAGTCTTGATGGGCCAGATGGATGGGCCCATGGCTGGATTGGTAAAGGGCAGAGAGCTCCAGTCCGACTCAGACGCCAGCAAGGTGGAGGTGGAGTACTGGTTTGGGCTGGTATCATCAAAGATGAGCTTGTGGGGCCTTTTCGGGTTGAGGATGGAGTCAAGCTCAACTCCCAGTCCTACTGCCAGTTTCTGGAAGACACCTTCTTCAAGCAGTGGTACAGGAAGAAGTCTGCATCCTTCAAGAAAAACATGATTTTCATGCAGGACAATGCTCCATCACACGCGTCTAAGTACTCCACAGCGTGGCTGGCAAGAAAGGGTATAAAAGAAGAAAATCTAATGACATGGCCTCCTTGTTCACCTGATCTGAACCCCATTGAGAACCTGTGGTCCATCATCAAATGTGAGATTTACAAGGAGGGAAAACAGTACACCTCTCTGAACAGTGTCTGGGAGGCTGTGGTTGCTGCTGCACGCAATGTTGATGGTGAACAGATCAAAACACTGACAGAATCCATGGATGGCAGGCTTTTGAGTGTCCTTGCAAAGAAAGGTGGCTATATTGGTCACTGATTTGTTTTTGTTTTGTTTTTGAATGTCAGAAATGTATATTTGTGAATGTTGAGATGTTATATTGGTTTCACTGGTAAAAATAAATAATTGAAATGGGTATATATTTGTTTTTTGTTAAGTTGCCTAATAATTATGCACAGTAATAGTCATCTGCACACACGGATATCCCCCTAAAATAGCTATAACTAAAAACAAACTAAAAACTACTTCCAAAACGATTCAGCTTTGATATTAATGAGTTTTTTGGGTTCATTGAGAACATGGTTGTTGTTCAATAATAAAATTAATCCTCAAAAATAAAACTTGCCTAATAATTCTGCACTCCCTGTATGTGTGTGTCTATATATGCGTTCATATGTATTTATGTGTTTATATGTGTATATTTGCACATAAAACCCTGCTCATTCATCTCGCAGAAGTAGCCAGAGTCACAGACTCGGACCTACCCTGGTTTGCATCCTTCCTAGAGTACCAATCCCAGATAGTGAAACTAGGTGTCTTCACCTCAGAAGCACATAAAATCACATGCAAAGTCCCTCAAGGATCACCCCTGTCACCCATGCTCTTCAATATCTACCTCCACCCACTCCTCAAAATCATCAGCAACCAGGACCTGCTCTATCCCTCCTACGCCGATGACACTCAACTCTACCTGTGCATCACCAACAAGAAAGACCAATACCACGCCCTGGAAAACTGCCTCTCATTGATTGACAAGTGGATGACTGACAGCTCCCTCAAACTCTACGGATCCAAAACAGAACTGATCTTTCTCCACACAAACCGAAATAAACACCCCAACACAACGTCCAACCCACCTACCATCCTCAGACAAACCATCACCCCCAGCTCCAAAGTCAAAAGCCTTGGAGTCATATTTGACTCAGACATGACAATGGATGCTCAAATAGGATCAGTAGTCAGCAAATCTCACCACCTTCTTCTCCTCCTATGTTGACTAATCCCCTTCATCCCTGAAGGAGACACCTTAGCTGTAGTTGGAACAACCATCAACTCCTGACTTGACTACACAAACTCCCAGATCGCCCCCTCCGGTCAGCTAACCAGAACCTTCTCCACATAAACAAGACATGCTTCAAGAACCCCGGCTATGGAATGCGCTACCCGCGGACATCCACTCAGAAGAAAACCATCTGGCCTTCGGGAAGAGACCCACATTTTCTGAAGGCTCAGGCCCTTACTGACTGAAAAGCGCCTTGAGGCGATTTAGTTTGCATTGTAGCGCTATACAAGTTACTCATTCATATATATATATATATATATATATATATATATGTATATATATATATATATATATATATATATATATATATATTATACACATTTAAATACATAAATATATATTTATACATATATATATATATATATATATATATATATATATATATCATACATATACATCTTTAGACATGCACATTGTTTCATTGTGCATATTTCATTGTTAAAGCCATTTGCCTGCCTTTTTGAGCCTTTATAGCTTTTGGGTGCAATATTGTTTCTTAATAGTTTTTTTAGATAGTGTTATTATGAGTGTAACTTTACTTTGTAATGTATTTTTGATGTGTTTTGTGTAATCATTCTAGCTTAAATTGTGCTTGCATTCAATCGATCACGTATACTTTCAACTCGTAATACAAATAAGACTGACGAGCGCCTTGAGATATACTGTGGCCCATTGTGGGTTACAGAACATGGGACATTCTTACCCTGGCATCACTTGTGGTGTTTACTAGTGATACAATTCAGAATCCCTATAAGCATAGGGTTTAAATAAATACATATATATTAAAGTTATGAATGATTATTTAATGGTCTTATACCCTTATGTCTTGTTAACAGAAACTAGTGGATACATGTACAGGGTCACATCCTTGGTGTTGATAGTATGGAATAACAAATGCAACTGAGTTACCTATATGCTTTTAGCAATTTAAAAAAAAAAATGTATTTTTGTTTATGTTAACGATTTTTGGCTTACAGTTCTGTTTTAGTTTTTATGTGTAGCTACCACATTGGGCATAAGAGGATTGATACAGACCTTTTTTTTTTTTTTTTTACACAAACTCTCAGATTTACCACATTGGCAATGGTATCACTAGTTAGGCTGTCATTTAAACACTAAGAGCAGCACATCGAGTAACTAATATAAACAGCTTTGTCTCCATAACTACGGTCTGTTTACCACACAGACCGGTATAACCCCGCCCCCTTTTGTAGAATGACAGCTTAGGTCTGTATGCAAGCACAGTCATGGAACGTGCTATACGTCACCTAAGAGTATCACATTTTAAGCACAAGAGCATAGGTGTGCACCATAATATGGGGACATATAGTATGTTATATAAGAGGATAGCGGTGTACAGTATTGGAAGCAGAGGTATTTATTAAGCTATGCACATTTTGGTTTTAGCTTTATCCACAAACAGGCAGAGAGAAGCCTAATTTATGGTATTTACATTTATAATATGTTATGTTTGAATTGTGAGGTTAACGTATGCTTGTTTTTAATAATTTCTATGTTACGTACACACCGGAAGTGATGTTTGTTGACAACTTCCTGTGTATACTCCAATGGAACACATCGTTTGCGTTCCATCACAGTATTTGGGACACAGGTTTGGGATATTTTTTTGCTGTATTTTCACTATATAAGTGTGTATTGTACACAAGTTTGTCATGCTGATGAAGGGGAAGTTTTCTCAGAAAACGTTACATTAAATTTATTGATGTATTTGAAAAGAAGTTCTGTGAGTGCATTTGTTTAGTGGAGTATATATATATATATATATATATATATATATATATATATATATATAATATGTATTTAAAATTAAAAGGGACATTATCCTGTAAGTGGAGAACCTTGGAATGTGAAATATTCACAATACATATATACATAAATACTTAAATATGTATGTACACTCTCTAGCATCTGAGACATCATATTTTTGAGCCCTTATAACTTTTTAATGCAATTTTTAAAAAATTATAATATTTTTTAATCAGATAGTGTTATTATGAGTGCAACTGTGCTGTTAAATCTGAAGTCGTGCTAACCTTGAATTCAAGTGAACGCGTTTACTTTCAACTTGTAATATGCACCCTATTTGTATCGTTTGTAAAAAGCAGAGAAATACCCCATATCGCTCGCACACTACAGTTAGAGCGCCACTTGTAATATATCCCTATATTTCTTGGGTGACAAGATTATTCAGTGCTGTCTACTGGCAGTGAGCTTTTTATATAGGCCAGCATTTATAAATATTAGATTTAAGTAAGAGATACAAAAATACTATAATAGCACAATATTTAAACTGCAACAATTTAAATAATACCCTAAAAATATTTTATACAAGATAATATATATATTTTATGTAGCACACACACTTCACCACTATATAAAAAGTGACAGAAAGACATATAGAATGTGACACACACCAAGACAAAAGGTGGATGTACAGATGATATAGTTTATTTTGTTTAAAAAGCAACTAGAACCCATGAATGGAGTTTAGACCAGCAATACTGTAACAAATAGTTGAGAAACTAGCTGAAAATTTTATAATTTAAACAAGAAAAGATAATTATCAATACTTACCATGGAATTATAAGAAATTCCTTATTTTAAACTAACGCTGTTATGAAATATAAAATATATATTATTAAAATAAATGTATAAAAGTGGTTTAAAAAAACTTATGTTAATGCCTAGACTTTAAGTTAATCTAATGTTAAAAAGCAAGAAAATTCCTAACTTAAACTGCCCTGGGTGCTTTGCATGGCATAATCAATTATATCACTGATTACATCACACATGATGTTGTTTATGTAATCATCAATTACATCACTAGTGACATTACCTATGACATCATCAATGGCATTAGTAGTAATATTACCTATGACCATACAGATCAGAGAAATTATATATATTTTTTAAATAATAAATTACATCATTATTGATTACCTATGACATCATCAATGACAGCAGTAGGGACAACCTTTAAAATCATCCTACACAAAGAAATTATAATATCTAAAGTATCAATGACTTCCCTAGTGACATCAATGACATCACTACCCATCACATTATTCTTCAAATTAAAAAAAACTATATATTTAATAAGTATAACACACTAACAGTCACCACAACACACAGCAATTACTTTCTGCTTTTACAGGGAGTGCAGAATTATTAGGCAAGTTGTATTTTTGAGGATTAATTTTATTATTGAACAACAACCATGTTCTCAATGAACCCAAAAAACTCATTAATATCAAAGCTGAATATTTTTGGAAGTAGTTTTTAGTTTGTTTTTAGTTTTAGCTATTTTAGGGGGATATCTGTGTGTGCAGGTGACTATTACTGTGCATAATTATTAGGCAACTTAACAAAAAACAAATATATACCCATTTTAATTATTTATTTTTACCAGTGAAACCAATATAACATCTCAACATTCACAAATATACATTTCCCACATTCAAAAACAAAACAAAAGGGGGGCGTGTCCAGGCTCAGGCTGAAGATGGCCGCAAATCTGGGAGCTCTGGCTGAATAAATTGCATTCCGCAATGTAATTCCTACAATTTGATGCCATCCAGCACAGAATTGTGAAGTATCTGATAGAGAATAGTTTGCTGGCAATGGTGATACTTATTTTATGCAACTCCAGGGTCTCTTAGACCGGATCGCTGCAGATTAGTTCTTGGCGGCCTCTACAGAGGGAATTTCTCAGCACCCCCCCCCCCCCCCGGGGAACCGGGTACAAGGAGATATCTTCCTAATCTCCATTCTCCTTTATACCATCTACAATATTGATTATGGAGGAGCTAATCGAAGCTGTACAGGGCTGGATGTCTGATTTTGACTGTATAATGCAGGCGAGATTTGACCGCCTTCAGTCCCACATGGCCCTTGCTCGCGCCGGGAGGGATCTACCTGAAAATGTGAAAGGGGCGAACACGGAGCTTTGTAAGCTAGAAGGAGACATATTGGATGCCAATTACTTGGACACCGCTACAAGTATTTAGGTATGCGCACAGTCGGGAGCTTGTGGAATCCCCCTGCCTGCCTTGGCTCCTACCCGGGGAGATGCGGCCGGCTCTCTGGGGCGGGACCGAGATGGGACACGGGCTGGACGGATGACAGGAGCTACTATGTCTGCCAAGTCCCAACTACCAACATCGGGTCTCTTTTACCTGCCTGGTTCAGGACTATTATTGCTGACTGAGGAGGGCTGTGGGATTATGGGGCCTCTGCCCGTGGTCCCGATGCCATCTGCCGGAGCAGCCTTCTGGCGGATATCATGGAGTCCTAATTCATATGCGAGGAGTGCATTCCGGACCGGTGTCGGGTAATGGTACTCAGTTTCTGTTGATTTGTTCCCGCTCGCTCCTCAAACACTGAACTGTAGGTGTGTGCGGGTATGAACTTGCTCTAGCTGAAGTGTGGGTATTATGGCTCCGGAACTCTTTATTTGACCGACCCAAGCTTAAACTCAGGACATTTGAGGGCTCTGTGCCCGGACTGTTGGATGTGCCGATGGTGCAAACATATTAGTTGCTCAATTTAATCCAGTCTAAGGTTTAGATAATCTACCAGTAATGCTATGTTCACTATTTTCCTAGAAAGTGCCTCATGGTTTGTTCAGCTACAGATATATACTCTAAGGCAGGTCTGGCCACTTGTGAGCAGTTTGGGGAAACTCAGGGTTGGTTAGTGGGACGCCACTTAACTCGCTCTAGGCTCTGTGGGGCCCCTATGGCTACTACCCTCTCTATAGTGGGATGCTACATAATTCATTCAAAGCGTGTGTGATTGCAGCTGCCCATCTGGCAATGTTCTTTATTTAAGCAGACATTCTATGTATTGTTGTCATGTATCTTGGCACTGCAACAGGATCAGAATCTCACACTTCATTAATGTGTTAGGTTATATGGAGCCCCTATAGCTGTTATCTTCTATATGTACCCCATAATTATTATAAACGCACGTGACCTGACAAGTGGCCGCTGCTCTTTAACTGAGGTAGGTCCTAATTGCAATGTAACTGTATATACTAATTTCTGGTACGTTTATTCATAAGTTTAATAGGGTCTTCTCTGTCCAGTACTGATAAGTATGCTGAACCTTACTAATAAGCTGCAACATAGAGGGCACCTACAAATGTAATCCTCTGCAGGTAGAAACAGGCTACATATATGTTCTTGTGCATTCTAGGGGGGCTCCTCCTATATGTTATATTGAGGAGTTATATGTTTAGTTTTATATACTGAAGACAGCTTTAGGCCTATCCATTCCTGAGCAGCAATGTATTCCTTACAACTAGGCTGCACAATTATAATTGTTCTGTATGTTGGCTGTCCACTAGACATCAGCACATTATTTTGTTTTATGGGGCCCGATAGTGGCCATATTAATAATTCCCCCCAATTTCCACCCCTCATCCCTATATGACACTAGTGGCCTGAGAGGGGCCACTGCCATTTGAGTTGGGGTATTTCTTGTTTAAACCTAGTTTATTAAAATCCTGGGGGGTACCTATTACATTACGTAAATGGAAAAGGAGGTGCATTAAGCTGTCTGCACTGTCAACTGTAGGTATTTTGCAGCTGCGTGATGTAGGGCATTACATCTTATAGTTTTCCTGAGCTAGTCCTGATATGCCCACGACTTTAAATTTCTACATAGTATAAAGAATGTAACATAGACCGTGGACCACATTTCTTGTTAATAGATGTGTCATTTCAAAGGTCTAGATGAGATTAGATGAAACTTGATTTGTAGTCCTACATAGATATAACAATCAGACTCATAAGTTTATATATCACTATGTATGGTAATACTTAAGATCTTATGGTTTGCCTTATTAGATTGACACACTGTACTGTGCATATTTATCTGTTATCTGTGTCTGTTCACCTCAATAAAAATTATTAAAAAAAAACAAAACAAAAAACAAAACAAAAACAAATCAGTGACCAATATAGCCACCTTTCTTTGCAAGGACACTCAAAAGCCTGCCATCCATGGATTCTGTCAGTGTTTTGATCTGTTCACCATCAACATTGCTGCAGCAGCAACCACAGCCTCCCAGACACTGTTCAGAGAGGTGTACTGTTTTCCCTCCTTGTAAATCTCACATTTGATGATGGACCACAGGTTCTCAATGGGGTTCAGATCAGGTGAACAAGGAGGCCATGTCATTAGATTTTCTTCTTTTATACCCGTTCTTGCCAGCCACGCTGTGGAGTACTTGGACGCGTGTGATGGAGCATTGTCCTGCATGAAAATCATGTTTTTCTTGAAGGATGCAGACTTCTTCCTGTACCACTGCTTGAAGAAGGTGTCTTCCAGAAACTGGCAGTAGGACTGGGAGTTGAGCTTGACTCCATCCTCAACCCGAAAAGGCCCCACAAGCTCATCTTTGATGATACCAGCCCAAACCAGTACTCCACCTCCACCTTGCTGGCGTCTGAGTCGGACTGGAGCTCTCTGCCCTTTACCAATCCAGCCACGGGCCCATCCATCTGGCCCATCAAGACTCACTCTCATTTCATCAGTCCATAAAACCTTAGAAAAATCAGTCTTGAGATATTTCTTGGCCCAGTCTTGACGTTTCAGCTTGTGTGTCTTGTTCAGTGGTGGTCGTCTTTCAGCCTTTCTTACCTTGGCCATGTCTCTGAGTATTGCACACCTTGTGCTTTTGGGCACTCCAGTGATGTTGCAGCTCTGAAATATGGCCAAACTGGTGGCAAGTGGCATCTTGGCAGCTGCACGCTTGACTTTTCTCAGTTCATGGGCAGTTATTTTGCGCCTTGGTTTTTCCACATGCTTCTTGCGACCCTGTTGACTATTTTTAATGAAACGCTTGATTGTTCGATGATCACACTTCAGAAGCTTTGCAATTTTAAGAGTGCTGCATCCCTCTGCAAGATATCTAACTATTTTTGACTTTTCTGAGCCTGTTAAGTCCTTCTTTTGACCCATTTTGCCAAAGGAAAGGAGGTTGCCTAATAATTATGCACACCTGATATAGGGTGTTGATGTCATTAGACCACACCCCTTCTCATTACAGAGATGCACATCACCTAATATGCTTAATTGGTAGTAGGCTTTCGAGCCTATACAGCTTGGAGTAAGACAACATGCATAAAGAGGATGATGTGGTCAAAATACTCATTTGCCTAATAATTCTGCACTCCCTGTAAACCCTATTTTCCTCACCCTAGCCCATAACATCATCTGTATACACAAGCATAGGTGACCCCAGTGTTCAGCTAAATAGGCGACCCCATAAGGCCTGTCTCATGATGAGGCCTCATACAGGGGCTTAAACTATATTTGCTATTTCTTTTTCCCTTTTTTGTTCCTGGGACAGTTAGTTTTGGATAGTGTACCTGCCCTGTTTACAAGCTTTCTCCTGGCACAGCCAGATATTCTAACCATCGCAGCCTCTTAGACACAACCACAACTTCTCTGGGTGCTCCTCCATTTCCTCCACATTATGCCAGCCTCAGCAATATTAGCACAAGGACACTGGCAGCAATGAATATATAAGAGGGATGAGGGGTTGACCTTAGTCTTGTTCCTCCTAGGTTCCCTCCTTACAGCTCACAACAGAACAAAGCATTCTAACCCATACCATATGAAAACAGATGTGATAGCTGCTAGTAACATTTCTTACACTCACTTTCACCCCCACTCTCCTCTCTTCCACTTGTCTCCTTTCTCTTTACTCTTTTATCTGTCCCCCCTTTTCTCTCATCTCACCCTTCTCCCTTACTTTTGTTTCACTTTCTATGTGTCTCTTTCCCTCGGTCTTCCTCTTCACTCCCTTCTCTCTTCCCTTTCTACTTTCATCCTCCTTTTCTTTACGCTGTCTCTCACCCCCTCTCTCTTCATTTTTATTACTTTCTCTCTCTCCCCTCCTGTCTCTTCACTCCCCCTTCTCACCTTTCTTCCTCTCTCTCTTTTCTATTTCTCTCTTCTCACTCTTTCTACCTGCTCTCTCCATTATTTCTACTCAACTTCTCTCTCCAAGGCTCTCTCCCCTTATCTTTTTCCACTATCTGTCATGTTTGTCTCTCCCACTCTACCTCTATCACCCTTCTCTCTCCACTCTTCCCTTTCTCTCTTTCCCTTCTCTATTCACTCTCTATATCCTGTCTCTACTCTCTTAATATTTCCTTCACTCTTTCTTCCTTTGCACTTGTCTGCCACTTTCTCCTTTATCTCTCTCCTTTCTTACCCTCCCTTATCTTTTTTCTACTGTCCTACTTTTTTTCTCTCTCATCACAATCTCTTTTTCCTCGTTCTCATCTTTCCTCTCTCTATCTCTGTCTCTCCATTAATATTGCGAATATTGGTGCAATAAAATGCCAAAACATAAATTATTTAAATACATTAAAAATAGGGAAAATGTATTATACACAACTAGGTGTATACACTTAATAGGTAATAAAAATAAATGTATTGGGACTCATATTTTAATTTTGCATAAGGCCTCATGAGCCCTAAAGCCACCTCTGTACACAAGCGTCTTCTTATTCCTCCATCTCATTTCCTTTCCATACATACAGCCTAGCCTTGTGTGTTGCCCCTTCTATAAACAATGTCTACATCACATATCCCTTCATGACTCTCAATTACCTAAATATTTACCTGTAATAAATTGTCTTACCTTCTGACACTAATCTATTGTTAACACCCCATCTTTTTTTTTCTCAAAAAAAGGGCTTCTAATCCTTTTCATTAATCAAACTCTATTTCTCATCCTCTTATCTTTCTCTCTTATACACATCAGTGTTCTCATCCTCAAAACACTCTGATATTCACTTCCTTTACATTTTCTTGCCCTAATTTCTCATGCACATGCAGCCTTTTCTATCCTCTTAATTTTCCTTGTACAACATCATTTGGTTAGTTATCTTTAGCTTTCCCTTTTCCTAATACAGAGCATCTTCCTAACCCTCTTACATGTATCATACATAATCGATCCTTACTCTCTTAGGTCACACTTATAAACAATATTGAACAATGTAATCTGAGATATATTGTAATACTTTTTTTCCTCACTTCTCTGATGTGTAGGACATTATCATGGGTCACTACTTTTGCCATTGAAGATGCCATAGGTGATTTCACTAGTGATGTCATTGATAAAAAAAATATAACTTATCTGATCTGTATGATGATGATGTCATGGGTTATGTCACTACTGATGCCATTGATGATATCAAAGGTAATGCCACTAGGGATGTCATCAACAAAGTCATGTTTAATGTAGTCAGTGATGCCATTGATGATGTCATGCAAAGCACCCAGGGTGGGGGGCAGTTTAAGTTGGAAATGTCCTTCCTTTTTAAAGTTTGATTAACAACTTAAATTCTAGGTATCAACATAATTTTTTTGCTAAAAAAATGGAATAAAAGTAAACAAAATAAAAAGATTGTGTTAAACAACTAATTTTCTTCTTTTCTTCCATAATTTTCAGTAACAAATTATCTAGACCACCCTATTATAATTCTAATAAGATAACAGAAAAATGTAAAACTTAGAATTGCTGATTCCAGTTATCTGTAAACATTTAATTTAATTTCTTGTTAAACAGTCTGTTCACTTTGTAGTAATCCAACAAATCTCATTGCACATATTTTATTACATTATTTCCAGTAGAAGTTTAGTACTTATTTTGCATATATGACAGAAATTAATGAACATTGCACAAGTACAGTTTAAATAAATAAAATAAAAATTCAGTTCCAATAATAATTGTGCAGCCATTTCTGTTTACAATATACCACTGTTTAGAGCCAAATTAGTTACTTTGCAATCAAATTCACAGATATACGGTGTGAGGTATCCACCCTTGATGTCACAATTGATTAATTCTTTATTCTTACTCCTCTGCCCTTCACTTAGCCAAGCAAAACTACTTCTCTTGTCTTATATCTTTTCACTCCTCAAACATCCTAAATATCTCTTCACCATTTTCAACACTCTCCTATATCCACCTGCACCACCACTTCATCTGCCTCATCTGTGCTCAAGACTTGACAGACTACTTTTTCAACAAAACAGTTACCATCCGAAGTAACATCCCACCACAAGACTGCAACATTTCATCTCTGCCCCCGGTCACCCCCTCCACCACTCTCAGTACATTCCCCCCAACCACTGAGAATGAAGGGAGTTCCCTAATGTCTTCCTCACACCTCACTTCCTGCCTACTTAATGCTATCCCTTCATTTCTAATACCTTCCCTGACTTTTACCCTCACTCCATATCTTACTCACAAATTTAACCGATCCCTTACTACTGGTTCATTTCCATCTTCCTTCAAACATACAAAGGTCACCCAATCCTCAAAAAACCCTCCCTCGACCCCAATTCTTCTGCAAGCTACCACCCCATATCACTGCTTCTGCTAGCTTCAAAAGTAATTGAAAAACTAGTTTTTGATCGCCTAACCAACTTCTGTCCTCAAACTCATTGCTTGACCCCTGCAATCTAACTTCCATCCCCAACACTCAACTGAGACTGCCCTCACCAAGGTTACTAATGATCTGCCTTTGACACTATTGACCATTCCCTCCTCCTATGGACTCTCAGCGCCCTTGGGCTCTGTGACATTGCCCTCTCCTGGATTCACTCTTATCTCTCTAATAGGTCCTTTTCTGTTTCAACTTCTCATCTTCATTGCCTCTGTCTGTTGGAGTACCTCAAGGCTCTGTTCTAGGCCCTCTACTCTTCTCTATCTATACTTCCTCACTGGGTAAACTTTTCAGTTGCTATGGCTTCAACTATCACCTTTATGTTGATGATACTCAGATCTACCCATCCACCCTTGGACTCTCTCCTTCTGTCCTTTCCCACATCAGTGACTGCTTATCTGGCATTTCTTCCTGGATGGCCTCACCATCTAAAAATCAACATTTCCAAGACAGAGCTTCTTCTAATCCCCCCATCTAATTCTACTCCAGTTTCTAATTTTACTATCACTGTTGGCGACACCACTATCCCCACATCACCCCAAGTCTGCTGCCTAGTAGTTTTGACTCCAATCTGTCCTTCATACCCCACATCCAATTGCTCTCTTCATCCTGTCACAACCACCTATGCAATATCTCCAAAATTTGTCCTTTTCTGAGTGCTGAAACTACTAAACAGCTAATCCATTCCCTAGTAATTTCCTGGCTTAACTACTGTAATAACCTACTAACTGGCCTTCCTCTCTCTCACCTCTCCCCCCCTTCAACCCATTCTAAATGCCTCTGCTAGGCTAATCCACCTCTCCCGACATTCTGTATATGCTGCACCTCTCTGTGAGTCCCTTCACTGGCTCCCCATTCACAGCAGAATTAAATTCAAAATTCTCACTCTGACCTACAAAGCCCTTACCAATGCAGCCCCCATACTTGTCCTCACTCATCAACAAATATACTCCAGCCCATCCCCTAAGATCCAACAACGATTAACTCCTTCCATCTTCTACCATCACCTCCTCCCATGCTAGACTACAGGACCTATCTTGTGCAGCACCAACCCTCTGGAATGCACTTCCTCGAGTTGTCAGACTTTCCCCCAAACTCTCCTCCTTTTAGTGCTCCCTAAAGACCTTCTTGTTCAGGGAAGCCTATCACCAAATCAGTAACTAATGAATTCCACTTGCCTAATAGTGGCCCTCATCTAACTCCACACTAACATCATTCCCACCTTTGCAGTCCCCAACTCCTGTTTCTCACCATCCTACCCATCTAGATTGTAAGTTCCCATGGGAACAGGGCTCCCAATTCCCCCTGTATTTGTTTTTAAAATTTTGTCTGGTGTCTCGTATTGTACTGTCCTTTTATCTTTGTTACCCATGGACAGCACTGCAGAATCTGTTGGCACTTTATAAATAAATAATAATAATAATAATAATAATAATAATAATAATAATAAATGCTTTCACTAGCTGGTCACATGACCCCAAAACTCTGCCACAAATACAGAGAATACACCTGTGTCTATGATTGGGATTGTCATATGCTAGTGTTCTTACTGGTTGCGGGCAATGTATGCATTATGTAGTAGGTAACAGATGTTATGCCATAATATGTATAAATAAGTTTTGTGTATAAGATTAAGTACAATTCATGATAACTGCTATCTCACTATTGGCTAATATATGCCTTTCAATATATATTAGGGTAATTTATGTAGTTTTAAATGGATCTTGACTGTTCTTTATTTCTGATACTATTTTTTTACACTGTGCACATCACAGATAACTTGGAGTATGTTATTTATTGTACCTTAACATTACAAACCACCACAAAGTGTACTGACTGCCATGGAAATAGGTGGCACCTCTTTTTCACAGGAGGTGGAGATGGTGTATTTATGCTAAGCTTGTATACTTGTACACTAATCGTTTGTCTGAGGAAGGGGAGAGTTTCACTAAAAACTTTTACCTTCACATTATCCCCTTTGGCCTATAGGATGTAGCTACTACATCAAATGGAACTTTGGATAGTGTCCCCTGTTGATGAAGCTACCTCCTAACTTCTATCTTATGCTGTGGTCCCAGCTGTTGACTCTAGCAGCTAAGACTGCAGCCAGAGGTAGGTGGCATCTCACTTCATGAAGCACTGATCGTGCTATCGTTACCATAAGAATATAGATTGTCAGGTTCTTACAGACAGAGGCATCTATTTATCAAAGCATTGACTTTCTTACATTTGACGGCACCAATACGCTCGCCTAAGATCGCCTAACATCACTGCCGGGGACCTGAATACGTTCTCCATAATTATCAAAAAAGCTGTCAAAAAGCCCCCTCAAAATAAAAAAAAACCCTACACTACACTAAATTACAAATAGCCCTTAAAAGGGCCTTTTGCGGGGCATTGCCCCAACGTAATCAGCTCTTTTATCTGTAAAAAAGATTACAACCCCCCAACATTAAAACCCACCACCCACACAACCAACCCTACTCTAAAACCCACCCAATCCCCCCTTAAAAAACCTAACACTAACCCTTTGAAGATCACCCTACCTTGAGAAGTCTTTACCCAACCGGGCCAAAGTCCTCCACGAAGCTGACAGAAGTGGTCCTCCAGACAGGCAGAAGTGGTCCTCCAGACAGGTAGAAGTCTTCATCCAGGCGGCATCTTCTATCTTCATCCATCCGGTGCAGAGCGGCTCCATCTTCAAGACATCCGAAGTGGAGCTACCTCTTCTTTCGACGTCTTCTTGCTGAATGAATGTTCCTTTAAAGATGTCATCCAAGATGACGTCCCTTGAATTCCGATTGGCTGATAGAATTCTATCAGCCAATCGGAATTAAGGTAGGAAAAATCCTATTGGCTGATGCAATTAGCAAATAGGATTGAGCTCGCATTCTATTGGCTGTTCCAATCAACTTCTGCCGGCTTCTTGGTTTACTTCGGCCCGGTTGGGTGAAGACTTCTCAAGGTAGGGTGATCTTCAAGGGGTTAGTGTTAGTTTTTTTAAGGGGGGATTGGGTGGGTTTTAGAGTAGGTTTGGTCGTGTGGGTCGTGGGTATTAATGTTGGGGGTTGTAATTTTTTTTTACAGGTAAAAGAGCTGATTACTTTGGGGCAATGCCCCGCAAAAGGCCCTTTTAAGGGTTATTTGTAATTTAGTGTAGGGTAGGGCTTTTTTATTTTGGGGGGGGCTTTTTTCTATTTTGTTAGGGGGATTAGATTAGGTGTAATTAGTTTAAAAATCTTGTAATTATTTTATTATTTTCTGTAATTTAGTGTTTTGTTTTTTTTGTACTTTAGATAAAAAAATTGTTATTGTATTTAATTGTATGTAGTTTAGGGAATGAATTTAATTATTGTGTAGTGTGGTGTAATTGTAACGTAGGTTAGGTTTTATTTTACAGATATATTTGTCTTTATTTTAACTATGAAGTTATTAAATAGGTAATAACTATTTGATAACTATTGTACCTAGTTAAAATAAATATAAAGTTGGCTGTAAAATAAAAATAAACCCTAAGATAGCTACAATGTAACTATTAGTTATATTGTAGCTAGCTTAGGGTTTATTGTATAGGTTTAGTTTTAAATAGGAATAATTTATTTAATGATAATAATATTTATTTAGATATATTTAAATTATATTTAAGTTAGGGGGTGTTAGGGTTAGGTTTAATGGTTAATAAATTTAATATAGTGTCGGCGACGTTGGGAGCGGCAGATTAGGGGTTAATAAATGTAGGTAGGTGGTGGCGGTGTAGGGGGGGCAGATTAGGGGTTAATAAATATAATGTAGGTTGCGGCGGTGTAGGGGGCGGAAGATTAGGGGTTAATAAGTATAATTTAGGTGGCGGGGGGCTCCGGGATGGGCGGTTTAGGGGTTAATAAGTTTATTTAGTTGCGGCGGGGTCTGGGAGTGGCGAGATAGGGGTTAATAACTTTTATTTAAGTGGCGGTGGTGTCGGAACGGCAGATTAGGGGTTAATAAGTATAAAGTAGGTGGCGCGAGGTGTACGGGGGCAGATTAGGGGTGTTTAGACTCGGGGTACATGTTAGGGTGTTAGGTGTAAACGTTCCCATAGGAATCAATGGGATATCGGGCAGCAGAGAACAGAAGCTTTCGCTGCTTTCTGACTCCCATTGATTCCTATGGCATCCGACACCTCCAGGGCGGCGGATTGAAAACCAGGTGCACTGGGCCAGAATAGTGGCAAGCGTACCTGGTAGATATTTGATAACTTCCAAAAGTAGTCAGATTGTGCCGAACTTGCATTCGGAACATCTGTAGTGACGTAAGCATCGATCTGTGTCGGACTGAGTCCGGCGGATCGTATGTTACGTCACAAAATTCTACTTTTGCCGGTTTGTAGGGTTTGATAACTAAGGTGAATCAGGTTCGCCACAAATACGCTGTGGAATTCCAGCATATTTGCGGTTGACAGCTTGATAAATAGATGCCAGAGACACTTTCTGTGTCACTGTCTGTAACAATCTCTATTGTGGCTGGTGATTGGTGTGGGATGTAGGTAGGTGGCTCTGCACCAAAGGGGGGAGGGAGGGGGAGGAAATTGGAGTGGCCTACCCTACAGAAAAAAAGATTTAAGGAGAGAGGGTTAGGATGCTGCACTACAGAAAAGTGGTGAAAATAATTTGTGGGGAGGCTGTGGGGGGACCATTATACTACATAAAAATTTAAAAAACATATTAACTATTAATAAAAGAATATAAAGAAAACTATAAATAAATAAAATCCCTATTCTACTCCCACCTGAGGTATCAGGTGGGAGGGTGATTTCTACACTACAGTTAAAATCAACCAAACAAGCTACCTGGTTATCCCTTTAATTGACGGAAATTTCAGGAGTTTGGTTCAAGTTGCAATTAGCGACCTTCTAATTGCCAAAAACCATTGTAAAGCCCTGCATGTCTGCTGTTTCTTAACAATGGGAAACCAGAGAAACCTTTGCATCGTTTGGGGAAAAGTTAATTTTTAATATGATTGCATTTGGCAGCAAAGCAGTGAGTGTAGTCATATATATATATATATATATATATATATACACATACACAAGTGTATATATATATATATATATATATATATATATACACATACACAAGTGTGTGTGTATATATACAGTATATATATATATATATATATATATACATACACAAGTGTGTGTATTTATATATATATATATATATATATATATATATATATATATACACACATACACAAGTGTGCATATATATATATATATATATATATATAATTATATATATAATTACAACTTTCTTCTTAGTGGAGAACACTAGAAGTCTAAGGGGAAGTTAGGGAAGTCATGCTTTCCGACCTCCAGAGTTTAGCTCTAACTTTTAACTCTCAACTTGTAATACAAGTGCTAGAAAAGGAGCACTATTCATGCCTCTATAAAATAATAATAATAATAATAATAATTAAAAAAAAGAGTATTGTAAGATAATATGAATCTCATTGCAAATAGCTGTTTTTTTTCTGTAAGGGAAGTTGTAAAATTACATTGTAAATTTTCCTTGTGTGTGTGTGTTTTAAAAATGTTAAATAAGGCAATACATTCATTGACATTACTTACATAATTACTATGATGCTGTTCATGTTTTCAAGCAATATTAAAGGTCAATTATCAATCTAAAAATAGAAAAGCACAATAATTACTTTAAATGTAAAAAGGCAGAAAAGAACTTAAAAAATAACTGCAATCCTTGTAGCTATAGTTGTCATTTTCTAATGAAAAAAAAAACGTAAATATGGAAAAGAGACTCCATCCATGATTTAAACCCGCATACAAATGCTTTCAAATCGAATGACCTAACCTTTCAACGATCAGTGAAATTAAATCCATGTTCCTTTTTTATGATTAAGCCTTAATGTAGTCTAGCAAAACAAGATTAGATCCAGATCATCCTTTTGTACTTATTACAGGTCAAGCAGACTAAAATATGTCAGCCAGGGTCAATAAAATGTTTTCTCATCAGCCAAGCCATCAAAACTAACTTTTTCCCAATATCACATTACCCTTCACCATAAAAGACACAGTCTGGGATATCTCTTACCATAAAGTACATTTTCTCTCTTCTGTTTAAATATATTTTCGATAAACATCTAAGTGTCTGTCCCAGACAAATGTTTTCAAATGTGCTTCTCTAATTCTGTTTTCTGTTCTATACTTGTCTAACAATCAAGCCCAACTTAATACAATTGCCTACTCATGGACATGTACTGTCATAGTCACATGCATTTGCAACTTTTCCTCATTAGTCCACATTTGCACTCCCGCTTCATATTTCTTCTCTTATCCAAAATTTTACTTAGAAGTGAGTTACCTTGCTTCTTCTCTGCCTTATTTCCCTCTCATTTGCAACCATTTTTATAAAAATATTTTAATATAACAACAATAGGGCGCAGATATTTTATCCATGATTGCTACTATGTTAATGAATTTATATGGTCCAAATCATTAATCACAAAAAAACAAACATAAAAAAACTGCGATATTCACTCATGGAATCATTTGGAAATTGCTGACAAAAATCTATTCACCTGTAATTTCTTATTGGAAAATGTCCTTAGGAAAGCAGAAGAGCAGCTGGAGAGCTGATTAAACATCAATAAAGTTAAATAAGTAGTTACTGCTACAAGCCAGCAGCACAAAAAAGATAGTATTTTTTAAAATTTTTTTATTTTTAACAGGTTCATGATCAACTAAGAATAAAAGTAAAGTTTACATACTTTTTTAGCTGACACAGGCATCAACAACTAATAATGAAATTGCTGGATTGTTATTGAACGGCATGAATTTGAAACCTTTCCTACTAGCATAAATTGCTTTCCATCCTTTATAGTAATGTTGTTAACCACATGAATCAACAAAATGTATAATTTTTCGGAAAAATGCAAAAAATTGGGAAAATTAATTATCTGGAAATGAACATGAATTTATATTAAAAACACTTGGCTTTATTAAGCTTTGTTGTCTTTAGATATGTGTTTATCAAAAACACATTTTAAAGGGACATGAAACACAATTTTTTTCTTTCATGATTTTGAAAGAGTTTGCCATTTTAAACAGCTTTCTAATTTACTTCATTGTCTTGATATTCTTTGCTGAAAAGCATATCTAGATAGGCTCAGTAGCTGCTGATTTGTGGCTGCACATATATGCCTCTTGTGATTGGCTCACTCATGTGCATTGCTATTTCTTCAGCAAAGGATATCTATAGAATGAAGCAAATCAGATAACAGAAGTAAATTAGAATGTTGTTTAAAATTATATTCTCTACCTGAATCATGAAAGAAAAAAATCTGGGTTTAGAGTCCCTTTAAGTAAAAAATATAAAAAAATACCAGTGGAATCAATGACCATTTTAATATTTTTACCAAATCAAAAAAATAAACTACTAATGTAGCTAGAATGTAGATTTGTTTATGCTGTTTTAACAAACGTATAGGCTATCAAATATAGATAGAAACACTGTAGTGACAAAGAGAGGGTTCTGACAAAAAAATATTTTTCACTTTGAGGGTGTCAAAATTGATTGAAATATTTAGATTAGTAGATAATATTTTTTCTGGTAGTTCTGAAGTAGACTCAATACCCCAAAATAATTTAAAACAAATATGCCTTTAAGAGACAAAAAAATAGGAATATATCCTTTAAAGTGATTTGACTTTATAGACTTGTATTACCTTTACAACATTTTATATATGTTAAGGTTTCCATGAATTTAATTGTTTTTAATTCATACAAAACATTGTAAATAAAAAACAAATTTTATGTTTTTACATAATTATTCAAAAAATAGAGAACCTATACATATAATTTATACAGATATTAATGTTATTAGAAAAAATATACTTTTAGTTTGAATATCTTTTAATTTAATTAGTTTTTTTTTATAATTGTCTTGTGCATGATGTAATAACATATACAGCGGAGAAAATACAAGAAAACTAAGCAGTCTGATTTTGTCTCATACACAAATGCATTAACAATTCTGCTTCCTACAATTATTATTGTTATTGTTTAGGGAAATAAGCGATTTAATACAAAATGTGACTGTAGGATTCCACATCAATTAAGCTGCACATTATTAGTACATAGTTCATCTTATGATTTTTCCAAATGCCATTCAATCAAATTATTGTCTTCCAAGGTTTAGAATGACATATGGTTTTGAGGAGTGCATTTCAATTTTAAGAAATTACCTTTGAATGAACTTTTTTTTCCATTACTAATGACTTAGAAAATCCAATACAAGCAATTTGTACAGCTACCTGAAATAGCTTTCTACATACATATAGACTTTCACCTCTAGAATTTAATGAGCTGTCCAGACAGCGATGTGTTATTTACCCTTGACATGAATTCTAAGTCTTTTTATGACTTTAATGAGATGCACTGTAAAAGCATCATCAATTTATATTAGATATTCCCCAGTTCCCTTTACACACTGATTCCCAAACTAAGTAGCATCAGCCTCCATGAGACCTAATGCTAATTTTTATTGATGGACTGCATCATTAAATTAGCAAACAATGCACATAAGGTTCTTGTGATGGAAAACATAGACAATAAAATAATGAATAATTTGTTTTTTCACTGTACAAAATAATGGATCATTTTGTCATATTTTGTAATGACTAAAATGAAAACAAAATAGAAAACACTAACACAAAATATGCAGCTCCTTTTCCAAATTAAAACTTTAAACACTTATTTACCTTAATTATCTTAATGGGAAACTTTCCAATGAGATAATGTTTTGGAACTATATTATTCTATGGAGTCTATCAAGTGATTAATATGTCTACATAATAGGATCCATTAAATAACTATATAACTGAAAAGGTCTCTCATATTGGAGATATCCCAAGAGGGGTGTCAGTGCCCCAAATATATGTACTTAAAGGGACACTCAATCAAAATTAAACTTTCATTATTCAGATAGAGCATGCCATTTTAAACAACTTTCTAATTTACTTACATTTAAAAAATGTGCACAGTCTTTTTATATTTAAAAATTTAGAGTCAACATCTCCTACTGAGCATGTGCAAGAATAAGTGTGTATGCATTTGTGAATGGCTGATGGCTGTCACATGGTACATGTATGCATTTGTGATTAGCTGATGGCTGTCACATGGTACAGGGAGAGTGGAAAGAGACATAACTTTTAAAATCGTCTGGAACTAAATATAATACTCATTTGAAGTTCAGACTAAGTGCTATTGCATTGTCTTGTTCACTTGCATTTGTTGATTATGCAAATCTTCTTTGTTGATTGGCCATTTAACTGCAATTGTAACACAAAACTATACAAATCAGGTACAGGAATAAGCAGTGTGGGATTCAGCCTCTACAATATAAACTTTAAAGGTACATAAAACACCTTGTAATAACAATAATTTCTGTATTCTTGTCATGTTTTAACATACCAGCTAAGTGTAAAAGTTCTCAATAAGAACACCTTTTTTGCTGCAATTATAATCCACCACTTGCCATTTTTAGAGGAGCAAGTGGAGCAGACAAGGCTTATTACTGCCATTTTGTTAGCAAAACTTGCATTGGCTTGCATTAAATTATTATTGCTACTGCTGAGGCCAGTTAAATACAGATATGTAGCAGGGTTAGACTTGTGAAATCTGCAGTGTGCAGTACCAGTTCTTTAAAATAGAAAATCCACAATTTATAGAGTTAAATTAAAAAGGTGTAATGTACATAATTATTTTTTTAAACTTTTTTTGGTTTGTTTTTTTACATTTCTTGCTTTTCCTGCAGAACTCCTTAGCTGTATGGGATATCAAATATCTATCTATTAAATACATATACATATGGAAATGTCTGTCCTAACCACTACTGAAGGACTATACAATAATCATGATTATGGGCTAGATTACAAGTGGAGCGATATTAAGTGCTTTCCCTATAGAGTTAATTGCGCTAGAAGTAAACTTTTTGCACTCTTCGGGTTGCACTGATATTTATCTTATGGGTAAGATATATATCTATAATTATGTATGTGTGTATATATATATATATAATTTTATATAACACACAGAGGAAGTTTAGCACTCACTTGCAAGCACTCAGATAAGATTAAAAAAAATGGAAGAGTTAGTTACCTCATTTGGACAAATGGGAAAAGCCCAGGTACCACGTCAAGGTCTCTCACAAAACCTGGGTCCCTAATATAGCCAAACAATGCAAGCTCTCAATCAAACAAACTGTCTCTCTCAAAACCTGGGTTCCTAATACAGCCAAACAATTCAAGCTGTCAATCAAACAAACTAGTAACAAGTGAAGGGTGCACAGGCTTATGTAATCACCCTAGACATATACAAAACACAGAAAGGGGACTACACTCTCAGACTGGACTGGTTACACATCCTGTAACTCTGCAACATGCACAGCCCTGGGTGCTCAATATCACTCACAGGTAGCTGTACCATCTCCAGAGTCTCATGCAGTTAACCCCAGACAAGTCTGGGTGCAAGGACCATAGGGAAAATTACAAACAAATTAACACAACACACAGAGGAAGTCTAGCACTCACTTGCAAACACTCAGCTAAGATTAAAACAAAAATGGAAGAGTTAATTACTGCATCTGGCCAAATGGGATAAGCTCAGGTACCACGTCAAGGTCTCTTACAAAAACGTTGGGTCCCTAATACAGCCAAACAATGCAAGCTCTCAATCAAACAAACTGGGAACAAGTCAAGGGTGCACAGGCTTATGTAAACACCCTAGACATATACAAAACACGGAGGGGACTGCACTCTCAGATTGGACTGGGCACACATCCTATGACCCTGCAACATGCACAGCCATGGGTGCTCAATAGCACTCACAGGTAGCTGTACCATCCCCAGAGTCCCAGGCAGTTAACCCCAGACAAGGCAAATGTTTGTGCTCCATCCATTTTCAAAGACTGCCTGAAACTATACAAGGTTGGATACAGTCTGATGGAGCTGGGTAGAGATTTCCAGAGGATAGGAGTAGTGCATAAGAAGTCTTTAAGGCAAGAGAGGGAAGTAGAAATAATATAAGTTGCAAAACATAGGTCAGAGGTTGATTGAATAGGGCAAGTTGAGAACTATTTGGATTGAGGTTGTTGAGTGCTGTGTAGGAGGGATTAATATTTTGAACAGTATTTTAAAGTGTATGGGGATCCGGTGTAGGAACTGGCAGAACAGGGCAGCTTATGTAGATCAGTCACTAAGGTGGATTAGTCTAGCTGTAGCATTCATAATAGATTGGAAGAGATCAGGGCAATTGTAGTTACAGTAAGTGTGAAGTTATCCTAACTATGAAATTTTGAAAGTATGCTTGAATTAGACAAGGAGAATGTAAGATATAGGAAATAATGTATAAAATACAACAATATAGCCTATATTTATTAGATATACATACACTATTCAAGATGTCTACTCTGCCATGGATCTGCATTAAGAATGTATCCTGATCAAATTAAATCTTGAACTGTCTTATCTCGCTGCTGCAATCAACATACACAAGCAACCCCAAAGCTTATGTCTCCACACTCTCAATCTGTAGACTGCAAACTCTTAGCAACAGAGCCCTCCTCCTCATTTACTAGCTTGTTTTGTTTAGTCTGTTATTATGTATTTGTATCTAACCACAAATCTTTGTCATTGTCTACTCTTACTTTTGTACCCAGAGCTACAGGATTTGGTGGCACTATATAAATAAATAATAATAGCAAAAATATCTTTTGTGAGAATAAGTCAAGTTTGGGAATGGAGCTGTTTGCTCATTATCTGCTGTATGTATACAATTTGAATGCATTTTCCTTTTGCTGTTATATATTTGCTAAAATCGTTATTACGAAGACACTAATTGTACAGCACAATTTTGCTGCTAATTTAATCTGACCAAGAAATGTCCACAGTATTGATTTGAAGGAATGTATTGAAACAAAGGTGTGAACCAGATGAACAAAAATGTTGCCTTTAATTAGCTGATATTAGCATAAAACTTAGAGCTGTTAATAACAGCAATCAATACAGTAACGTTAAGATATAACTGACTAAAACTAGATTGGCTGGTGCTTTACTGACACAAACATATTTTATAATTATGTAATAAAAAACATGGCTACATTTACACTTTAAAGTTCGAAAATGTGAAGGAAGCAGGTTTACTGCTTAAAATAGTAAATCTGTATTCTAGTGGTTTCATTCAAACAAATAAAATCCAGCAGCTTGTGTAAAGATTTCTCCTTCCAGTTGTATAACATCTGCAGATCTCTGCAAATAGTGTGCATTTTAATGGGTAGACCGTGTTCCTTGCAGTATTGCTGTATGTAATTTTAGTTTTGTTATTGTGAAACCATATGCATATGTGGGATGATAATACTGAGAACAAAAGGAAAAAAATATACCTGTTTCAGAAGCTCATTTTACATGTGACTATTGCAGATTGGAAATTGTGTTGCATGTAATAAAACTAATATCAAACACATTTTTTTAAAAAAATGTTACATAGAAATGTTATACGTCTAACTTTATTTAACAATAATATTAATTTGGTATAGATATTTGTTTACATTAAGATTGATTGCATTTTTGTTCACTTTAACAGACATTAATGTCAAGAATGTCTGCTTGCAGTGTTCATTTAAGAAATTAAGCAAAATATCAGTGTACAAATGCTTTAAAGTATTAATCAATGCCATTTCCTTAGCTTAATTTACAAGACTTTGCAACTCAAGAACAGCCCTGGGGTACACCCCTCAAAATACCATGTTCTGGTAGAGAAAGATGTAGACAAGAGTATACTTTGGTGAGTGAGACAGAGGGAGAATGAGCAAATGATAGAGATTGAGAGAAATATAAAAATAGACAGAAAGTTATAGATAAAGAGAAAGAGAGAGAGAGGAAGAGAGAAAGAGGGAGAGAGAGAGAGAGAGAGAGAGAGAGAGGGGGAGGAAGAAGAGAGAATTTTTTTTTTATTATTATTATTATTATTATTATTATTATTATTATTATTATTATTAATAATAATATTTTCTTCCAACAAGCTTTATTCAACACTTTACAATACACACATCACATATAAAGAAGAAAAAGTAAATAAACAGCACTAAGTGATGACTGCCCTATTTCAGCTAAAGGGTACACTAAATAATTTGCCCCATATTTAAAGTGTAGAAGTTCCAGACGGTCCACAAATACCCTGTAGATTTTGCAGGGTCAAGATCCACCATCCAATTGGTATTCCTTAATAACAATTGTGCATGTTAATGAAAAATATATAGTGTATATAAAGCTTTAAAAAAGAACAAAATAAAAGGAACAATACAAGGTTTCACATAGTTGAACAAAGATAACATCTTCTACAGTATAGTATTTTAGCTAACAGTCGGCTAGATTACAAGTCTTGCGTTAGCCTTAAAAAGCAGCGTTGAGAGGTCCCAACGCTGCTTTTTACCTAACGCTGGAATTACGAGTCTGGCAGGTACAGGTGTACCGCTCACTTTTTTTTCCACGACTTGAGCTTACCGCAAATCCACTTACGTAAATTGCGTATCCTATCTTTTTAATGGGACTTGCCTAACGCCGGTATTACGAGTCTTGGAAGAAGTGAGCGGTAGACCCTCTCCTGTCAAGACTCCTACCGCATTTAAAAGTCAGTAGTAAAGAGTTTTATAGACTAACGCCGTAACATAAAACTCTTAACTAAAGTGCTAAAAAGTACACTAACACCCATAAACTACCTACTAACCCCTAAACCGAGCTCCCCCACATCACAAACACTTAAATAAAGTTTTTAACCCCTGATCTGCCGACCGGACATCGCCACCACTTTAATAAATATATTAACCCCTAAACCGCCGCACTCCCGCCTCGCAAACACTAGTTATATTTTATTAACCCCTAATCTGCCGTCCCTAACATCACTGACACCTACCTACATTTAATAACCCCTAATCTACCGCCTCCAATGTCGCCGCTACTATATTAAATTTATTAACCCTTAAACCTAAGTCTAACCCTAAGTCTAACCCCCCCTAACTTAAATATAATTTAAATAAAACGAAATAAAATAACTATCATTAACTAAATTATTCCTATTTAAAACTAAATACTTACCTGTAAAATAAACCCTAAGCTAGCTACAATATAACTAATAGTTACATTGTAATATTGTAATAGTTTAATTGTAGTTATTGTAGGTAATTTAGGCCTAGATTTGGAGTTCGGCGGTAAAAGGGCTGTTAACGCTCCGCGGGCTTTTTTCTGGCCGCACCATAAATTTAACTCTGGTATCGAGAGTTTAATCAAATGCTGCGTTAGGCTCCAAAAAAGGAGCGTAGAGCATTTTTACCGCAAATGCAACTCTCGATACCAGAGTTGCTTACGGACGCGGCCGGCCTCAAAAACGTGCTCGTGCACGATTCTCCCATAGGAAACAATGGGGCTGTTTGAGCTGAAAAAAAACCTAACACCTGCAAAAAAGCAGCGTTCAGCTCCTAACGCAGCCCCATTGTTTCCTATGGGGAAACACTTCCTACGTCTGCACCTAACACTCTAACATGTACCCCAAGTCTAAACACCCCTAACCTTACACTTATTAACCCCTAATCTGCCGCCCCCGCTATCGCTGACACCTGCATATTTTTTTTAACCCCTAATCTGCCGCTCCGTAAACCGCCGCAACCTGCGTTATCCCTATGTACCCCTAATCTGCTGCCCTAACATCGCCGACCCCTATATTATATTTATTAACCCCTAATCTGCTCCCCTCAACGTCGCCGACACCTGCCTACACTTATTAACTCCTAATCTGCCGAGCGGACCTGAGCGCTACTATAATAAAGTTATTAACCCCTAATCCGCCTCACTAACCCTATCATAAATAGTATTAACCCCTAATCTGCCCTCCCTAACATCGCCGACACCTACCTTCAATTATTAACCCCTAATCTGCCGAGCGGACCTCACCGCTACTATAATAAATGTATTAACCCCTAAAGCTAAGTCTAACCCTAATACTAACACCCCCCTAAGTTAAATATAATTTACATCTAACGAAATTAATTAACTCTTATTAAATAAATGATTCCTATTTAAAGCTAAATACTTACCTGTAAAATAAATCCTAATATAGCTACAATATAAATTATAATTATATTATAGCAATTTTAGGATTTATATTTATTTTACAGGCAACTTTTTAATTATTTTAACCAGGTACAATAGCTATTCAATAGTTAAGAACTATTTAATAGTTACCTAGTTAAAATAATAACAAATTTACCTGTAAAATAAATCCTAACCTAAGATATAATTAAACCTAACACTACCCTATCAATAAATTAATTAAATAAACTACCTACAATTACCTACAATTAACCTAACACTACACTATCAATAAATTAATTAAACACAATTCCTACAAATAAATACAATTAAATAAACTAGCTAAAGTACACAAAATAAAAAAGAACTAAGTTACAAAAAATAATAAAATATTTACAAACATAAGAAAAATATTACAACAATTTTAAACTAATTACACCTACTCTAAGCCCCCTAATAAAATAACAAAGCCCCCCAAAATAAAAAATTCCCTACCCTATTCTAAATTAAAAAAGTTACAAGCTCTTTTACCTTACCAGCCCTGAACAGGGCCCTTTGCGGGGCATGCCCCAAGGATTTCAGCTCTTTTGCCTGTAAAAAAAAACATACCATACCCCCCCCCCAACATTACAACCCACCACCCACATACCCCTAATCTAACCCAAACCCCCCTTAAATAAACCTAACACTAAGCCCCTGAAGATCTTCCTACCTTGTCTTCACCATACCAGGTTCACCGATCCGTCCTGGCTCCAACATCTTCATCCAACCCAAGCGGGGGTTGGCGATCCATCATCCGGTGCTGAAGAGGTCCAGAAGAGGCTCCAAAGTCTTCCTCCTATCCGGCAAGAAGAGGACATCCGGACCGGCAAACATCTTCTCCAAGCGGCATCTTCAATCTTCTTCCATCCGGTGCGGAGCGGGTCCATCTTGAAGCAGGCGACGCGGATCCATCCTCTTCTTCCGTTGTCTCCCGACAAATGACGGTTCCTTTAAGGGACGTCATCCAAGATGGCGTCCCTCGAATTCCGATTGGCTGATAGGATTCTATCAGCCAATCGGAATTAAGGTAGGAATTTTCTGATTGGCTGATGGAATCAGCCAATCAGAATCAAGTTCAATCCGATTGGCTGATCCAATCAGCCAATCAGATTGAGCTCGCATTCTATTGGCTGATCGGAACAGCCAATAGAATGCGAGCTCAATCCGATTTGCCGGTCCGGATGTCCTCTTCTTGCCGGATAGGAGGAAGACTTTGGAGCCTCTTCTGGACCTCTTCAGCACCGGATGATGGATCGCCAACCCCCGCTTGGGTTGGATGAAGATGTTGGAGCCAGGACGGATCGGTGAACCTGGTATGGTGAAGACAAGGTAGGAAGATCTTCAGGGGCTTAGTGTTAGGTTTATTTAAGGGGGGTTTGGGTTAGATTAGGGGTATGTGGGTGGTGGGTTGTAATGTTGGGGGGGGGGTATGGTATGTTTTTTTTTACAGGCAAAAGAGCTGAAATCCTTGGGGCATGCCCCGCAAAGGGCCCTGTTCAGGGCTGGTAAGGTAAAAGAGCTTGTAACTTTTTTAATTTAGAATAGGGTAGGGAATTTTTTATTTTGGGGGGCTTTGTTATTTTATTAGGGGGCTTAGAGTAGGTGTAATTAGTTTAAAATTGTTGTAATATTTTTCTTATGTTTGTAAATATTTTATTATTTTTTGTAACTTAGTTCTTTTTTATTTTGTGTACTTTAGCTAGTTTATTTAATTGTATTTATTTGTAGGAATTGTGTTTAATTAATTTATTGATAGTGTAGTGTTAGGTTAATTGTAGGTAATTGTAGGTAGTTTATTTAATTAATTTATTGATAGGGTAGTGTTAGGTTTAATTATATCTTAGGTTAGGATTTATTTTACAGGTAAATTTGTTATTATTTTAACTAGGTAACTATTAAATAGTTCTTAACTATTTAATAGCTATTGTACCTGGTTAAAATAATTAAAAAGTTGCCTGTAAAATAAATATAAATCCTAAAATAGCTATAATATAATTATAATTTATATTGTAGCTATATTAGGATTTATTTTACAGGTAAGTATTTAGCTTTAAATAGGAATCATTTATTTAATAAGAGTTAATTAATTTCGTTAGATGTAAATTATATTTAACTTAGGGGGGTGTTAGTATTAGGGTTAGACTTAGCTTTAGGGGTTAATACATTTATTATAGTAGCGGTGAGGTCCGCTCGGCAGATTAGGGGTTAATAATTGAAGGTAGGTGTCGGCGATGTTAGGGAGGGCAGATTAGGGGTTAATACTATTTATGATAGGGTTAGTGAGGCGGGTTTTGGGTTAATAACTTTATTATAGTAGCGCTCAGGTCCGCTCGGCAGATTAGGGGTTAATAAGTGTAGGCAGGTGTCGGCGACGTTGAGGGGGGCAGATTAGGGGTTAATAAATATAATATAGGGGTCGGAGGTGTTAGGGGTAGCAGATTAGGGGTACATAGGGATAACGTAGGTGGCGGCGCTTTGCGGTCGGAAGATTAGGGGTTAATTATTTTAAGTAGCTGGCGGCGACGTTGTGGGGGGCAGGTTAGGGGTTAATAAATGTAATACAGGGGTCGGCGGGGTTAGGGGCAGCAGATTAGGGGTACATAAGTATAACGTAGGTGGCGGTCGGCAGATTAGGGGTTAAAAATTTTAATCGAGTGGCGGCGATGTGGGGGGAGCTCGGTTTAGGGGTACATAGGTAGTTTATGGGTGTTAGTGTACTTTAGGGTACAGTAGTTAAGAGCTTTATGAACCGGCATTAGCCAGAAAGCTCTTAACTCCTGCTATTTTCAGGCGGCTGGAATTTTGTCGTTAGAGCTCTAACGCTCACTTCAGAAACGACTCTAAATACCAGCGTTAGAAAGATCCCATTGAAAAGATAGGATACGCAAATGGCGTAGGGGGATCTGCGGTATGGAAAAGTCGCGGCTGAAAAGTGAGCGTTAGACCCTTTAATCACTGACTCCAAATACCAGCGGGCGGCCAAAACCAGCGTTAGGAGCCTCTAACGCTGGTTTTGACGGCTACCGCCGAACTCCAAATCTAGGCCTATGTAAATTAATTTAATTATAGTGTAGTTTTAGGTGTAATTGTAACTTAGGTTAGGATTTATTTTACAGGCAACTTTGTATTTATTTTAACTAGGTAGAATAGTTATTAAATAGTTATTAACTATTTAATAACTACCTAGCTAAAATAAGTACAAAAGTACCTGTAAAATAAATCCTAACCTAAATAACAATTACACCTAAAACTACACTATAATTAAATTAATTTACTAAATTACCTACAATAACTACAATTAAATAAAATAAACTAAAGTACGAAAAAAAACACTAAATTACAGAAAAAAATAAAATAATTGCAAGAATTTTAAACTAATTACACCTACTCTAATCCCCCTAATAAAATAAAAAAGCCCCCCAAAATAATAAAAATCCCAACCCTATACTAAATTACAAATAGCCCTTAAAAGGGCTTTTTGCGAGGCATTGCCCCAAAGTAATCAGCTCTTTAACCTGTAAAAAAAAAGACAATACCCCCCAACATTAAAACCCACCACCCACACCCAACCCTACTCTAAAACCACCCAATCCCCCATTAATAAAACCTAACACTAACCGCTTGAAGATCACCCTACCAGGAGACGTCTTCACCCAGCCGGGCACAAGTGGTCCTCCAGAGGGGCAGAAGTCTTTATCCGATTCGGGCAGAAGAGGACCTCCAGATGGGCAGAAGTCTTCATCCAGACGGCATCTTCTATCTTTATTCTTCCGGAGCGGAGCGGGTCCATCTTGAAGCCAGCCAACGCGGAGCATCCTTCCAGACTGATGACTACACGACGAATGAAGGTTCCTTTAAATGACGTCATCCAAGATGGCGTCCCTTGAATTCCTATTGGCTGATAGGATTCTATCAGCCAATTGGAATTAAGGTAGGATAAATCCTATTGGCTGATCCAATCAACCAATAGTATTAAGCTTGCATTCTATTGGCTGATTGGAACAGCCAATAGAATGCAAGCTCAATCCTATTGGCTGATATGTTGGGGGGTATTGTCTTTTTTTTACAGGTAAAAGAGCTGATTACTTTGGGGCAATGCACCGCAAAAAGCCCTTTTAAGGGCTATTTGTAATTTAGTATAGGGTAGGGATTTTTATTATTTTGGGGGGCTTTTTTTATTTTATTAGGGGGATTAGATTAGGTGTAATTAGTTTAAAATTCTTATAATTATTTTATTTTTTTCTGTAATTTAGTGTTTTTTTTGTACTTTTGTTTATTTAATTTAATTGTAATTAATTGTAGTTAATTTAGTTAATTTATTTAATGATAGTGTAGTGTTAGGTGTAATTGTAACTTAGGTTAGGGTTTATTTTACAGGTAAATTTGTACTTATTTTAACTAGGAAGTTATTAAATAGTTAATAACTATTTAATAACTATTGTACCTAGTTACAATAAATACAAAGTTGCCTGTAAAATAAAAATAAACCCTAAGATAGATACAATGTAACTATTAGTTAAATTGTACCTAGCTTAGAGTTTATTTTATAGATAAATATTTAGTTTTAAATAGGAATTATTTATTTAATTGTAGTAATTTTAATTAGTGATGTCGCAAACATAAAATTTTCCGTTCGCGAACTGCGAACGCGAACTTCCGCAAATGTTCGCGAACGGGCGAACCGGGCGAACCGCCATAGACTTCAATAGGCAGGTGAATTTTAAAACCCACAGGGACTCTTTCTGGCCACAATAGTGATGGAAAAGTTGTTTCAAGGGGACTAACACCTGGACTGTGGCATGCCGGAGGGGGATCCATGGCAAAACTCCCATGGAAAATTACATAGTTGATGCAGAGTCTGGTTTTAATCCATAAAGGGCATAAATCACCTAACATTCCTAAATTGTTTGGAATAACGTGCTTTAAAACATCAGGTATGATGTTGTATCGATCAGGTAGTGTAAGGGTTACGCCCGCTTCACAGTGACAGACCAAACTCCCCGTTTAACGCACCGCAAACAAACGCAAACAGTCCATTTGCACAACCGCAAACTCCCCATTTGCACAAGGTTGGACCTGAGCTCTGCAATTCTGGTGGTGGCAACAGCATGCGTTGATTGGTGTGCTGTCTGGCTGACCCCGGGTGCAGATGCATGCTGTCTGACTGTGCCACTAGCTCCTTGCAACAACCTCCCCCTGCTTCCAACTTGTCTCCTCCTCCTCTCTGTCTCCCCTTCTGAACTTTCCCCCTGTTCTTCTTCCCTTCTAGCGGGCACCCACGTGACATCCACGGACGCATCGTCATCATCAACCGCTTCACTTGTATCTGACAACTCAGCAAAGGAAGCAGCAACGGGTACAACATCATCATCATCACACTGTACGTCCATGTGTGTAATGCTGCCTGACTGAGACATATCCCTGTTATTTACATCCTCTGGCAATAATGGTTGCGCATTACTCATTTCTTCCAACTGATGTGTAAATTATTTCACAGTCAAAAAAAGTGTTGTTTTTTTTAAATGTACACTACTGTTACACCAGATATGAGTTGCACTGGTGTGACACTGTGCCCTGGCAGGCCCTGAAACGCACACGTGTGAAGGAAACTGACTGCTATTATTTCACAGTCAAATTTCTAGTTTTTTTTAACCACTTAATAACCGAGGACGTACGCCATACGTCCTCAGAAAAAATACAGTTAACGCCTGAGGATGTATTGCGTACGTCCTTGGTTTGGAAAGCATCTGGAAGCGATCCTTCCAGCTGCTTTCCGGTTATTGCAGGATGCCTCGATACTGACTGCTATTATTTCACAGTCCAAAAAGTTTTTTTTTTTTAATGTACACTACTGTACGCCAGATATGAGTGGTGGCACTGGTCAAGTGGGCACAGTATATGCTGTGAGCCTGACACACACGCTGGCAGGCAGGCAACTGCAATTAGATTACACCGGAAAAAAAAAAAAAGCAGACTGATGTTCTAGCCCTAAAAAGGGCTTTTTGGGGTGCTGTCCTTACAGCAGAGATCAGATGAGTCTTTCAGGACTGTAGTGGACACTGAATACACTAGCCTAGCTATCAATTGCCCTATTAAATCAGCAGCAGCTACACTGTCCCTCCTCTCACTAAGAATGCAGCTTCTGAATGAATCTAAAATGGATGCTGTCCAGGAGGTGGGAGGGTCTGGGAGGGAGGGTCTGCTGCTGATTGGCTGGAATGTGTCTGCTGACTGTGAGGTACAGGGTCAAAGTTTACTCAATGATGACGAATAGGGGGCGGATCGAACATCGCATATGTTCGCCCGCCAGCGGCGAACACGAACATGCTATGTTCGCTGGGAACTGTTCGCCGGCGAACTATTCGCAACATCATTATTTAGATTATTTTAAATTATATTTAAGTTAGGTGGGGTTAGGGTTTGGGTTAGATTTAGATTTAGGGGTTAATAACTTTATTATAGTGGCGGTGATGTTGGCGGCGGTAGATTAGGGGTTAATAAGTGTAGTTAGGTTGCAGCGACATTGGGGGCGGCAGAGTAGGGGTTAATAAATATAATGTAGGGTTCGGCGATGTTGGGGGCAGCAGAGTAGGGGTTCATAACTATAATGTAGGTGGCGGCGGTGTCCGGAGCGGCAGATTAGGGGTTAATAATAAAATGCAGGTGTCGGCGATGTCGGGGGCAGCAGATTAGGGGTTAATAAGTGTAATATTAGGGGTGTTTAGACTCGGGGTTCATGTTAGGGTGTTAGGTGTAGACATATCTTTTGTCTCCCCATAGGAATCCATGGGGCTGCGTTAGAAGCTGAACGCTGCTTTTTTGCAGGTGTTAGGATTTTTTTCAGCTGATTCTGCCCCATTTATTCCTATGGGGAAATTTTGCACGAGCACGTTTAGCCAGCTCACCGCTACCGTAAGCAACGCTGGTATTGAGGTGAGATGTGGGGCTAAATTCTGCTCTACGCTCATCTTTTTGCGGCTAATGCCAGGTTTAAAAAAACCTGTAATACCAGCATTGTCTTAAGTGAGCAGTGAGAAAAAACTGCTCATTAGCAACGCACCTCTGTTACCGCAAAACTCGTAATCTCGGTGTGTATATATTATTTATTTTTCATAAGGTTACATACCAAGTAAAACATTCTATAGTTTTATCTGTAGTATGTTTAATATACAGTGGGGAAAAAAAGTATTTAGTCAGTCAACAATTGTGCAAGTTCTCCCACTTAGGAAGATGAGAGAGGCCTTTGAGTTTCATCATAGGTGTACCTCAACTATGAGAGACAACATGTGGAAACAAATCCAGACATTCACATTGTCTGATTTGGAAAGAATTGATTTGCAAATTATGGTGGAAAATAAATATTTGGTCACCTACAAACAAGCAAGATTTCTGGCTCTTACAGACCTGTATCTTCTTCTTTAAGAGGCTCCTCTGTCCTCCACTCATTACCTGTATTAATGGCACCTGTTTGAACTTGTTGTCAGTATAAAAGACACCTGTCCACAACCTTAAACAGTCACACTCCAAACTCCACTATGGTGAAGACCAAAGAGCTGTTGAAGGACACCAGAAACAAAATTGTAGACCTGCACCAGGCTGGGAAGACTGAATCTGCAATAGGCAAGCAACTTGGTGTGAAGAAATCAACTGTGGGAGCAATAATTAGAAAATGGAAGTCATACAAGACCACTGATAATCTCACTTGATCTAGGGCTCCACGCAAGATCTCACCCCGTGGGGTCAAAATGATCACAAGAACGGTGAGCAAACATCCCAGAACCACATGGGGGGACCTAGTGAATGACCTGCAGAGAGCTGGACCAATGTAACAAAGGCTACCATCAGAAACACACTACGCTGCCAGAGACTCAGATCCTGCAGTGCCAGACGTGTCCCCCTGCTTAAGCTAGTACATGTCCGAGCTCATCTGAAGTATGCTAGAGAGCATTTGGATGATCCAGAAGCAGATTGGGAGAATGTCATATGGTCAGATGAAACCAAAGTAGAGCTGTTTGGTAGAAACACAACTTGTCGTGTTTGGGGGAGAGAGAACACCATACCTACTGTGAAGCATGGGGGTGGCAACATCATGCTTTGGGGCTGTTTCTCTGCAAAGGGAACAGGACGACTGATCCGTGTACATGAAAGAATGAATGGGGCCATGTATCGTGAGATTTTGAGTGCAAACCTCCTTCCATCAGCAAGGGCATTGAAGATGAAATGTGGCTGGGTCTTTCAGTATGACAATGATCCCAAACACACCACCCGGGCAATGAAGGAGTAGTTTCGTAAGAAGCATTTCAAGGTCCTGGAGTGGCCTAGCCACTCTCCAGATCTCAACCCCATAGAAAACCTTTGGAGGGAGTTGAAAGTTTGTGTTGCCCAGCAACAGTCCCATAACATCACTGCTCTAGAGGAGATCTGCATGCAGGAATGGGCCTACATGCCAGCAACAGTGTGTGAAAACCTTGTGAAGACTTACAGAAAACGTTTGACCTCTGTCATTGCAACAAAGGATATATAACAATGTATTGAGATGAACTTTTGATATTGACCAAATACTTATTTTCCATAATTTGCAAATAAATTATTTCCAAATCAGACAACGTGATTGTCTGGATTTGTTTCCACATTTTGTCTCTCATAGTTGAGGTATACCTATGATGAAACTTACAGGCCTCTCTCATCTTCTTAAGTGGGAGAACTTGCACAATTGGTGACTGACTAAATACTTTTTTTTTTTTTTTTAATTCTTTTTATTGAAGACACATAGAAAAGCATTAAGGTTACAAGCATGTTATCACAAAGTTGCATAGACATAAGAATATATAGGAATGCAAAATTATACATATTCTAGATCAGTAGGAGTGTTTAGAATGCACATACCTGCAAATGAAAAGTATTTAAAATTTTAAAGTAAGTTAAATGCAAACAACAATCGTGGAAAACATTTCACAATGTGGAGAGAAAGAATGGCCTTCATGTGTCTTCCTTATTTTTTATGATGCAACAAAATAGGTTTCGCTATATATAAGTAGTGTAATTAAATTGAAAATATTGAACTTAAAAACTGTTAACTCGATTTGTAAGTAAGGCTTATCAATTGCACATGACAAGGTAGAAGAAATAAAGTCAACATTATGGTAAAATTCAAAAATGCACACAGTAAATTATATAAATTGCTGAACTAGATAAGGGAAATACTGATATCATGTTACTATAATGGAAAAGTCACTATGAAAAAAAAAAATAGTTAGGGTTGCGGTATAGTTGCCAGTATTGGCATCAGGTAACTCAAAGATATAGCGTAAAAATAAAAAAAATAAAGGTGCGGTACAAGCAAGACAGACCGCGTATGTAAATCTCCTAAACAAGGAGGTATATTAAGTATGGCGGGGGGAGGAGGTGGTCATATAGATATGATAAACTAAAATGAGCGGCCCCTACACACAGATAGGGGAAAGTACTATGCCTCAATCGAGGAATGATGTATATATAAGTTTAATTATGACTGCATTTCATGACCATGCGGAGAGGTTCCCCATCAACCAACTCACTAGTAAGTGTATAAAAAGAAAGCATTGACTGCATATTATATTTATATTATAGCTAGCAAGAGAATCTCAGTGTCCAGGCTCATTAATGTGGAGTGGTGTTCATATCACAATGTGAGATATAGTGAGATAGGGGACCCCACCTGATATTAGTAGTGTAGGACCAGCCTACACTAAAGAAAAACGTTATGAATGCTTTAAGGTGCTTATATTAGGCTTCAAGATTTTCTATTAGGTGAGGCTTTCGTGGGATAGGGATTGACAAATGCTTGTCTTATACAACACAAGTATCACCCCCTAACTCCACCAGGAAAATACTAAGACCTAGAGTAACTATGTACTAACCTATACCATATAGCTGGGCGATAACTGCTATAATTAAGTAAGGCACAACCGTCCTTAGAGAAAGTGGCACAAAACATACTATAGTCCTGCTGTAAATTAGGAGCAGTATATATCTAAAAGAGGGAAGAACAGATGTTACCTCAGTGGGAAAAAACTTTGGTGTTTATCTCCATAACATCCAGTGCTTATTTTCTATTTTGGAACAAGAGGTGCTGGTGGATTAGTTATGCCATCTCTGTGTGCAGGTTAATAGAATCAACATATGTGCGATTTCAAGATAACATAGGGCTAGAGTTCCCGCTTAACAGGGTAGTATAGTCTCAACATGGGTTTATTGGACCTGCTGGCAGGGTACGGGCCCTATACCCCACAGCAGGAGCCTATTCTAAACAGTAAGAGAGTATTATTTTGAGGGGTAGCCCTCAGAACATTTAGTCAAACAACAGCTCTCTAAGCACGCTATGACTCCTCAAGTTGTGTTTAGCAGGAATTCTGCATGCGGGTAGTACTCCAGAGCCCCTACATAAAAACCTTGATAGTGCATGAGACAAAGGGTAGCACTAATATAGCAAAGCTATGTGTAGATTAGGCTAACTAGAGCTGACAGAATAGGTGGTGCAAAAGTATGTTCAGAAATCCCTGTTTACAGATTTACAGCTAAATGGTTTACTTCAGCTAAGGTGTGCTAAGTACTGGTGGGGGTTGTGGAAGGATATGGGGGTTCCCAGCTATTAATATCAGTAAGTGTGATGTGTCACTGCTAACATCTATAAATAAAGTGCAACTAGGGATCTTTGCTAGGATGTTAAACTATATCATATCCTGGGAGGGTAGTAACAACTATTCTCGCAGATTGGGGATCCATAAAAGTATATACATGGAAAACTATAGGCCTGTAACTCTGTTGTGACGCACTTAAAATAGCAAAGCAAACATTAATGTGTTGTTGTATAAATATTAGAGATGAGTAATAGTATGGCACATATCTATAGCATGGGGCTCACCGTATGTGTGTACAATGTGGAGAGAGAGGATATAAATACATAATATAATAATCTGTTTGCACCTCTTTAGAGCACTATATAGAAATAAATAATATTAGTAATGCTGCCCATAGTAAAGAAAAACATATAACAATATAGGCTTAATCATATTAGTTGCAGACAGTCCTAGGAACAATCTCAAGCAATATAAAATATTGAGCCTAGTAGACCTGGAGGGATAAGAGAGAGCTGTAACTGTGCTATAGATTCTGTGAATGCTAGCTCAGGAGTTAAACTGGGGCTGCTACATATCCTCCCATATCCTCAAATAATTCAGATTAGGTATGAAACAGTATAAATATAAGTATCTAGGAACTGCTAGGCACTGCTAGTTAGTTCCTAAACATAGGGAGCAGAAAAAATATAAACAACATCAACTTTCACACACAAAAGGAAGGACATTATCAATATAGTCTATCCTGAACTGTAATTTTTATCAGAGTTAAACTCACAAACTGGGGTAATTGTGCAAAGGGGACAGCAAGACGATGTATTAGTGTCCAGTATATTGTGCAACTCCTTGGAGCGCAAAACCTACTAATGTCCATTTCATCCTGCTTCATAATAGTTCAGATTCATACAATGTCTCTAAATCTAGCCAAGTCCTTTTCTTTGCCGTAAGTTGAGAGCCCCACAGCAGGACTTCAGAGTTCCAGGTCTAATAAAGCTTACTGTATTAGGAGAAAATGCTGTGCCGTTGATCCGAGGGCCACAGAAGAGTAGCTGGGATGAATCAAAGATGGAGTGGCGTGTTGTCTCTTCATCTTCCGCGATCACCGGGTGAAGAAAAGGAGTCTCCAACATTGAAGCAAGGGATGTCTCCAGCACCATAGTGAGGGATCCATGTTGGAAAGTCAAGGTCTCAGGTAGTATCGCAAAGACCTTTTTTTCCTCACTCGGCATCATAGATATTGCGGCCCTGTGGTGTCTCGCTGCAATAGCGTGGTCTGCAGTATTCGGTACCTCAAAAGCAGCGCCTGCAGTGTCAAAAGGACCTGAGCTCCCAGCAGCAACCTCTTTGTCAACGGTGTCTGCCTTTTTCATTTGTGCTGATTTTATCTCAGGGGTATTTATCGAGAGAAGAGTGTGGTCAGCGTAATTTGCTTGTTTTGCTGTTACTAGTTGGGGCGCCAACCCAGGTGAGTATTGAAACACCTCGCGGCAGCTATCCATAAAGTTGCGTATCTCCTCCATAATGCATTCCGGGTTTTCCATATTTAAGCAGAGGGTATAGCAATAAGCTTTGATCGGTCCCCAAGCTTCACCGCAAAACGTTGTGTAGGCCACAAGATGGCTGCTCCTAGTATCTGTTATCGGTCACAGGCAAACTCACCCAGGTCATGAAATCCCTTTAACCGTAAAAGGTACTCTTTTAAAATTGATTGTGTAGATCCTCTGGGCTTCCTTGTCTGCAGAAATATTCACATATTTGAGCTAGAACGGTCATTTAGTTGATATTTTAGCATAATGTAGTCAGAGCTATGAGAATGTGCGACCACTCAGCAACATAGTTGGCTCCCCCCCCCCCCGACTAAATACTTTTTTTCCCCACTGTATTATAATAAACATCCATCTGGTCCATTAATTGATAATGTAATTTTTCCATTACAATTGTGTGCTGTTCTTGTGATTGCCATTCGGAGCTTTAATTTGTTTCCAGTACCTCGGTATTATCTGTTTTTAGCGCTATTTAAAAGGATGACTAATGCCCTATCATATACATTTGATATTTTTTGTATAGGTTTGTGCAGTAGTATTGTTGTTGGGTATTGCGATATTTGTATCGGGAGTAACCTATTTATCTCTGTTCCCACTAAGGACCAGTAATTAAATATTTTTGGGCAAAACCACCATATTTGTATAAGAGTACCTCTCTCTCCGCATTCTCTCCAACATAGGACTGAAGAATTAGGGAATATGGCTTTAACTCTGTTAGGGGTTAAGTACCATCTCATTAATAACTTATAATTTGTTTCTAGAATGGATGTTTATATTGAAGCTTTGGCATGATTCCATTCCTTCCTAGAAGGAGGGTTGGTAAGGTCACCTGACCATCCTTTAGTGTATGATGGCAATTGTGAAGATGTAGATATCATTAGTATTTTGTAAATCAGCGATAGTGTACCGCTAGTTGAACATTTCCCTGAACATAATAATTTAAATGGTAGCCTTTGTCTTATTAAATCCTGTTTGTTTGGGTGTGTTGTAAGAAAGTTTTTAAGTTGGAAGTATCTAAACCAATGGTTAAATAGCTCCACCCTTCTGTTAATTAGTTCCAATCTGGACTTTAATTTATCCCCATTCATAAATGTATAAAATGGTAAAGTATTGTGTAATGTTTTTATATTGATGAGTCTAGTGTAATCACCAAATGGTAAGGACTTGTCTAGTATAATTGGTGTAAGTGGTGATGGTATTGTTGAAATTTTGTTTTTAAGATTGATAGTGCCTTTCCATGTCTGCATCACTTCACATATAATTGGATAATTTTGATATATTTTTGACCAGCTTTTCAATGGTAGCCAGCATCTGCCCCCCAAACTGCTTATCTTGCAGCAGATTATGTTCTAGCTGTGCCCATTTTTTCTGTTTTTTATTCTTACACCAATCTACTATTCTTTGTAATATTGATGCCCTCCTATATTTTAATAAACATGGAACTCCCAACCCCCCTCTATTCTTAGGAAGGGAGTAGCCTTAGATACTCTCAGAGCGGTTCCATGCCATATATATTTATTCAATAAGGATTGAAACTTGGGGATGTAAGAAGTAGGTAGGGGAATCGGTAGAGTCTGGAATAGATATAACAAACTTGGTAAGATGGTCATTTTCACAGCATGAATATGACCTAGCCAGAAAAGGGGCTTGTGTTTCAATCCATTTATTTCTGTGGTAGTTTCTTTCAAACATGTTTTATAGTTTAATTTTATTAAAGGGACACTGAACCCAAATTTTTTTTCTTTTGTGATTCAGATAGAGCATGCAATTTTAAACAACTTTCTAATTTACTCCTATTATCAAATTTTCTTTGTTCGCTTGCTTTCTATATTTGAAAAAGAAGGCATCTAAGCTATTTTTTTGGTTCAGAACCATGGAAAGCACTTGTTTATTGGTAGGTGAATTTACCCACCAATCAGCAAGAACAACACAGTGTGTTCACCAAAAATGGGCCGGCATCTAAACTTATATTCCTGCATTTCAAGTAAAAATACCAAGAGAATTAAAAGAATTTGATAATAGGAGTAAATTAGAAAGTTGCTTAAAATTGCATGCTCTATCTGAATCACGATAGAAAAAATTTGGGTTCAGTGTCCCTTTAAGTCATGCTGGGTTTTAGCTATCTTAATTCCTTTTATAAGTATTTGATAGATTGTATTTTTAAATTACTATTTTGGTTAATTAGCTCAAGATTAGATTTATCTAGTCCAAAACTCAAAAGTTCGGATTTAGAATCGTTTATAGAGAAGTTTGAATAATGACCATAGGTACTAAGTACCAATAAAACTACAGGGGTGGACTGAATAGGTTTAGATAGTGTAAAAAGAAAATCATCCACATACAATAAAATTTTCATTTTCGTATCCCCTATATTGATACCACATATATTGTCATTTAGTCTAATTTTAGATGCCATTACTTTGATTGCTAATGCAAATAATATAGGAGATAGTGGACATCTCTGATGGGTGCCGTTATGGATATAAAATGGTTTGGACAGAGAGTTATTATATTTAATAGTTGTAAATGGGGCATTAAATAAAGAAAAAAATAGTTCTGCAAAGAGTTTGCTAAAACCAAACTGATATAAAGTAAAGCGCAAAAATTTCCAATTTAGTCGATCAAAAGCTTTATTTTTTTTTTATATAGATACTTGCATCTTATTGCAATTTAGCACCAGATTACAAGGGGAGCATGTTGGGTAGAGATCGTATTACAAGTTGAAAGTAAAATGTTTCACTTTTGCACTAACCCAATGCACGCAAAAAGCCGAAGTTAGAATATCATTAACTTTTTAATATATTCCCCCATAGATTTTAATGGAGTGCGAAAAGTGAAAAAAAAAACTAACTCCCTACTCGCGCACAAACCAGATCGCATTTTCGCAAGTGCGCTAACTCGACATTAAAATATTAATATTTCACATTTCAATGTTATTCACATAGAAAAATATGTTCTATTTATTCATAAATACATATTTCTATATATATGATTTTTTTTGGTAATATATTTATATATACACATATAAAAAGAAAAAAGAAAACAAAGAGTTCCCCTGGTATAAAAGCCAGTGATCACATATATAACAAATATAGCACATACGTCGCAATATCATCTGAGCCGTTACAAAATTGCAACATGTAGTGTGCAATATGCAATAATAAATGCAATGAACATAAATCAGGTCTGGAAGTTTAAGGGAATTGAGACCATAGCCTCTCCTGACCCTAGTACATAAATCCAGTGTCCCGGTTCAAAGAAGCAGAATACAGTTAGTAACGGAGGAGGCAAAGATCCAGTCAAAGGAAGTGTCCCTCGGCTGCAGATAACCTCCTTTAGGAAACTTCAGTGCTATTAGGGAAATTCAACCCAATAATTCACCCCGCACTCTCAAACAGACTGGTCTTTAGCCAAACAACGTCCGCTATCCAATGCACACTACTCGGCTCAGAAATTATGTCACAGGCTCCAGAAGGGAAAATAAGTGTGAACGGCAATTCTCCCAGGGAAACAGGACTGCTGAAAAAATAGGAGTCCCTGTACTACAGGTAAAGGTATATGAAAAAAGTAGGTAGCAGTCCAAAATGTAAAAGCCAAAAGTGCTTTATTTAGTCATCAAAGTTAAAACAGTAGGCAGACTACCAAAACAGGGGTAAGGAGAAAAAGCCTTACTTACCCCTGTTTTGGTAGTCTGCATAGTAACTGTTGATAAGTTTATTTAGACATGTATATGTATGTATCTCTATGTTAAACCCAGCCTGCCTTTTTTTCTAACACCTTAGACCTCATATCTTTGATCTCTTATAACTTTTTTGTGCATTTAAAAAAAAAAAAAAAATATTATGCTTTTCCAAAATGATGTATATATTTTAACCTTTTAACAAATTGCTGCTCTTTGTTAGGTGAGGAAATGACTCCCACTGCCACTGTCCTGGTTTTAAAGGAAAAAAAAACACATAAAATGCTTCCTTGTGTGTAATGAAGCAACTAGGCAATATACTTTCTTATTTATATTGCCTCCGTTTATGTAATTTAGTGATAAAAATGAAAGTTTCTCTATTTCTCAGATTTTTAAATGCGCCTTGCTGACATCTCAAAGCTAACCCTGATTTAACTGATTTTGACAATGAGAAATTCTTCTTCTTTTTAAACCTTTAATTAATTCCTGGCCAGCTACTCTCTGTCAAGTAAATTTGTATATTTGACTCTATGCTTATTCCTGTTATCTGTTAATCCTTCTAATTAGATCTTACAGAGGTACCTTTTATAGTACTCTACCTCATTCTGGACATTTTGTGTTTCTCTCCTAACATTCTTATCACCAACTCCTCCGTTTTTGCTCTTCTACTCATTCTGGCACAAAATCCAATAAATTACCTGTATTAAATATGTACTCACCTCTCCTCTTGCTTTTAGACACTCACATTGCTCAACAAAATGTTAAAATTAAAATAAATGTTGTTGTTTTGTGTGGGTGGTATTGGTGTTTACTTGTCTACTATGGCTATATTTGTATATGGTATAAAATATCCTTATATTGTATGATAGATTTAACTATAGGTTGTAGTACTCTTAAAAAGCAATATCTAATATAGAACAAATCTTAAATTCCATTTCTTTGTGTACCGCTCACTCATGACAGTCTACACTTACATTTTTATCGTTTAAAAAGATAGATAATCCCTTTATTGCCCATTCCTTAATTTTGCATAACTAACATAGTTATATTAATACACTTTTGACCTCTGTGATTACCTTGTATTTAAGCCTCTGCAGACTGCCCCCTTATTTCAGTCCTTTTGAGAGACTTACATTTTAGCCAATCAGCGCTGACTAATAAATAACTCCACGGGAGTGAGAACAATGTTATCTATATGGCACACAAGAACTAGCTGTCTAGCTGTCAAAACCTGTCAAAGTGCTCTGAGACAAGAGGCAGTCTTCAAGGGCTTAGAAATCAGCATACAAGCCTATCTAGGTTTAGTTTCAACTAAGAATACAAAGAGAATAAAGCAAATTTGATGATAAAAGTATATTGGAAAATTGTTTCAAATTGCATTCCCTATCTGAATCATGACATTTTAATTTTGACTAGACTGTCCATTTAATTTGTTTAACCCTTTGAGTGCTAAGCATTTTCCCACCTGGGTGCTAAGCACATTTGAGGGTTTTTTAATTTTACATTTTTTTAAATATTTTTTTTTACTTTTTTTTTCTTTTCTTTTCTGATCCCCAAGACGTATACTGTTGGAAAAATTAGGCGATAACCTTTCCAACGTTTGTAAGCACCTGAGTGAGAAACTCTGCGGCGGCTAAGAGCCATCGTTAGCACTCAAGGGGTTAAAAATAAATCTTATAACAGTGACACAAAGTATCCATTTATGACAATGCCGTATTTGGTATTGCTTTGTAAGATTGTTAAAATCTGAAATAGAATAAGAGCACAAACACATTTCCAAATTTGCTAAAGCTTTTTATCAGTATTGACAAGTGGAAATCCAGATTTAAAAAATATATATATTTTAGCTATTGTATCATATAAGCATTAATGTGATTAAATGTTAGAGTAAAAATCATATTAGAAAATTATTGGAATATAGGCCCTAGGTAAATATTAATATTTAACACAGAAACATAAAGATGTATTGGTTTCCTTAATACCTTGCTGGGCGATGACCAAATTTAGATCTGCTTTCAAAAAAGGAAAAAATAAATAAATAAATAATAATATATATTTAGAACTGTTTATATCTAACGGTTTGGATGTAAAGAAATCTACTCAAAACTAATTTGCAGTAATAAATTATCTATCCATCCATCCATCTATCTATCTATCTATCTATCTATCTATCTATCTATCTATCTATCTATCTCTCTCTCTCTCTCTCTCTCTCTCTCTCTCTCTCTCTCTCTCTCTTTTATATATATAAAATATTGTTCCCAACAAGGCATTTCATGTGAATTCAATGCAAGACAGTGGAACAATCTTGTAATAACATACAAAATATATACATTAAATGTTAATATATGTATATAAATTAAATGTAACAAGGTTAAAAATATAAGTTATACAAGATTAAATATAGAACTAGATAATAATTGGAGTGCTATGAGGGAACTTGCGCTCAGAAAAGTGCACATTCTGCTGCAACAAGTGAATAGTAAAACAGAATGTTTAGAGTGGCCTACATCTCTATAGCAAGCCTTATATATGCAATGGATAGCACGGTCATGCTAAACATTGCTCATATAAAGTTGCGAGTTATGTGATCTGAGCAAGTGCAACACATAACTGTGCTAAAAAAATGTAGCATAACTATAGACCTGAAGTAAAGTGTTAAGGTAGAATAAAAGTAAAACAATTTAAAATAAAATATTACACATACATACACATACTTACATATAGATACATACACACAAACGCACATAGCAATCAACACACACACACACATACATATATATATATATATATATATATATATATATACAACTTTGAGTCTGTCCCTGTCGACCACCTTGTTATATACCATATTATTATTATTATTATTATCAGGTATTTGTAGAGCGCCAACAGATTCCGCAGCACTGTAAACATAGTCGGTGTACAGGATAGCTTTTGTAGGGGTCAAGTGGGTAGAGGGCCCTGCCGAGAGTTTCACTGTTGTAGTCGGCTCTTATGAAGTGATCTGTAAACAGCTGGGCCCATAGGCTTACATTCTAAGGGGTTCAAGGGGAAAGCAATGGAGTTAGGAAAGGTTAGTGTTGGTTGTATGTATCCCTGAATAGTAGAGTTTTTAGGGAGTGCTTGAAGCTGTTAAAACTAGGGGAGAGTCTTATGGAGCGAGGCAGGGAATTCCACAAGATGGGGGCTAGTCTGGAGAAGTCCTGTAAACGGGAATGTGAGGAAGTAACAAGAGAGGAGGAGAGGAGGAGATCCTGAGCTGATTGAAGGGGACGGGAGGGAGAGTATCTAGAGACAAGTTCTGAGATATAGGGGGGAGCAGTGCAGTTGAGAGCTTTATATGTCAGGGTGAGGATTTTATGTTTATGTTACTTGATTTCTACTTACTTGGCTGTGAGTATTTGTAACTATGTACCTGGCTATACTTCTGTATTCTACCTGTGTGCTGTTTGATCACTGTGTGACCACACAGCTTCTTACCTTGGCCTTTCTTTAACCTATTCTCTAAAAATCAACCTTCTGCTTGTGACTGACATAGGTGTTAATCACAATCTATTGGTGATATGCTCTTAAATGTCTTTTGGCTTTCCATCTTAAACAGTCATAGAGTTTCTCTGGTGATCACATAGTTTAGTGTTCTCTGTCTCATCCAGAAATGTCATGTCGGAATACATCCGATACAGGACCGCAATCAGTAAAACCCTTTGTCGGATATTTTCTGACAAAGGACCGGAAAGGGTTAAGGTTACTTGAAAGGTCTATTTATGTAACCTGTCAGGTTAGGTAAGGTCCGGAATCAGACCCAAATGCTAGAGTGAACTCAAATAACACTCTAGCACACTGAGTATAACCCAGGACATGACCCCACAACAACCTCTATCAAACAAGGTACTCACACAGAGGGACAGGTGGTTCTTGAGGTTCAGGATAGGAGTACTAGGACACTTGATAGAAGGAGGTGTGGGATCAGGAATAGGCAAAGTCAGTTCAGCAGAGTTTGGCAACTTGTAATCAGGCAGTTCAGGGTTAGACAATAACGTAGTCAATGAAGCAGATTTTGGCAACTTGTAATCAGGCAGTTCATGGTTAAACAATAGCGTAGTCAGTGAAGCAGAGTTTGGCAACTTGTAATCAGGCAGTTCAGGGTTAAACAATAGGGTAGTCAGTGAAGCAGAGTTTGGCAACTTGTAATCAGGCAGTTCAGGGTTAAACAATACCGTAGTCAGTGAAGCAGAGTTTGGCAACTTGTAATCAGGCAGTTCAGGGTTAAACAATATCATAGTCAGTGAAGCAGAGTTTGGCAACTTGTAATCAGGCAGTCCAGGGTTAAACAATAGCATAGTCAGTGAAGCAGAGTTTGTCAACTTGTAATCAGGCAGTTCAGGGTTAAACAATATCGTAGTCAGTAAAGCAGAGTTTGGCAACTTGTAATCAGGCAGTTCAGAGTTAAACAATAGTGTAGTCAGTGAAGCAGAGTTTGGCAACTTGTAATCAGGCAGTTCAGGGTTAAACAATAGCATAGTCAGTGAAGCAGAGTTTGGCAACTTGTAATCAGGCAGTTCAGGGTTAAACAATACCATAGTCAGTGAAGCAGAGTTTGGCAACTTGTAATCAGGCAGTTCAGGGTTAAAGTCCAGTAACAAGAGAATTTGAGTACTCACAGAAGCCACAGAAGAAAAAACAAACGGGCACCAGGAGATCGATATGAAGCCCGCCTGACGACAGCAGAGGAGGACAGCTCAGAATGTGCGCAGCATTGCTAAGCAACGTAACGCACAAGACAGAGTAGCCGGAAGAACCGGAAGAAGAGGAGCCGAGGGGAGCGAGCGTGACATAACCCCTTTGCGTACTGTGCAAGGCAAATACTCATTTACATGTGAGAGCTATTGTAATCTGAATCCATCCTCAACACTAGTTAACCATATGAATGCCACATGTGTCTTGGCATGATGGGCATACTTCAGGAACCCAACATCTAGAAATGGAATATTTTTTTTTTTTCATTTTAATAATTGATTAAAAATGAAACTCACTCTTTTGTGATTGTCACTAACAGTCATGGCATCTTTAATACCATGGTTTAAAATGGGATTGCACAATTGTTACTTCCAAAGGAACTTACTATATGCAGTTAAACCATCTGATTGCATCTTTATGGAGTCAAAATGGGCAGACTATGCACCATTTTTCTATCTCTGTATTGGCACTTTTAATTTTTGACTAATATTGTTTTTGACAATATTTATTTTTATTAAATGCCTGTGCCTACATTATTGAACTCACGTTCATAAAGATGCAATACAGTTTACAAGTTCAATAATGTAGGCACAAGCACTTTGAAAGATACTCTCATGTCCTTGCTTTGACTTAGCATGCATGGAAGCTAGTCTCCTATAAAAACCCTATAATGAAGGCAAAATCTTGTTTGAGGGTCTCCTCGGCAGATACAATGTTGCAAGGCAGCGAGTTCATGCTTTACATTTTCAGTTATGGTAAAATCCATTACAAGAAGATATAGGTATTTTCAATAGAAACCCGTATTCACCATCTTAATTTTCAAATCACACCAAAATGGAAATGGTGCTCTAACGAACAGCATACATAAATATTGTCAAAAACAATACTTCTCAAAGTTTTGACCATATAGATATAGAAAAATGATGCACATCACGACAACATTCAAGATAAATTCAGATGGTTTATGAGTTGTGCAGATGGTAACAGATTATAAAAAGTTCCTATGAAACTTACAATTGCGTGACCCAATTTTAAAATACAGCTTTGAAGATACCCTAATGAGGGTATGTCATAAGTATTGTCAATAACAGAGAAGGCTTTACTGTGTTGGAGGTTAACTCTATGCAGAGCATCATTTATATTAGATCATATCTATTGAATTTTAGGTTGCCTTGTAGCTGGTTCAAGCATAGCAGTGATAAGCATAATGTTTCTAAAATATTATAGCAGATGACATAGAAAGTTGTATTTATGTCTATCATAATATTTTGTCTAGATTTTGATTGTATGTGACACACTGTGTAATAGTGATGTCGTGAACTGTTCGCCGGAGAACAGTTCCCTGCGATCTTAGCTTGTTAGCGTTCACCGCGGCGGGCGAACATATGCGATGTTCGATCCGCCCTCTATTCGTCATCATTGAGGAAACTTTGACCCTGTATCTCACAGCCTGCAGAGACATTTGAGCCAATCAGCAGCAGACACTCCCTCACAGACCCTCCCAGCTCCTGGGCAGCAGCCATTTTAGATTCATTACGATCCTGCTTTCTTAGTGAGAGGAGGGTTAGTGCTGCTGCTCGTGATTTTATAGGTAAATAGATAGCTAGGCTAGTGTATTTAATGTCCACTACAGTCCTGAAGGACTCATCTAATCTCTGCTGTAAGGACAGCACCCCAAAAAGCCCTTTTTAGGGCTAGAATTTCAGCCCAAAAAGCCCTTTTTAGGGCTAGAACTTCAGTTGTTTTTTTTTTTTTTTAATTTGTAATTTTATTTGCATTTGCCTGGCTGTCAGCCTGTGTGTGAGGCTCACAGCATATACTGTGATTAGTGCCACCACTGATATTTGCTTAACATTAGTGTAAATTTTAAAAAAAAAACTTTTACATAATTTTGCTAGTGTAATCTAATTTCATTTTCTATCAGGCCTGTGTGTCAGGCTCACAGCATATACTGTGGTTAATTGCTCTGTGCCACCACTGATATCTGCTTAACAATTATTAGTGTAAATTTAAAAAAAAAAAAAATTACATCATTTTGCTAGTGTAATCTAATTTCATTTTCTAACAGGCCTGTGTGTCAAGCTCACAGCATATACTGTGGTTAATTGCTCTGTGCCATCACTGATATCTGCTTAACATTAGTGTAAATTTTTTTAAATAAACTTTTACATCATTTTGCTAGTGTAATCTAATTTCATTTTCTGTCAGGCCTGTGTGTCAGGCCCACATCATATACTGTGATTAATTGCTCTGTGCCACCACTGATATCTGGTGTAACATTAGTGTAAAAAAAAAAAAAAAAAACTTTTACATAATTTTGCTAGTGTAATCTAATTTCATTTTCTATCAGGCATGTGTGTCAGGCCCACATCATATACTGTGATTAATTCTTCTTCATATTTGTTGTAACAGTATTGTTAATATTTAAAATAAAAAATTGTTAGATTGTGAATCATCAGTTTGCTAGTGCCATTGAATTGCAGTTGCCTTCCTCCCAGCGTGTGTGCCAGGCCCACTTGCCAACTAGTGCCACCAATCATATTTGTTATAACAGTATTGTAAATATATAAAAAAATATTTTTTGACTGTGAAACATCAGTCTGCTAGTGTAATCTAATTGAAGTTGCCTGCCTGCCAGCGTGTGTGCCAGGCCCACTTGCCAACTAGTGCCACCAATCATATTTGTTATAACAGTTTTGTAAATATTTAAAATAAAAACTTTTTTGATTGTGAATCATCAGTCTGCTAGTGCAATTGAATTGCAGTTGCCTGCCTGCCAGCGTGTGTGCCAGGCCCACTTGCCAACTAGTGCCACCTATCATATTTGTTATAACAGTATTGTAAATATTTAAAATAAAACCTTTTTTGACTGTGAATCATCAGTCTGCTAGTGCAATTGAATTGCAGTTGCCTGCCTGCCAGCATGTGTGCCAGGCCCACTAGCCAACTAGTGCCACCAATCATATTTGTTATAACAGTAGTTTAAATATTTAAAAAAAAAACTTTTTTGACTGTGAAGCATCAGTCAGCTAGTGTAATTTAATTGCAGTTGCCTTCCTCCCAGCGTGTGTGCCAGGCCCACTTGCCAACTAGTGCCACCAATCATATTTGTTATAACAGTAGTGTAAATATTTAAAATAAAAACTTTTTTGACTGTGAAACATCAGTCTGCTAGTGTAATCTAATTGAAGTTGCCTGCCTGCCAGAGTGTGTGCCAGGCCCACTTGCCAACTAGTGCCACCAATCATATTTGTTATAACAGTATTGTAAATATTTAAAATAAAAACTTTTTTGACTGTGAATCATCAGTCTGCTAGTGCAATTGAATTGCAGTTGCCTCCCTGCCAGCGTGTGTGCCAGGCCCACTTGCCAACTAGTTCCACCAATCATATCTGTTATATTAGTATTGTAAATATTTAAAATAAAAACTTTTTTGACTGTGAATCATCAGTCTGCTAGTGCAATTGAATTGCAGTTGCCTCCCTGCCAGCGTGTGTGCCAGGCCCACTTGCCAACTAGTGCCACCACTCATATTTGTTATAACAGTATTGTAAATATTTAATAAAAAAACTTTTTTGACTGTGAAACATCAGTCTACTATAGTAATCTAATTGAAGTTGCCTGCCTGCCAGCATGTGTGCCAGGCCCACTTGCCAAGTTAGTGGCACCACTCATATTTGTTGTAACAGTACTATTAATATTTAAAAAATAAACATTTTTGACTTTGAAACATCAGTCTGCTTTTTTGTGTCAGGCTCACAGCGTATACTGTGCCCACTTGCCCAGTGCCACCACTCATAATTTGTTTAATAGTATTGTAAGTGTACATTTTTAAAAAAAATGACAGGCAGAGGCAGGCCACCCCGCAGGTGCCGTCGTGGTCGTGGTGCTGTGATTCCCTTAGACCCTACAACTATGCACAGTGTTCAGAGGCCACGTGCCATGGACGTGAAAAGTTCTGAGGAGGACCTAGTTGAATGGCTAACACAGGACACCCAATCTTCTACAGCTTCCGATCCTAGTCCTAACCTTGACACACCATCCACCTCCAGCTGTGCTTCGGGCACCTCTCAAGTGACCACTAGCACCACAGCCGCTTCACTTGATCTGTCAGAGGAGTTATTGACACATCAGTTGGAAGAAATGAGTGATGCGCAACCATTTGTGACACAGGATGTAGATAACAGTGATATGTCTCAGTCAGGCAGCATTACAGACATGGACGTACGGTGTGATGATGAAGATGATGTTGTACCCACTGCTGCTTCCTTTGTTGATTTGTCAGATACAAGTGAAGCGGTTGATGATGATGTCTCTGTGGATGTCACGTGGGTGCCCGCTAGAAGAGAAGAAGAAGAGGGGGAAAGTTCAGATGGGGAGACAGAGAGGAGGAGGAGACGAGTTGGAAGCAGGGGGAGGTGGTCACAAGGAGCTAGTGGCACAGTCAGACAGCATGCATCGGCACCCGGGGTCAGCCAGACAGCACGCCAATCAATGCATGCTGTTGCCACCACCAGAATGCCGTCATCGCAGAGCTCAGCAGTATGGCTTTTTTTGTGTGTCTGCCTCTGACAACAGCGATGCCATTTGCAACCTGTGCCAAAAGAAACTGAGTCGTGGGAAGTCCAACACCCACCTAGGTACAACTGCTTTGCGAAGGCACATGGTCTCACATCACAAATGCCGATGGGAAGAACACATGAGTAGAAGCAGCACACAAACTCAAAGCCGCCCTCCTCCTCCTGGTCCAGCATCTTCAGCCACGTCAACCACTGCTGTCCTCCTTGCCCCCTCTCAACCATCCTTCACTCAGTCTCTCTTACGTAGCAGTTCCTTGTCATCTGCCCACAGTCAGGTGTATGTCAAGGACATGTTTGAGCGTAAGAAGCCAATTTCCCAAAGTCACCCCCTTGCCCGGCGTCTGACAGCTGGCTTGTCTGAACTCTTAGCCCGCCAGCTTTTACCTTACAAGCTGGTGGAGTCTGAGGCTTTCAAAAAATTTATATCTATTGGGACACCGCAGTAGAAGGTACCCGGCCAAAATTTCTTTTCACAAAAGGCAATCCCAAACCTGTACTCGATTTGTGTGAAAGGAAGTAATGGCATGTCTGGCACACAGCGTTGGGGCAAGGGTCCATATGACCACTGATAGCTGGTCTGCAAAGCATGGTCATAGCAGGTATATCACCTACACTGCGCATTGTGTAAACCTGCTGACAGTTGACAAGCATGGAATGCATGGCTCTGCAGAGGAGTTGGTGACACCGCCACGACTTGCAGGCAGGCCTGCTGCTACCTCCTCTACTCCTCCTACTCCATCCTCTTCCATAACCTCTTCTTCTGCTGAGTCCTCTTCTGCTGCTGCGTCTTTCTCCACATCAATTGCACCCCCCCAGCTCCCCAGGTACTATTCAACATCCTGGATACGGCTGTGTCACGCCGTCTTGGGGTTGACTTGCCTGAAAGCCGAGAGTCACACCGCACCAGCACTCCTGTCCATCCTGAGCGCACAGGTGGATCAGTGGCTGACTCCGCACCAACTGGAGATTGGCAAGGTTGTTTCTGACAATGGAAGTAATTTGGTGGCGGCATTGAAATTGGGCAAATTGAGACATGTGCCGTGCATGGCACATGTGTGTAATCTGATTGTACAACGCTTTGTGCATAAGTACCCAGGCTTACAGGATGTCCTGAAGCAGGCCAGGAAGGTATGTGGCCATTTCAGGCATTCCTACACGGCCATGGAGCACTTGTCCAATATCCAGCGTCAAAACAACCTGCCAGTGAGGCGCTTGATTTGCGACAGCCCGACACATTGGAATTCAACACTCGTAATGTTCGACCACCTGCTCCAACAAGAAAAAGCTGTTAAGAGTATTTGTATGACCGGGGTGCTAGGACAGCCTCTGGGGTGCTGGGGATTTTTTTTCCAAATTACTGGACGCTCATGCACAATGCCTGTAGGCTCATGCGTCCTTTTGAGGAGGTGACAAACCTTGTCAGTCACACCGAAGGCACCATCAGCGACATCATACAATTTGTTTTCTATCTGGAGCATGCCGTGCGAAGAGTGCTGGATCAGGCTGTAGATGAGCGTGAAGAGGAAGAGTTGTGGTCTCCATCACCACCAGAAACAGCCTTATCAGCATTGCTTGCTGGACCTGCGGCAACGCAGGAAGAGGATTGTGAGGGAGAGGAGTCAGAGGAGGAATGTGGCTTTGAGGAGGAGGAGGAGGAGGAGGAAGACCAAGCAGAACAGGCATCCCAGGGTGCTCGTTGTTGTCACCTATCTGGTACCCGTGGTGTTGTACGTGGCTGGGGGGAAGAAGATACCTTCAGTGACATCAGTGAGGATGAGGAACAGGACATGATTAGCTCGGCATCCAACCTTGTGCAAATGGGGTCTTTCATGCTGTCGTGCCTGTTGAGGGACCCTCGTATAAAAAAGCTGAAGGAGAACAACCTGTACTGGGTGTCCAAGCTACTAGACCCCCGGTATAAGCAGAAAGTGACTGAAATGTTACCAAATTCCCGCAAGTTGGAAAGGATGGAGCAGTTCCAAAATAAATTAAAAACTATGCTTTACACAGAGTATAAGGGTGATGTCACAGCACAATGGGAATATAACAGGGGAAGAGATGAAAGTAATCCTCCTCCTCCTCCCACGACCATGGCAAGCTAGGACAGGACGCTTTCCAGACGTGTTGTTGATGGAGGACATGTGGACCTTTTTAACTCCTATGCATCGCCACAGCCTTTCGGGATCCAGCCTCAGAGAAAGACTCAACCTACAGGTAGCAGACTACCTAGCATTAACTGCGGATGTTGACACTCTGAGGAGCGATGGACCCCTTGACTACTGGGTGTGCAGGTTTGACCTGTGGCCTGAGCTATCCCAATTTGCAATCAAACTTCTGGCCTACCCCGCTTCAAGTGTCCTGTCAGAAAGGACCTTCAGTGCAGCAGGAGGTTTTGTCACTGAGAAGAGAAGTCGCCTAGGTCAAAAAAGTCTTGATTATCTCACCTTTATTAAAATGAATGAGGGATGGATCCTGAAGGGACTGACATTGGGCGATACATTTGAGTAAAAAAGGCCTGATGATGAGATGAGCTGCCTTGGGCTACAAATGGTACACACGCTGCCGTATTTTTTCTTCGAATGCCGGATGACTTGCGTGACATATCCGCCAACAACTAGTGTTCAACCCGCAAGGTTTTAGGGCACTTTCTAACTGTTTTACAAACATAAATTTTTCTGCTGCTGCTACAGCAGCAGCTGCAACAATACCTAATTTTTCAGGCATTTGGACATGCCTAATTTTTCTGGCCTCTGGTGTTGCACTGTGGCTACAAAACAAACCAAACCAAAACCCAAACCAAAAAAAAGCACATAACAGTGATGAAACTGTTAAGAATAGTACTCATTAACACACCACTCATATCTGGTGGCACAGTAGATTGCACGCGCAGTGCCCCAAATTTGAAGTAGGAGGACCGACCAAGCATCTTTTTCCATCTCCCGGTTCTGAAAAATTATCTCTGGGTTCCTAAAAACGATGCCATACCTGTACTCGATTGTGCAAAAGAAAGTGATGGCATATGGGGTCTTTCATGCTGTCATGCCTGTTTGGGGTCGTGGACCCTCATATAAAAAGGATGAAGGAGAACGACCTGTACTGGGTGTCCAAACATCTTTTTTCCATCTCCCGGTTCCTAAAAATGATCTCCGGGTTCCTAAAATCGATGCCATACCTGTACTGAATTGTTCAAAAGGATGGCATATGTGGTGTTTCATGCTGTTGTTTCTGTTGAGGGTCCTGGACCCTCGTATAAAAAGGCTGAAGGAGAAAGACCTGTACTGGGTGTCCAAGCGTCTTTTTCCATCTCCCGGTTTCTAAAAATTATCTCTGGGTTCCTAAAATCGATGCCATACCTGTACTGGATTGTTCAAAAGGATGGCATATGTGGTGTTTCATACTGTTGTTTCTGTTGAGGGTCCGGGACCCTCGTATAAAAAGGCTGAAGGAGAACAACCTGTACTGGGTGTCCAAGCATCTTTTTCCATCTCCCGGTTCCTAAAAATTATCTCCGGGTTTCTAAAATCGATGCCATACCTGTACTCTATTGTGCAAAAGGATGGCATATGTGGTGTTTCATGCTTTTGTTTCTGTTGAGGGTCCTGGACCCTCGTATAAAAAAGCTGAAGGAGAACGACCTGTACTGCGTGTCCAAGCATCTTTTTCCATCTGCCGGTTCCTAAAAATGATCTCCGGGTTTCTAAAATCGAGGCCATAACTGTACTCTATTGTGCAAAAGGATGGCATATGTGGTGTTTCATGCTGTTGTTTCTGTTAAGGGTCCTGGACCCTCGTATAAAAAGGCTGAAGGAGAACGACCTGTACTGGGTGTCCAAGCATTTTTTCCATCTCCCGGTTCCTAAAAATTATCTCTGGGTTCCTAAAATCGATGCCATACCTGTACTCTATTGTGCAAAAGGAAGTAACCTTACCATGGCTCCCAGCCCATTATATTTTTTCAGGGTAATCGGGCATGCCATATAGACATCCCCCGATAGGGGGAGTAACACCTATTAAAGTGCTAAGAATAGTACTACTTAACACAACCTAGTTACCATGGGTCTCAGACCGCATGTCTTATTGTTATATTTTGTCAGGGTAATCAGGCAGGCCATATAGATCTCACCCGATAGGGGGAGTAAAAGGGATTAAAGTGCTAAGAATAGTACTACTTAACACAACCTAGTTACCATGGGTCCCAGACCGCATGTCTTATTGTTATATTTTGTCAGCGTAATCAGGCAGGCCATATAGACCTCTCCCGATAGGGGGAGTAAAAGGGATTAAAGTGCTAAGAATAGTACTACTTAACACAACCTTACCATGGGTCAAACACCGCATGTCTTATTGCTATATTTTGTCAGGGTAATCAGGCAGGCCATATAGATCTCACCCGATAGGGGGAGTAAATGGGATTAAAATGCTAAGAATAGTACTACTTAACACAACCTAGTTACCATGGGTCCCAGACCGCATGTCTTTTTGTTATATGTTGTCAGGGTAATCAGGCAGGCCATATAGACCTCCCCTGATAGGGGGAATAAAATGGATTAAACTGCTAAGAACAGTACTACTTAACACAACCTAGTTACCATGGCTCCTAGACCGCATGTCTTATTGTTATATTTTGTCAGGGTAATCATGCAGGCCATATAGACCTCCCGATAGGAGGAGTAACAGGGATTAAAGTGCTAAGAATACTACTACTTAACACAACCTAGTTACCATGGCTCCCAGACCGCATGTCTTATTGTTATATTTTGTCAGGGTAATCAGGCAGGCTATATAGACCTCCCCCGATAGGGGGAGTAAAAGGGATTAAAGTGCTAAGAACAGTACTACTTAACACAACCTAGTTACCATGGGTCCCAGACCGCATGTCTTGTTGTCATATTTTGTCAGGTTAATCGGGCAGGCCATATAGACCTCCCCCGATAGGTGGAGTAACACATATTAAAGTGCTAAGAATAGTACTACTTAACACAACCTAGTTACCATGGGCACCAGACCGCATGTCTTGTTATATTTTGTCAGGGTAATCATGCAGGCCATATAGACCTCCCCCGATAGGGGGAGTAAAAGGGATTAAAGTGCTAAGAATAGTACTACTAAACACAACCTAATTACAATGGGTCCCAGACCGCATGTCTTGTTGTTATACTTTGTCAGGGTACTCATGCAGGACATATAGACCTCCCCAGATAGGGGGAGTTACAGGGATTAAAGTGCTAAGAATAGTACTACTTAACACAACCTAGTTACCATGGGTCCCAGACCAAATGTTTTGTTGTTATACTTTGTCAGGGTAATCATGCAGGCTATATAGACCTCCCCCGATATGGGGAATAACAGGTATTAAACTGCTAAGAACAGTACTACTTAACACAACCTAGTTAACATGGGTCCCAGAAAGCATGTCTTGTTGTGATACTTTGTCAGGGTAATCATGCAGGCCATATAGACCTCCCCAGATAGGGGGAGTTACAGGGATTAAAGTGCTAAGAACAGTACTACTTAACACAACCTAGTTACCATGGGTCCCAGGCAACATGTTTTGTTGTTATACTTTGTCAGGGTAATCATGCAGGCCATATAGACCTCCCCTGATAGGGGGAGTAACAGGGACAGGGATTAAAGTGCTAAGAATACTACTACTTAACACAACCTAGTTACCATGGCTCCCAGACCGCATGCCTTATTATTATATTTTGTCAGGGTAATCAGGCAAGCCGTATAGACCTCCCCCGATAGGGGGAGTAAAAGGGATTAAAGTGCTAAGAACAGTACTACTTAACACAACCTAGTTACCATGGGTCGCAGACAGAATGTCTTGTTGTTATATTTTGTCAGGGTAATCGGGCAGGCCATATAGACCTCCCCCGATAGGTGGAGTAACACATATTAAAGTGCTAAGAATAGTACTACTTAACACAACCTAGTTACCATGGGTACCAGACCGCATGTCTTGTTATATTTTGTCAGGGTAATCATGCAGGCCATATAGATCTCCACCGATAGGGGGAGTAAAAGGGATTAAAGTGCTAAGAATAGTACTACTAAACACAACCTAATTACAATGGGTCCCAGACCGCATGTCTTGTTGTTATACTTTGTCAGGGTAATCATGCAGGCCATATAGACCTCCCCAGATAGGGGGAGTAACAGGTATTAAAGTGCTAAGAATAGTACTACTTAACACAACCTAGTTACCATGGGTCCCAGACCACATGTTTTGTTGTTATACTTTGTCAGGGTAATCATGCAGGCCATATAGGCCTCCCCCAATAGGGGGAGTAAAAGGGATTAAAGTGCTAAGAACAGTACTACTTAACACAACCTAGTTACTATGGGTCCCAGACCGCATGTTTTGTTGTTATACTTTGTCAGGGAAAACATGCAGGCCATATAGACCTCCCCCGATAGTGGGAGTTACAGGGATTAAAGTGCTAAGAATAGTACTACTTAACACAACCTAGTTACCATGGGTCCCAGACCAAATATTTTGTTGTTATACTTTGTCAGGGTAATCATGAAGGCCATATAGACCTCCCCCGATATGGGGAGTAACAGGTATTAAACTGCTAAGAACAGTACTACTTAAAACAACCTAGTTACCATGGGTCCCAGAAAGCATGTCTTGTTGTGATACTTTGTCAGGGTAATCATGCAGGCCATATAGACCTCCCCAGATAGGGGGAGTTACAGGGATTAAAGTGCTAAGAACAGTACTACTTAACACAACCTAGTTACCATGTATCCCAGACCGCATGTTTTGTTGTTATACTTTGTCAGGGTAATCATGCAGGCCATATAGACCTCCCCCGATATGGGGAGTAACAGGTATTAAACTGCTAAGAACAGTACTACTTAACACAACCTAGTTACCATGGGTCCCAGACCGCATGTCTTGTTGTTATACTTTGTCAGTGTAATCATGCAGGCCATATAGACCTCCCCCGATATGGGGAGTTACAGGGATTAAAGTGCTAAGAACAGTAATACTTAACACAACCTAGTTACCATGGGTCCCAGAAAGCATGTCTTGTTGTGATACTTTGTCAGGGTAATCACGCAGGCCATATAGACCTCCCCAGATAGGAGGAGTAACAGGTATTAAAGTGCTAAGAACAGTACTACTTAACACAACCTAGTTACCATGGGTCCCAGACCGCATGTCTTGTTGTTATACTTTGTCAGGGTAATCATGCAGGCCATATAGACCTCCCCCGATATGGGGAGTAAAAGGTATTAAACTGCTAAGAACTGTTCTACTTAACACAACCTAGTTACCATGGGTCCCAGAAAGCATGTCTTGTTGTGATACTTTGTCAGGGTAATCATGCAGGCCATATAGACCTCCCCAGATAGGGGGAGTTACAGGGATTACAGTGCTAAGAACAGTACTACTTAACACAACCTAGTTACCATGTATCCCAGACCGCATGTTTTGTTGTTATACTTTGTCAGGGTAATCATGCAGGCCATATAGACCTCCCCCGATATGGGGAGTAACAGGTATTAAACTGCTAAGAACAGTACTACTTAACACAACCTAGTTACCATGGGTCCCAGACCGCACGTCTTGTTGTTATACTTTGTCAGTGTAATCATGCAGGCCATATAGACCTCCCCCGATATCGGGAGTTACAGGGATTAAAGTGCTAAGAACAGTACTACTTAACACAACCTAGTTACCATGTATCCCAGACCGCATGTTTTGTTGTTATACTTTGTCAGGGTAATCATGCAAGCCATATAGACCTCCCCCGATATGGGGAGTAACAGGTATTAAACTGCTAAGAACAGTACTACTTAACACAACCTAGTTACCATGGGTCCCAGACCGCATGTCTTGTTGTTATACTTTGTCAGTGTAATCATGCAGGCCATATAGACCTCCCCCGATATGGGGAGTTACAGGTATTAAAGTGCTAAGAACAGTACTACTTAACACAACCTAGTTACCATGGGTCCCAGAAAGCATGTCTTGTTGTGATACTTTGTCAGGGTAATCACGCAGGCCATATAGACCTCCCCAGATAGGGGGAGTAACAGGTATTAAAGTGCTAAGAACAGTACTACTTAACACAACCTAGTTACCATGGGTCCCAGACCGCATGTCTTGTTGTTATACTTTGTCAGGGTAATCATGCAGGCCATATAGACCTCCCCCGATATGGGGAGTAACAGGTATTAAACTGCTAAGAACTGTTCTACTTAACACAACCTAGTTACCATGGGTCCCAGAAAGCATGTCTTGTTGTGATACTTTGTCAGGGTAATCATGCAGGCCATATAGACCTCCCCAGATAGGGGGAGTTACAGGGATTACAGTGCTAAGAACAGTACTACTTAACACAACCTAGTTACCATGTATCCCAGACCGCATGTTTTGTTGTTATACTTTGTCAGGGTAATCATGCAGGCCATATAGACCTCCCCCGATATGGGGAGTAACAGGTATTAAACTGCTAAGAACAGTACTACTTAACACAACCTAGTTACCATGGGTCCCAGACCGCACGTCTTGTTGTTATACTTTGTCAGTGTAATCATGCAGGCCATATAGACCTCCCCCGATATCGGGAGTTACAGGGATTAAAGTGCTAAGAACAGTACTACTTAACACAACCTAGTTACCATGTATCCCAGACCGCATGTTTTGTTGTTATACTTTGTCAGGGTAATCATGCAGGCCATATAGACCTCCCCCGATATGGGGAGTAACAGGTATTAAACTGCTAAGAACAGTACTACTTAACACAACCTAGTTACCATGGGTCCCAGACCGCACGTCTTGTTGTTATACTTTGTCAGTGTAATCATGCAGGCCATATAGACCTCCCCCGATATCGGGAGTTACAGGGATTAAAGTGCTAAGAACAGTACTACTTAACACAACCTAGTTACCATGGGTCCCAGACCGCATGTCTTGTTGTCATATTTTGTCAGGTTAATCGGGCAGGCCATATAGACCTCCCCCGATAGGTGGAGTAACACATATTAAAGTGCTAAGAATAGTACTACTTAACACAACCTAGTTACCATGGGCACCAGACCGCATGTCTTGTTATATTTTGTCAGGGTAATCATGCAGGCCATATAGACCTCCCCCGATAGGGGGAGTAAAAGGGATTAAAGTGCTAAGAATAGTACTACTAAACACAACCTAATTACAATGGGTCCCAGACCGCATGTCTTGTTGTTATACTTTGTCAGGGTACTCATGCAGGACATATAGACCTCCCCAGATAGGGGGAGTTACAGGGATTAAAGTGCTAAGAATAGTACTACTTAACACAACCTAGTTACCATGGGTCCCAGACCAAATGTTTTGTTGTTATACTTTGTCAGGGTAATCATGCAGGCTATATAGACCTCCCCCGATATGGGGAATAACAGGTATTAAACTGCTAAGAACAGTACTACTTAACACAACCTAGTTAACATGGGTCCCAGAAAGCATGTCTTGTTGTGATACTTTGTCAGGGTAATCATGCAGGCCATATAGACCTCCCCAGATAGGGGGAGTTACAGGGATTAAAGTGCTAAGAACAGTACTACTTAACACAACCTAGTTACCATGGGTCCCAGACCGCATGTTTTGTTGTTATACTTTGTCAGGGTAATCATGCAGGCCATATAGACCTCCCCTGATATGGGGAGTAACAGGGACAGGGATTAAAGTGCTAAGAATACTACTACTTAACACAACCTAGTTACCATGGCTCCCAGACCGCATGCCTTATTATTATATTTTGTCAGGGTAATCAGGCAGGCCATATAGACCTCCCCCGATAGGGGGAGTAACAGGGATTAAAGTGCTTAGAACAGTACTACTTAACACAACCTAGTTACCATGGGTCCCAGACCGCATGTCTTGTTGTTATATTTTGTCAGGTTAATCGGGCAGGCCATATAGACCTCCCCCGATAGGTGGAGTAACACATATTAAAGTGCTAAGAATAGTACTACTTAACACAACCTAGTTACCATGGGTACCAGACCGCATGTCTTGTTATATTTTGTCAGGGTAATCATGCAGGCCATATAGATCTCCACCGATAGGGGGAGTAAAAGGGATTAAAGTGCTAAGAATAGTACTACTAAACACAACGTAATTACAATGGGTCCCAGACCGCATGTCTTGTTGTTATACTTTGTCAGGGTAATCATGCAGGCCATATAGAGCTCCCCAGATAGGGGGAGTAACAGGTATTAAAGTGCTAAGAATAGTACTACTTAACACAACCTAGTTACCATGGGTCCCAGACCACATGTTTTGTTGTTATACTTTGTCAGGGTAATCATACAGGCCATATAGGCCTCCCCCAATAGGGGGAGTAAAAGGGATTAAAGTGCTAAGAACAGTACTACTTAACACAACCTAGTTACCATGGGTCCCAGACCGCATGTCTTGTTGTTATACTTTGTCAGGGTAATCATGCAGGCCATATAGACCTCCCCTGATATGGGGAGTAACAGGGACAGGGATTAAAGTGCTAAGAATACTACTACTTAACACAACCTAGTTACCATGGCTCCCAGACCGCATGCCTTATTGTTATATTTTGTCAGGATAATCAGGCAGGCCATAAAGACATCCCCCCGATAGGGGGAGTAAAAGGGATTAAAGTGCTAAGAACAGTACTACTTAACACAACCTAGTTACCATGGGTCCCAGACCGCATGTCTTGTTGTTATATTTTGTCAGGTTAATCGGGCAGGCCATATAGACCTCCCCCGATAGGTGGAGTAACACATATTAAAGTGCTAAGAATAGTACTACTTAACACAACCTAGTTACCATGGGTACCAGACCGCATGTCTTGTTATATTTTGTCAGGGTAATCATGCAGGCCATATAGATCTCCACCGATAGGGGGAGTAAAAGGGATTAAAGTGCTAAGAATAGTACTACTAAACACAACGTAATTACAATGGGTCCCAGACCGCATGTCTTGTTGTTATACTTTGTCAGGGTAATCATGCAGGCCATATAGAGCTCCCCAGATAGGGGGAGTAACAGGTATTAAAGTGCTAAGAATAGTACTACTTAACACAACCTTGTTACCATGGGTCCCAGACCACATGTTTTGTTGTTATACTTTGTCAGGGTAATCATACAGGCCATATAGGCCTCCCCCAATAGGGGGAGTAAAAGGGATTAAAGTGCTAAGAACAGTACTACTTAACACAACCTAGTTACTATGGGTCCCAGACCGCATGTTTTGTTGTTATACTTTGTCAGGGAAAACATGCAGGCCATATAGACCTCCCCCGATAGTGGGAGTTACAGGGATTAAAGTGCTAAGAATAGTACTACTTAACACAACCTAGTTACCATGGGTCCCAGACCAAATATTTTGTTGTTATACTTTGTCAGGGTAATCATGAAGGCCATATAGACCTCCCCCGATATGGGGAGTAACAGGTATTAAACTGCTAAGAACAGTACTACTTAAAACAACCTAGTTACCATGGGTCCCAGAAAGCATGTCTTGTTGTGATACTTTGTCAGGGTAATCATGCAGGCCATATAGACCTCCCCAGATAGGGGGAGTTACAGGGATTAAAGTGCTAAGAACAGTACTACTTAACACAACCTAGTTACCATGTATCCCAGACCGCATGTTTTGTTGTTATACTTTGTCAGGGTAATCATGCAGGCCATATAGACCTCCCCCGATATGGGGAGTAACAGGTATTAAACTGCTAAGAACAGTACTACTTAACACAACCTAGTTACCATGGGTCCCAGACCGCATGTCTTGTTGTTATACTTTGTCAGTGTAATCATGCAGGCCATATAGACCTCCCCCGATATGGGGAGTTACAGGGATTAAAGTGCTAAGAACAGTAATACTTAACACAACCTAGTTACCATGGGTCCCAGAAAGCATGTCTTGTTGTGATACTTTGTCAGGGTAATCACGCAGGCCATATAGACCTCCCCAGATAGGGGGAGTAACAGGTATTAAAGTGCTAAGAACAGTACTACTTAACACAACCTAGTTACCATGGGTCCCAGACCGCATGTCTTGTTGTTATACTTTGTCAGGGTAATCATGCAGGCCATATAGACCTCCCCCGATATGGGGAGTAAAAGGTATTAAACTGCTAAGAACTGTTCTACTTAACACAACCTAGTTACCATGGGTCCCAGAAAGCATGTCTTGTTGTGATACTTTGTCAGGGTAATCATGCAGGCCATATAGACCTCCCCAGATAGGGGGAGTTACAGGGATTACAGTGCTAAGAACAGTACTACTTAACACAACCTAGTTACCATGTATCCCAGACCGCATGTTTTGTTGTTATACTTTGTCAGGGTAATCATGCAGGCCATATAGACCTCCCCCGATATGGGGAGTAACAGGTATTAAACTGCTAAGAACAGTACTACTTAACACAACCTAGTTACCATGGGTCCCAGACCGCACGTCTTGTTGTTATACTTTGTCAGTGTAATCATGCAGGCCATATAGACCTCCCCCGATATCGGGAGTTACAGGGATTAAAGTGCTAAGAACAGTACTACTTAACACAACCTAGTTACCATGTATCCCAGACCGCATGTTTTGTTGTTATACTTTGTCAGGGTAATCATGCAAACCATATAGACCTCCCCCGATATGGGGAGTAACAGGTATTAAACTGCTAAGAACAGTACTACTTAACACAACCTAGTTACCATGGGTCCCAGACCGCATGTCTTGTTGTTATACTTTGTCAGTGTAATCATGCAGGCCATATAGACCTCCCCCGATATGGGGAGTTACAGGGATTAAAGTGCTAAGAACAGTACTACTTAACACAACCTAGTTACCATGGGTCCCAGAAAGCATGTCTTGTTGTGATACTTTGTCAGGGTAATCACGCAGGCCATATAGACCTCCCCCGATATGGGGAGTAACAGGTATTAAACTGCTAAGAACTGTTCTATTTAACACAACCTAGTTACCATGGGTCCCAGAAAGCATGTCTTGTTGTGATACTTTGTCAGGGTAATCATGCAGGCCATATAGACCTCCCCAGATAGGGGGAGTTACAGGGATTACAGTGCTAAGAACAGTACTACTTAACACAACCTAGTTACCATGTATCCCAGACCGCATGTTTTGTTGTTATACTTTGTCAGGGTAATCATGCAGGCCATATAGACCTCCCCCGATATGGGGAGTAACAGGTATTAAACTGCTAAGAACAGTACTACTTAACACAACCTAGTTACCATGGGTCCCAGACCGCACGTCTTGTTGTTATACTTTGTCAGTGTAATCATGCAGGCCATATAGACCTCCCCCGATATCGGGAGTTACAGGGATTAAAGTGCTAAGAACAGTACTACTTAACACAACCTAGTTACCATGTATCCCAGACCGCATGTTTTGTTGTTATACTTTGTCAGGGTAATCATGCAGGCCATATAGACCTCCCCCGATATGGGGAGTAACAGGTATTAAACTGCTAAGAACAGTACTACTTAACACAACCTAGTTACCATGGGTCCCAGACCGCACGTCTTGTTGTTATACTTTGTCAGTGTAATCATGCAGGCCATATAGACCTCCCCCGATATCGGGAGTTACAGGGATTAAAGTGCTAAGAACAGTACTACTTAACACAACCTAGTTACCATGTATCCCAGACCGCATGTTTTGTTGTTATACTTTGTCAGGGTAATCATGCAAGCCATATAGACCTCCCCCGATATGGGGAGTAACAGGTATTAAACTGCTAAGAACAGTACTACTTAACACAACCTAGTTACCATGGGTCCCAGACCGCATGTCTTGTTGTTATACTTTGTCAGTGTAATCATGCAGGCCATATAGACCTCCCCCGATATGGGGAGTTACAGGGATTAAAGTGCTAAGAACAGTACTACTTAACACAACCTAGTTACCATGGGTCCCAGAAAGCATGTCTTGTTGTGATACTTTGTCAGGGTAATCACGCAGGCCATATAGACCTCCCCAGATAGGGGGAGTAACAGGTATTAAAGTGCTAAGAACAGTACTACTTAACACAACCTAGTTACCATGGGTCCCAGACCGCATGTCTTGTTGTTATACTTTGTCAGGGTAATCATGCAGGCCATATAGACCTCCCCCGATATGGGGAGTAACAGGTATTAAACTGCTAAGAACTGTTCTACTTAACACAACCTAGTTACCATGGGTCCCAGAAAGCATGTCTTGTTGTGATACTTTTTCAGGGTAATCATGCAGGCCATATAGACCTCCCCAGATAGGGGGAGTTACAGGGATTACAGTGCTAAGAACAGTACTACTTAACACAACCTAGTTACCATGTATCCCAGACCGCATGTTTTGTTGTTATACTTTGTCAGGGTAATCATGCAGGCCATATAGACCTCCCCCGATATGGGGAGTAACAGGTATTAAACTGCTAAGAACAGTACTACTTAACACAACCTAGTTACCATGGGTCCCAGACCACACGTCTTGTTGTTATACTTTGTCAGTGTAATCATGCAGGCCATATAGACCTCCCCCGATATCGGGAGTTACAGGGATTAAAGTGCTAAGAACAGTACTACTTAACACAACCTAGTTACCATGTATCCCAGACCGCATGTTTTGTTGTTATACTTTGTCAGGGTAATCATGCAGGCCATATAGACCTCCCCCGATATGGGGAGTAACAGGTATTAAACTGCTAAGAACAGTACTACTTAACACAACCTAGTTACCATGGGTCCCAGACCGCATGTCTTGTTGTTATACTTTGTCAGTGTAATCATGCAGGCCATATAGACCTCCCCCGATATGGGGAGTTACAGGGATTAAAGTGCTAAGAACAGTACTACTTAACACAACCTAGTTACCATGGGTCCCAGAAAGCATGTCTTGTTGTGATACTTTGTCAGGGTAATCACGCAGGCCATATAGACCTCCCCAGATAGGGGGAGTAACAGGTATTAAAGTGCTAAGAACAGTACTACTTAACACAACCTAGTTACCATGGGTCCCAGACCGCATGTCTTGTTGTTATACTTTGTCAGGGTAATCATGCAGGCCATATAGACCTCCCCCGATATGGGGAGTAACAGGTATTAAACTGCTAAGAACTGTTCTACTTAACACAACCTAGTTACCATGGGTCCCAGAAAGCATGTCTTGTTGTGATACTTTGTCAGGGTAATCATGCAGGCCATATAGACCTCCCCAGATAGGGGGAGTTACAGGGATTAAAGTGCTAAGAACAGTACTACTTAACACAACCTAGTTACCATGTATCCCAGACCGCATGTTTTGTTGTTATACTTTGTCAGGGTAATCATGCAGGCCATATAGACCTCCCCCGATATGGGGAGTAACAGGTATTAAACTGCTAAGAACAGTACTACTTAACACAACCTAGTTACCATGGGTCCCAGACCGCACGTCTTGTTGTTATACTTTGTCAGTGTAATCATGCAGGCCATATAGACCTCCCCCGATATGGGGAGTTACAGGGATTAAAGTGCTAAGAACAGTACTACTTAACACAACCTAGTTACCATGGGTCCCAGAAAGCATGTCTTGTTGTGATACTTTGTCAGGGTAATCACGCAGGCCATATAGACCTCCCCAGATAGGGGAAGTAACAGGTATTAAAGTGCTAAGAACAGTACTACTTAACACAACCTAGTTACCATGGGTCCCAGACCGCATGTCTTGTTGCTATACTTTGTCAGGGTAATCATGCAGGCCATATAGACCTCCCCCGATATGGGGAGTAACAGGTATTAAACTGCTAAGAACTGTTCTACTTAACACAACCTAGTTACCATGGGTCCCAGAAAGCATGTCTTGTTGTGATACTTTGTCAGGGTAATCACGCAGGCCATATAGACCTCCCCAGATAGGGGGAGTAACAGGTATTAAAGTGCTAAGAACAGTACTACTTAACACAACCTAGTTACCATGGGTCCCAGACCGCATGTCTTGTTGTCATATTTTGTCAGGTTAATCGGGCAGGCCATATAGACCTCCCCCGATAGGTGGAGTAACACATATTAAAGTGCTAAGAATAGTACTACTTAACACAACCTAGTTACCATGGGCACCAGACCGCATGTCTTGTTATATTTTGTCAGGGTAATCATGCAGGCCATATAGACCTCCCCCGATAGGGGGAGTAAAAGGGATTAAAGTGCTAAGAATAGTACTACTAAACACAACCTAATTACAATGGGTCCCAGACCGCATGTCTTGTTGTTATACTTTGTCAGGGTACTCATGCAGGACATATAGACCTCCCCAGATAGGGGGAGTTACAGGGATTAAAGTGCTAAGAACAGTACTACTTAACACAACCTAGTTACCATGGGTCCCAGACCAAATGTTTTGTTGTTATACTTTGTCAGGGTAATCATGCAGGCTATATAGACCTCCCCCGATATGGGGAATAACAGGTATTAAACTGCTAAGAACAGTACTACTTAACACAACCTAGTTAACATGGGTCCCAGAAAGCATGTCTTGTTGTGATACTTTGTCAGGGTAATCATGCAGGCCATATAGACCTCCCCAGATAGGGGGAGTTACAGGGATTAAAGTGCTAAGAACAGTACTACTTAACACAACCTAGTTACCATGGGTCCCAGACCGCATGTTTTGTTGTTATACTTTGTCAGGGTAATCATGCAGGCCATATAGACCTCCCCTGATATGGGGAGTAACAGGGACAGGGATTAAAGTGCTAAGAATACTACTACTTAACACAACCTAGTTACCATGGCTCCCAGACCGCATGCCTTATTATTATATTTTGTCAGGGTAATCAGGCAGGCCATATAGACCTCCCCCGATAGGGGGAGTAAAAGGGATTAAAGTGCTAAGAACAGTACTACTTAACACAACCTAGTTACCATGGGTCCCAGACCGCATGTCTTGTTGTTATATTTTGTCAGGTTAATCGGGCAGGCCATATAGACCTCCCCCGATAGGTGGAGTAACACATATTAAAGTGCTAAGAATAGTACTACTTAACACAACCTAGTTACCATGGGTACCAGACCGCATGTCTTGTTATATTTTGTCAGGGTAATCATGCAGGCCATATAGATCTCCACCGATAGGGGGAGTAAAAGGGATTAAAGTGCTAAGAATAGTACTACTAAACACAACGTAATTACAATGGGTCCCAGACCGCATGTCTTGTTGTTATACTTTGTCAGGGTAATCATGCAGGCCATATAGAGCTCCCCAGATAGGGGGAGTAACAGGTATTAAAGTGCTAAGAATAGTACTACTTAACACAACCTAGTTACCATGGGTCCCAGACCACATGTTTTGTTGTTATACTTTGTCAGGGTAATCATACAGGCCATATAGGCCTCCCCCAATAGGGGGAGTAAAAGGGATTAAAGTGCTAAGAACAGTACTACTTAACACAACCTAGTTAACATGGGTCCCAGACCGCATGTCTTGTTGTTATAATTTGTCAGGGTAATCATGCAGGCCATATAGACCTCCCCTGATATGGGGAGTAACAGGGACAGGGATTAAAGTGCTAAGAATACTACTACTTAACACAACCTAGTTACCATGGCTCCCAGACCGCATGCCTTATTATTATATTTTGTCAGGGTAATCAGGCAGGCCATATAGACCTCCCCCGATAGGGGGAGTAAAAGGGATTAAAGTGCTAAGAACAGTACTACTTAACACAACCTAGTTACCATGGGTCCCAGACCGCATGTCTTGTTGTTATATTTTGTCAGGTTAATCGGGCAGGCCATATAGACCTCCCCCGATAGGTGGAGTAACACATATTAAAGTGCTAAGAATAGTACTACTTAACACAACCTAGTTACCATGGGTACCAGACCGCATGTCTTGTTATATTTTGTCAGGGTAATCATGCAGGCCATATAGATCTCCACCGATAGGGGGAGTAAAAGGGATTAAAGTGCTAAGAATAGTACTACTAAACACAACGTAATTACAATGGGTCCCAGACCGCATGTCTTGTTGTTATACTTTGTCAGGGTAATCATGCAGGCCATATAGAGCTCCCCAGATAGGGGGAGTAACAGGTATTAAAGTGCTAAGAATAGTACTACTTAACACAACCTAGTTACCATGGGTCCCAGACCACATGTTTTGTTGTTATACTTTGTCAGGGTAATCATACAGGCCATATAGGCCTCCCCCAATAGGGGGAGTAAAAGGGATTAAAGTGCTAAGAACAGTACTACTTAACACAACCTAGTTACTATGGGTCCCAGACCGCATGTTTTGTTGTTATACTTTGTCAGGGAAAACATGCAGGCCATATAGACCTCCCCCGATAGTGGGAGTTACAGGGATTAAAGTGCTAAGAATAGTACTACTTAACACAACCTAGTTACCATGGGTCCCAGACCAAATATTTTGTTGTTATACTTTGTCAGGGTAATCATGAAGGCCATATAGACCTCCCCCGATATGGGGAGTAACAGGTATTAAACTGCTAAGAACAGTACTACTTAAAACAACCTAGTTACCATGGGTCCCAGAAAGCATGTCTTGTTGTGATACTTTGTCAGGGTAATCATGCAGGCCATATAGACCTCCCCAGATAGGGGGAGTTACAGGGATTAAAGTGCTAAGAACAGTACTACTTAACACAACCTAGTTACCATGTATCCCAGACCGCATGTTTTGTTGTTATACTTTGTCAGGGTAATCATGCAGGCCATATAGACCTCCCCCGATATGGGGAGTAACAGGTATTAAACTGCTAAGAACAGTACTACTTAACACAACCTAGTTACCATGGGTCCCAGACCGCATGTCTTGTTGTTATACTTTGTCAGTGTAATCATGCAGGCCATATAGACCTCCCCCGATATGGGGAGTTACAGGGATTAAAGTGCTAAGAACAGTAATACTTAACACAACCTAGTTACCATGGGTCCCAGAAAGCATGTCTTGTTGTGATACTTTGTCAGGGTAATCACGCAGGCCATATAGACCTCCCCAGATAGGGGGAGTAACAGGTATTAAAGTGCTAAGAACAGTACTACTTAACACAACCTAGTTACCATGGGTCCCAGACCGCATGTCTTGTTGTTATACTTTGTCAGGGTAATCATGCAGGCCATATAGACCTCCCCCGATATGGGGAGTAAAAGGTATTAAACTGCTAAGAACTGTTCTACTTAACACAACCTAGTTACCATGGGTCCCAGAAAGCATGTCTTGTTGTGATACTTTGTCAGGGTAATCATGCAGGCCATATAGACCTCCCCAGATAGGGGGAGTTACAGGGATTACAGTGCTAAGAACAGTACTACTTAACACAACCTAGTTACCATGTATCCCAGACCGCATGTTTTGTTGTTATACTTTGTCAGGGTAATCATGCAGGCCATATAGACCTCCCCCGATATGGGGAGTAACAGGTATTAAACTGCTAAGAACTGTTCTACTTAACACAACCTAGTTACCATGGGTCCCAGAAAGCATGTCTTGTTGTGATACTTTGTCAGGGTAATCACGCAGGCCATATAGACCTCCCCAGATAGGGGGAGTAACAGGTATTAAAGTGCTAAGAACAGTACTACTTAACACAACCTAGTTACCATGGGTCCCAGACCGCATGTCTTGTTGTCATATTTTGTCAGGTTAATCGGGCAGGCCATATAGACCTCCCCCGATAGGTGGAGTAACACATATTAAAGTGCTAAGAATAGTACTACTTAACACAACCTAGTTACCATGGGCACCAGACCGCATGTCTTGTTATATTTTGTCAGGGTAATCATGCAGGCCATATAGACCTCCCCCGATAGGGGGAGTAAAAGGGATTAAAGTGCTAAGAATAGTACTACTAAACACAACCTAATTACAATGGGTCCCAGACCGCATGTCTTGTTGTTATACTTTGTCAGGGTACTCATGCAGGACATATAGACCTCCCCAGATAGGGGGAGTTACAGGGATTAAAGTGCTAAGAATAGTACTACTTAACACAACCTAGTTACCATGGGTCCCAGACCAAATGTTTTGTTGTTATACTTTGTCAGGGTAATCATGCAGGCTATATAGACCTCCCCCGATATGGGGAATAACAGGTATTAAACTGCTAAGAACAGTACTACTTAACACAACCTAGTTAACATGGGTCCCAGAAAGCATGTCTTGTTGTGATACTTTGTCAGGGTAATCATGCAGGCCATATAGACCTCCCCAGATAGGGGGAGTTACAGGGATTAAAGTGCTAAGAACAGTACTACTTAACACAACCTAGTTACCATGGGTCCCAGACCGCATGTTTTGTTGTTATACTTTGTCAGGGTAATCATGCAGGCCATATAGACCTCCCCTGATATGGGGAGTAACAGGGACAGGGATTAAAGTGCTAAGAATACTACTACTTAACACAACCTAGTTACCATGGCTCCCAGACCGCATGCCTTATTATTATATTTTGTCAGGGTAATCAGGCAGGCCATATAGACCTCCCCCGATAGGGGGAGTAAAAGGGATTAAAGTGCTAAGAACAGTACTACTTAACACAACCTAGTTACCATGGGTCCCAGACCGCATGTCTTGTTGTTATACTTTGTCAGGTTAATCGGGCAGGCCATATAGACCTCCCCCGATAGGTGGAGTAACACATATTAAAGTGCTAAGAATAGTACTACTTAACACAACCTAGTTACCATGGGTACCAGACCGCATGTCTTGTTATATTTTGTCAGGGTAATCATGCAGGCCATATAGATCTCCACCGATAGGGGGAGTAAAAGGGATTAAAGTGCTAAGAATAGTACTACTAAACACAACGTAATTACAATGGGTCCCAGACCGCATGTCTTGTTGTTATACTTTGTCAGGGTAATCATGCAGGCCATATAGACCTCCCCAGATAGGGGGAGTAACAGGTATTAAAGTGCTAAGAATAGTAGTACTTAACACAACCTAGTTACCATGGGTCCCAGACCACATGTTTTGTTGTTATACTTTGTCAGGGTAATCATGCAGGCCATATAGACCTCCCCAGATAGGGGGAGTAAAAGGGATTAAAGTGCTAAGAACAATACTACTTAACACAACCTAGTTAACATGGGTCCCAGACCGCATGTCTTGTTGTTATAATTTGTCAGGGTAATCATGCAGGCCATATAGACCTCCCCTGATATGGGGAGTAACAGGTATTAAAGTGCTAAGAATACTACTACTTAACACAACCTAGTTACCATGGCTCCCAGACCGCATGCCTTATTATTATATTTTGTCAGGGTAATCAGGCAGGCCATATAGACCTCCCCCGATAGGGGGAGTAAAAGGGATTAAAGTGCTAAGAACAGTACTACTTAACACAACCTAGTTACCATGGGTCCCAGACCGCATGTCTTGTTGTTATATTTTGTCAGGTTAATCGGGCAGGCCATATAGACCTCCCCCGATAGGTGGAGTAACACATATTAAAGTGCTAAGAATAGTACTACTTAACACAACCTAGTTACCATGGGTACCAGACCGCATGTCTTGTTATATTTTGTCAGGGTAATCATGCAGGCCATATAGATCTCCACCGATAGGGGGAGTAAAAGGGATTAAAGTGCTAAGAATAGTACTACTAAACACAACGTAATTACAATGGGTCCCAGACCGCATGTCTTGTTGTTATACTTTGTCAGGGTAATCATGCAGGCCATATAGAGCTCCCCAGATAGGGGGAGTAACAGGTATTAAAGTGCTAAGAATAGTACTACTTAACACAACCTAGTTACCATGGGTCCCAGACCACATGTTTTGTTGTTATACTTTGTCAGGGTAATCATACAGGCCATATAGGCCTCCCCCAATAGGGGGAGTAAAAGGGATTAAAGTGCTAAGAACAGTACTACTTAACACAACCTAGTTACTATGGGTCCCAGACCGCATGTTTTGTTGTTATACTTTGTCAGGGAAAACATGCAGGCCATATAGACCTCCCCCGATAGTGGGAGTTACAGGGATTAAAGTGCTAAGAATAGTACTACTTAACACAACCTAGTTACCATGGGTCCCAGACCAAATATTTTGTTGTTATACTTTGTCAGGGTAATCATGAAGGCCATATAGACCTCCCCCGATATGGGGAGTAACAGGTATTAAACTGCTAAGAACAGTACTACTTAAAACAACCTAGTTACCATGGGTCCCAGAAAGCATGTCTTGTTGTGATACTTTGTCAGGGTAATCATGCAGGCCATATAGACCTCCCCAGATAGGGGGAGTTACAGGGATTAAAGTGCTAAGAACAGTACTACTTAACACAACCTAGTTACCATGTATCCCAGACCGCATGTTTTGTTGTTATACTTTGTCAGGGTAATCATGCAGGCCATATAGACCTCCCCCGATATGGGGAGTAACAGGTATTAAACTGCTAAGAACAGTACTACTTAACACAACCTAGTTACCATGGGTCCCAGACCGCATGTCTTGTTGTTATACTTTGTCAGTGTAATCATGCAGGCCATATAGACCTCCCCCGATATGGGGAGTTACAGGGATTAAAGTGCTAAGAACAGTAATACTTAACACAACCTAGTTACCATGGGTCCCAGAAAGCATGTCTTGTTGTGATACTTTGTCAGGGTAATCACGCAGGCCATATAGACCTCCCCAGATAGGGGGAGTAACAGGTATTAAAGTGCTAAGAACAGTACTACTTAACACAACCTAGTTACCATGGGTCCCAGACCGCATGTCTTGTTGTTATACTTTGTCAGGGTAATCATGCAGGCCATATAGACCTCCCCCGATATGGGGAGTAAAAGGTATTAAACTGCTAAGAACTGTTCTACTTAACACAACCTAGTTACCATGGGTCCCAGAAAGCATGTCTTGTTGTGATACTTTGTCAGGGTAATCATGCAGGCCATATAGACCTCCCCAGATAGGGGGAGTTACAGGGATTACAGTGCTAAGAACAGTACTACTTAACACAACCTAGTTACCATGTATCCCAGACCGCATGTTTTGTTGTTATACTTTGTCAGGGTAATCATGCAGGCCATATAGACCTCCCCCGATATGGGGAGTAACAGGTATTAAACTGCTAAGAACAGTACTACTTAACACAACCTAGTTACCATGGGTCCCAGACCGCACGTCTTGTTGTTATACTTTGTCAGTGTAATCATGCAGGCCATATAGACCTCCCCCGATATCGGGAGTTACAGGGATTAAAGTGCTAAGAACAGTACTACTTAACACAACCTAGTTACCATGTATCCCAGACCGCATGTTTTGTTGTTATACTTTGTCAGGGTAATCATGCAAACCATATAGACCTCCCCCGATATGGGGAGTAACAGGTATTAAACTGCTAAGAACAGTACTACTTAACACAACCTAGTTACCATGGGTCCCAGACCGCATGTCTTGTTGTTATACTTTGTCAGTGTAATCATGCAGGCCATATAGACCTCCCCCGATATGGGGAGTTACAGGGATTAAAGTGCTAAGAACAGTACTACTTAACACAACCTAGTTACCATGGGTCCCAGAAAGCATGTCTTGTTGTGATACTTTGTCAGGGTAATCACGCAGGCCATATAGACCTCCCCAGATAGGGGGAGTAACAGGTATTAAAGTGCTAAGAACAGTACTACTTAACACAACCTAGTTACCATGGGTCCCAGACCGCATGTCTTGTTGTTATACTTTGTCAGGGTAATCATGCAGGCCATATAGACCTCCCCCGATATGGGGAGTAACAGGTATTAAACTGCTAAGAACTGTTCTACTTAACACAACCTAGTTACCATGGGTCCCAGAAAGCATGTCTTGTTGTGATACTTTGTCAGGGTAATCATGCAGGCCATATAGACCTCCCCAGATAGGGGGAGTTACAGGGATTACAGTGCTAAGAACAGTACTACTTAACACAACCTAGTTACCATGTATCCCAGACCGCATGTTTTGTTGTTATACTTTGTCAGGGTAATCATGCAGGCCATATAGACCTCCCCCGATATGGGGAGTAACAGGTATTAAACTGCTAAGAACAGTACTACTTAACACAACCTAGTTACCATGGGTCCCAGACCGCATGTCTTGTTGTTATACTTTGTCAGTGTAATCATGCAGGCCATATAGACCTCCCCCGATATCGGGAGTTACAGGGATTAAAGTGCTAAGAACAGTACTACTTAACACAACCTAGTTACCATGTATCCCAGACCGCATGTTTTGTTGTTATACTTTGTCAGGGTAATCATGCAGGCCATATAGACCTCCCCCGATATGGGGAGTAACAGGTATTAAACTGCTAAGAACAGTACTACTTAACACAACCTAGTTACCATGGGTCCCAGACCGCACGTCTTGTTGTTATACTTTGTCAGTGTAATCATGCAGGCCATATAGACCTCCCCCGATATCGGGAGTTACAGGGATTAAAGTGCTAAGAACAGTACTACTTAACACAACCTAGTTACCATGTATCCCAGACCGCATGTTTTGTTGTTATACTTTGTCAGGGTAATCATGCAAGCCATATAGACCTCCCCCGATATGGGGAGTAACAGGTATTAAACTGCTAAGAACAGTACTACTTAACACAACCTAGTTACCATGGGTCCCAGACCGCATGTCTTGTTGTTATACTTTGTCAGTGTAATCATGCAGGCCATATAGACCTCCCCCGATATGGGGAGTTACAGGGATTAAAGTGCTAAGAACAGTACTACTTAACACAACCTAGTTACCATGGGTCCCAGAAAGCATGTCTTGTTGTGATACTTTGTCAGGGTAATCACGCAGGCCATATAGACCTCCCCAGATAGGGGGAGTAACAGGTATTAAAGTTCTAAGAACAGTACTACTTAACACAACCTAGTTACCATGGGTCCCAGACCGCATGTCTTGTTGTTATACTTTGTCAGGGTAATCATGCAGGCCATATAGACCTCCCCCGATATGGGGAGTAACAGGTATTAAACTGCTAAGAACTGTTCTACTTAACACAACCTAGTTACCATGGGTCCCAGAAAGCATGTCTTGTTGTGATACTTTTTCAGGGTAATCATGCAGGCCATATAGACCTCCCCAGATAGGGGGAGTTACAGGGATTACAGTGCTAAGAACAGTACTACTTAACACAACCTAGTTACCATGTATCCCAGACCGCATGTTTTGTTGTTATACTTTGTCAGGGTAATCATGCAGGCCATATAGACCTCCCCCGATATGGGGAGTAACAGGTATTAAACTGCTAAGAACAGTACTACTTAACACAACCTAGTTACCATGGGTCCCAGACCGCACGTCTTGTTGTTATACTTTGTCAGTGTAATCATGCAGGCCATATAGACCTCCCCCGATATCGGGAGTTACAGGGATTAAAGTGCTAAGAACAGTACTACTTAACACAACCTAGTTACCATGTATCCCAGACCGCATGTTTTGTTGTTATACTTTGTCAGGGTAATCATGCAGGCCATATAGACCTCCCCCGATATGGGTAGTAACAGGTATTAAACTGCTAAGAACAGTACTACTTAACACAACCTAGTTACCATGGGTCCCAGACCGCATGTCTTGTTGTTATACTTTGTCAGTGTAATCATGCAGGCCATATAGACCTCCCCCGATATGGGGAGTTACAGGGATTAAAGTGCTAAGAACAGTACTACTTAACACAACCTAGTTACCATGGGTCCCAGAAAGCATGTCTTGTTGTGATACTTTGTCAGGGTAATCACGCAGGCCATATAGACCTCCCCAGATAGGGGGAGTAACAGGTATTAAAGTGCTAAGAACAGTACTACTTAACACAACCTAGTTACCATGGGTCCCAGACCGCATGTCTTGTTGTTATACTTTGTCAGGGTAATCATGCAGGCCATATAGACCTCCCCCGATATGGGGAGTAACAGGTATTAAACTGCTAAGAACTGTTCTACTTAACACAACCTAGTTACCATGGGTCCCAGAAAGCATGTCTTGTTGTGATACTTTGTCAGGGTAATCATGCAGGCCATATAGACCTCCCCAGATAGGGGGAGTTACAGGGATTAAAGTGCTAAGAACAGTACTACTTAACACAACCTAGTTACCATGTATCCCAGACCGCATGTTTTGTTGTTATACTTTGTCAGGGTAATCATGCAGGCCATATAGACCTCCCCCGATATGGGGAGTAACAGGTATTAAACTGCTAAGAACAGTACTACTTAACACAACCTAGTTACCATGGGTCCCAGACCGCACGTCTTGTTGTTATACTTTGTCAGTGTAATCATGCAGGCCATATAGACCTCCCCCGATATGGGGAGTTACAGGGATTAAAGTGCTAAGAACAGTACTACTTAACACAACCTAGTTACCATGGGTCCCAGAAAGCATGTCTTGTTGTGATACTTTGTCAGGGTAATCACGCAGGCCATATAGACCTCCCCAGATAGGGGAAGTAACAGGTATTAAAGTGCTAAGAACAGTACTACTTAACACAACCTAGTTACCATGGGTCCCAGACCGCATGTCTTGTTGCTATACTTTGTCAGGGTAATCATGCAGGCCATATAGACCTCCCCCGATATGGGGAGTAACAGGTATTAAACTGCTAAGAACTGTTCTACTTAACACAACCTAGTTACCATGGGTCCCAGAAAGCATGTCTTGTTGTGATACTTTGTCAGGGTAATCATGCAGGCCATATAGACCTCCCCAGATAGGGGGAGTCACAGGTATTAAAGTGCTAAGAATAGTACTACTTAACACAACCTAGTTACCATGGGTCCCAGACCACATGTCTTGTTGTTATACTTTGTCAGGGTAATCATGCAGGCCATATAGACCTCCCCCGATATGGGGAGTAACAGGTATTAAACTGCTAAGAACAGTACTACTTGACACAACCTAGTTACCATGGTTCCCAGACCACATGTTTTATTATTATACTTTGTCAGGGTAATTATATATCTATCAAATTGATCTATTTATCTTCTATCAATTCTATCTAACTATCAATCTATGTATATCTATCTATCAAATCTATCTCGTGGCCGGACTGATTTGAGACAGCCACTTGTGTTTAGGCCAAATTTGAAGTAGGAGGACAGACCAATCATCTTCTTCCATCTCCCTGTTCCAAAAATGCAGGCCATATAGTCCTCCCCCGATAGGGGGAGTAACAGGTAGTAAACTGCTAAGAATAATACTACTTAACACACCACGGGTCCCAGACCGCATGTCTTATTGTTATACTCTGTCAGGGAAATCATATATCTATCAAATCTATCTATTTATTGATCGAATCTATCTAACTATCAATCGTATCTATCAAATATAAATTGCATCTATATATCTATGTAATTCGTATCTATCAAATGTATATTGATTCGATTTATCTATGTAATTCGTATCTATCAAATGTATATTGCACCTATTGATCTATGTAATTTGTATCTATCATATGTATATTGCATCTATTGATCTATGTAATCTATGTATCTATCTATCAAATCAATCTATCTTGTGGTTGTGCAAATGGACTGTTTGCAGTTGTTTGCGGTGCGTTACACGGGGAGTTTGATCTGTCACTGTGAAGCGGGCGTAACCCTTACACTACCTGATCGATACAACATCATACCTGATGTTTTAAAGCACCTTATTCAAAAAAAAAATGTAGGAATTTTAGATGATTAAGGCCCTTTATGAGTTAAAACCAGACTCTGCATCAACTATGTAATTTTCCGTGGGAGTTTTGCCATGGTTCCCCCTCCGGCATGCCACAGTCCAGGTGTTAGTCCCCTTGAAACAACTTTTCCATCACTATTGTGGCCAGAAAGAGTCCTTGTGGGTTTTAAAGTTCGCCTGCCTATTGAAGTCAATGGCGGTTCGCGCGGTTCGTCGGTTCGCGAACAGTTGCTGAAGTTTGAGTTCGCCGTTTGTGAACCGAAATTTTAAGGTTCGCGACATCACTACTGTGTAACAACAACAATGTGTAGCTCTATTGTGCCCCTTATGAAGTAGGTGGCAAGATTATCAAGTCTCCAAATGAAATAATTTTTGTTATTATTATTATTATTATTATAAAGAAAAAGAAAAATGTTGTGAAATTTAAGTGTGATAATTTACACTGATTTTGGATGTATGCATTTTACATTATTATTGTTAATCATGATCTTAATTTTAAAGCAATATCTGACGTTAGCTACTTTAAGATAAAATTAGATTGATGCACACAGTCGGTTTGGTAATATATTATATTATACAGTGGGTTTTGGTAATATAGTATAGTATACAACAGACATCCTCAAACTTGGCCCTCCAGAGTTTTGGAAAAACATTTTCCATGATCCTTAGCCAGCATATCAGCTGGCTGAGCATAATGGGAAATGTAGTTTCAAAACCTCTGGAGTGCCAAGTTTAATGATGTCTGGTATACAATATCAATATATTATAAAACATGAATTATTACATTTTTTTCAGAAATGGCAATAAATTGATGATGGCTCAGATCCTCTCAGCATCTGGACAACAACCTTTAAAGGGATACTAAACCCAATTTTTTTCTCTAATGATTATCAATGTTTCTTCTTTCTCTTGCTATCTTTATTTAAAAAGCAGGAATGTAAAGTTTAAGAGCCTGCTCATTTTTTGTTCAGAACCTTGGTTACGCTTGCTTATTGGTGACTAAATGTAGCCACCAATAAGCAAGTGCTATCCATGGTGCTGAACCTAAAATGGGCCGTCTCTTAAAGGGACACTGAACCCAAAAAAATTATTTCGTGATTCAGATAGAGCATGAAATTTTAAGCAACTTTCTAATTTACTCCTATTATCAAATTTTCTTCATTCTCTTGGTATCTTTATTTGAAATGCAAGAATGTAAGTTTAGATTCTGGCCCATTTTTGGTGAACAAGCTGGGTTGTCCTTGCTGATTGGTGGATAAATTCATCCACCAATAAAAAAGTGCTGTTCAGAGTTCTGAACCAAAAAAAAGCTTAGATGCCTTATTTTTCAAATAAAGCTAGCAAGAGAATGAAGAAAAATTGATAATAGGAGTAAATTAGAAAGTTGCTTAAAATTAGAAAGTTGCTTTTGTGGTTCTATCTGAACCATGAAAGAAAAAAATATGGGTTCAGTGTCCCTTTAAGCTTTACATTCCTGCTTTTTAAATAAGGATGGCAAGAGAACGAAGAAAATTGATACTAGGAGTAAATTAGAAAGTTGCTTAAAATTGCATGCTCTATCTGAATCATGAAAGAAAAAAATTGGGTTCAGTGTCCCTTTTTGGTGAACAAGCTGGGTTGTCCTTGCTGATTGGTGGATAAATTCATCCACCAATAAAAAAGTGCTGTTCAGAGTTCTGAACCAAAAAAAAGCTTAGATGCCTTATTTTTCAAATAAAGCTAGCAAGAGAATGAAGAAAAATTGATAATAGGAGTAAATTAGAAAGTTGCTTAAAATTAGAAAGTTGCTTTTGTGGTTCTATCTGAACCATGAAAGAAAAAAATATGGGTTCAGTGTCCCTTTAAGCTTTACATTCCTGCTTTTTAAATAAGGATGGCAAGAGAACGAAGAAAATTGATACTAGGAGTAAATTAGAAAGTTGCTTAAAATTGCATGCTCTATCTGAATCATGAAAGAAAAAAATTGGGTTCAGTGTCCCTTTGTTATTATATTTAAGATTACTTAAAAAAAAAAAAACTGTAGATGACCATGTGCAAAAAATGTTTGCTACCATTAAATATCTCACTAAAATAACGAAGAATATTGATGTAGTTAAATGACCATTTAAAAGGATATTAAAGACAAAATGAAAAAGCTCTAATATGTTAGAGCATTTTATTATTGAACTTTTGCTGCATATAATGTGCTTAACCCCTAAAAAAAATGAAACATTCAAAGTCAGCTTTAGAGCATCAATGCATTACTATGACATTACTGAACACAGCTGGTGAGCGAATAACAAGAGGCATAGGTGTGTAGCGACTGATCACCAGCTTGCACCTATTAGTGCACCCGTGCCTACATAGGCATGCTTTTCAACAAAACCTAGCAAGAGCAGTAAATGTGCTAATAGAATTAAACTCAAAAGTCTCTTAAAATTGCAAGTTTTAGCAAAACAATTAAAGTTTCATTTTTACTTTCATGTCATTTTAATTGAAAGTCCTATTTTAAACTCTGAAAAAGTGTCAAGTTTAATATTATAATGGTCATTTAAAGCCAAGACTTCTGGCTTTTATATATGTAAGTGAGAACTTAACGTCTTACATTAGCTAAATGTTTTTGCCACAGTATATGCATACATATAAATATAGTCTGCCAGAAAAAAAAATCGATAAAGTAGACTCAAATTAATTATACATACTCTGCTGATTGAATCTATGAAATGCTAATGCTTACAAAAACATGTTATAAACACACTGATTCTTACAAGTACCACTTCAGATTAATTAGAAGACTTCAATGACCCTTATTGACCTCTTGTACCATTTTAATCAACAGAGTTAACACATATCTTATCTGCTGTGGAGCTTATATGCATGCATTGACATTAAAATGAACTTTATTTGCATCCTCTATTCAAATATTACTTTAGAAATTTAGCAACGTAACATGCTGTCAAATGATTTACTACTTTGTATAAAGATTGGTTAATTACTTCTAACATATTGTAATGAAGTTAAAGATTATATTGAGAAATAAAGTTTGAGCTCCAAATGAACAACTTTCTTATACTTTCCAGAATTTTCTCTTTGCCTGTATGGTGTTACTGATTACAGCATTGTTATTTAGCTATATATGTATGTGCATTTGTCTAAAACGTTATGTATAGATAATAAACATCTTGAAATGTTGATATAGAAGATGTATCTATGTATAATAAAATAAATTTGCATTAAATTTTGATTATTTATTTATTTCATGTAATTGGCAAAAATCCATGAGCTAGTGACATATGGGATAAACAATCCTACCAGGAGGGGCAAAGTTTCCCAAACCTCAAAATGCCTATAAATACACCCCTCACCCCACCCACAATTCAGTTTTACAAACTTTGCCTCCCTATGGAGGTAGTGAAGTAAGTTTTTGCATGATTTTCTTCTGTGATATGCGCTTCTCAGCATTTTGAAAACCTGATTCCTCTCAGAGTACAGTGTTTGTCAGAGGGATGTGAAGGGAGTATCACCTATTGATTCAATGTTTTTCCTCACAGGAAATCTTTTCATAGGTTCTCTGTTATTGGTCGTAGAGATTTATCTCCTACCTCCCTTTTCAGATCGACAATATACTCTCATATTCCATTACCTCTACTGATACTGTTTCAGTACTGGTTTGGCTATCTTCTACATATGAATGGGTGTCTTTCGGTAAGTATGTTTTCATTACTTAAGACACTCTCAGCTATGGTTTGGCACTTTATGTTTTAATATAAAGTTTTAAAAATATGTATTGTACTTATATTTGTCATCAGTCAGGTTTATGTATATTTCCTTTTGCAGACTATCAGTCTAAAAATTGGGAAAACATATTTAGGAAGTTATTTTTTATAGTCTTTTTTTCCAAATTGACTGCTTTTTCATTAAATTTCACGGGCAAAATTAGGCTTGCGAGATATTTATTGCATCATTCTTGGCGCGAGAATTTTATTGGCACAAAGGTACGTTCGGTGACGCAAATTCGTAATTTCCTGCATCTTAGTTGATGCCAGGCTTCCTTGCACAAGGTTGTGTCTGCCATGACACGAGTTGCGTCATTTCAGGGTGTTGTTAGCGCCAAAAAATGTAATTTTGCATTGTGCGTCATACTTGGCGCCAAATCATTTAATTATTTTAACCCCACTTCCTATATGCCTCTTGCCTTTTTTATGCTCAGAGGGCTATGCTGTTTGCATTTTTTTCCCCATTCCTGAAACTGCCATATAAGGAAATTGATAATTTTGCTTTATATGTTGTTTTTTTTCTCTTACATTTGCAAGATGTCTCAATCTGATCCTGTCTCAGAAACAATTGTTGGAACCCTGCTGCCTGATAACAGTTCTACCAAAGATAAGTGTATCTGTTGTAAGTTAGCAGAGATTATATCTCCAGCTGTAGTATGTAACATTTGTCATGATAAACTTTTACATGCAGAGAATGTATCCATCAGTACTAGTACAAAGCCTGTTGTTCATTCAACATCTAATGTACATGATATCCTTGTGAATATAAAAGATTTTATTGCTGATGCAATTCAGGAGTCTTTGTCTGCTATTCTGCCTTCTAATAAATGTAAAAGGTCTTTTAAAACTTCTCATAAAGTTGATGAAATTTCAAATGACGACAACATACTGAATTATCCTCTTCTGATGAGGATCTATCTGATTCAGAAGATCCTACCTCAGATATTGACACTGACAAATCTAGTTATCTCTTTAAGATGGAGTATATACGTTCCTTGTTAAAAGAGGTGTTGATTACTTTGAATATTGAGGAATCTAGTCCTCTTGGTACTAAAATTAGTAAACGTTTAAATTGTGTTTATAAACCTCCTGTGGTTACTCCAGAGGTTTTTCCAGTTCCTGATGCTATTTCTGATATGATCTCAAAGGAATGAGATAGGCCTGGTACTTTTTATTCCTTCTTCTAGGTTTAAAAAGTTGTATCCTTTGCCAGCAACTAAATTGGAGTTTTGGGAAAAAAGTTGAAGGTCCCCAAAGTCGATGGGGCTATCTCTACTCTTGCCAAACGTACTACTATTCCTATGGAAGATAGTACTTCTTTTAAGGATCCTTTAGATAAGAAACTTGAATCTTATGTAAGTAAAGCTTATTTATTTTCTGGCTATATTCTTAAACCTGCTATATCTATGGCTGATGTTGCAGCTGCATCAACTTTTTGGTTGGAAAGCTTAGCGCAACGGGAAACAGATCCTGATTTGTCTAGCATTGTTCGCTTGCTTCAACATGCTAATCATTTTATCTGTGATGCTATTTTTGATATAATCAAAATTGATGTTAAATCTATGTCTAGCTATTTTAGCTAGAAGAGCTTTTTGGCTCAAATATTGGAATGCTGACATGGTATCTAAGTCTAGATTACTATCTCTTTCTTTCCAAGGTAACAATTTATTTGGTTCTCAGTTGGATTCTATTATTTCAACTCTCACTGGGGGAAGGGAGTTTTTTTTGCCTCAGGATAAAAAATCTAAGAGCAAATCTAAAGCTTCTAATCGTTTTTGTTCTTTTTGACAGAATAAGGAACAGAAAGCCAATCCTTCCCCCAAAGAATCTGGTTCCAATTGGAAATCTTCAAGTTGGAATAAATACAAGCCTTTTAAGAAACCAAAGCCAGCCCCCAAGTTTGTATAAAGGTGCGGCCCTCATTCCAGTTAAGCTGGTGGGGGGCATATTAAAATTTTTCCAGGATTTTTGGGCAGATTCTGTCCAAAATCAGTGAATTCAGGGTATTGTCTCTCAAGGGTATTGAATAGGATTCAGAGTAAGACCTCCTATGAGAATATTTTTTCTCTCACACGTTCCAGCAAATCCAGTGAAGGCTCAGGCTTTTTTGAAGTGTGTTTCAGATCTAGAGCTTTCAGGGTAATCATACCAGTTCCATTTCAGGAACAGGGTCTGGGGTTTTACTCAAATCTTTTCATTGTCCCAAAGAAAGAAAATTCATTCAGGCCAGTTCTGGATCTGAAAATTTTGAATAATTTTGTAAGAGTGCCAACTTTCAAAATGGTGACTATATGGACTATTCTGCCTTTTGTTCAGCAAGGTCATTATATGTCCACGATAGACTTAAAGGCTGCATATCTTTATATTCCGATTCATCAAGACCACTATCGATTTCTGAGATTCTCTTTTCTAGACAAGAATTACCAATTTGTCTCTCTTCCATTTGGCCTAGCGACAGCTCCAATAATGTTTCCGAAAGTTCTCGGTGCCCTACTCTCTGTAATCAGAGATCAGGGTATTGCAGTGTTTTATTATTTGGATGATATCTTGGTACTAGCTCAGTCTTTACATTCTGCCAAATCTCACACAAATCAACTAGTGTTGTTTCTTCAAAGACATGGTTGGAGGATAAATTTACCAAAAAGTTCCTTGATTCCTCAGACAAGGGTCACCTTTTTAGGTTTCCAGATAGATTCAGTGTCCAACAGACAAGAGACAAATAAAATTGGTTTCACCTTGTCGAAACCTTCAGTTTCAATCATTCCCTACAGTGGCTATGTGCATGGAAGTTTAAGATCTCATGACTGCAGCATCGTACACAATTCCCTTTGCTCATTTTCATATGAGACCTCTTCAGCTTTTTATGCTGAATCAATGGTGCAGGGATTATACAAATATATCACAATTAATATCCTTAAATACCAGTGTTCGACTTTCTTTAACTTGGTGGTTAGATCACCATTGTAAAGCTCAAGGGGTCTCTTTTGTTTGTCCAACCTGGACGGTCTCTTTTGTTTGTCCAACCTGGACTGTAATCACAACAGATGTAAGTCTTTCAAGTCGGGGAGCTTTCTGGGGATCTTTGACAGCACAAGGGGTTTGTAAATCTCAAGAGGCGAGGTTACCAATCAATATTTTAGAACTTCGTGCTATTTTAAGGACTCTTCAGGTTCGGCCTCTGTTGAAGAGAGAACCATTTATTTGTTTTCAGACATACAATATCACAACTGTGGCATATGTCAATCATCAGGGTGGGACTCACAGTTCCCTAGCTATGAAAGAAGTATCTTGGATACTTTCTTGGGCAGAATCCAGCTCTTGTCTAATTTCCCAGGTGTAGACAATTGGGTAGCGGATTATCTCAGTCGTCAGACTTTACATCCGGGGGAGTGGTCTCTCCATCCAGATGTGTTTTTTCAGATTGTTCAGATATGGGGTCTTCTGGAAATAGATCTGATGACTTCCCATCTAAACAAGAAACTTCCCAGGTACTTGTCAGTCCAGGGATCCTCAGGCGGAGTCGTTGGATGCATTAGCAGTTCCTTGGTTTTACCAACCTGCTTATATCTTTCCGCCTCTAGTTCTTCTTCCAAGAGTGATCTTCAAGATCATCATGGAACAATCGTTTGTGTTTCTGGTAGCACCAGCATGGCCTCACAGGTTTTGTAATGCGGATCTTGTCCAGATGTCCAGTTGCCAACCTTAGCCACTTCCGTTAAGGCCAGAACTTCTGTCTCAATTACCGTTTTTCTTTCAGGATCTAAACCATTAAATTTGAAGGTATGGAAATTGAGTGCTTAGTCATAGAGGTTTCTCTGACTCAGTGATTGATACTATGTTACAGGCTCGTAAATCTGTTTCTAGGAAGATTTATTATACCGTTTGGAAGACATATTTCATGGTGTTCTTCTCATAAATTCTCCTGGCATTCTTTTAGAATTCCTAGAATTTTACAGTTTCTTAAGAAAGGTTTGGATAAAGGTTTGTCTGCAAGTACTTTGAAGGGACAAATCTCTGCTCTTTCTGTTTTATTTCACAGAAAGATTGCTAAGCTTCTTGATATTCACTGTTTTGTGCAGGCTTTGGTCCATATCAAGCCTGTCATTAAATCAATCTCTCCTCCTTGGAGTCTTAATTTTTTTTGAAGGCTTTATAGGCTCCTCCTTTTGAGCCTATGCATTCTTTGGATATTAAACTACTTTCTTGGAAAGTGTTGTTCCTTTTGGCTATCTCTTCTGCTAGAAGAGTTTCCGGGTTATCTACTCTTTCTTGTGAGTCTCCTTTTCTGATTTTCCATCAGGATAAGGCAGTGGACTTCATTTCAATTTTTACATAGAGTTGTGAATTCTAATAACATTAATAGGGAAATTGTTGTTCCCTCTTTGTGTCCTAATCCTAAGAATTCTTTGGAGAGATCCTTACATTCTCTGGATGTTTTAAGATATTTGAAATATTATGTTGAAGCTACTAAAGATTTCAGGAAGACTTCTAGTCTATTTGTTGTCTTTTCTGGTCCTAGGAAAGGTCATAAAGCTTCTGCCATTTCATTGGCATCCTGTTTAAAGCTTTTGACCAGGCTTATTTGGAGTTGGGTTAGGCCCCCACAGCTCATTCTACTAGATTAGTTTCTACTTTGTGGACTTTTAAGAATGAAGCTTCAGTTGATCAGATTTGCAAAGCAGCAACTTGGTCTTCTTTGCATACATTTACTAAATTCTACCGTTTTGATGTATTTGCCTCTTCGGAAGCAATTTTTGGTAGAAAAGTTCTTCAGGCAGCTGTTTCAGTTTGATTCCTCTGCTTATGAGAAAATACTTATTTTTTTGGATGTGGATTTAATTTTTTCAGCGGAAAATGGCTGTTTTTATTTTTATCCCTCCCTCTTTCAACATCCAGAGAATGTAAGGATCTCTCCAAAGAATTCTTAGGATTAAGAAAACAAAGAGGGAACAACAATTACCATATTAATGTTGTTAGAATTCACAACTTTATGTTACAACTGAAATGAAGTCCACAAAACTGCCTAAAATACACCTAAAATATATACCTGTAGCTATTATCTCATTGGACAGCACTAGCCTTGTGACCAACTGGACCCAGATTGTATAATTTAACCCCATGTTAACATTTATTTTTTACAAAAAATAAAATTTCATCTATAACAAATTATTATTATTCTTTATAAATATTTATAAAGCGCCAACAGATTCCAACAGATTCCGCAGCGCTGCCCATGGGTTCAAGGATAACAGTACAGTGGAGAAACAATACGATAAGACACAAAATTTTACGGACAAATACAAGGGGAATTGAGGGCCCTGTTCCCGTGGGAACTTACAATCTAGATGGGTAGGAGGATTGGAAACAGGAGGTGGGGACTGCATAGGTGAGAATGATATTAGTGAGGAGATAGAGGGCAACTGTTAGTTAATTGGTTAGTTTGTTAATAAGTCGGGTGATAAGCTTCCCTGAACAGAAAGGTCTTTAGGGAACGTTTAAAGGAGGAGAGGTTAGGGGCAAGTCTGACATCTCGAGGAAGTGCATTCCAGAGGGTTGGTGCCGCACGAGAGAAGTCCTGTAGTCTAGAATGAGAGGAGGTGATGGTAGAGGATGCAAGAAGCAGGTCGTTGTTGGATCTTAGGGGACGGGCAGGAGTATATTTGTTGATGAGTGAGGACAGGTAGGGTGGGGCAGCATTGGTGAGGGCTTTGTAGGTCAGGGTGAGAATTTTGAATTTAACTCTGTTGTGAATGGGGAGCCAGTGAAGGGACTCACAGAGAGGCGCAGCAGAAACAGAGCATCGAGAGAGGTGGATTAGTCTGGCAGATGCATTTAGGATGGATTGGAGGGGAGAGAGGCGGGAGAGAGGGAGGCCAGTTAGTAAGTTGTTACAGTAGTCAAGTCGGGAAATTACCAGGGAGTGGATGAGCTTTTTGGTAGTTTCAGCACTCAGAAACTGGCAAATTTTGGAAATATTGCGTAGGTGGTTGCGGCAGGATGAAGAGAGCAGTTGGATGTGGGGAATGTAGGACAGATTTGAGTCAAGCGTGACTCCGAAGCAGCGGACTTGGGGTGATGGGGAGATAGTGGTGCCCCCAACAGTGATAGAGAAATTAGAGATTGGAGTGGAGCTAGAGGGGGGAATTAGAAGTAGTTCGGTCTTGGACATATTTATTTTTAGGTGGTGAGAGGCCATCCAGGAGGAAATGCCAGATAAGCAGTTGCTGATGTGAGAGTTGACAGAAGGAGAGAGTGCAGGGGTGGAAAGGTAGATCTGGGTATCATCAGCATAGAGGTGATAGCTGAAGCCATAGCTGTTGACAAATTTACCCAGTGAAGAAGTGTAAATAGAGAAAAGTAGAGGACCCAGGACAGAGCTTTGAGGTACTCCAACAGACAGGGGCAATAGAGAGGAGGAGTCACCAGCAAAAGAGACTGAGAAGGATCTGTTAGAGAGATGAGTGAATCCAGGAGAGGGCAGTGTCACAGAGACCAAGAGAACTGAGAGTCTGTAGGAGAAGGGGATGGTCAACAGTGTCAAAGGCAGCAGATAGGTCAAGTAAGATGAGTATAGAGTAGTAGCCTTTGTTTTTAGCAGAAAGGAGATAGTTATGGTGAGGGCAGTTTCAGTTGAGTGTTGGGGACGGAAGCCAGATTGCAGGGGGTCAAGCAATGAGTTGGAGGACAGGAAGTGGGTTAGGCGATTGAAAACTAGTTTTTCGAGGAGTTTTGAAGCTAGTGGGAGCAGTGATATGGGGCGGTAGTTTGCAGGGGAGTTAGGATCGAGGGAGGGTTTTTTGAGGATTGGGTGACCTTTGCATGTTTGAAGGAGGCAGGGAATGAGCCAGTAGAAAGGGATAGGTTAAATATGTGAGTAAGAGCCGGAGTGAGGGTGGTAGACAGAGGAGGGATTAGATGTGAAGGAATAGGGTCCAGTGGGCAGGTAGTGAGGTGTGAGGAAGACAAAAGGGAAGCCACTTCACTCTCAGTGGTTGGGAGGAGGGTGCAGAGAGTGGCAGAGGGGGTGACTGGGAGCGGAGTTGGGAGATTGCAGGTTTGTGTTGGGATGTTTGTAAAACTTGTTAGTACAACATGTAAAACTTGTTAGTACAACCAATATATAGAACATACCTTTTGCCCATATAAATAACACATTTGTATTTGCGCTTATTTAGACTTAAAGCAAATAAGTTCACCGTTGTCTAGTTAGTTTAAACATGTTAATATGAGACCAGTGTTTTTCTGCCCTATCAAAATATTGATGAACATTGGATTCTACATTATGTATTACCTTATATATATATATATATATATATATATATATATATATATTGTAAATATTATAAATGTTAACACTCTGATTTCAAAAATGATCTAACTGAGGATCCAGATATCCACAGGACACATGTATATACATATATATGTATACAAACATATATTCACATATATATGTGTACATACACACATGTACAACCACATGTAATACCTAAAAGGCCATAATAGTTTGACATCCAATTTATATACAGTATATATTTGTGGGGAGAGGTGTGAGAAATCAGCGCTAAATGAAAGCCCAGAGACTAGTTTTAGTATTTAAATATTCCACTGCAAATGCTGCCTAAAATCTGAGCAAGGAATGCCTGGGGCCCCCACCCCAGATAGTCCACTGCCCAAAATAGATAAAGTAAGGGGTAGAAGAGAGTGAATGAAGGCGCACAAGCAGTTGAATAAATAAAACAATAAATGTAAATGAAGAAGGAGGTTTTGGTTAACGTGTGTGAAACAGCTTTGCTAATTAGACGGACTGTACATTTTAAGGGGGTAGTCTATATGGTTTTAAGTCTTAGAGGCCTATTTATCAAAGGTCTTGCAGACCTGATCCGACAGTGCGGATCAGGTCCGCAAGACCTCGCTGAATGCGGAGAGCAATACGCTCTCCGTATTCAGCATTGCACCAGCAGCTCACAAGAGCTGCTGGTGCAATGCCGCCCCCAGCAGACTCGCGGCCAATTGGTCACCAGCAGGGGGGTGTCAATCAACCCGATCATACTCGATCGGGTTGAATTGTGACGATTCCTGTCCGCCTGCTCAGAGCAGGTTGATAGGGTTATGGAGCAGCAGTCTTTAGACCACTGCTTCATAACTGCTGTTTCTGGCGAGTCTGAAGACTCGCCAGAAACATGGACCCACAAGCTCCATACAGAGCTTGATAAATGGGCCTCTAAATCTCTTATTGGAAATATACTGGTTCCTGGGAAACCTCTATGGGTGAACAAGGAGTAGATCCCTGCGCTGCACAACACAATACAGAAAGAAATTATAGTTAATGTATCTAACAGGAACTAATAAAATAAATAATAATGCTTCAAAAAAACCAATGAGAACCTAGATAAAATAAGCACTAGTAATAAACGCTGATAATTTGTGCTGAATATAAAGTGCAACTTTGAAGTGAATACAAGAATAAATGCAAAACAATAACAATGTTATAAAAATAAATGTATATATATTAATATTAAAAAGTGTATATCACAAGGAAAAAACAGAGTCCATTCCAAATGCTGGGCAGCTGGTAAACAGGAGGGCAATGATAGTTCCCAAAACTTCACAGAATAAAGATGATAGTACAAGATTGTGTATCAGTGCCACATGCAAAGTATGGAACTCACAGTTATGGAATATTATGGGGTACAACCCCTGTAGCAAAGAACTTACTTGAGAAAGCCTCACTCCAAATGAGGTAAGTAGCTGCAGTGTGTGAATAAAGCAGTGCTCCCTTAGAACTCCTATGGATAATCCTAGAGGATAGCAGGGTATGCAGCGTATCCACTCTATAGTGCCACTCCTGTAGTATGGTACATCACATATCCAGCATAGACCTCACCTGGGAGCTGACTGTGGCCACAAGTCTGAACACTTGTTGGATAACTGGAGCTGTATCCCCGGCTTCTGCTGCTTTATCCTCTGATTGAAGCCTCTTACAGCTTAGGATAAGCGTGGATGTGTGTTTGTGTTGGTCTGAGGAAGGGGCTGTGTCCCTTTAATAAACAACTTGTTTTGTCATAAGTCCAGTGAGTGCAGATACTAATATACATATATATATATATATATATATATATATATATAATTACAAAACAACACAAAAATGTAGGTGCACATCCTACCACTAGAGTCCACATATTTATAGCATATCTAAATATACACTTCTATTTGCTAAATATACTAGCATTATTCAAATAAGATTGGGAATAGACATCTCACAATAATATTGACTTATATTTATATTGCAAAGAATATTATCAGATAAATATGCTTTTGAATAAAAATGGGATCTTAGTCACACTATATGATCATATTCTGCTAAGCCAGTCACCACTTACAAGGTGTCCCATAATAGACTTGTCCTAACACTTATCAGTGTCCACACTGCAGCAAATCATGTCTACACAGAATGCCTCAGCTTTATATATATACCACAATTATGTAAACTGGAACACACCTGAGCTGGGTGGTGTGCATTAACCAAAGAAGGGATTTGGTCAACGCCCTATTTAAAAAGATACAACAAGGTTTTTTTTGGTCAAGCACACCACAAAAAGACTGTTTGAACTTAGCACACACATTGTGGTATTGCCACCAAGGTGACCAACAATTATTAAAATTACAAAACAACAAGAAAATGTAGGTGCACATCCTACAATTGTAATACAGGGAGTGCAGAATTATTAGGCAAGTTGTATTTTTGAGGATTAATTTTATTATTGAACAACAACCATGTTCTCAATGAATCCAAAAAACTCATTAATATCAAAGCTGAATAGTTTTGGAAGTAGTTTTTAGTTTGTTTTTAGTTATAGCTATTTTAGGGGGATATCTGTGTGTGCAGGTGACTATTACTGTGCATAATTATTAGGCAACTTAACAAAAAACAAATATATACCCATTTCAATTATTTATTTTTACCAGTGAAACCAATATACCATCTCAACATTCACAAATATACATTTCTGACATTCAAAAACAAAACAAAAACAAATCAGTGACCAATATAGCCACCTTTCTTTGCAAGGACACTCAAAAGCCTGCCATCCATGGATTCTGTCAGTGTTTTGATCTGTTCACCATCAACATTGCGTGCAGCAGCAACCACAGCCTCCCAAACACTGTTCAGAGAGGTGTACTGTTTTCCCTCCTTGTAAATCTCACATTTGATGATGGACCACAGGTCCTCAATGGGGTTCAGATCAGGTGAACAAGGAGGCCATGTCATTAGATTTTCTTCTTTTATACCCTTTCTTGCCAGCCACGCTGTGGAGTACTTGGACGCGTGTGATGGAGCATTGTCCTGCATGAAAATCATGTTTTTCTTGAAGGATGCAGACTTCTTCCTGTACCACTGCTTGAAAAAGGTGTCTTCCAGAAACTGGCAGTAGGACTGGGAGTTGAGCTTGACTCCATCCTCAACCCGAAAAGGCCCCACAAGCTCATCTTTGATGATACCAGCCCAAACCAGTACTCCACCTCCACCTTGCTGGCGTCTGAGTCGGACTGGAGCTCTCTGCCCTTTACCAATCCAGCCACGTGCCCATCCATCTGGCACATCAAGACTCACTCTCATTTCATCAGTCCATAAAACCTTAGAAAAATCAGTCTTGAGATATTTCTTGGCCCAGTCTTGACATTTCAGCTTGTGTGTCTTGTTCAGTGGTGGTCGTCTTTCAGCCTTTCTTACCTTGGCCATGTCTCTGAGTATTGCGCACCTTGTGCTTTTGGGCACTCCAGTGATGTTGCAGCTCTGAAATATGGCCAAACTGGTGGCAAGTGGCATCTTGGCAGCTGCACGCTTGACTTTTCTCAGTTCATGGGCAGTTATTTTGCGCCTTGGTTTTTCCACACGCTTCTTGCGACCCTGTTGACTATTTTGAATGAAAAGCTTGATTGTTTGATGATCACGCTTCAGAAGCTTTGAAATTTTAAGAGTGCTGCATCCCTCTGCAAGATATCTCACTGTTTTTGACTTTTCTGAGCCTGTCAAGTCCTTCTTTTGACCCATTTTGCCAAAGGAAAGGAAGTTGCCTAATAATTATGCACACCTGATATAGGGTGTTGATATCATTAGACCACACCCCTTCTCATTACAGAGATGCACATCACCTAATATGCTTAATTGGTAGTAGGCTTTCGAGCCTATACAGCTTGGAGTAAGACAACATGCATAAAGAGGATGATGTGGTCAAAATACTCATTTGCCTAATAATTCTGCACTCCCTGCAATTGTTGGTCACCTTGGTGGCACTCCCACAACGTGTTATTTAAATAATTGTGCTAAGTTCAAACAGTCTTTTTGTGGTGTGTTTGACCAAAAAAACCCCTTGTTGTGTGTATATATATATATATAAATATATATATAACATATATATATATATATATATATATATCTACAGTATGCTTAATAATTTTTATAGTTTTCATTTAATATTTCAGTAACGCACCTTAGGATTAGTAAGCTTTCATGTGCACTAACATGACCACGTTAAATCTATATCGCTAAACCTGATACGCAAAATGTATATTTTTACAATTGTATATTCTTCACATATAATTTTTTTAAATGTTATTATTAAATATATATTTCTATATATTCTGATAATGGTCATGCAAAATACATATCTATACCTATATATATCTATATTAATATTCAATGTCCATAGGGCACTGCACGCACTTTTTAAGTTTAAAGCTGCCCGGGGTGCATTCAATCAAATAGCATACAAATTCCAAAAATAGGAGCGCACTCACTCGCCGGGTCTTAAACAAGTAATAATATTTATTTACACAACGTGACGTTTCGGAGTGGTTAGCCCCGTCCTCAGACCATTACAACAATTCAAATAAGCAGCAAACATTTATACATTACCCTCCACCATCACCACGTACTACCGGAAGTGCCGCCGGCGTCCTGCAGAGCTCAGTGCGCAGGTCCGCCGGTTGCCATAGCAACCCGGATATACAGCTCTGAAATTGAATAAAAAGATTTTATAAAACACAGCCAATACCTGCCATATAAATACTTATATTGTTTATCATACTATAATAGTATTTAGTAATCTCTATGTGGCTAACTGTTAGTGTTATTAATATACGCCACCATGTAAACATGTACCCGGTTGTCAAGGCAACCGTTGTAATGGCATACAACCCAACGTAACCTCAAATCATAAATGTATATAATAGCACTCCTTAATAGCCTAGTAGAATCATATATGAGCTATTGATGTAGCTAATTGTGACAGTTCTATAGCAAACTCCCCATATATAGCAATTCCCTTAAGCTATAAACCTTTAATGTGGTACTATATTAGGGATAAGACAATAGTAAAGTATCACTAAAACTTTATCTATAACCTTGGCTTATAAGCCAGAGACATGATTATAACTAGATCATTTTACAAGAAACAATGCCAATCCAATTGTGTATTTAACCCCTTGGGGGATAGGGTCCCCAAGTTGTAAATCCACCTGGACTCTTTTTGCAGCAACAGATTCGCTCTATCACCACCCCTACTGAGTTTAGGTACGTGATCAATGATCACATACCTCAAATCACTGACAGTATGGCCACTCATTGCAAAATGCCTGGCAACTGGCTGCTCAGATTCTTTCTCTCGAATTGCCAATCTAATGGCAGAGCGATGGTTGGCCATACGTATGCGGAGGGTGTCTACCGTCTTACCCACATAAAAGAGGCCACATGGGCAATGTAAGAGATAGATAATATACTCAGTGGTACACGTTACTCTATATTTAATTGTGTACTTTCTGTTAGTATGGGGATGTGTAAATGTCTTGGTATTACTCATGCCATTACACGTAGTGCAACCAAGGCACCTATAACAGCCCACTTTTGATGATTGAAGCCAAGTAGTCTTCTTATAACTGTCCACTGGATCAACTTTAACTAGGGAGTCCCTTAGTGATCTTGCTCGTCTGTAGGTCACTCTTGGTGGTTCCATGGTAGTGAATGGCAATGTTGGATCACTCGTCACTATATCCCATCGATCTCTCACAACTCCAGTTATTCCCTTTTTGTCTGCAGTGTATGTAGTTAAATAGGTCAAACGATTCTTCGTCTCCAGGGGTTTTCTTGTACATAGGGCCTCATCTTGCTTCATATCCCAGAATTTTGCAAGGTGTTGGTCAATGTGGGCTTGTCGGTACCCTCTTTGTAGAAATCTTTCTTTCATCTCTAATAGTTGTTCTTTGGCCTTATTGGGATCACTATTGTTGCGGACTACCCTTTTAAATTGTGATATCGGTAGCGCTCGCTTAAGGCCAGCTGGGTGGCAGCTTGAAGCTTGTAATAATGAGTTTCTATCCGTGGTCTTTCGGAAGAGGGTAGTACCCAACCCATCCCCCTGGACTGCAATGCGTAAATCCAGGAAATCCACTGAGGTTTGATTATGCTCCATTTTAAATTGGAGATTTGGTAGAACCTGGTTCAATTGTTGGAACCATTCAGAAAGTTCATTTTCTGTGCCTTCCCAGATCAGGAACAGATCGTCAATATAACGACGAAGAAATCATATCCTAGTATCCTGGAATAGTTCTGTTTGATGTTGTTCGAACTCAGCCATATACAAGTTGGCGTACGATGGGGCCACACTTGACCCCATCGCCGTCCCAAGCAGTTGCAAGAAGTACCTGTTCTCAAAACGAAAGTAGTTCATTTTAAGACAAAATTCCAACAGTTCCAATAGCCAATCCATATTTGGACCTACATAAGGATATCTATACAGGTGATTACGTATAGCCTCTATCCCTTGTTGGTGTGGTATCACCGTATAGAGGCTCACCACATCAAGCGTAACTAGATGCTCAGTTCCCTTCAATCCTCTAATATCCTTTAGTTCCTTAATTAAGGAAATAGAGTCCAATAAAAATGATGGCATATTATGGACGATGGGTTGCAGAATAGAATCTAAATATACTGCAATTGGCTGTAGTAGGGATCTGATTGCTGACACTATTGGTCTCCCAGGTGGTCGAGTAGCGTGTTTATGCACCTTGGGTAGTGTATAAAACACTGGTGTCCTCGGGAACTGTACTGTAAGGTAGGTCAGCAGTTTATCATCAATCTGTCCGCCTGTTAGGACATTGTGTAGTGATGCATCCACTTGTTTTTTAAACGTCCAAATTGGATCCCCAGGTAGCTGTCTATAGGTATTTTTATCCTGAAGTTGGGACATAATTTCCTGTTGATAATATGTATAATCCAGGATTACTACCGCCCCACCCTTATCTGCTTCACGGAAGATGATCGAGTATCAGGAACTGGTGATTATATGTTAGGTGGAACACAACTGCAGAATGAATAATAATATGTATGTTACACAGGACTGTCTGAAACCTCTATTTCTGAAAAGGTTTCCTTCAGTCATGTGAGTAAGTTTAATATAACAAGCATTGATAACTTATTCAGCAGAAAGTGAATAAGAAAATAATATACTGTTAAGATCAGGCTTAGATAATAACAGGAGAACTGTGGACAAGATAAAGATTCAGTCAGGCAGCATTGGAGTAACAGGACAAGACAAGTGAAGTTGCGGTTAATGTTTATAGTTTTGAGATTAAACTTCTTATCTTAATACAAGACACAGTACATACGATATGAGGTATGATGTTTAGCAGTAATTTGTACCTTGGTAATGCAGACAGGCAGGAGAGCAAGCACGGTTACCTTCGTAGGTGATTCAGAGTAGTTAGACTGAGACCGGAGCAGACCCGGAAGTGACGTCACGCTATGTAGCGTAATCGGAGAAACACAGTGACAGGCTGAATGAACACTGAAGGTATGAGCTGCGGTAAAAAGAAAGCAGCGAGAGGCAAATGAAAATATGCAATAGGTACTTTACCCCACAACAGAGAGAGAGAGAGACTGTGAATGTAATTCCAAGGTAGAAGTTGCTGTTTAGGATAAGGCTCAGAACTCCGGATAATAAGGTAGAGAAGCAAAAGCTGAGCAGGCAGGTAAACCTCTCTGTAGCGAAGATCATCAATACTGAGCAAGGTGTAACAGGTGAGCGGCACACTTAAAGAAAGAGGAACAAATCAGAAAGTAGTGGGTGTAGCTAGGAGAAAAATGGGTTGAACCAGGCAGAATCTGACAGAACCCCCTCCTCAAGGACGCTGTTCCACAGCGGAAGGACGAGGCCGATCAGGGTGGCGACGATGAAACAAGGAGAGAAGTTTAGGCGTGTTGAGATTGGAGAGAGGCTCCCATGAATCCTCATCACTTGAATAGTTTTTCCACCTGACCAAGTACTGCAGAACACCCCTGGAGATCCTGGAGTCCAAAATGGATTCAACTTCATACTCATCATCAGGAAGAGGAAGGCTTGTAGGTGGTAGAAGAATTTGTGCATCTCTTGCAGGTGTATATGGTTTTAATAAAGATACGTGAAACGTAGGATGAATCTTAAGAGTACTAGGTAAACGTAGCTTGACAGCATTGGTATTGATAACACTTTGGACAGGGAAGGGTCCAATGAAGAGACTGGCCATCTTCTTAGAAGGAACTTGTAATCTCAAGTTCTTAGTAGAAAGCCAGACTAAATCTCCTGCGGAGTATTCAGGTGGCTTCCTTCTCCTGAGGTCATAATAATGTTTCTGGTTCTGTTGGGCCGAACGAATGTTCTCCTGGATGACATTGAAATTCTCCTGCAGAGAATTATGAAGCTGATCCAGGGGTGGTGAATCCGAAGAAGCAAAGGAGGAGAAGGTCAGGGTAGGATGGTAGGCATAGTTTGCGAAGAAGGGTGTCATTTTAGTAGATGCATTGGTCAAGTTATTGTAGGCGAATTCGGCCATGGAAAGGTAATTCATCCAATCGTTCTGTTGATAGGAACAATAACATCTGAGAAAATGTTCGAGCCACTGGTTTAACCTCTCTGACTGCCCATTAGTTTGGGGATGAAAAGCTGTTGTAAAACGATGTTCCATATTAATCAAGGCACATAACTTACTCCAAAATTTTGAGGTGAATTGTGTACCCCTATCTGTCGTCAGGATAGAAGGTATCCCATGCAACTTGATAATGTGGTCAATGAATAGGGTGGCAGTTTCAGAAGAAGTGGGAAGTTTATGGAAAGGGATAAAATGAGCCATTTTAGTGAATAAATCAATGACCACAAGGATAGTTGTTTGATTTTTTGATGGTGGTAAATCTACAATAAAATCCATGGAAACATGGTGCCAAGGCTTTTTAGGGACTGGTATAGGCATGAGCAAGCCAAAAGGTGGTCTTCTTTCTGGCTTGCAAGTGACACAAGTCCTACAGCTGGCAATATGATCAGAAATTGTGGATTTCATGTGTGGCCACCAATAAGTACGTGAAACAAGTTCCAAGGTACGTTGAAGACCTGGGTGACCAGCTAATGGAATATCATGACAGGTCTGTATAATTTGTTTTCTCAAGGAGGGTGGTATGAAGATTTTTTTTTTCATAGTAGTAAATGCCATGCATTTTGGTTAAAGTTGGTTCAGGTGGGTTAGAATGTTCCTTGCAGTATTTGCGGAGGTCAGTCAAGATTGTCGAAGTGAACCCAATGAAGCATTGAGGAGAAACAATGTCTTTTCTGATAGGAATGTGAGTCGGTCGTTCTGGTATCCGGGATAAAGCGTCAGCTTTGAGGTTTTTATTGGCAGGTCTGTAAATGATAACAAAATTGAAACGGTCAAAGTACAGACTCCAACGAACCTGTCTGGCAGATAAGGTTTTATTAGATTGCAAGTACTGGAGGTTCTTATGGTCTGTGTAGATATTAATTGGTAGAGTGGTGCCTTCAAGGAGGTGTCTCCAGTGTTCAAGGGATCGTCGAATGGCCAATAATTCCTTATCCCCTATAGCATAATTTTGTTCAGCAGGGGACATTAATTTAGAGAAATAGGAAATTGGATGGAGAGGATCAGATAGAGATTTTTGTTGTGAGAGGACTGCTCCAATGGCGAAATCGGAAGAAACAACTTCTAAAGTATATTGATGTGAAGGATTGGGAAATTGAAGGATTGGTGCAGAGGTAAATCTGGATTTCAAATAACGGAAGGCATTAGCAGCATCTGAACCCCATGAGAAAGGTGTAGTAGAACCTGTTAAAACGGTGAGTGGTTTTACTATTTTGGAAAATCCCTTGATAAATTTTCTATAATAATTTGAAAAACCAAGGAACCGTTGTAGGTCTTTTTTAGTCTTTGGTTCTGGCCAATCCAAAACAGCCTCAACCTTTTCTTTCTGCATCTGGATTCCTGAGGGAGAGATATCATATCCTAGAAAGGATACCTGTGTTGTGTGAAATTTGCATTTTTCCAATTTGGCATACAATTTATAAGCTCTCAGTCGTGCTAGAACTTGGCGGACATGCCTGATGTGTTCCTGCTGAGTTCTGGAATAAATGAGTATATCATCCAGATATATGACAATGCATACATCTAGGAGGTCTCTGAATACATCATTAATGAAGTATTGGAAGGTGGCTGGGGCATTGCAGAGACCAAAAGGCATTACAAGGTACTCGAATAAGCCATATCTGGTCCTGAATGCCGTCAGCCATTCATGACCCTCTTTGATCCTGACAAGGTTGTATGCGCCTCTTAAGTCAAGTTTGGTAAAAATAGTAGCATCAGATAGCCTCTCAATCATCTCTGGTATTAGGGGCAAAGGATAACGATTCTTAACCGTGCATTTATTTAGTTCACGATAGTCTATGATGGGTCTGAGGCTGGAATCCTTGTTACGAACAAAGAAAAACCCCGCCCCTGCAGGAGAAGTTGATGGCCTAATGAAGCCTTTCTTTAAGTTGTCGTCAAGATACACTTTAAGATGTTCCAGTTCAGGATTACTTAGTGGGTAGAGATGTCCAATGGGTATGCGGGCTCCAGGGAGGAGATCGATAGGGCAATCATATGCCCTGTGAGGTGGCAGGTTCTCTGCCTCAGTCTTACTAAATACATCATTAAATTCCAAATATTCAGAGGGTAAGCCCTCAGTATCAGTATTAGTGTGTAGAAAAACAGGGTTAGGAAAACATGTTTCTTTGCAATAAGTGGAACAAAACTTTATTTGAAAAGGGTGCCAAACAATAGTGGGATTATGAAGTTGTAGCCACTTCATCCCCAGAACCAAACTAAAATGGGGAGAGGGAAGGACATCGAAAGAGAGTAATTCGTAATGTCCGGAAATATTAAGCATGAGTGGAACAGTCTCATGAGTTATAGGTCCAGAGAACATGAGTGATCCATCTATGACTCTGATAGGTATGGGAGTAGTTTTCTTTATTAAAGGGATATTTTCCCTAATGCAATAGGCCCGATCCATGTAGTTCCCTGAAGCGCCAGAGTCGACAATGGCATCACTGATCCTCAGTTGACTTTGCTCCAACTGTAGGGAGACAGATAAAGTACAGTAAGGAGAATGTTCTGGGGAAGGTAGAGATGTATAAAGGTAAGTGGACTTACATTTCTTGTTCTTCAAAAGTAGAGGACAGTCCTGAACAGCGTGACTTGGGCTAGCGCAGTACAGGCATAGATTCTTTAAACGTCTCCGTTGTTTCTCCTCTTGAGAGAGGGGACCTCTGATAAAGCCAATCTCCATGGGTTCCACAGAGGGTTTAATAGAAGAAACACTGCTTTGGGCTGAAGAGCCAGATGAGGGTTTAGGTTTTGCGTCTGTTGCAAACTTTTCAGCCTTCCTTTCACGTAGACGACGGTCTATCTGAATTGCTGTTTTCATGAAAGCCTCCAAAGTTGTTGGTAATTCAATTCTGGCGAATTCATCTTTTAAAGACTCTGAAAGTCCCAACCGGAATTGATTACGCAGGGCGACAGGGGTCCAGAGAGCATCCGTGGCGAACTGTTTGAAATCATTGATATAGTCCTCGACAGGTCTCTTTCCTTGTTTTAAACTCCTTAAACTCATCTCAGCAGTAAGCTGAATATCTGTGTCCTGAAACATTTCATCCATACTTGTGAAAAAGTCTACAAGGGATCCGAGTATAGGATCCTGGTTCTCTATGAATTTATCAGCCCAATTTCTAGGATCTCCTCTGAGAAATGAGATTGTAGTGAGGACTTTCACTCTCTCAGTGGGGTAAGACCTGGGTTTCATTGAAAACAATAAAAGGCAGGCGTTTTTAAATTGTCTATATGCCTTTCTGTTACCACAGAATAGATCTGGGAGAGAGACTTGAGGTTCAATAACAGTTTCAGTGTGATTCCCCTTCAAAGAGATAGACTCTGTAATTATTTTTCTCAGAGCAGCATTTTCAATTTGTAAATCATGCAGGCCTTGTGCCAGTTGATCTACCTTTTGATTGAGGTTATATACAATTTGATGTATGTCTGCTGGTTCCATTTTTAATGGCTCAGTATTATATCAGGAACTGGTGATTATATGTTAGGTGGAACACAACTGCAGAATGAATAATAATATGTATGTTACACAGGACTGTCTGAAACCTCTATTTCTGAAAAGGTTTCCTTCAGTCATGTGAGTAAGTTTAATATAACAAGCATTGATAACTTATTCAGCAGAAAGTGAATAAGAAAATAATATACTGTTAAGATCAGGCTTAGATAATAACAGGAGAACTGTGGACAAGATAAAGATTCAGTCAGGCAGCATTGGAGTAACAGGACAAGACAAGTGAAGTTGCGGTTAATGTTTATAGTTTTGAGATTAAACTTCTTATCTTAATACAAGACACAGTACATACGATATGAGGTATGATGTTTAGCAGTAATTTGTACCTTGGTAATGCAGACAGGCAGGAGAGCAAGCACGGTTACCTTCGTAGGTGATTCAGAGTAGTTAGACTGAGACCGGAGCAGACCCGGAAGTGACGTCACGCTATGTAGCGTAATCGGAGAAACACAGTGACAGGCTGAATGAACACTGAAGGTATGAGCTGCGGTAAAAAGAAAGCAGCGAGAGGCAAATGAAAATATGCAATAGGTACTTTACCCCACAACAGAGAGAGAGAGAGACTGTGAATGTAATTCCAAGGTAGAAGTTGCTGTTTAGGATAAGGCTCAGAACTCCGGATAATAAGGTAGAGAAGCAAAAGCTGAGCAGGCAGGTAAACCTCTCTGTAGCGAAGATCATCAATACTGAGCAAGGTGTAACAGGTGAGCGGCACACTTAAAGAAAGAGGAACAAATCAGAAAGTAGTGGGTGTAGCTAGGAGAAAAATGGGTTGAACCAGGCAGAATCTGACATCGAGTGATTTGACTTCAAATCCTGTAAGGCTTTCCTTTCTATCTTCGTCAGATTGTTTCTGCAGACATCTTGCGCCGCTATGCATCCTCTACTTACTTAGTCTGCTAATAGGCGGCTATAGGTTTTTATACTCGGGTTAGAGCTGTGCGGATCATATTTACCTTTAGGCCGAAACCTGGGTATTTCTGAAGTATTAGTACCAAAGTGTTCCCGTAGTCGGAGCGTGCGTTCAAATTTTTGTATATCCAAAAATGTTGTAAAAGGATCATTGAGTTCAGTGGGGATGAAGGACAAACCCTTATTTAACACCTGAGCCTCTATTGGTGTTAATACATGTGAACTCAGATTTAGGACTATGTCTTCTTTTAAAATCGTCGTTGTCTGGGGGGTCTTCCTCTTCCTCTTGATCCCCCCCTCCTGATATGTGGTCTGTGCCCCTCATGTTTTTTGAGCGAGTAGTGACACCTTGGCTGTTGTGAATTATCTCAATGTTAGGTGCACTTGCCCCATCTGATTCAGAACTGTTGCCAGATGAGTCTACTGTTGTTAGATTTCTGGGTTTATAATATCTTGGTCTCCTAATCCGTATCTCATTCATACCTCTTCTTTCTTCTGGGCTCAGTAGCCAGCGGTATACCTTATTCTCTTTGTAGTCTGATGTAACTATGTCCCATTTCTTGTTCTTAAAAGTGGTTAGTTCATGTTGGTATTGTTGTAGCTGGTTTTCTAATTTACTTAGCCAATCGTTATCTTTATCAGATTCCAGAATTGCCCTATTGGATTGGCATTGTTTCTTGTAAAATGACCTAGTTTTAATCATGTCTCTGGCTTATAAGCCAAGGTTATAGATAAAGTTTTAGTGATACTTTACTATTGTCTTAGCCCTAATATAGTACCACATTAAAGGTTTATAGCTTAAGGGAATTGCTATATATGGGGAGTTTGCTATAGAACTGTCACAATTAGCTACATCAATAGCTCATATATGATTCTACTAGGCTATTAAGCAGTGCTATTATATACATTTATGATTTGAGGTTACGTTGGGTTGTATGCCATTACAACGGTTGCCTTGACAACTGGGTACATGTTTACATGGTGGCGTATATTAATAACACTAACAGTTAGCCACATAGAGATTACTAAATACTATTATAGTATGATAAACAATATAAGTATTTATATGGCAGGTATTGGCTGTGTTTTATAAAATCTTTTTATTCAATTTCAGAGCTGTATATCCGGGTTGCTATGGCAACCAGCGGACCTGCGCACTGAGCTCTGCAGGACGCCGGCGGCACTTCCGGTAGTACGTGGTGATGGTGGAGGGTAATGTATAAATGTTTGCTGCTTATTTGAATTGTTGTAATGGTCTGAGGATGGGGCTAACCACCCCGAAACGTCACGTTGTGTAAATAAATATTATTACTTGTTTAAGACCCGGCGAGTGCGCTCCTATTTTTGGAATTTGTATGCTATTTGATTGAATGCACCCCGGGCAGCTTTAAACTTAAAAAGTGCGTGCAGTGCCCTATGGACATTGAATAATAATAATTTTTTGGCACTATTGCACCCTTACTATTGATTCTATATCAGACTCTAGACCATCATCTTTTCACTTACACTGGTGTATGCACTAAAGACTGTGGGTTTAATTACCGGATATACAGATATGGAACAAGTAATGCCAATTACTATGGAAGACACAGAGGATGATATCCCTGGGGCTACTGTGTTCAATTACACACAAGATGATGCAGATCGTATCAGATTCGCAGCATTGCCAGCAAGAGATTTAAAAGTCTCAACTGAACATCTTTATACTAAATGGCTTAAATTGAAAAAGAAATGCACTGATCTCTCTCTACATGGGAGTTTCCTTTCAGAATATCATCGCAAGATGTACATACCCAGAGGATTCAGGGTTAAAAATGTACCCACTATAGGGAGAAACAACACTGCCTTTTGTGCCAAATGGTGCAGCATATTAAATAAATGCTCATTGGACTTGATCCTCTTAGTAATAGAGGAAGTCAGGGCACTTATGGAGACAGCAAAAACAGAAGTGGCCAAATTTGAAGAGACCAATAGGGCAATTCTGGAATCTGATAAAGATAACGATTGGCTAAGTAAATTAGAAAACCAGCTACAACAATACCAACATGAACTAACCACTTTTAAGAACAAGAAATGGGACATAGTTACATCAGACTACAAAGAGAATAAGGTATACCGCTGGCTACTGAGCCCAGAAGAAAGAAGAGGTATGAATGAGATACGGATTAGGAGACCAAGATATTATAAACCCAGAAATCTAACAACAGTAGACTCATCTGGCAACAGTTCTGAATCAGATGGGGCAAGTGCACCTAACATTGAGGTAATTCACAACAGCCAAGGTGTCACTACTCGCTCAAAAAACATGAGGGGCACAGACCACATATCAGGAGGGGGGGATCAAGAGGAAGAGGAAGACCCCCCAGACAACGATGATTTTAAAAGAAGACATAGTCCTAAATCTGAGTTCACATGTATTAACACCAATAGAGGCTCAGGTGTTAAATAAGGGTTTGTCCTTCATCCCCACTGAACTCAATGATCCTTTTACAACATTTTTGGATATACAAAAATTTGAACGCACGCTCCGACTACGGAAACACTTTGGTACTAATACTTCAAAAATACCCAGGTTTCGGCCTAAAGGTAAATATGATCCGCACAGCTCTAACCCGAGTATAAAAACCTATAGCCGCCTATTAGCAGACCAAGTAAGTAAAGGATGCATAGCGGCGCAAGATGTCTGCAGAAACAATCTGACAAAGATAGAAAGGAAAGCCTTACAGGATTTGAAGTCAAATCACTCGATCATCTTCCGTGAAGCAGATAAGGGTGGGGCGGTAGTAATCCTGGATTATACATATTATCAACAGGAAATTATGTCCCAACTTCAGGATAAAAATACCTATAGACAGCTACCTGGGGATCCAATTTGGACGTTTAAAAAACAAGTGGATGCATCACTACACAATGCCCTAACAGGCGGACAGATTGATGATAAACTGCTGACCTACCTTACAGTACAGTTCCCGAGGACACCAGTGTTTTATACACTACCCAAGGTGCATAAACACGCTACTCGACCACCTGGGAGACCAATAGTGTCAGCAATCGGATCCCTACTACAGCCAATTGCAGTATATTTAGATTCTATTCTGCAACCCATCGTCCATAATATGCCATCATTTTTATTGGACTCTATTTCCTTAATTAAGGAACTAAAGGATATTAGAGGATTGAAGGGAACTGAGCATCTAGTTACGCTTGATGTGGTGAGCCTCTATACGGTGATACCACACCAACAAGGGATAGAGGCTATACGTAATCACCTGTATAGATATCCTTATGTAGGTCCAAATATGGATTGGCTATTGGAACTGTTGGAATTTTGTCTTAAAATGAACTACTTTCGTTTTGAGAACAGGTACTTCTTGCAACTGCTTGGGACGGCGATGGGGTCAAGTGTGGCCCCATCGTACGCCAACTTGTATATGGCTGAGTTCGAACAACATCAAACAGAACTATTCCAGGATACTAGGATATGATTTCTTCGTCGTTATATTGACGATCTGTTCCTGATCTGGGAAGGCACAGAAAATGAACTTTCTGAATGGTTCCAACAATTGAACCAGGTTCTACCAAATCTCCAATTTAAAATGGAGCATAATCAAACCTCAGTGGATTTCCTGGATTTACGCATTGCAGTCCAGGGGGATGGGTTGGGTACTACCCTCTTCCGAAAGACCACGGATAGAAACTCATTATTACAAGCTTCAAGCTGCCACCCAGCTGGCCTTAAGCGTGCTACCGATATCACAATTTAAAAGGGTAGTCCGCAACAATAGTGATCCCAATAAGGCCAAAGAACAACTATTAGAGATGAAAGAAAGATTTCTACAAAGAGGGTACCGACAAGCCCACATTGACCAACACCTTGCAAAATTCTGGGATATGAAGCAAGATGAGGCCCTATGTACAAGAAAACCCCTGGAGACGAAGAATCGTTTGACCTATTTAACTACATACACTGCAGACAAAAAGGGAATAACTGGAGTTGTGAGAGATCGATGGGATATAGTGACGAGTGATCCAACATTGCCATTCACTACCATGGAACCACCAAGAGTGACCTACAGACGAGCAAGATCACTAAGGGACTCCCTAGTAAAAGTTGATCCAGTGGACAGTTATAAGAAGACTACTTGGCTTCAATCATCAAAAGTGGGCTGTTATAGGTGCCTTGGTTGCACTACGTGTAATGGCATGAGTAATACCAAGACATTTACACATCCCCATACAGAAAGTACACAATTAAATATAGAGTAACGTGTACCACTGAGTATATTATCTATCTCTTACATTGCCCATGTGGCCTCTTTTATGTGGGTAAGACGGTAGACACCCTCCGCATACGTATGGCCAACCATCGCTCTGCCATTAGATTTGCAATTCGAGAGAAAGAATCTGAGCAGCCAGTTGCCAGGCATTTTGCAATGAGTGGCCATACTGTCAGTGATTTGAGGTATGTGATCATTGATCACGTACCTAAACTCAGTAGGGGTGGTGATAGAGCGAATCTGTTGCTGCAAAAAGAGTCCAGGTGGATTTACAACTTGGGGACCCTATCCCCCAAGGGGTTAAATACACAATTGGATTGGCATTGTTTCTTGTAAAATGACCTAGTTATAATCATGTCTCTGGCTTATAAGCCAAGGTTATAGATAAAGTTTTAGTGATACTTTACTATTGTCTTAGCCCTAATATAGTACCACATTAAAGGTTTATAGCTTAAGGGAATTGCTATATATGGGGAGTTTGCTATAGAACTGTCACAATTAGCTACATCAATAGCTCATATATGATTCTACTAGGCTATTAAGCAGTGCTATTATATACATTTATGATTTGAGGTTACGTTGGGTTGTATGCCATTACAACGGTTGCCTTGACAACCGGGTACATGTTTACATGGTGGCGTATATTAATAACACTAACAGTTAGCCACATAGAGATTACTAAATACTATTATAGTATGATAAACAATATAAGTATTTATATGGCAGGTATTGGCTGTGTTTTATAAAATCTTTTTATTCAATTTCAGAGCTGTATATCCGGGTTGCTATGGCAACCGGCGGACCTGCGCACTGAGCTCTGCAGGACGCCGGTGGCACTTCCGGTAGTATGTGGTGATAGTGGAGGGTAATGTATAAATGTTTGCTGCTTATTTGAATTGTTGTAATGGTCTGAGGACGGGGCTAACCACCCCGAAACGTTACGTTGTGTAAATAAATATTATTACTTGTTTAAGACCCGGGAAGTGCGCTCCTATTTTTGGAATTTGTATCTATATTAATAGATATACAGGTATAGAAATATATATATATATATATATATGTATATATATATATATATATATATATATATATATATATACACATACATACATACAGTATATGTATATGTATTTGCAATAAAAAGGACATTTTCAATAATTTTTTATCAGATAGTAGAATTTTGAGTTTAACAGTATTTTTATTGTGTTTTGTTAACCAAAGCTCAGAAGTCTCTGTTGCATGAAAAAAGCCGAAACAAATAAATTGCTTACACACAGTAAGAGCGTGATTTGGTATCTAGCCCAATAAATAATATTAAACAAAAATATTTTTTTTATATTTTCTATTTAACAATAATTGCCTGCAATTGAAGTTCAGCTATCAAGAATGTATTGAGCATTCAAAACGTCCATCAGCTTTTATACTGCAAGCACAAATCAATCGTTTCTTTCTATTATATGATATAAAGTACAATAGCGAGGATTAAATCTGTACTTCTTTTTGTACAGCTCATTCTTTTACAGTACAGGTACATACCCTATGTCATTATGTATCACACACTTTTCTCAGTTTCTGTTATTCTTTTGCTCCGTTCTTCTGTTGTTACACTTCATTTATAGCAGCACTTATTGTATTAGACCTACAAAGGTTGATTTCTGTTCTGATATATTACAATCTTTCTCTCTTTTCTGTAACCTTAAAAGATACAATTCCACTCTGGTATAGTATTCTTCAGTGTCTTATGAATGAAAATATGCTTTGAAAATTGCACTGAAAAAAAAAGAAAAAAACTATTTTGAATTGAACTTCTATACCCTTGCTCCTCTCCCTAACTAGTAACATATAGTATGGTACACATCTTTTACCTCACATACCTACAAAACTCGTAATCTAGGCATTTGAATTCCTTTCTTTACTACTATTTCTTGGTTTATCAATTATCCACAGTTTTCATATTTTCTATTATTTTTTATTTAATGTCTATTGTCTTAAAGAAGATAAGCTCATAGGAGCTTAGCAGCATGCACATGTCTTTAGCGTTCTATGGCAAAAGCATTTGCAACAATGTTTGCAGCAATGTTATGTGACATAGTAAAAACTTCCATAGAAATAATAATAATAAGGAAATGTGCATGCTAATGAGTTCATATAATCCTACATAGGTTTACTATTCCACAAAGGATATCAAAAGAACAAAGCAAATTTTGGCAAATGAGGCAAATGGAAAAATTGTTTACAATTGAATGTTCTATCTGTATGTTCTAACAACAAAAGTTTATTTTTACTTTACTGTGCTTTTAATCTGAAATGCTTCAAAAAATTACATAAAGTCACAAAATATAAGGTCACAAAATACACATGGCGCATGTAAATTACTCATGGCACACTAATGATAGCATGGGTCATGATAAGCAGTACTACTGGACTTCACTAACATTAGTGTGAACCTTGATATACAAGTCTATGGTAAATCCCATTTACCTGAGATGGGTTAATGAGTCCGACATCGCTGTAGTTCAATCTATACTTTTTTTTTTTTTATAATTTTTTATTGAGGTTGTATAAGATGTTACAGATAAAGACACTCACAGACAATAATACCAGTAAAACATATATTCTTAGCATACAGGTATAGCAGAAAGGCGAGTCTATTATAATTCTAGGCAGACATTATGAAAAACTATGAAACAGTGTGGACATTGTGCCTATAGAGCTTATGACGTGGTCATCTATTCTACCAGTCTGTGATTTGATATACTAATCTATCATAAAGAACTAGTAGGTGGGAGTAATAGTCTAAAATAAATTGAACTGGTATGTCCAGAAGACTTTTATATAGGGTGGAGTAGAACCTCTTTTTTATATTCTAAGAAGAATAAGAATGGTCCCTGCTTTGCAGTGGGAAACGTAAACTAGTTTATCTAATCAAAAAAAAAAAATGAGGCAAAAGGGGGAGTTGGCTGTATGGGTTTTTGGGGGAGGGAATTCCAGCGGACAAGAGCCGCTCTAGATGAGACAAGGGGGAGGGGGGAGGCGGAACTAGTTAAAATATTAGACTGGAGAACAATTAAAGGGTACAGATGTTATGAGTAGTACCATGCTTAACCTTTGAAATAGTAGAATAAAAAATATCCAGAGATAGACACCATATAAGATACCAATGCCCTCACGATTATGATACACATAGGGTGAAAATAATCTGACATACTGAAAATAGCATAACATAAATTAGCTCTATAAATATAAAGTACTCTCCTGGGTTCTTCATTAGGCAGGTTAAGGGTAAAATAACAGGAAAAACAGGTATGCAGCAAAATTCCCCTCTTGAAACGTAGGATTACAAGGGATATATACAGCCATCTATTATGGATCTCAAAATATATAATATATAAAAACATTACACAGTCTTCTGTATTATTACCCTGTGTACACGAGGCCAGTTGACATTATCTACCTGAATATGTAAGTCACATAATAAATAAATAGACTCAACATATTTGTGCAACCATGAAACACTGTGATATATAATATAGAAGGGGTTACATATTTATATAAGAGATTGAAGTCCAGCAAACCGTAAAGCTACATATAAGTAGAGGGTGAATTATACTATATCTAGAGCAAGGTAATAAATTCAGACATTTGAAGAATCTCATATAACTTGTGTCCCAATACTTGTAGCATAAATAAATAGTTATGATACTGAGATATTAATTTAGACCATCTCTAATAGAGAGATGGCTGCATTTCCCTTTTTAGGGAAGGGCTTAATAACTCAATCTATACTTTTAATGGATATTGCGACCGTACTAAATAGTGCTAGTATTACAAGTTGAAAGTTATAGGTTGCGCTCGAAAGAAAGCTGAAACTGAGCTAGAATATTTTGTGCGTCTTGAGACTTGAGATAAAGTGTAAGGGCTAAAAAAAATAAAAAAAATCAATGAACATTAAATGAACTATGAACTCATATGCTGTATATAATTTTTAATAAAATAATATATAATTTGAATATTAACCCCTTCAGTACCAAGGATTTCAGAAAAAAAACTTTAGCATTTTTGCTATCACTCTGTTTAAAAAGATATAGAGCCTTTTGTTGAGTTGCCTATTAATAGTATATATAAGTAGTATATAAGTAGAAAACCCAAGGTATTAATCGATGCCCATTTTGGTATATTTAATGCCACTATTTGGCCAACAATAATAATTTATGCTTACGTAATAAATTAATTGTAATTAATCTTCCTTGCACTAGTAGGAGGCTAAGATTCCAAAAAGATTCCAAAAATCCAAGAACTCTCTTAAACCCCTCCGACCTCACCGACACCTCAGAAAAAAAAAGAAATACAAGCAAATAAATTGGAGCAGGGGAAAAAATGTGCAATAAAAATGAACACCAGAAAAAAAACAAAGGGTGGGTTCTCGGGAACGCCCATTAACATGAAATAAATTTATTTATAAGGTAAGCATAAATTATGTTTTCTTTCATACAGGTGGCTAGAGTCTACAATCCATTACTCATGGGGACTAATAGCCAAGCAGTGAAGTTCACAAGTAAGAAACATAAAGGATGGGATTTAAGAAACATCTTTTGTCTCAGAAAAATAACAAATCCAAAATCCAAAAACACCCACAAATGGCAAAACCAAACAATGAAAAAATAACCAAAAGTCAAAAAATCATCCTGACACATCTACCAGAAAGACTTTCTGCCAAAAGCCCCTCAAAAGAAGTAAAAAGTATCAAATGGTAGAATTAGTAAAAATACACAAAGAATACCAAATAACTATATTGCAAAGTTGGACAGCTGAAGCCGCATTCCTAAAAAAATCAAGAAATGCAAACTGAACTAGAAAAATGAGCAGTAATCAATTGAGGTGGAAGCAACCTTGCCTCTGGAAAAAACCTTATAGATCAAAAATCTCAGCTAAGAAAAAAAAAATAACAGAAACTTCCTGCCCTTTTCTAAAACCAGACAAAAGGATAAACAAATTAGAAGTTTGTGTGACATAATACTACAATGCTCTAACAAAATCCAAAATATGCAAAACAAAACTGAAGGGATTAGGACACAAAGAAGGAACAAGTCCCAGTCTGATACAGACAGAAGATGATATAACCCTAGGCAAGAAAAAAAATGTATTAAAAAAAAATGCCTTAGTAATCTTTTAGAGGAAAAATACTTAAGGAGCTGAAATCTGACCCTTCAAAAAAAAAAAAAAAGGCAGATAAACCCTTATCTGAACCATCATGAAAACACTGTAAAAGCCTTAGGCCTAGATTTGGAGTTTTGTCGGTAACGACCCGAAAAACTAACGCCGGCTTTTTTCTGGCCGCACCATAAAAATAACTCTGGTATCGAGAGTCCACATAAAGGCTGCGTTAGGCTCCAAAAAAGGAGCGTAGAGCATTTTTAACGCAGCTTCAACTCTCGATACCAGAGTTGCTTACGCAAGCGGCCAGCCTCAACAACGTGCTCGTGCACGATTCTCCCATAGGAAACAATGGGGCTGTTTGAGGTGAAAAAAAACCAAACACCTGCAAAAAAGCCGCGTTCAGCTCCTAACGCAGCCCCATTGTTTGGTATGCGGTAACCCTTCCGACGTCTGCACTTAACACTCTAACATGTACCCCGAGTCTAAACACCCCTAACCTTACACTTATTAACCCTTAATCTGCCGCCCCCCGCTATCGCTGACCCCTGCATATTATTTTTAACCCCTAATCTGCCGCTCCGTAAACCGCCGCTACTTACATTATCCCTATGTACCCCTAATCTGCTGCCCTAACATCGCCGACCCCAATATTATATTTATTAACCCCTAATCTGCCCCCCACAACGTCGCCTCCACCTGCCTACACTTATTAACCCCTAATCTGCCGAGCGGACCTGAGCGCTACTATAATAAAGTTATTAACCCCTAATCCGCCTCACTAACCCTATCATAAATAGTATTAACCCCTAATCTGCCCTCCCTAACATCGCCGACACCTAACTTCAATTATTAACCCCTAATCTGCCGACCGAATCTCGCCGCTATTCTAATAAATGTATTAACCCCTAAAGCTAAGTCTAACCCTAATACTAACACCCCCCTAAGTTAAATATAATTTAAATCTAACGAAATTAATTAACTCTTATTAAATAAATTATTCCTATTTAAAGCTAAATACTTACCTGTAAAATAAATCCTAATATAGCTACAATATAAATTATAATTATATTATAGCTATTTTAGGATTTATATTTATTTTACAGGTAACTTTGTATTTATTTTAACCAGGTACAATAGCTATTAAATAGTTAAGAACTATTTAATAGCTAAAATAGTTAAAATAATTACAAATTTACCTGTAAAAGAAATCCTAACCTAAGTTACAAATAAACCTAACACTAGACTATCAATAAATTAATTAAATAAACTACCTACAATTACCTACAATTAACCTAACACTACACTATCAATAAATTAATTAAATACAATTGCTACAAATAAATACAATTAAATAAACTTCCTAAAGTACAAAAAATAAAAAAGAACTAAGTTACAAAAATTAAAAAAATATTTACAAACATAAGAAAAATATTACAACAATTTTAAACTAATTACACCTACTCTAAGCCCCCTAAAAAAAATAACAAAGCCCCCCAAAACAAAAAAATGCCCTACCCTATTCTAAATTACTAAAGTTCAAAGCTCTTTTACCTTACCAGCCCTGAACAGGGCCCTTTGCGGGGCATGCCCCAAGAAATACAGCTCTTTTGCCTGTAAAAAAAAACATACAATACCCAAGCCCCCCAACATTACAACCCACCACCCACATACCCCTAATCTAACCCAAACCCCCCTTAAATAAACCTAACACTAAGCCCCTGAAGATCATCCTACCTTGTCTTCACCATACCAGGTTCACCGATCGGTCCAGAAGAGCTCCTCCGATGTCCTGATCCAAGCCCAAGCGGGGGGCTGAAGAGGTCCATGATCCGGCTGAAGTCTTCATCCAAGCGGGGCAGAAAAGTTCTTCCATCCGATTGAAGTCTTCATCCAAGCGGCATCCATCCGGAGCGAAGCGGCAGCATCCTGAAGACCTCCACCGCGGAACATCCATCCTGGCCGACGACTGAACGACGAATGACGGTTCCTTTAAATGACGTCATCCAAGATGGCGTCCCTCGAATTCCGATTGGCTGATAGGATTCTATCAGCCAATCGGAATTAAGGTAGGAATATTCTGATTGGCTGATGGAATCAGCCAATCAGAATCAAGTTCAATCCGATTGGCTGATCCAATCAGCCAATCAGATTGAGCTTGCATTCTATTGGCTGATCGGAACAGCTTGGATGAAGACTTCAGCCGGATCATGGACCTCTTCAGCCCCCCGCTTGGGCTTGGATCAGGACATCGGAGGAGCTCTTCTGGACCGATCGGTGAACCTGGTATGGTGAAGACAAGGTAGGATGATCTTCAGGGGCTTAGTGTTAGGTTTATTTAAGGGGGGTTTGGGTTAGATTAGGGGTATGTGGGTGGTGGGTTGTAATGTTGGGGGGCTTGGGTATTGTATGTTTTTTTTTACAGTCAAAAGAGCTGAACTTCTTGGGGCATGCCCCGCAAAGGGCCCTGTTCAGGGCTGGTAAGGTAAAAGAGCTTTGAACTTTAGTAATTTAGAATAGGGTAGGACATTTTTTTATTTTGGGGGGCTTTGTTATTTTATTAGGGGGCTTAGAGTAGGTGTAATTAGTTTAAAATTGTTGTAATATTTTTCTTATGTTTGTAAATATTTTTTTATTTTTTGTAACTTAGTTCTTTTTTATTTTTTGTACTTTAGCTAGTTTATTTAATTGTATTTATTTGTAGCAATTGTATTTAATTAATTTATTGATAGTGTAGTGTTAGGTTAATTGTAGGTAATTGTAGGTAGTTTATTCAATTAATTTATTGATAGTCTAGTGTTAGGTTTATTTGTAACTTAGGTTAGGATTTCTTTTACAGGTAAATTTGTAATTATTTTAACTATTGTAGCTATTAAATAGTTCTTAACTATTTAATAGCTATTGTACCTGGTTAAAATAAATACAAAGTTACCTGTAAAATAAATATAAATCCTAAAATAGCTATAATATAATTATAATTTATATTGTAGCTATATTAGGATTTATTTTACAGGTAAGTATTTAGCTTTAAATAGGAATAATTTATTTAATAAGAGTTAATTAATTTCGTTAGATTTAAATTATATTTAATTTAGGGGGGTGTTAGTAGTAGGGTTAGACTTAGCTTTAGGGGTTAATACATTTATTAGAATAGCGGCGAGATTCGGTCGGCAGATTAGGGGTTAATAATTGAAGTTAGGTGTCGGCGATGTTAGGGAGGGCAGATTAGGGGTTAATACTATTTATGATAGGGTTAGTGAGGCGGATTAGGGGTTAATAACTTTATTATAGTAGCGCTCAGGTCCGCTCGGCAGATTAGGGGTTAATAAGTGTAGGCAGGTGGAGGCGACATTGAGGGGGGCAGATTAGGGGTTAATAAATATAATATAGGGTTCGGCGGTGTTAGGGGCAGCAGATTAGGGGTACATAAGGATAACGTAGGTGGCGGCGCTTTGCGGTCGGCAGATTAGGGGTTAATAAGTGTAGGCAGGTGGAGGCGACGTTGAGGGGGGCAGATTAGGGGTTAATAAATATAATATAGGGGTCGGCGGTGTTAGGGGCAGCAGATTAGGGGTACATAAGGATAACGTAGGTGGCGGCGCTTTGCGGTCGGCAGATTAGGGGTTAATAAGTGTAGGCAGGTGGAGGCGACGTTGAGGGGGGCAGATTAGGGGTTAATAAATATAATATAGGGGTCGGCGGTGTTAGGGGCAGCAGATTAGGGGTACATAAGTATAACGTAGGTGGCGGTCGGCAGATTATGGGTTCAAAATTTTTTTTCGAGTGTCGGCGATGTGGGGGGACCTCGGTTTAGGGGTACATAGGTAGTTTATGGGTGTTAGTGTACTTTAGAGCACAGTAGTTAAGAGCTTTATAAACCGGCGTTAGCCAGAAAGCTATTAACTACTGACTTTTTTCCTGCGGCTGGAGTTTTGTCGTTAGATGTCTAACGCTCACTTCAGAAACGACTCTAAATACCGGAGTTAGAAAAATCCCATTGAAAAGATAGGATACGCAATTGACGTAAGGGGATCTGCGGTATGGAAAAGTCGCGGCTGAAAAGTGAGCGTTAGACCCTATTTTGAGTGACTCCAAATACCGGCGGTAGCCTAAAACCAGCGTTAGGAGCCTCTAACGCTGGTTTTCACGGCTAACGCCAAACTCCAAATCTAGGCCACTGAATTCTTAAAGAATGTCAAGAGAAAAACATGTTTTTTTACACCAGGAAATAAAACTTCCCGGACACAAGCTCAGAATCTCAATAACCGAATCAGAGAATCCTGTCTGCTTAAAAAACTATTTTCACAATCTTCATGCCACCTGCTTAGACATTTGAGACATGTATGAAAAAACAGACCATAAGACCAAAAAAACTTGATGCAAGATGCAAAAACACCAACTGGACCTCTGAACTAGATCTGCATGCCAAACTCTAATAGACCAAGCCGGAGCTGTTCAAATCACTAATGCTCTCTCTATTCTAATTTAGGCAACGTCTCTGGGAAGAAGATCCAGATTTGGAAAAAATATAAGGTACCCGAAATGACTACGAAACTACCAGAGCATCTACAAACACTTCTGGAGGATATATGGACCACAGGCAGTACCTGAATAGTTAGAGGTTAATCCTAAAGACCATCCGATATAATTCTGAGAGACCCCAAGAACCATTATCTGATAAAGACATCCAGATGAAGCGACCACTCTCCTTGATGCAATGAGTAACAATAATGAATTTCCGTTCAGAAAATAATTTACTATACTTTCATCATGACAAGGGAACTAAAAGTTCCCCCTTGTTGATTGACATATGCTATTGCTGAAACATAGTTTATCTGAAAACAGAGATAACATAGGCCAACTCTGAAGGACCTTGAAAATGTCATGGATTTCTGAGAGGAAACAAAAAAAAACCCTTGTACTCTCTGAGACCCCAAGATGGCCCCACATCCTGAAAAACTTGCATCTGTAGAAAATACAGATCAAGTAGGATTAACAAAAGAAGCCCCTTAAGCAATAAGCTGATTATTCAGCCATCAAGACAGAGACAGACTTATTCAAAAATATAGATGAATCATTGATATAGAAGAGTAAAAAAACCTACATCAATGCCAAAAGACAAAGCTGAAGAGGCCTTATGAGGAAGCAAACAAATGTAATAGCATCCAAAACCACAAACAAGAGACCTAACACCTCCATGCAAGGAGCAACTGAGGGAAAAGAAAGAGACTGAAGTTTTAGGCAAGCAGACACTAGCTTCATTCTCCTTATATCAGTCAAGGAAAAAGTTATGTAACTAAATCCATCTGAACCCCCAGAAACAACAACCTTAGTCCGAGGAACCAGCAAACGCTTTGAAAAAAAATGTTTTTTTTAACCATGTTGAAGAAACAGTCACTGGTGAGAGAATCTGCTAAATAAAAAGATGAAGCATGGACCAAAATATTGTCCAGAAAAGTAAACACTACAATACCCTGTGTTCTGTTTGCAGACAAAAGAGTACCCATGAACTTGAAACATATTCTGGGAGTATTGCCCAGATCAAAAAGAAGAGCAACAAACTGGAAATGCTAGTTCAGAAAGGCAAAACTAGGAAACTGATGATGTTCCTTGAGAATAGGAACATTAATATAATAATCCCATAAACCTATTGTGGACATAAACTGACCTTGCAAAACAAAAGGCAGAAAGAGTCTAAATAGTGTCTATTTAGAAAATAGGAACACTGAGAAATTAATTCAGTGCCTTTGGATGCAAAACTGATCTGAAAGTTCCCTCCTTTAAAGGAATAGAGAAGAGGTTAAAATAAAACCGCATTCCCTGTATCAACAAGGAACAGAAACAATCACTCCCATAAATTCTAGATCCAAAACTGACTACAAAAGATCTGAACCTTCACAGCATTTCACAGAACATAAGACAGAAAAAAAACTTCCCAGGAAAGCCTCATTCTGAAACCTTTTCAATAGCTCTGGGAGACTATGGCCTCTATTTATCAAGCTGTCTACCGCAAATATGCTGGAATTCTGCAGTGTATTTGTGGCGAGCTTGATTCGCCGTAGTTATCAAACCCTACAGACCGGCAAAAGTAGAATATAGTGACTTAACTCAGTCCGACACAGATCGATGGTTACGTTACTACAGATGTTCCCAACGCAAGTTTGGCACAATCTGACTACTTTTGCTAGTTATCAAAAAACTAGCAGGTACGCTCGCCACTATTTCGGCCCAGCGTACCTGCTTTTCAATCCGCCGCCCTGAAGGCGGCGGATGCCATAGGAATCAATGGGAGTCTGACAGCAGCGAAAGCTCATGTTCGCTGCTGCCCGATATCCCATTGATTCCTATAAGAATGTCTACACCTAACACCCTAACATATACCCCGAGTCTAAACACCCCTAATCTGCCCCCCCCATACACCACCGCAACTAAATAAAGTTTTAAACCCCTAAACCGCCGCTCCAGGAGCCCACCATCACCTACATTATACTTATGAACCCCTAATCTGCCCCTCCTATACCGCCGCAACTCTAATAAATGTATTAACCTCCCTAAAATAAATGTATTTAACCCCTAAACCGCCTCTCACAGACCTCGCCGCCACCTACATTATATTTATTAACCCCTAATCTGACCCCCCTACACCGCCACCACCTACATTAAATGTATTAACCCCTAATCTCCCGCCCCCAACGTGACCGGCACTATATTAAATTTATTAACCCCTAAACCTAAGTCTAACCCTAACCCTAATACCCTCTAACTTAAAGATAGTTTAAATTAATCTAAAAAATTATTATCATTAACTAAATTATTCCTATTTAAAACTAAATACTTACCTATAAAATAAACCCTTAGGCATGATTTGGAGTTTGGCGGTAGCCGTGAAAACCAGCGTTAGAGGCTCCTAACGCTGGTTTTAGGCTACCGCCGGTATTTGGAGTCAGTCAAAAAAGGGTCTAACGCTCACTTTTCAGCCGCGACTTTTCCATACTGCAGATCCCCTTACATTAATTGCGTATCCTATCTTTTCAATGCGATATTTCTAACTCCGGTATTTAGAGTCGTGGCTGAAGTGAGCGTTAGAATTCTAACGACAAAACTCCAGCCGCAGAAAAAAGTCAGTAGTTAAGAGCTTTCTGGGCTAACGCCGGTTCATAAAGCTCTTAAATACTGTGCTCTAAAGTACACTAACACCCATAAACTACCTATGTACCCCTAAACCGAGGTCCCCCCACATCGCCGCCACTCGATTCAATTTTTTTAACCCCTAATCTGCCGACCGCCACCTACGTTATCCTTATGTACCCCTAATCTGCTGCCCCTAACACCGCCGACCCCTATATTATATTTATTAACCCCTAACCTGCCCCCACAACGTCTCCGCCACCTACCTACAATAATTAACCCCAAATCTGCCGACCGCAAAGAGCCGCCACCTACATTATAGCTATGTACCCCTAATCTGCTGCCCCTAACACCGCCGACCCCTATATTATATTTATTAACCCCTAATCTGCCCCCCTCAATGTCGCCTCCACCTGCCTACACTTATTAACCCCTAATCTGCCGAGCAGACCGCACAGCTAATATAATAAAGTTATTAACCCCTAATCTGCCTCACTAACCCTATAATAAATAGTATTAACCCCTAATCTGCCCTCCCTAACATCGCCGACACCTAACTTCAAACATTAACCCCTAATCTGCCGACTGGAGCTCACCGCTATTCTAATAAATGTATTAACCCCTAAAGCTAAGTCTAACCCTAACACTAACACCCCCCTAAATTAAATATAATTTAAATCTAACGAAATTAATTAACTCTTATTAAATAAATTATTCCTATTTAAAGCTAAATACTTACCTGTAAAATAAATCCTAATATAGCTACAATATAAATTATAATTATATTATAGCTATTTTAGGATTTATATTTATTTTACAGGTAACTTTGTATTTATTTTAACCAGGTACAATAGCTATTAAATAGTTAAGAACTATTTAATAGCTAAAATAGTTAAAATAATTACAAAATTACCTGTAAAATAAATCCTAACCTAAGTTACAATTAAACCTAACACTACACTATCAATAAATTAATTAAATAAAATACCTACAATTACCTACAATTAAACCTAACACTACACTATCAATACATTAATTAAATACAATATCTACAAATAAATACAATGAAATAAACTAACTAAAGTACAAAAAATAAAAAAGAACTAAGTTACAAAAAATAAAAAAATATTTACAAACATCAGAAAAATATTACAACAATTTTAAACTAATTACACCTACTCTAACCCCCCTAATAAAATAACAAAGCCCCCCAAAATAAAAAATGCCCTACCCTATTCTAAATTACAAAAGTTCAAAGCTCTCTTACCTTACCAGCCCTGAACAGGGCCCTTTGCGGGGCATGCCCCAAGAAATTCAGCTCTTTTTCCTGTAAAAAAACTCATACAATACCCCCCCCTAACATTACAACCCACCACCCACATACCCCTAATCTAACCCAAACCCCCCTTAAATAAACCTAACACTAAGCCCCTGAAGATCTTCCTACCTTATTTTCACCATACCAGATTCACCGATCGATCCAGAAGAGCTCCTCCGATGTCCTGATCCAAGCCGAAGCAGGGGGCTGAAGATGTCCATGATCCGGCTGAAGTCATCATCCAAGCGGGAGCTGAAGAGGTCCATGATCCGGCTGAAGTCATCATCCAAGCGGGAGCTGAAGAGGTCCATGATCCGGCTGAAGTCTTCTATCAACGGCATCTTCAATCTTCTGTCTTCCGGATCCATCTTGCAGACCTCCGACGCGGAACATCCTGCTTGCCCGACGGACTACCAACGAATGAAGGCTCCTTTAAGGGACGTCATCCAAGATGGCGTCCCTCGAATTCCGATTGGCTGATAGGATTCTATCAGCCAATCGGAATTAAGGTAGGAAAATTCTGATTGGCTGATGGAATCAGCCAATCAGAATCAAGTTCAATCCGATTGGCCGATCGGAACAGCCAATAGAATGCGAGCTCAATCTGATTGGCTGATCGGATCAGCCAATCGGATTGAACTTGATTCTGATTGGCTGATTCCATCAGCCAATCAGAATTTTCCTACCTTAATTCCGATTGGCTGATAGAATCCTATCAGCCAATCGGAATTCGAGGGACGCCATCTTGGATGACGTCCCTTAAAGGAGCCTTCATTCGTCGGTAGTCCGTCGGGCCAGCAGGATGTTCCGCGTCGGAGGTCTGCAAGATGGATCCGGAAGACAGAAGATTGAAGATGCCGTTGATAGAAGACTTCAGCCAGATCATGGACCTCTTCAGCTCCCGCTTGGATGATGAATTCAGCCGGATCATGGACATCTTCAGCCCCCTGCTTGGGCTTGGATCAGGACATCGGAGGAGCTCTTCTGGATCAATCGGTGAACCTGGTATGGTGAAGATAAGGTAGGAAGATCTTCAGGGGCTTAGTGTTAGGTTTATTTAAGGGGGGTTTGGGTTAGATTAGGGGTATGTGGGTGGTGGGTTGTAATGTTGGGGGGGGGTATTGTATGTGTTTTTTTACAGGAAAAAGAGCTGAATTTCTTGGGGCATGCAAAGGGCCCTGTTCAGGGCTGGTAAGGTAAAAGAGCTTTTAACTTTTGTAATTTAGAATAGGGTAGGGCATTTTTTATTTTGGGGGGCTTTGTTATTTTATTAGGGGGCTTAGAGTAGGTGTAATTAGTTTAAAATTGTTGTAATATTTTTCTGATGTTTGTAAATATTTTTTTATTTTTTGTAACTTAGTTCTTTTTTATTTTTTGTACTTTAGTTAGTTTATTTCATTGTATTTATTTGTAGATATTGTATTTAATTAATGTATTGATAGTGTAGTGTTAGGTTTAATTGTAGGTAATTGTAGGTATTTTATTTAATTAATTTATTGATAGTGTAGTGTTAGGTTTAATTGTAACTTAGGTTAGGATTTATTTTACAGGTAATTTTGTAATTATTTTAACTAGGTAACTATTAACCCATTAATGACCGGACCATTTTTCAATTTTCTTACCCTTAATGACAATGGCTATTTTTAAATTTCTGCAGTGTTTGTGTTTAGCTGTAATTTTCCTCTTACTCATTTACTGTACCCACACATATTATATACCGTTTTTCTTGCCATTAAATGGACTTTCTAAATATACCATTATTTCCATCATATCTTATAATTTACTGAAAAAAAAAATACAAAATATGTGGAAAAAATGAAAAAAAAAACACTTTTTCTAACTTTGACCCCCAAAATCTGTTACACATCTACAACCACCAAAAAACACCCATTCTAAATAGTTTCTAAATTTTGTCTTGAGTTTAGAAATACCCAATGTTTACATGTTCTTTTTTTTTTTTTTGCAAGTTATAGGGCCATAAATACAAGTAGCACTTTGCTATTTCCAAACCACTTTTTTTTTAAATTAGCGCTAGTTACATTGGGACACTGATATCTTTCAGGAATCCCTGAATATCCCTTGACATGTATATATTTTTATTTAGAAGACATCCCAAAGTATTGATCTAGGCCCATTTTGGTATATTTCATGCCACCATTTCACCGCCAAATGTGATCAAATAAAAAAAATTGTTGACTTTTTCACAAATTTTTTCACAAACTTTAAGTTTCTCGCTGAATTTATTTACAAACATCTTGTGCAATTATGGCATAAATGGTTGTAAATGCTTCTCTGGGATCCCCTTTGTTCAGACATATCAGACATATATGGCTTTGGTGTTGCTTTTTGGTAATTAGAAGGCCCCTAAATGCCGCTGCACACCACACGTGTATTATGCCCAGCAGTGAAGGGGTTAACTAGGGAGCTTGTAGGGAGCTTTTAGGTTTAATTTTAGCTTTAGTGTAGTGTAAAAGACAACCCAAATTATTGATCTAGGCCCATTTTGGTATATTTCATGCCACCATTTCACCGCCAAATACAATCAAATAAAAAAAAAAACTGTTAAATTTTTAACAATTTTAGGTTTCTCACTGAAATTATTTACAAACAGCTTGTGTAATTATGGCACAAATGGTTGTAAATGCTTCTCTGGGATCCCCTTTGTTCAGAAATAGCAGACATATATGGCTTTGGCGTTGCTTTTTGGTAATAATAAGGCCGTTAAATGCTGCTGCGCACCACACTTGTAATATGCCCAGCAGTTAAGGGGTTAATTAGGTAGCTTGTAGGGTTAATTTTTAGCTTTAGTGTAGAGATCAGCCTCCCACCTGACACATCCCACCCCCTGATCCCCCCCCTGACCTCTCTCAAACAGCTCTCTTCACTCCCCCACCTCACAATTGTCACCGCCATCTTAAGTACTGGCAGAAAGTCTGCCAGTACTGAAATAAAAATATTTTTTTTTTTTTTTTTTTCATACTGTCTGCAGTCTGCATCCCCCCTTACCCCACAACCTCCCTGATCCCCCCATACATCTTTCTAACCCTCCCCCTCTACCTATTTGCCGCCATCTTGGGTACTGGCCTTACTACTCAAAGAAGATCCCCAGGACCCCAGGCATCTGCATTGGTTATATTTTTTTTTTTCTATTTCTTCCGGTCATCACCCGCCCCCGCTCCCCCCCGCCGCAACCGCCGATATTGCAGGAACTGCTTAAGAATAATACACATCGGGAGCATATACTTAACGGTACTCCCAGAAGCTGCTCCCACCCACCAACGAATGTGAGATCGCTATAGTCCGATGCAGAGAGGGCCACAGAGTGGCCCTTTCTGCATCGGTGGGTAAAATAAGGGATTGCAGTGATGCCTCAATATTGAGGCATCACTACAATCCCTTGTAAGCAGCTGGAAGCGATCATGATCGCTTCCAGCGCTTCTAACAACAGAGGACATACCAGGTACGTCAATTGTCATTAAGGGAATGTTTTTCCATGACGTACCTGGTACGTCCTCTGTCATTAAGGGGTTAAATAGTTCTTAACTATTTAATAGCTATTGTACCTGGTTAAAATAAATACAAAGTTACCTGTAAAATAAATATAAATCCTAAAATAGCTATAATATAATTATAATTTATATTGTAGCTATATTAGGATTTATTTTACAGGTAAGTATTTAGCTTTAAATAGGAATAATTTATTTAATAAGAGTTAATTAATTTCGTTAGATTTAAATTATATTTAACTTAGGGGGGTGTTAGTGTTAGGGTTAGACTTAGCTTTAGGGGTTAATACATTTATTAGAATAGCGGTGAGCTCCAGTCGGCAGATTAGGGGTTAATGTTTGAAGGTAGGTGTCGGCGATGTTAGGGAGGGCAGATTAGGGGTTAATACTATTTATTATAGGGTTAGTGAGGCGGATTAGGGGTTAATACCTTTATTATAATAGCGGTGAGGTCCGCTCGGCAGATTAGGGGTTAATAAGTGTAGGCAGGTGGAGGCGACGTTGTGGGGGGCAGATTAGGGGTTAATAAATATAATATAGGGGTCGGCGGTGTTAGGGTCAGCGGCGGTTTACGGAGCGGCAGATTAGGGGTTAATAATAATATGCAGGTGTCAGCGATAGCGGGGGCGGCAGATTAGGGGTTAATACGTGTAAGGTTAGGGGTGTTTAGACTCGGGGTACATGTTAGAGTGTTAGGTGCAGACGTAGGAAGTGTTTCCCCATAGCAAACAATGGGGCTGCGTTAGGAGCTGAACGCGGCTTTTTTGCAGGTGTTAGGTTTTTTTTCAGCTCAAACAGCCCCATTGTTTTCTATGGGGGAATCGTGCACGAGCACGTTTTTGAAGCTGGCCGCTTCCGTAAGCAACTATGGTATCGAGAGTTGCAGTGGCGTTAAATATGCTATACGCTCCCTTTTTGGAGCCTAACGCAACCATTCTGTGGACTCTCAATACCAGAGTTATTTTAAAGGTGCTGCCAGAAAAAAGCCAGCGTTAGCTACGCGGGTCGTTACCGACAAAACTCTAAATCTAGCCGTTAGATAGCTACAATATAACTAATAGTTACATTGTAGTTAGCTTAGGGTTTATTTTTATTTTACAGGCAAGTTTGTATTTATTTTAACTAGCTACAATAGTTATTAAACAGTTATTAACTATTTAATAACTACCTAGCTAAAATAAAGACAAATTTACCTGTAAAATAAAACCTAACCTAAGTTACAATTACACCTAACACTACACTATCATTAAATTAATTACCTAAGCTAACTACAATTAAATACAATTAAATAAAATTAACTAAAGTACAAAAAAACCCCCACTAAATTACAGAAAATAATAAAAATAATTACAATTTTTAAACTAATTACACCTAATCTAATTCCACTAATAAAATAAAAAAGCCCCCCAAAATAATAAAAATCCCTACCCTATACTAAATTACAAATAGCCCTTAAAAGGGCTTTTTGAGGGGCATTGCCCCTAAGTAATCAGCTCTTTTACCTGTAAAAAAAAGACAATACCCCCCAACATTACAGCCCACCACCCACACACCCAACCCTACTCTAAAACCCACCCAATCCCCCCTTAATAAAACCTAACACTACCCCCTTGAAGATCACCCTACCTTGAGACATCAACACCCAGCCGGGCACAAGTGGTCCTCCAGAGGGGCAGAAGTCTTCATCCGATCTGGGCAGAAGAGGTCCTCCAGAAGGGCAGAAGTCTTAAACCGATCCGGGCAGAAGAGGTCCGCCAGATGGGCAGAAGTCTTCATCCAGGCGGCATCTTCTATCTTCATCCATCCGGCGAGGAGCGGCTCCATCTTGAAGACATCCGATGCGGAGCATCCATCCAGATCGACGACTACCCGACGAATGAATTTTCCTTTAAATTACATCATCCAAGATGGCCTCCCTTGAATTCCGATTGGCTGATAGGATTCTATCAGCCAATTAAAATTGATGCAATATTGAAACAGCCAATAGAATGCGAGCTCAATCCTATTGGATGATTGGATCAGCCAATAGGATTGTACTTCAATCCTATTGGCTGATTGGATCAGCCAATAGGATTTTTCCTACCTTAATTTTGATTGGCTGATAGAATCCTATCAGCCAATCGGAAATTCAAGAGACGCCATCTTGGATGACGTCCTTTAAAGGAACCTTCATTCTTCGCTTGGACTTCATTTGAAGAGGATCCTCTGGATTGAAGATGGACCCACTCCGTTCTGGATGGATAAAGATAGAAGATGCCACCTGGATGAAGACTTCTGCCACTTGGAGGACCTCTTCTGCCTGGATCGGATGAAGACTTCTGCCTCTCTGGAGGTTTACTTGTGCCCGGCTGGGTGAAGACGTCTCAAGGTAGGGAGATCTTCAAGGGGGTAGTGTTAGGTTTTTTAAGGGGGGATTGGGTGGGTTTTAGAGTAGGGTTGGGAGTGTGGATGGTGGGTTTTAATGTTGGGGGGGTATTGTATTTTTTTTTACAGGTAAAAAAGCTGACTGCTTTGGGGCAATGCCCCGCAAAAGGCCCTTTTAAGGGCTATTTGTAATTTAGTATAGGGTAGGGAATTTTATTATTTTGGGGGGCTTTTTTATTTTATTAGGGAGATTAGATTAGGTGTAATTAGTTTAAAAAAAAAATTAATTATTTTTTAATTTTCTGTAATTTAGTGTTTGTTGTTTTTCGCACTTTAGTTTATTTAATTTAATTGTAGTTAATTGTAGTTAGTTTATGTAATGAATTTAATGATGGTGTAGGGTGCAATTGTAATTTAGGTTAGGATTTATTTTACAGGTAACTTTAATAACTATTATTTTACAGGTAACTTTAATAACTATTCTACCTAGTTAAAATAAATACAAAGTTGCCTGTAAAATAAAAATAAACCCTAAGCTATATACAATGTAACTATTAGTTATATTGTAGCTATCTTAGGGTTTATTTTATAGGTAAGTGTTTAGTTTTAAATAGGAATAATTTAGTGAATTGTAGTAATTTTATTTAGATTTATTGTAATTATGTTTAAGTTAGGGGGTGTTAGGGTAAGACTTAGGTTTAGGGGTTAATAACTTTATTATAGTGGCGGCGACGTTGGCTGCGGCAGATTAGGGGTTAATAATAGTAGGTAGGTTGCGGCGACAGGGGGCAGATTAGGGGTTAATACTTAAAATGTAGGGTTCGGTAATGTTGGGGGCAGCAGATTAGGGGTTCATAAGTATAATGTAGGTGGTGGCGGTGTCCGGAGCGGCAGAGTAGGGGTTAATAATTATAATGTAGGTGGTGACTATGTCGGGGACGGCAGATTAGGGGTTAATAAGTTTAAGATTAGGGGTGTTTAGACTCGGGGGTTCATGTTAGGGTGTTAGGTGTAGACATAAAATTCCTCTCCCCATAGGAATCAATGGGGCTGCGTTAGGAGCTGAACGCTGCTTTTTTGCAGGTGTTAGGTTTTTTTTCAGCCGGCTCAGCCCCATTGATTCCTATGGGGAAATCGTGCACGAGCACGTTTAGCAAGCTTACCGCTACCGTAAGCAATGCTGGTATTGAGGTGAGACGTGGAGCTAAATTTTGCCCTACGCTCACCTTTTTGCGGCTAACGCCGGGTTTTAAAAAAACCCGTAATACCAGCGTTGTCTTAAGGGAGCATAAAAAAAATGGCTTGTTAGCAACGCACCCCTGTTACCGCAAAACTCGTAATCTCGGTATCTGTTTTATTTCATTTATTTCATAATCTGTTATAATTACTTTCAGACTCTGCTAATAAAGGTAATAAATAACAAGACTACAGAAATATGCTTGGGGGTTGTAAACAATTTGTACATTATCTATGCACTCTTGTCACAATCAAAGTCATTGAACCTGTTTAAAGTGATTGTAAATTTCAGCTTTCTGTAATAGCTCATTATATTACATTTACAATGTATATTAAAGTCAATAGATTTTTTTTTTAAATGTTCCAAACTTTTTAAAACTTAAGTTTTATGTCTCACAATTTACCATTACTTCCCCCGCCCCCTTCCATTTCCGGTTTACCACTTTCTGTGACAAAGAGAGTGATCCTACCCGCTCTCTGAAGAGGGATTCAAGTACTCAGTCTGGCTTGGTTTTAACAAGCGCATATGCTTTTGATCAAGGGTGCATATTAGCTCTATTTGTGGGTGCCTAATGACCTGTATTTCAATAGGTTTTTCTCCAAAAATGTCATAAAAAAATAAAAAAACAATATGGAGCTAGGCAGATTACTGGACACCAGTATTTACACAGAACAATGGTCATAATGTTATAATTAGGAAGAAAACAAAAACAAACCATGGATGAAAGTCTTATTTATTTAAACGCTTTATCACATGCTGCTTTTCAGATGGCTCAAGTTTACAATCACTTTAAAGGGACAGTCTAGTCCAAAATAAACTTTCATGATTCAGATAGAGAATATAATTTTAAACAACTTTCCAATTCACTTTAATCACCAATTTCGCTTTGTTCTTTTGGTATTCTTAGTTGAAAGCTAAACCTAGGAGATTCATATGCTAATTTCTAAGCCATTGGATGCCGCCTCTTCTCTCAGAGCATTTTGACAGTTTTTCACCACTAGAAGGTGTTAGTTCATGTGTGTCATATAGATAACACTGTGCTCATGCACATGGAGTTCAGGTGAGCCAGCTCTGATTGGCTAAAATGGATGTCTGTCAAATTAACTAAAATAAGGGGGCAGTTTGCAGAGACTTAGATACAAGGTAATCACAGAGGTAAAAGGTGTATTTATATAACAGTGTTGGTTGTGTAAAACTAGGGAATTGGTAATAAACAGATTATCTATCTTTTAAACAATACAAATTCTGGTGTAGACTGTCCCTTTAATTATCTTTTGTTAAAGAAACATTAATTATAGTAGAATTTCATAATTTTCAAGTGCATAATACAAAGACAATGCAATAACACTATACATTTAAAATGACCAGTAGATTTTGTTTCTGAAAAAAAAAAAAATTCCTCATTTGCTGGCTCCCTGTATCATGTGAAAGCTGTCAGTCAATCACAGGCTAGTGTAAGCATGCACTGTGAGTTTGTGCACATGCTCAGTATTAGCCAATGCCTCAGAAAGTGTGCATATAAAAAGACTGTGCAAAATTTAATAATGGAAGTAAATTGTAAAGTCTCTTAAAAATGTATATTCTATCTGAATCATGAAAGTTTAATTTTGACTTTAGTGTCCCTTTAATAGAGATAGATCCTGAATTTATGGCTTCTTTGCAATTTTCAAGAGAGACAATTTAAGGTACAAGTGTAGTTTTAAAAAGGAACATAGTTAGATTATACATATTAAAATATATTACAGAGGTGGGAGGGCGGAGTCTGTGGCCTAACCGAGCAGACATACAGAGACAGAGCTCTGATTGGTATAAGTAGATTATAGCTATTTATACGTTTAAAATACAATAAATAATCTTCCATATTTTCTGGGGTAGTTTCGGGGGGACCCCTGAGACTTTAAAACATCCGATTCTCAGAAAAAAGGATGGTACTATGCTAGGCCTCTCAGGAGTACCGGAGGCACTCAGGAAAGACCGCGGCTGCGGCCTACATCGGAGGTCGCGAGTGGTGGCGGCCAGAGTTTTGAAGGCAGTGAGCTTCACTCTAGGTTGATCGGGGGGTGTCTGAACATAAAGAGCCCAGGATACGTCACAGGGCAGGCAGCATATAATTTCAGGACTGGCCCTAACCGGAAAAGACCTTCGATAAAGGCTGTAAGTACCACCAAACTTTGAATCGCACCAAGAACATCCAATTTACAGATCAAGTGACCATGCTTACAAACAACCTCATGATTTCTCCATGCCACTTATTATGAAAAGTGGAATAGAGTTCCCTGCACTTCTCTTCCAGCCCCTGGCCTAGGGCATAAAGTGGCATGAACAGCAGCCATTTTTCACCATCATACATGAGCTTTTGTGACCTCTACGTCTCTGCTAATACTGACTTTGATGTTGTGCATAATCTGGACATCTAAACATATAATTTCTATAGTATCTGTCTTTACACGGCATACACTACCTCATAAGAAAACTACAACTAACATGCAGGGATAGAAGGGTCTGTGACTAGGTGCCTTCCTCTAGTCATATGCTTTTACTATTATCCAGGATGAGATCCAGTTATTAAATTCATACTATCCCACCCCTTATACTCTAATTGCTTTGCTCAGGTCAAGAATTGTGCTTTTCTCAGATGAATACAGGAATACCATATCAAGCACTCTTTTTATAGCCAAACAACGTCTCAACCCTTAAAGAATAAAAATAAATCAGCAACCAGGTCTAGGAACTCTGTCGCTGACCATTTTAAGCCTAAGGACCTGACTGTTTCTAGAGCGGCTATATCACCGCACTTATGTCAAGAGGGATCTGAAAGCCCTAAATCACCTTTATCCCAACAGCAAGAAGAAGAGATGGAGCTCCCTACTAGGTCAGACATTGTATATACTTTGACCAAGAGGTTAAATGACCTACAGGATAATCTGACATCGACTATTAAATGCTCAGTGGCGGATCTCAAAAAAGACTTAGTAGAAATGGGAGAGAGGACCAAAGTGCTTGAAGGCAAACAGGAAGACCTCGCTATTGAGCAACAAAACATAATCGCTCACTCTCATAACCTCACAGATTATGTCTCAGAAATAGAACAGAAAGTGGCGGACTTAGAGGACAGGTCACGCCGAAATAGTGTCAGATTTCGAGGCATCTCTGAGGAGATTCTACAGACCAAAATGGAGACATTTGTTAAGAAATTTTGTGTCTCCTTGGCCCCTCCCTCAGCTCCCAATGACATGCTGATAGACAGGGTCCACAGGATCCCTAGGGACAGGAATGCCCCCAAAGACACGCCTAGAGACGTCAGTGCTAGGTTTCACTTCTTTACCTACAAAGAACAACTCATGAGAGCTGCTTTCGCCAAACCTCAACTTCCTGAGCATCTATGGCATATTCAGGTATTTCCCGATCTATCTCAGTCACCCTCCAAAAGAGGAGCACCTTTCATCAGCTTACTCAATCTCTTCGCTCAAGAGGACTGAAATATAGGTGGGGCTACCCCACCAAACTAATTATCCACAGAGAGGGAACCTTATATACAGTGGACTCCCCAGCTAGGGGTGAAGACCTTCTCAAGAAATGGGACCAGCCACAAAGATCACTCTCCTTCTGGACCCTTACAGCTAAGACCCATGGCAGAACAATGGAATCCCCTTCTACAACGCCTCCACCCAAGCGAAAAAAAAATTGTTTCCAGAGACTCTTCTCCTGGATAATTTTAAGTATTGATACCAAGTGTTGAACTCTGTTGTTTCTATTTTTATGTTGTATACCCATTTTATTAACAGATCCGTATTGATATGCTTCCCTCATGGGAGACCTTACATCACTTGATAGGAGTCATCTAAATAATATGTCAAGTGAAGCTATATAAGACTATTTTTCACTTTTGCACAGTCTTTGTTAACTAATGTTCACTAATGGACTCATGTTCTCATTGATGTTTTACATATAATGAATTGAAAGTTATACAAGTTGTTCATATGTTTGCTCTATATATCCTAGACTTATTCAGTCATAAGGGTCTTACCGAGACTCTCTCTGGGCATGACTGATTGACATAGGGTGTTCATGCCCACTTTCACTGGGGCCCCCTAACTTACTTTGCAATGTCACTCTGTCTAACCTTGAGACTGACTCCTGGAGTCCCACTAACATTGATACTTATAACTATTCATGTATCTGCAATGATATGGCCTTCGGTCTCCTTTCCCTGAGGGATATGACAACATGTAGATGTAGAGCTAACTTCCCCCCGGCCGATTGGCTGCTTGGGGGGTGTTGTTATATCCAACTCGGAAACTGATTCATTAGACAGATACAACATGGAATCTATATTACTTCTTATGTTTTCACCTATCTAGTCATACAAGCACCATTATGATGAGTCGCCACTCTTATCCTGTGTTAAAGTGTAAAAGACACCTCATGTGAAATCTCTAGTCATACAGAGATTCATAGGATACAAGTCCTCTAAATAATGGGTCAAGTAGAGTGAGACGGGACTACTCTTTCCCTTATATAGGAATGACTCTGTTACTAATGTTCACTAATGGACTCATGTTCTCGTTGATGTTTTCATTTAATGAATAGAAAGTTTTTACATGTTGTTCTTATGTTTGCTTATATAATGTTTGTTATGCATGTTTCATCCTAGACTTATTCTGTCACAAGGTTCCTACAGAGACGCTCTCTGGGTGGGACTGACTGACATGGGGTGTTCATACCCACTAACTACTGGGGCCCCCTAACTTACTTTGTGATGTCGCTCTGTTCAGCCTCAGGACTGTCTCCTGAAGACCCACTAACATTGTTCCTTATAATTATTATTGTATCTGCAATGATAGGACCTTTGTTTTCCTTTCCCTACAGGATATGACAGCATCTAGTTGTTCGGCTAGCTTCCCCCTGGCCGATTGGCTGCTTGGGGAGTGCTGTTGGGTCCAGCCTGGAAACTGACTCATTAAACGGATACAATATAAAGTTTATGTTATATCTCATGTTTACACCTATTTAGTCATACAAACACCATTACGATTCGCCACTTTTACCCTACATTAATATGTAAAAGACAACCCTTATGAAAATTCTAGCCTTACAGAGATTCCACAAGTCTTTACAATGCCAAGTGGTTTCGTAGATAATTAGAGGTCATCTATTGTTATGGGCAGAATGTTGACTAATGATAGGTTCATATGTTCAATGTTTTTGTAGTTAATTATCTCCTTGTTGACACTTGATTTTGATCTCCTCTTCTTTCTTTCTTATGGCCATGGGATCTCAGGGAGATTCTATAGATCAACAGTAGACACTACTTTATACTATCCATAATCCCCTAGCCTTCTCCCACACCTTCCCCCTCTTTTCTGGATCTCAAACACATACAACTTAAGGGAGGGCACTAGTCTTACTCCCTTACATGTATTTTCTACACTAGTTACAAATACTTATTTATCAGTATAGTTTATAGTTTTATACTTCTGTCTTTGCATTGCCTGTTATCTTTCTGTTGATTTTCTCTTTCTTTGGAATTTGAATTCTGACTCTAAGGCCCTACTTCAGTGGCCATTGTCTATCCCCCCATCTATATTCAAGTTTACAGACGTAAACTTACGGATCATTAAGAATCCCCACCTTTTTTCTTTCCATGCAACTAAACCTCAGTGACAACTTCATCACATTTCTTTTTTTTTCTTTTTCTTCCTTTACTCATATGATCTCTCTGCTCGAGTCTTTTTCTCTACCCCATCTATCGCCTCATCTCTTATCCCTCCCCTCTTTCCCCTCCCCCCTTTTTTTTACCTTCCCTCTTCTCTCTTCTCTCTTCTCTACCCCACTTCCTCCAATGGCGACCTCTCTGAGGTTTCTTACCTTAAATGCTAAGGGCTTGAACTCGCCCACTAAATGCAGCTTACTGACTGATTATGGCAGGAAACTTAAAGTTGATGTCCTGTTTGTCCAGGAGACTCACTGGACTATAGACCGAACCCAACCCTATAAGTCGTCTCTATATCCGGATTATAAGACAGCTTCATACACTGATAAAACTAGAGGAGTAGCGATACTCCTACACAAGGACCTCCAATTTCACCAAATATACATGGAAAGTGACCCTGAGGGTAGATTAATCATTTGTGTATGTAAAATTAACAACAAACTATATACCCTAGTTAATCTCTATGCCCCAAACCAACAACAAATTCAATGTCTTAAAAATCGGTGAGACAAGGACATATTGTAGTAGGGGGAGATTTCAATATCATGTGGAACCCTAAGCTTGACAAAAAAACTAATTCTTGGCAAATCCATTGATCCCTATACCAGCTCCTCAGCGACTAAATTTTGGTCCATATCTACGCGGCATGAATTATAAGAAGTCTGGAGGCCCTGTCACCCCGGAGGACAGAGTCTTCATTTTCTTCTCCAATCCGCACAGATCCTATTCCAGGCTTGATTACTTCCTTTTGGATTCTAGGCTTCTTAATGAGGTCACTAACTCTCGTATTCACATTTGCTCATGGTCAGATTATTAACCACTTCCCCTCTCCCTTTCCCCCTTGACATATATTCTTTCTCAATGAGTAAGGAATGTAATTATCCTAAGTATTGTATTGATGCACTTTTGTCTTTTGTAAAATAAGATGAACAAGCTTCTAGCAAGGAAATTTAAAGGGACACTGAACCCAATTTATTTCTTTCGTGATTCAGATAGAGCATGACATTTTAAGCAACTTTCTAGATTACTCCTATTATCAAATTTTCTTCATTCTCTTGGTATGTTTATTTGAAAAGCAACAATGTAAGTTTAGATGCCGGCCCATTTTTGGTGAACAACCTGGGTTGTCCTTGCTGATTGGACAGCACCAATAAACAAGTGCTGTCCATGGTTCTGAACTGAAAATTTGCTGGCTCCTTTGCTTAGATGCTTTCTTTTTCAAATAAAGATAGCAAGAGAACGAAGAAAAATTGATAATAGGAGTAAATTAGAAAGTTGCTTCAAATTACATACTCTATCTGAATCATGAAAGAAAAAAATTGGGTTCAGTGTCCCTTTAATGCTAGAACTGCCCACTCCAGGATCCAGGCCCTGGAGATAAACGGATCCAAAATGTTAGCGCCTGATGCTATTGGTAAATGGTAATGCCTTTGCTGACTATTACTATGAGCTCTATAATCTTTCTGATGCAGAGAATCTTGATACACCCTCCCCAGACAGGATACAAGGGTTCCTCGATACTCTCAAGTTTCCTATGCTCTCTGAGGATGCGAGGACTTCGCTCTTAAAACCATTTACCATTAAAGAAATATATAGTGTTGTTAACCAGCTTAAGCCGAATAAGTCTCCTGGACCTGACGACTTTACAGGCTCTTTTTATAAAACGTTTAAACAGCATTTAGCACCCCTTTTGCGTTCCCTATTTACTGAGGTGGCAGAACTTGGGAGATTCTCGAGAGAGTTCCTTGAAGCATCTATAATTGTGATTCCTAAGCCGAATAAGGACCCCCTATATTGCACCAGTTATAGGCCTATCTCACTCATAAATCTTGATGTTAAGCTTCACTCCAAATTACTTGCTAAAAGGATTGTTCACTTACTGCCCTCCATTATACAGATAGACCAAGTAGGCTTCACCTTTGGCAGACAAGGACCTGATAACACTCGAAAGCTACTTCAGGTTTTCTCTGAGTCTGCTAAATCAGGACTTCCCGTCGTAGCCCTGCCATTAGATGCAGAAAAAGTATTTGACAGGGTGCGATGGGACTATCTCTGGCAGGTTCTAAAGTCATTTGGCTTTCCCCTACAATTCATTAAATTGGTCCAAGCACTGTACTCTGCTGCCTTTGCAACTATTAAAGTAGTGGGTTTCAGGTCCAAAGCCTTTTCCATAACAAATGGCACCCGTCAGGGCTGCCCTCTTTCATCTCTGATTTTTGCTATAGCTATGGAACCTCTAGCCCAAGAGATTAGACTCTCTCAGAAAATAGAAGGGGTCACGATAGGTGGTCGTACCGAGAAAATTGCTCTTTTTGCAGATGACTTAACTGTCCTTTTAACCATCCCAAACTCCTCAATAGAAGAAGTCTTTAGGACCCTGAAATCTTTTTGTACCTTAAGTCTCTATAAAGTAAATATACTCAAAACCGAAGCCCTGGCAATCAATATTGACTCAAGGATACTTACCAACCTCAAGACCCGCTTTTCTTTTACTTGCAACACAGATCTTATTAAACACTTAGGAGTACTGCTCGGTCCTGACATAAATAAGGTTATTAAGCATAACTTTGAACCGCTGATCTTGGAAATCAAAAGGCTTCTACAGAGGTTGGATTTCAGAGAAATCTCATGGATGGGACGTATTGTCACTTTGAAAATGGCTATCTTACCCAAGATTTTGTATCTATTTAGGTGTATACCCTTCACGATCCCAAAAACTTATCTCTCCCGGATTCACTCCCTATTCATCAATTATGTGTGTATGGGGAAGCTGTCGATGGTGGCGAATCGTATCCTTCAGTTGCCAATCAGCAAAGGTGGCATAGCTTTTCCAAATATACATTTATATCACGATGCTACCCGGTTGACCCAGATTGCCGGATGGAGTAATGAGGGTGAGAAACCAGCGTGGTACCTTCTTGAGGCAGCCATCATTCCTAAGAACCTACAACTAAGAGATCTGATATGGATCCCTAAACAAAGACTCTCAGATTTGCCACTTATGAACAATATAATCCTAGACAACTTTCAGGTTTGGCATAGGCTCAGACACAAGGGAATTGCTCCACATCCCTCACCTATTCATAGCCTTCAAGGGTTGTTGATTGACCTTCCAGACATCCATAGGAAAGAGTGGTCCTCTTGGAATATCACCTATATAGGAGATCTATATAAACAAAACAGGTTACTAACCTCTCAGCAAATTGTAGAGCTAATTGGTACAGCTCCCAAGTGGCTTATGTTTGAAAGCTATAGAATATTGGGGTATTGTCAGTGCTTGAGGATTTCCCCAAACAAATATGAGAGAATGTACTAATTGGGAAAAACACTGGAAAACAGGGAACAAACTAATGAGACCACTTATAAATCTAATTCTCCTCAATGACTATAGTGAGGATATGCCTTGGCCTTGGGGCCGTGAAATGAATGTTCAGATCTCACCCATAGATGTAGAACATGCAACTACAACTACCAAATTAGCTATGCACTGTACTTCACATCTTGAGACGTATTTCAAGGTTCTCTTAAAATGGTACATGACCCCCATCAAGCTGACCAAGATATATCCTACGGCCTCCCCACAGTGCTGGAGAGAATGTGGACAACTGAGCTCTGATATACACATAAAGTGGTCTTGAACAAAAATGACCCCTCTTTGGAGAGGGACATTCTAGCTGCTCTCAGACTTAGGCTTGACACTCTCTATGACCCCGGACCTGGCCCTCCTACATATAGGACTTCATGACCTCCAGAAATCTCAACAAATATTGGGAGCCACAATCCTGACAGCAGCTAAGGTGTGTATTGCCAAGGCTTGGAAAAAGTTAGAGGCCTCAACTTTAGATCAGATTACCCAACTCATTGACTAGCTTCTATGGAAAGGTGCTTTTACAATGGAATTAACCGCATGGACAGATACTGGGCAATCTGGAGTGAGTGGTTTCTCAAACCCCCTTAGACACCTCACAATTCCTCCCCGTCACCTACATTCATCTGTCAGACTATTCCTTTCCCTCTTTGAGGTACCTTTCCCCCCCCTTTTTTTTCCCCTCACCTCTTTTCTTGTCCCCCTCCCTTTTCCCTACTCTCTGTTTTATTAACTCTACACTTTTTCTTACATTCTTCTTTGATCTCCTGTGATGCATCTTACTACATGTCCATATATTGACCCTACTCGGGGATATTTTTCTTTAATATCCCCCCTTTGATCTTTATAATCTATTTGACTGCTTTGATTCCCCCCCCCCCTCTATTGGGGTTGTTATACACTAGGCAGACCCATCGGGGCTTGTTCAAACTTTTTCAAATTACTGTATTTTTGATGAGTATAACAAAAGAAATGTTTAATAATGAGGAATTATGTATCATTGTATATTTGTATTAGCGATATCGTATTTCCTTAATAATGAAAACATACGTTGAAGTTGTCTTAATCTTTCTGGTTTTCCCTCGTAGCTGCAGATATGCAGGCTTGCCTGCAAACAGGTACTTGATTACATAATGCGATTGTTTTGTACTTTTTACACAGGCAAAGTTTGTAAGCCTGCTCTTGCATTCTAGACGTATGTGTATCATTCTGAATTTGTTTTGTATTCTGTTTCACTCAATAAAGCTCTTTAAAGCTTAATATATATATATATAAATATATATATATATATATATATATATATATATATATATATTACAGAAGTTCATGTAAGGTGATATTAAGGCCTAGATTACAAGTGGAACGTTAATTTATTCCACGCCCACAAACAACAAATTTACTCGTTTGCGAGCGCTCGATAAATAACCAGTCATTACAAGTGAGCTTGCGGTAGCAATTAGTGAATATAAAATTAACCAGATCTCTGGGTAATTTTATAAATGTCCACCAAATGCCTCCGAAATCAAGTGTTATATACTTTATTAAAAAATATAAGATAGTAGGATCTTTATTTTTTAATAAAGTAACTGCACTTAGCAGTTTTTGGGGGCTAAAGTTGGCGGTTGTAGGGTGTTAGAAAAAAACAGCACTGAAAAGTGCCTTTACATTGCAGTCTATGGGAACTCTGTGCTCCCTGTAAATATACTGTATATGTACATGCGTATATACATATATATTTATGTATTAATTTGTGTATATACACATATTAAAAAATATGTATATAAGCATGTACATATATATTTACAATTTGCTGTCATCGCTGGATGACTTTCCCCTTCACTACACTAGTTCTCATGCCGTGTCTGACAGCATGAGAACGATGCTCCCATTGGAGCCTATGGAAGTGCTCTCTCATGAGCGCAATTCTTCACAGCAATGCAACGCGAGGCTGCATTCGCATTGTGGCTAACTTGTAATAGCATTGAACATTTGCGTGAGCTGGAATTACTCAGTGGAGTGCAAATATCGCTTTCACAAAAGCGATATTTTGCGCTCCATTTGTAATCTAGCCCTAAATGTTTATTTAACCCCTTAATGACAACTGACGTACCAGGTACGTCATGCAAAAACTAACAGTTAATGACAATGGACGTACCTGGTACGTCAGTTGTCTAACAGAGTGCTGGAAGCGATCACAAATGCTTCCAGCAGCTCTGAGGGTATTGCAGTGATGCCTCAATATGGAGGCATCCTGCAATACCACTTTACAAGCCTCCGATGCAGAGAGAGCCACTCTGTGGCCCTCTCTGCACCTGTAGCGATGGTGCCAGTGTCCGCCGGTGTGAGGGTGCGCGTGTGTGCACGATGCGCGTGCACGAGGGGCGAGTGTGCACGCAAACGTGCGTGTGCGCGTGCACGGGGTCGAGCGTGCACATGCGTGTGCGCGTGCATGTGTGCACATTAGTCACACTGACACCAATGAATGAGGGAGGAAAGGGATTAAAAGGTAAAAAAAAAAAATTAAATATAAAAGGATCTGGGAGGGGGAGGGGGTGGGGGTATTGTGGGGGGGGGCTGCTACACTACAGAAATAGTTTTTAAGTTAAAAATAAAATAAAAATACTTTTTGGGGGATTTTTGGGGCCAAACTAGGTACTGGCAGACAGCTGCCAGTACCCAAGATGGCGGTAATTAGGTAGGGGAGAGGGTTAGAGAGCTGGAGGGGGGATCAGGGAGGTTGGGGCTAAGGCAGGGGTCCATCACAGCTAAAATATTTTATTATTTTTATTTAAAAAAAAAAAAAAAAAAAAAACTCTTTTATTTAGTACTGGCAGACTTTCTGCCAGTACTTAAGATGGCGGGAACAATTGTGGGGTGGGGGAGGGAAGAGAGCTGATTGGGAGGGATCAGGGGGTGGGATGTGTCAGGTGGGAGGCTGATCTCTAAAATTAACCCTGCAAGCTCCCTACAAGCTACCTAATTTAACCCCTTCACTGCTGGGCATAATTAACGTGTGGTGCGCAGCAGCATTTAGCGGGCTTCTAATTACCAAGCAACGCCAAAGCCATATAAGTCTGCTATTTCTGAACAAAGAGGATCCCAGAGAAGCTTTTACAACAATTTCTGCCATAATAGCACAAGCTGTTTGTAAATAATTTCAGTGAAAAACCTAAAATTGTGAAAAATGTAAAGTTTTTTTTTTATTTGCTCGCATTTGGCGGTGAAATGGTGACATAAAATATACCAAAATGGGCCTAGATCAATACTTTGGGTTGTCTTCTAACAAAAAATATATACATGTCAAGGGATATTCAGGTATTCCTGACAGATATCAGGGTTCCAATGTAACTAGCGCTAATTTTGAAAAAAAGTGGTTTGGAAATAGCGAAGTGCTACTTGTATTTATTGCCCCATAAATTGCAAAAAAAAGCAAAGAACATGTAAACATTGGGTATTTCTAAACTCAGGACAAAATTTAGAAACTATTTAGCATGGGTGTTTTTTGGTGATTGTAGATGTGTAACATATTTTGGGGGTCAAAGTTAGAAAAAGTGTGTTTTTTTTCCATTTTTTCCTCATATTTTATTATTATTTTTTTTTAGTAAATTATAAGACATGATGAAAATAATGGTATCTTTAGAAAGTCCATTTAATGGCGAGAAAAACGGTATATAATATGTGTGGGTACAGTAAACGAGTAAGAGGAAAATTACAGCTAAACACAAACACTGCAGAAATGTAAAAATAGCCATTGTCATTAAGGGTAAGAAAATTGAAAAATGGTCCGGTCATTAAGGGGTTAAGATAACCAAACAAATATACAAATAAAAATATGCAGAGTATTTTATTAACAATTTTTTGGATAAATAAACCTTTCAGCTCTTTTGTTTTTTAACAATAGAAGATACTATTTTAAAATACCAATTTAAACTAGAATCGTATTCCATTGAAAGATAACACATTTTAAAACTATTATTGCTAACAGTAATCCTGACCTTTTCTTTAACTACATTTTGGATGCCAGAAATAATCCAAGGTTGCACCTTCACTGATAGAATAAGAATCTTTGCATACTGAATCTTTTGTCTCCTTGAAAATGTTAAAAAATCACAGCCATTTATTCATATTGTCAGGGCAAGGTCCACAATAAAAGCTTATTCATCTCTATGTGAAGAAGAAGATTAGAAAACCAACATTTTCACTTGGCATCCAGCAGAAAACTATCATAGTTTTCAATAAATCTGTATACTGTCTTTTATGCTCAAGATCTGAGATATTTTCTCATCTGGAGTACCTGTTGACTATGCTGTGTCCAGTAGTTTCAAATATATATTCCAATATATATTCCAATATTACTTTTTATTTTTTATAATTTTTATTGAGGTTAAAGTCATAATACAGCACACATGTGATATATTAAAAAATGCATGAATACAGTAGAAAAGAATCACTACATGCGTATTGTTAAGAACATAAAAACATGTGTGTTACATCACAAAAAATCCAGACATGCAAAAAATACACTTAACCTCACATTTTCTATTTTTTTCTCGATTGAAACAAAATTCTGAATATATATATAACTTATTTAAAACATACCAAAAATCAAATGGTGCTTTGCAACATCCAATAAAAGGTGTGAAAAAATAGACATTCAACTTAGGCCCCCCATATATAAGACCAGTCAGAAAAATAAGAGTTAAAGAGCATATAGGAGCCTCTCAAGCTTGAGTATACAGTTAGAATGTATTATCAGAAGCATATAAAGAACTCATAAAAAGTTAAATATCGTATATGTAATGGGATATAATGATATATGCGGTATGTTGCAAGGGAAACCACACAGAGCACTCTGGACACACTCATGTGTGCCAGAGTATAACATATGGGGAAGGGAGGGGGAGGGGCAGGATACCAGCCACCCAACAATACAAAATGAGTGCAAAACAAACTTTCAGAGTGCCTGTTAACAAGAGGAGTGTTGTAGGCTTGGTACATTAAATATGTTTCATAGTGTCAGAAATAGTAAAGTTCAAAACACTGGATCATACTTAATAGGCACTTTTGACGTATAGATTTGTTAGCAATCTTAGTATTTTTTCAAAAAAATTTTTTTATTGAATTTGCATTTAAAACGATACATACAAATCAATGAAAACTGAGGCGACCTGTAAAACTCAGGCAACCTGTACATAGTCAAGGAAAAGTGGTTAACAGATATCAAACAGTTCCTCAATACAGATCTTATGAACAATTGTGTTAATCTTTTATTTAAGAATTTATCTGATATATTCAAGGTGACTTTTATGCCCTCCATCACCTTATTGCATATGTTAGCTATTGGACTAAGGCCTATATTTGAAGAAAGGGTGGTCAAACAAAGGTAGGCCTAGTGAGCTGTTGTCAACAAGTGAAAGGTTCTCTAGATTATTGATAATTTGGAGAGTACCAAAATTCGCTCTTGAATAGAGCGCGCATGATAAATGACTAAGAATTTATATACGTCTTGGAATGAGTGTAATATTTATCATAGTAAATACGGTAAATATCTTGATATGTCAATCTACCCCAAGTGGAGTTAGTGGACATAGGGATTCAATTGGGGGGGGGGGGGGCTCAGGTATTGGGAGAGGAGGGAGGCGGGTGGGGAAAAGAGAGAGGAAAAAAAAAAGACTTTAACAGAAATAAATTTGTCGATCTCTCTGCAAGTCTATATAGAGAGGTCTAGGAGAGATCTCTCCAGTAGTCAGGCTCATGCACATCGTCCCCAGTTAGCGGAAGGTCACGTTTGTCAATTATTGGTATGTAGTCCAATCTAACCATGTCTCCCAATATGCCTCAATCCTATAAGTTTCACCCGCAACGTATCTTTCCATTTTCGCAAAGTGGTTGACTAAGTCACAGACACCATTTAGGCTCGGTGGTTCCAGTTGCCTCCAGGCTCGAGCAATACATAATTTAGTTGCTGCCAAAATTAAAATGAGAAGCCGTCCAGTGGGCATGGGAATGGAACGTGGGAAGATGTGAAAGAGCGCCATTTGAGGAGACAGGTTTAAATCTATATTTAGTGATCTGAGGAGCAACTCAACATCAGACCACAAAGTTGCAATCTTCGCACAGGACCACCATATATGTGTGTCCGAACCCAGCTGACCGCAATTCCTCCAGCATTGCAGACTATTGGTTTTATACATCTTAGCCAATCTCACTGGATTTCTATGCCACTTCAATAATACCTTTACATACGTTTCTAAGACTGTCACACAGAGAAGAGTTTTTTTTGTGATCGAGATCGCTGAGGAGAACTCACTGTCTGGAATCTAGCTCTCTGCACCAGGCCTTTATCTGCCATGGGAGATCTGTCTCATGATCCTTCAAGAGAGCTGCATAGTGAAATGACAACGGTCTGTACGTGGCTTTGCCTTGGGCCCATCTCACTTCCCATTTGGTTCTCTCTCTCAAAGCTGTTCTTGGAAAGCCCCTCAATCTGACCAGGCTCAGTACTTTAAAGCTTTCGAATCGAAACCACAATGGGTTCTTTCCAGGAGGTCCAAACAACTGGGCGGCGGAGGTCAAAACCCCCGTCGTATTTAGGTCAGATGTCTGAGATATCCGCTTCCCTTGCCAGAAATCCACATGGATATTTGGAGCATTCCAAAGTAGGCCCCTCAAACCATGGATGGGAGATGGGTGTGGAGAAATCTCAGTATGATGACGGAGGTCATGCCAAATATGAAGGGTCTGTGCAACAATGGGATTATCAATCTGCTTACATAAGATCAGATGTTTAGGAACCCAGATGACCTCCCTAAGGGTTAAACCTGAAGGCAAAGTCTGTTCCTCAAGTCTATACCAACCCGGTTTTTCAGTTAACAGCCCCCATGCGGAGATATGGGTGAGTCTTGCTGCTTCATAGTACAAATAGATATTGGGGAATGCAATGCCCCCTCTAGTGTAGGGCCTTTGAAGAGATCTAAAAGCAACCCTCGGGATCTTATTCCTCCATATATAGTGTAGGAATATCCTATAGATTTGATGGAGGATTTTATATGGGACATTAATCGGTAGATATCAAAATAAATACAGTACTTTCGGAAGAAGGGACATTTTAACCGTAGCCACTCTACCAAGCCACGAGACCTCTTGGAAATTCCACTTAGAATCACTCCCAGATGGTTTAAATAACTGTCAGACCATTGAAAATCAAAGTCTCTCTTCAGAGCCAGGAACTGTTCTGCCGTGAAATTAAGGGCATATGCTTCGGTTTTAGTGGATTTGTAGTAACTGAGTCCGCCAAAAAGATCTATTAGTCTAAACACTGCCGGGATTGAGGATTCTGGATTAGTCAGGAGTAGCGTAACATCGTCGGCAAAAAGCACAATTTTTTTTTCGTGAGTTGGGTACAAGACTCCAGAGATCAAATCTGAGCTTCTAATGGCCTGGACAACAGGCTCCATCACCAGGACAAATATTAGGGGAGAGAGGGGGCACCCCTGCCTAGTTCCATTTGTGATGTTGATCTCTGGGGAGCAAAATCCTGGGCCTCTGATCCTCGCGTGTGGCGAGGAGTAGAGGATTTGGTTGGCCGAAATTATTTGAGGAGGAAAGCCAAATGTCTTGAGAACCTCCCAGATGAATTCCCACTGGACCCTGTCAAAGGCCTTCTCAGCGTCTAACGACAGGGCCACTAGTGGGGTTCCAATCTTAGTCGCATCCGAGAAGATAGATAGTAATCTCCTTGTATTGAATCCAACTTGATCCACCTGAATAAGAGACAGAAGAAGGTTGACCAATCTGTCAGCCAAAAGTTTGGAATAAAGTTTAGATTTTAACCAACATGAACAATTGATTGTTCATCTTGCAAATCAAGATGTATCTCGTTCTTGGTGAACAAGGTGAAAAGACACGTTTTTGCCTATAACGATGGAAACCCCCCTAGATTTATCTTCATAGGTGGAGTGATAGGCTTCCGGAAACTGAGGAAACCTAAAGGTCGGAATATGGGAAGTCGCCCAGTGGGTCTCCTTTAAGAATACCAAGTCGCTTCCCTTAGACCGGAGAAAGTTTCTTAAGAGACTTCATTTGCCTGGGGAATTCAGACCCTTAACGTTTAGGGTAAGAAAATTTAACGCTGTCGCTTGGGTCATGTTTGTATATATATGAGAGAAGAAAAAAAAAAGGGTAAAAGGGAAAAAGGGAGGGGAGACTGGAGGGTGCTAGGTCCTCAAACTGTTCAGATAGATTAGAAAAGCACCTTGAAGAAGATCAAAGTTCACTCATTCACAACAATAGTTTAAAATTCAATACTCTCTTTTAAGACTTAAAATAAAATCTAGAATATGTGTTCTAGTGTTTACAGTGTAAACTTATTTTTCATAGGGGTGGGGTTACAACTTGAGTGTTTCTACACCAAAGTAGTTAATGTATCCAGCAATCGGGGGAACAGGTAATAGCCGCATATGTGCGACTTAAGCTGTAGCTAAAATTGGGGGGATAGAGGGGGGGACTATGCAATCTAAGGAATTTATAGTTTGGAAACTTATAGTATGAGCACCGGTTAGGGGAGTTCAACCATAATGAGTCTTCTCATTTTATAGATATAAGGTGCTCTATGATTAGTCATAATGTAATCCAGAAAAAAAGACCTGTGTATTATGACAGGAAAATAGTCAGCTAGAAATTAAACCTGGTCGCAATATATGTATGATCTGTAGCGGTCCATAAAAATAGGTGACAGAAAAGGAGATAAGGGTATGAGGTCCAAAAGAGTTGTGAGTACATGGTAATAACCTGAACCTAGATGGATGGCATCATATAACTTAAACTAAGAAATGCATCATATTCACAAATACCATAAATCTCATCTAACTTTCCAACTTAAGTAACATTACTCCCCTATAGGAGACTCCCCATGGGTATATAGACCACAAATCCCACCCCTACATTTCCCACCATAACAATAAATATGGACCTGTAGAAAAAATATAATATGGGAAAACATTTCAATATTAGGGCGTGTGTATGTAAGTTAGATTATTGCGAGTATACTTGGTCTGTCTTGTCACCACAAGGGCACCCATAGCTACTGCTGGTCTTAATTCAATGCAGAATAAACTGTCTAGGAGATTAGGAAGCCCCTCATAGTTCCAAGACAGAACAAAGCATTCGATCCCAGCAATCGAGTCTAGTCACAACCTGTTCAATTGGTATTGTATGGGAAACTATCGGAAATTAGTTGTACTATAGCATATTTAGGGATTTGTCATCTAACATCAATTATAACAGGATCCATATAAAAACTCACATTTAGATGTAGGTGTAAGATATAAACCCAAAGGTATCCAGGCTCCTCTGGTCTGCCCCACAGGAGAATCACCACTCAAGTATAAACCTAATTGTGGCTATACCAACTCTACGATGTAGAATCGTGACTCCCATAATAGCAAAACAGAGCATTATGCATAAACCATATGCCCACTTGCCAGAACAATAATAGCATGTAATGTTATAGGGCAAGACAGTTTAACACAGGGATGAAGCTACTGGGCTGCCCCGCCCCCTAGCAAGCGAAATCATCACTATCAGCTCTAATCACAGCTGTGCAGAGTTTTCAATATCGACCCAACTCACCCAGGGGACCGGGCAGAACAGCAGTCCAGGTCTTACTTAATAATGGAAGAAACATATGTCACCTTAACTAGACTTAATTAAACAGGATCAGGGATATTGTAACTAGAATTATCTAACCTAGGATTCACATCTGTAGGAGATAAAATCGTTAAACATAACACCAACTTGTATGAATATCATGAGGAAGATTTAAGCAGAATCATAACAAACAAAATAATGGTATCAATAACTGACATTAGTTGGCTGACCTTAGTATCATTCCTTTTGCTTATTGAAAGTATACCCCCAGAGGGTCCAGACCACCATGACAGGTGTGAAAGCTTCCAGACCTCTGGGGCATCCCCACCAAAGGCAGTCTCAGAAGCCCCCATCATATAACCAAGACCTAGTTCAGAGGGAGCCTCTGGTAATTTGACTGGAGGTTAGAGATAGTCTGTACAATTGTCTCTGATGATGAAGTTTAGTCTAGGATATTGTCACTTAGGGAAAAAGTCACAATAGGAGGGACTCAATATGACATTTAGTACTGTGAATCTAAACATAGCGAACAAACCTGTGAGGAAAAAAACATGATGAAGACATATCCCTCCCCCAAATTGGAATACTTATCATCTTGAGCTCGTAGATCAATCAGGAACCAGGGTGCTTGCCTCCCTTGGAAGCAAATTGTTGAGCTTGTATAGTCCACTAGTGGAACAGGATTCCGAATGGGAGATGGGCGTTGTTGTTCAAAAGTCTTTGTGGTAGAGGACGCCATTCCATGGCAGGCGTGTTGAGAGAACAAGTTGGATTTGAGAATTTAGCAGGTGGATCTGAAGACTCTTTTTCACTTCTGGCAGGTTGTCGACCCCTAGTTTGAGGGGATTGAATGAGATCCCAATCTTTCAAGTGTTGTTGGGCCCTATCAGGTGTAGCAGCTGCGTAAAGGTGGCCCTCCTTATGAATAAGGAGCTTCGTTGGATAACCCCACCTATATTTGATACTATAATGTCTCAAAGTTTTAGTAACTTCTCTGAAGGTAGCCCTCTTCTGAATTGTGAACTGGGATAGGTTCGGGAAGACCTGAATGTTCTGGAACCGGTACGGAAGTATGGGATTAGAGAACATTGCTTTAGTGATCTGCTCCTTATAAGTGAAAAAATGAAAACGAGCAACAACATCTCAAGGTTTTTCGGCTGAAACATTTCTACCTCTAGGAAGTCTGTGTACTCTATCCAGCAGGTTTTCACTAGGGAGCTGTGGAGATTTTAGATAACCGCAGAATTCATTGATGAAGGGCTCTAGATCTTTGGTTGAGATCTCCTCAGGAATGCCCCTGAATCTTAGATTATTACGGCAGGAGTGGTCTTCGATATCCGCCCTCTTAGCCTCCATTGTGTCTATCATATCTACCACTATGTGTGAGTGATTAGAAAGGTTGGCTTGCTCCACCGCCAAATCTTCCTGTTTCTGCTCTAGGGCATCAACTCTCTCACCAATCGCTCCAATATCTTTCCGCAGATCAGCTACAGAACTCTTAAAGGTTTTAGTGAGAGATTCTTGTAGGTTGTTCAGCTTCTAGGTAAGCAAGGCCACTATTTCTGACGCCATAGAGGACTCTGGATCCGAGACTGTTTGGGAACACTGATCTAATAAAGCTTTCTCTGGTGGGAGAACTGAGTCAGGATCCTCTAAATCTAGTGTCTTCTCCAGCTGGGTCTTGGGTTTAAAGTGGTCAGCTACGGATTTTTTGTATTCAATGTGATTTGCGGTTCTTCTCTTTGACCCCTGCGGCATGATAGGAAGTCCACCACACCTTGGCCTCTATTTTAAATATATTGTACACAGGAACTCCAATATTATGTAAGAAATCTTAGTATATTATATATATAAAGGAGGTATATGTTGAAAAACAAATCTGTATCATATCGTCTTGTATAAAGTATTTTTACGGATAACCAACAACCAACTACTAATAGTGTGTGGTCAATAAAGATGTAGCAGAATAGGTTTTGTGCGCATATATTTCTAAAACAAGGCTTAAGATCATCATTGTATAATAAACAGTTATTTCACCGAAATACTTATAAATACTTATAAACTAATCTAAACATGTAGCTGCACAATCATATTTCAATATTGAGCTTATCAGGGCTATAAACTATTATTTGAAAACCGAAAAAAGCACAGCTGGGTTCCCATTCTTATTATTCTTTGGCTCTGATGAATTAGGCAGTAGTGATGTCACGAATTGTTCGCCGGCGAATAGTTCCCGGCGAACATAGCTTGTTCGTGTTCGCAGCGGCGGGTGAACATATGCGATGTTCAATCCGCCCCCTATTCGTCATCATTGAGTAAACTTTGACCCTGTATCTCACAGTCTGCAGACACATTACAGCCAATCAGCAGCAGACACTCCCTCCCAGACCCTCCCAGCTCCTGGGCAGCAGCCATTTTAGATTCATTCTGATCCTGCATTGTTAGTGAGAGGAGGGACAGTGTAGCTGCTGCTGATTTTTTAGGGAAATTGATAGATATGCTAGTGTATTCAGTGTCCACTACAGTCCTGAAGGACTCATCTGATCTCTGCTGTTTGGACAGCACCCCAAAAAGCTATTTTTAGGGCTAGAACATCAGTCATTTTTTTTTTGGCCTGTGTAATCTTGACTGTGAAACATCAGTCTGCTAGTGTAATCTAATTGCAGTTGCCTGCCTGCAGTGCCACCACTCATATCTGTTGTAACAGTAGTGTAATTTAAAAAAAAAAAAAACTTTTTTGACTGTGAAACATCAGTCTGCTAGTGTAATCTAATTGCAGTTGCCTGCCTGCCAGCATGTGTGCCATGCCCACTAGCCAACTAGTGCCACCACTCATATCTGTTGTAACAGTAGTGTAAATATTTTTTTAAAAACTTTTTTGACTGTGAAACATCAATCTGCTAGTGTAATCTAATTGCAGTTGCCTGTCTGCCAGCGTTTGTGCCAGGCCCACTAGCCAACTAGTGCCACCACTCATATTTGTTGTAACAGTAGTGTAAATATATAAAAAAAAAATTGACAGTGAAACATCAGTCTGCTAGTGTAATCTAATTGCAGTTGCCTTCCATGCCAGCGTGTGTGCCAGACCCACTTGCCAACTAGTGCCACCACTCATATTTGTTGTAACAGTAGTGTAAATATTTTAAAAAAAACTTTTTTGACTGTGAAACATCAGTCTGCTAGTATAATCTAATTGCAGTTGCCTGCCTGCCAGCGTGTGTGCCAGGCCCACTTGCCAACTAGTGCCACCACTCATATTTGTTATAACAGTAGTGTAAATATTTTTTAAAAAAACTTTTTTGACTGTGAAACATCAGTCTGCTAGTTTAATCTAATTGCAGTTGCCTGCCTGCCAGCGTGTGTGCCAGGCCCACTTGCCAACTAGTGCCACCACTCATATTTGTTGTAACAGTAGTGTAAATATTTTAAAAAAAGAAATTTGACTGTGAAACATCAGTCTGCTAGTGTAATCTAATTGCAGTTGCCTGCCTGCCAGCGTGTGTGCCAGGCCCATTTGCTAACTAGTGCCACCACTCATATTTGTTGTAACAGTAGTGTAAATATTTTAAAAAAAAACTTTTTTGACTGAAACATCAGTCTGCTAGTGTAATCTAATTGCAGTTGCCTGCCTGCCAGTGTGTGTGACAGGCCCTCTTGCCAACTAGTGCCACCACTCATATCTGTTGTAACAGTAGTGTAAATATTTTTAAAAAAAACTTTTTTGACTGTGAAACATCAGTCTGCTAGTGTAATCTAATTGCAGTTGCCTGCCTGCCAGCATGTGTGCCATGCCCACTAGCCAACTAGTGCCACCACTCATATCTGTTGTAACAGTAGTGTAAATATTTTTTTAAAAACTTTTTTGACTGTGAAACATCAATCTGCTAGTGTAATCTAATTGCAGTTGCCTGTCTGCCAGCGTTTGTGCCAGGCCCACTAGCCAACTAGTGCCACCACTCATATTTGTTGTAACAGTAGTGTAAATATATTAAAAAAAAATTGACAGTGAAACATCAGTCTGCTAGTGTAATCTAATTGCAGTTGCCTTCCATGCCAGCGTGTGTGCCAGACCCACTTGCCAACTAGTGCCACCACTCATATTTGTTGTAACAGTAGTGTAAATATTTAAAAAAAAACTTTTTTGACTGTGAAACATCAGTCTGCTAGTATAATCTAATTGCAGTTGCCTGCCTGCCAGCGTGTGTGCCAGGCCCACTTGCCAACTAGTGCCACCACTCATATTTGTTATAACAGTAGTGTAAATATTTTTTAAAAAAACTTTTTTGACTGTGAAACATCAGTCTGCTAGTTTAATCTAATTGCAGTTGCCTGCCTGCCAGCGTGTGTGCCAGGCCCACTTGCCAACTAGTGCCACCACTCATATTTGTTGTAACAGTAGTGTAAATATTTTAAAAAAAGAAATTTGACTGTGAAACATCAGTCTGCTAGTGTAATCTAATTGCAGTTGCCTGCCTGCCAGCGTGTGTGCCAGGCCCATTTGCTAACTAGTGCCACCACTCATATTTGTTGTAACAGTAGTGTAAATATTTAAAAAAAAAACTTTTTTGACTGAAACATCAGTCTGCTAGTGTAATCTAATTGCAGTTGCCTGCCTGCCAGTGTGTGTGACAGGCCCTCTTGCCAACTAGTGCCACCACTCATATCTGTTGTAACAGTAGTGTAAATATTTTTAAAAAAAACTTTTTTGACTGTGAAACATCAGTCTGCTAGTGTAATCTAATAGCAGTTGTCTGCCTGGCAGCGTGTGTGCCAGGCCCACTTGCCAACTAGTGCCACCACTCATATCTGTTGTAACAGTAGTGTAAATATTTAAAAAAATAATAATTTTGACTGTGAAACATCAGTCTGCTAGTGTAATCTAATTGCAGTTGCCTGCCTGCCAGCGTGTGTGCCAGGCCCACTTGCCAACTAGTGCCACCACTCATATCTGTTGTAACAGTAGTGTAATTTTTTAAAAAAAAAAAACTTTTTTGACTGTGAAACATCAGTCTGCTAGTGTAATCTAATTGAAGTTGCCTGCCTGCCAGCGTGTGTGCCATGCCCACTTGCCAACTAGTGCCACCACTCATATTTGTTGTAACAGTAGTGTAAATATTTTAAAAAAACTTTTTTGACTGTGAAACATCAGTCTGCTAGTGTAATCTAATTGCAGTTGCCTGCCTGCCTGCCAGCGTGTGTGCCAGGCCCATTTGCCAACTAGTGCCATCACTCATATTTGTTGTAACAGTAGTGTAAATTTTTTTTCAAAAAAACTTTTTTGACTGAAACATCAGTCTGCTAGTGTAATCTAATTGCAGTTGCCTTCCATGCCAGCGTGTGTGCCAGGCCCACTTGCCAACTAGTGCCACCACTCATATTTGTTGTAACAGTAGTGTAAATATTTAAAAAAAAACTTTTTTGACTGTGAAACATCAGTCTGCTAGTGTAATCTAATTGCAGTTGCCTGTCTGCCAGCGTGTGTGCCAGGCCCACTTGCCAACTAGTGCCACCACTCATATTTGTTGTAACAGTAGTGTAAATATTTTTTAAAAAAACTTTTTTGACTGTGAAACATCAGTCTGCTAGTGTAATCTAATAGCAGTTGCCTGCCTGCCAGTGTGTGTGGCAAGCCCTCTTGCCAACTAGTGCCACCACTCATATCTGTTGTAACAGTAGTGTAAATATTTAAAAAAAAAAAAATTTTGACTGTAAAACATCAGTCTGCTAGTGTAATCTAATTGCAGTTGCCTGCCAGCGTGTGTGCCAGGCCCACTTGCCAACTAGTGCCACCACTCATATTTGTTGTAACAGAAGTGTAAATATTTAAAAAAAAACTTTTTTGACTGTGAAACAATAGTGTAATCTAATTGCAGTTGCCTGCCTGCCAGCATTTGTGCCAGGCCCATTTGCCAACTAGTGCCACCACTCATATTGTTGTAACAGTAGTGTAAATATTTTAAAAAAAACTTTTTTGACTGTGAAACATCAGTCTGCTAGTGTAATGTAATTGCAGTTGCCTGCCAGCGTGTGTGCCAGGCCCACTTTTTGACTGTGAAACATCAGTCTGCTTTTTTGTGTCAGGCTCACAGTGTATACTGTGCCCACTTGCCCAGTGCCACCATTCATATCTTGTTTAATAGTAGTGTAAGTGTACATTTAAAAAAATAAACTTTTTGGATTGTGAAACATTAGTCTGCTATTTTTTTGTGTCAGGCTCACAGCGTATACTGTGCCCACTTGCCCAGTGGCACCACTCATATTTTGTTTAATAGTATTGTAAGTGTACATTTAAAAAAAATGACAGGCAGAGGCAGGCCACCCCGCAGGTGCCATCGTGCTCATGGTGCTGTGATTCCCTTTGACCCTACAATAATGCCCAGTGTTCAGAGGCCATGTACCATGAACGCGAAAGGTTCTGAGGAGGACCTAGTTGACTGGCTAACACAGGACACCCAATCTTCTACAGCTTCTGCTTGGGACCTTGATGCACCATCCACCTCCAGCTTAGCTTCGGGCACCTCTCAATTGACCACTCGCCTGCCTGCCGCCACCACCAACACTAGCACTACAGCCGCTTCACTTGATCTGTCAGAGGAGTTATTGACACATCAGTTTGAAGAAATGAGTTATGTGCAACCGTGAAGCGGTTGATGATGATGCGTCCATGGATGTCACGTGGGTGCCCGCTAGAAGAGAAGAAGAAGAGGGGGTAAGTTCAGATGGGGAGACAGAGAGGAGGAGGAGGAGATGAGTTGGAAGTAGGGGGAGGTCGTCGCAAGGATCTAGTGGCACAGTCAGACAGCATGCATCGGCACCCGGGGTCAGCCAGACAGCACGCCAATCAACGCATGCTGTTGTCACCAGCAGAATGCCGTCATTGCAGAGCTAAGCAGTGTGGCTTTTTTTTTGTGTGTCTGCCTCTGACAACAGCGATGCCATTTGCAACCTGTGCCAAAAGAAACTGAGTTGTGGGAAGTCCAACACCCATCTAGGTACAACTGCTTTGCGAAGGCACATGATCTCACATCAAAACGCCGATGGGATGAACACATGAGTAGAAGCAGCACACAAACTCAAAGCCGCCATCCTCCTCCTGGTCCAGCATCTTCAGCCACATCAACCACTGCTGTCCTCCTTGCCCCCTCTCAACCATCCACCACTCTGTCTCTCTTCCGTAGCAGTTCCTGCTCATCTGCCCACAGTCAGATGTCTGTCAAGGACATGTTGGAGCTTAATAAGCCAATGTCCCAAAGTCACCCCCTTGCCCGGCATCTGACAGCTGGCTTGTCTGAACTCTTAGCCCGCCAGCTTTTACCATACAAGCTGGTGGAGTCTGAGGCGTTCAAACAATTTGTAGCTATTGGGACACCGCAGTGGAAGGTACCTGGCCGAAATTTCTTTGCACAAAAGGCAATCCCCAACCTGTACTCGATTGTGCGAAAGGAAGTAATGGCATGTCTGGCACACAGTGTTGGGGCAAGGGTCCATCTGATCACTGATAGCTGGTCTGCAAAGCATGGTCAGGGCAGGTATATCACCTACACTGCATATTGGGTAAACCTGCTGACGGCTGCCAAGCATGGAATGTGTGGCTCTACAGAGGAGTTGGTGACACCGCCACAACTTGCAGGCAGGCCTGCTGCCACCTCCTCTACTCCTCCTACTCCATCCTCTTCCATAACCTCTTCCTCGGCTGAGTTCTCTTCTGCTGCTGCGTCTTGCTCAACATCAACGGCACTCCCCCAGCTCCGCAGGTACTATTCTACATCCCGGATACGGCAGTGTCACGCCATCTTGGGGTTGACTTGCCTGAAAGCACACCGGAACAGCACTCCTGTCCGCCCTGAACATACAGGTGGATCAGTGGCTGACTCCGCACCAACTGGAGATTGGCAAAGTGGTTTCTGACAATGGAAGTAATTTGTTGGCGGCATTGAAATTGGGCAAGTTGACACATGTGCCGTACATGGCACATGTGTGTAATATGATCGTACAACGCTTTGTGCATAAGTACCCAGGCTTACAGGACGTCCTGAAGCAGGCCAGGAAGGTGTGTGGCCATTTCAGGCGTTCCTACATGGCCATGGTGAATTTTTATGACAGGGGTGCTAGGACAGCCTCTGCAGAGCTGGGGATTTTTTGCCATGTTACTGGACGCTCATGCGCAATGCCTGTAGGCTCATGCATCTTTTTGAGGAGGTGACAAACCTAGTCAGTTGCACCGAAAACACCATCAGCGACATCATACCATTTGTTTTCTTCCTGCAGCACTGAAGAGTGCTGGATTAGGCCGTAGATGAGCAGGAAGAGGAAGAGTTGTGGTCACCACCAGAAACAGCCTTATCAGCATCGCGTGAAGAGGATTGTGAGGAAGAGGAGTCAGAGGAGGAATGTGGCTTTGAGGAGGAGGAGGAGGAAGACCAACCACAACAGGCATCCCAGGGTGCTCTTTGTCACCTATCTGGTACCGTGGTGTTGTACGTGGCTGGGGGGAAAGAAGATACCTTCAGTGAGATCACTGAGGATGAGGAATGGGATATGAGTAGCTCGGCATCCAACCTTGTGCAAATGGGGTCTTTCATGCTGTTGTGCCTGTTGAGGGACCCTCGTATAAAAAAGCTGAAGGAGAACGACCTGTACTGGGTGTCCACACTACTAGACCCCCGGTATAAGCATTAATTGTCTGAAATGTTACCAAATTCCCGCAAGTCGGAAAGGATGTAGCAATTCCAAAATAAATTTAAAAGTATGCTTTACACAGCGTATAAGGGTGATGTCGCAGCACAACGGGAATCTAACAGGGGAAGAGGTGAAAGTAATCCTCCGACTCCCACGACCACGCCGGCAAGGACAGGATGCTTAACAGATGTGTTGTTGATGGAGGACATACAGAACTTTTTAACTCCTATGCATCGCCACAGCCCTTCAGGGTTCACCCTCAGAGAACGACTTGACCGACAGGTAGCAGACTATCTTGCCTTAACTGCAGATCTCGACACTCTGAGGAGCGATGAACCCCTTGACTACTGGGTGTGCAGGCTTGACCTGTGGCCTGAGCTATCCCAATTTGCGAGAGAACTTCTGGCCTGCCCCGCTTCAAGTGTCCTCTCAGAAAGGAACTTCAGTGCTGCAGGAGGTATTGTCACTGAAAAGAGAAGTCGCCTAGGTCAAAAAAGTCTAGATTACCTCACCTTTATTAAGATGAATGAGGGATGGATCCCGAAGGGAATGACATTGGGCGATATATTCGAGTAAAAAAGGCCTAATGAGATGATCTGCCTTGGGCTATAAATGGTCCACAAGCTTCTGTATGTTATCTTCGAATGCCGGATGACTTGAGTGACTTATCTGCCACCAACTAGGGTTCAAGCCGCAATGTTTTAGGGCACTTTCTGCCAGGGAAACAAACATCAATTTTTCTGGCCGTTGCTGCAGCAGCGGCTGCAACAATACCTAATTTTTCAGGCATGTGTACATGCCAAATTTTTCTGGCCTCTGGTGCTGCACTGTGGCTTCAAAAAACAAAACAAAAAAAGGCAAGTAACAGGGATTAAAGTGATAGGAATAGTAATACTTAACACACCACTCATATCTGGTGGCACAGTAGATTGTACACGCAGTGCCCCAAATTTGAAGTAGGAGGACCGACCAAGCATCTTTTTCCATCTCCCGGTTCCTAAAATCCATGCCATATACACGACCACGTCCCCTGATAGGGGACACCGCAGTGGAAGGTACCTGGCCGAAATTTCTTTGCACAAAAGGCAATCCCCAACCTGTACTCGATTGTGCAAAAGGAAGTAACCTTACCATGGGTCCCAGACTGCACGTCTTGTAATTCTCTGTCTGGGAAATTATCTATCTATCAAATCTATCTATTGATCTATCAAATCTATCTATCTATCTATCTATCATATCTATCAAATGTATCTATTGATCTTTCTATTTAATCTATGTATCTATGTATCTATCTATCTATCTATCAAATCTATCTATCTTGTGGCAATGGGGAGTTTGCGGTTGTGCAAATGGACTGTTTGCGGTTGTTTGCGGTGCATTAAACGGGGAGTTTTATCTGTCACTGTGAAGTGGGCATAACCCTTACACTACCCGATCGATACAACATCATACCTGATGTTTTAAAGCACGTTATTCCAAACAATTTAGGAATGTTAGGTGATTTATGCCCTTTATGGATTAAAACCAGACTCTGCATCAACTATGTAATTTTCCGTAGGAGTTTTGCCATGGATCCCCCTCCGGCATGCCACAATCCAGGTGTTAGTACCCTTGAAACAACTTTTCCATCACTATTGTGGCCAGAAAGAGTCCCTGTGTGTTTTAAAATTCGCCTGCCTATTAAAGTCAATGGCAGTTCACCCGGTTCGCCCGTTCGCGAATAGTTGCGGAAGTTCGCGTCCGCCGTTCGCAAACCGAAATTTTTAGGTTCGCGACATCACTATTAGGCAGCCTAGAGACAACGATTTCCACATAGGTAGCAGTCCTAAGTTTACATTTTACTGCACTCGTAGCGGAGCTGTGTTCAAACATGACCGCTCCATTCCCTGGCTTACTCCGCCCCCCCCCCCCAATATTACTTTTAAATTATATAATACAAATATTACTTCTAAAGGACAAGTGCATTTTTGTGTTTGCAATCAATAGTGTTTTTATTGATGTTCTCATACTAAAAGTTGGAGTTAATATTTTAGCATTTGAAAGTACATACGTCTGAATGTGGTATGGATGTTGCATTGCACAAGTGTGCTGAATCTTCCACAAAAAGAATTTTACTGGGTCGAGCTGTTCTAAATTTTCACTCAAGTAGTTGAATTCTTTACTAAGTTTTATACTATAGATTTGTATTGAAATATATGAAAAATATTGCATACATGCATGCATACACAGTGTATATGTATACACACATATGCACATATATACATAACACATATACACACATACAAATACACACACATGCACACAAACCTTTGAGTCCTTCCTATTTCAGCCATCTTATAATATACCAGATCCCTTTTAATCAGTTTTAAAACATTTTTGTCAATTAAAAAAGCTGTCTTTACATTTAATATGTATATATAGAAGGGAAATACCTTATTTTAATATATTTGTTATGTGTTTGTTTTATGCATTTTTGTTGCACTCAAGCTCAACATAACTCACCAATTGAGTTGTCTACAATATCCATTAAAAGTATAGAGTGCACAAAATATTGTCCATGTCCATGTTGTAAACTTTTTTTATCCACATGTAATAATATATAACTAGATATTGAACTCCGCTTGTAATCTAGGCCATAATCAATTATATATTTGGTTGACATAAATAATATAAAGTACACAAATAAAAAAAATATAATATATGTCACATATTACAGTTATTTGTGTATTGCTTGAAGACTTGTCAGAGACTGTGTAATTTTAACATCTAGCTAAGCATACAATTGATTAAAGTCATTAAAGGGACACTGAATCCAAATTTTTTCTTTTGTGATTCAGATAGAGCATGCAATTTTAAGCAACTTTCTAATTTACTTCTATTATCAAATTTTCTTTATTCTTTTGGTATGTTTATTTGAAATGCAAGAATGTAAGTTTAGATGCCAGCCCATTTTTGGTGAACAACCTGGGTTGTCCTTTCTGATTGGTGGATAAATTCTTCCACTAAATAAAATGTGCTGTCCTGAGGTCTGAACCAAGAAAAAAGCTTAGATGCCTTCTTTTTCAAATAAAGATAGCAAGAGAATGACAAAAAATTAATAATAGGCGTAAATTAGAAAGTTGCTTAAATTTGCATGCTCTATCTAAATCACGAAAGAAAAAAATTGGGTTCAGTGTCCCTTTAAGGTAGCATAAAACATGCATATTAGGAAGCTATATTTTAAGTTTGAAAGAAGTTTCTGTTGACATTTCTAAGTTGCATAACTTTGAACAAGCATGTAATTATGCTGATTGTTATTAATAGTTATTACTGGTGACTGCAAAGAAGTCTAATTTCAATTAAATTGGTTAAGCTGTTTTGTAAGTTATTTGTATTGAAAAAGGGGCATTTTTTTTATAAAGTACTAAAGCTGACTTGGCTAAATGTATTTTCATGAAACTCCGAGCTTTTGAAGTGATCTAATGACCTTTGGTATTTTGGGCCGCGATCCGATATGCAGCGTGACCCACAAAACCCGGCGACGCCAAATTTTGCGCTGGTTTGGTATCACATATACGGTGTAATCTAGAAGTTACGCTCGTATATTTCTGCCTCCGGACATAGTTTTTTGTCCCATAGACAGGTATACCAAACCAGCGCAGTTTGGTATCCAATATACAGCGTAAGGACTTACGTGGCAAAAATGGAGAAATCTTACTCTATTTTCACCTCGCCACAAATTGCAGGCATAGTAAGCCTTACGCTGTGTATTGGAGCCCCGTAACTCCCTAAACTAGCTGCAAAATAAAACCTAACACCTAACGCATGCTCAATGTCTATCTACCTGTCAACCGCGATCCCCCGCCGCAATCCCTAATAAAGTGTTTAACCCCTAAACTGCCGCTCCCGGACCCCATCGCCATCTACATTAAATGTCTAACCCCCTAATGTGAGCCCCCTATACTGTCGCCACCTACATTAAAATTATTAACCCCTAATGTAATCTCCCTACACCGCCGCCATCTATATTAAAATTATTACCCCCTATTGTGAGCCCCTACACCGCCGCCACCTATTTAAACTATATTAACCCCTAATGTGAGCCCCCTACACCGCCGCCACCTATTTAAACTATCTTAACCCCTAATGTGAGCCCCCTACACCGCCGCCACCTATATTAAAATTATTAACCCCTAATCTAATCCCCCTATACCGCCGCCACCTATATTAAATTAATTAACCCCTAATCTAATCCCCCTATACCGCCGCCACCTATATTAAATTAATTAACCCCTAATCTAATCCCCCTATACCACCGCCACCTATATTAAATTAATTAACCCCTAATCTAATCCCCCTATACCGCCGCCACCTATATTAAATTAATTAATCCCTAATCTAATCCCCCTATACCGCCACCACCTATATTAAATTAATTAACCCCTAAAATACAAAAATTTCCCTACCACTAAACCTAAGTCTAACCCTACAAAAAGCCCTGAAAAGGGCTTTTTGCATGGCATTGCCCCAAAGTAACCAGCTCTATTGCCAGCCCTTAAAAGGGCTTTTTGCGGGGCATTGCCCCAAAGTAATCAGATCTTTTACCAGCCCTTAAAAGGGCCTTTTGCGGGGCATTGTCACAAAGTAATCAGCTCTTTTGCCTGTAATCTAAATCCCCCTATACCGCCGCCACCTATAATAAATGTATTACCCCCTAATCTAATCCCCCTATACCGCTGCCACCCATATTAAATATATTAACCCCTAATCTGACCCCCTAAACTGCCGCCACCTATATTAACTATATTAACCCTAATTATATAATTATATTAGGGTTATTATAGTTAATATAGTTATTATATTATATATATTAACTATATTAACCCTAGCTTACGCTAGCACCCCTAACTTAATTATTATTAAAATAAATCTAAATAATATTAATAATATTAACTAAATTATTCCTATTTAAAACTAAATACTTACCTATAAAATAAACCCTAAGATAGCTACAATATAATTCATAATTACATTGTAGCTATTTTAGGGTTTATATTTATTTTACAGGTAACTTGGTATTTATTTTAACTAGGTACAATAGCTAATAAATAGTTAATAACTATTTAATAGCTACCTAGTTAAAATAATTACCAATTTACCTGTAAAATAAATCCTAACCTAAGTTACAAATACACCTACACTATCAATAAATTAAATAAACTACAAATATCTAAACTAAAATACAATTAAATACACCAAACTAAATTACAAAAAATAAAAAAAAAGATTACAAGAATTTAAGCTAATTACACCTATTCTAAGCCCCCAAATAAAATAACAAAGCCCCCCAAAATAAAAAAAATTCCCTACCCTAATCTAAATTACAAAAGTAAACAGCTCTATTACCAGCCCTTAAAAGGGTCTTTTGTGGGGCATTGCCCAAAAGTAATCAGCTCTTTTGCCTGTATAAAAAACAACAACCCCCCCCATTACAACCCACCACCCACATACCCCTACTCTAACCCACCCAATCCCCCCTTAAAAAACCTAAGTCTAACCCCCAAGTGCTCCTTACCTGTCCTGAAGACCGGCGGAGAAGGTCCTATTCCAGGCAGTGAACTCTTCTTCTTCCAGGATCCAGCCGGCGCGGAGCGGAGGAGTTGAAGACCGATGACCACGGAGCTGAAGACCGTCCATCTGGAACTGAAGACCGGCGATGCTGGAACTGAAGATCGGCGATGCTGGAACTGAAGACCGCTGGAACTGAAGACCGGAGCCGGAGAGTGGAGGATCCTCTTCATACGATCGCCGCTGTACACTGAATAGGAATTCAAGGTACGCAATTAAAAATGGCGTCCCTTGAATTCCTATTGGCTGATTTGAGCCTTCAAATTCAAATCAGCCAATCGGATGCAAGCTACTTAAATTCTATTGGCTGATTTGAATAGCCAATAGAATAAGAGCTACTGTAATTCTATTGGCTATCCTAATTTTATTAGGGGGCTTAGAATAGGTGTAATTAGCTTAAAATTCTTGTAATCTTTTTTTATTTTTTGTAATTTAGTGTTTGTTTGTTTTTTGGCTGATTGGATCAGCCAATCGGATTGAACTTGATTCTAATTGGCTGATTCCATCAGCCAATCAGAATATTCCTACCTTAATTCCGATTGGCTGATAGAATCCTATCAGCCAATCGGAATTCGAGGGACGCCATCTTGGATAACGTCATTTTAAGGAACCGTCATTCGTCGTTCAGTCGTCGTCCAGGATGGATGTTCCGCGTCGGAGGTCTTCAGGATGCTGCCGCTCCGCTCCGGATGGATGACGATAGAAGATCCCGCTTGGATAAAGACTTCAATTGGATGGAAGACCTCTTCTGCCCCGCTTGGATGAAGACTTCTACCGGATGGAGGACCTCTTCTTGCTCCGCTTGGATGAAGAATTTGGCTCGGCTGGGTGAAGACGACTCAAGGTAGGGAGATCTTCAGGGGCTTAGTGTTAGGTTTATTTAAGGGGGGTTTGGGTTAGATTAGGGGTATGTGGGTGGTGGGTTGTAATGTTGGGGGGGGGTATTGTATGTTTTGTTTTACAGGCAAAAAAGCTGAACTTCTTGGGGCATGCCCCGCAAAGGGCCCTGTTCAGGGCTGGTAAGGTAAAAGAGCTTTGAAATTTAGTAATTTAGAATAGGGTAGGGCATTTTTTTTATTTTGGGGGGCTTTGTTATTTTATTAGGGGGTTTAGAGTAGGTGTAATTAGTTTAAAATTGTTGTAATATATTTCTAATGTTTGTAAATATTTTTTTATTTTTTGTAACTTAGTTCTTTTTTATTTTTTGTACTTTAGTTAGTTTATTTCATTGTAGTTATTTGTAGGTATTGTATTTAATTAATGTATTGATAGTGTAGTGTTAGGTTTAATTGTAGGTAATTGTAGGTATTTTATTTAATTAATTTAATGATAGTATAGTGTTAGGTTTAATTGTAACTTAGGTTAGGATTTATTTTACAGGTAATTTTGTACTTATTTTAACTAGGTAACTATTAAATAGTTCTTAACTATTTAATAGCTATTGTACCTGGTTAAAATAAATACAAAGTTACCTGTAAAATAAATATAAATCCTAAAATAGCTATAATATAATTATAATTTATATTGTAGCTATATTAGGATTTATTTTACAAGTAAGTATTTAGCTTTAAATAGGAATAAGTTATTTAATAAGAGTTAATTAATTTCGTTAGATTTAAATTATATTTAAGTTAGGGGGGTGTTAGTGTTAGGGTTAGACTTAGCTTTAGGGGTTAATACATTTATTAGAATAGCGGTGAGCTCCAGTCGGCAGATTAGGGGTTAATGTTTGAAGTTAGGTGTCAGCGATGTTAGGGAGGGCAGATTAGGGGTTAATTCTATTTATTATAGGGTTAGTGAGGCGGATTAGGGGTTAATAACTTTATTATAATAGCGGTGCGGTCCGGTCGGCAGATTAGGGGTTAATAAGTGTAGGCAGGTGGAGGCGACGTTGTGGGGGGCAGATTAGGGGTTAATAAATATAATATAGGGGTCGGCGGTGTTAGGGTCAGCAGATTAGGGGTACATAGGGATAATGTAAGTAGCGGCGGTTTACGGAGCGGCAGATTAGGGGTTAATAATAATATGCAGGGGTCAGCGATAGCGGGGGCGGCAGATTAGGGGTTAATAAGTGTAAGGTTAGGGGTGTTTAGACTCAGGGTACATGTTAGAGTGTTAGGTGCAGACGTAGGAAGTGTTTCCCCTTAGCAAACAATGGGGCTGCGTTAGGAGCTGAACGAGGCTTTTTTGCAGGTGTTAGGTTTTTTTTCAGCTCAAACAGCCCCATTGTTTCCTATGGGGGAATCGTGCACAAGCACGTTTTTGAGGCTGGCCGCATCCGTAAGCAACTCTGGTATCGAGAGTTGCAGTTGCGTTAAATATGCTCTACGCTCCTTTTTTGGAGCCTAACGCAGCCATTCTGTGGACTCTCAATACCAGAGTTATTTTAAAGGTGTGGCCAGAAAAAAGCCAGCGTTAGCTACGCGGGTCATTACCGACAAAACTCTAAATCTAGCCGTTAGGTTTTTTTATGCGGCGGCAGTTTCTAAAGTGCCGTAAGTCACTGGCGATTCCAGAAATTTGTACTTACGCAGATTTCTGGACATTGCTGGTTTGTTAGACTTACGGCACTTTAGCCTCTGAGATAGCTCAAGTTGTGAGCTGAAACTACGGGCGGCGCATGTTTCCACATTTGCGCCAAAACCTGCGCCGTATATCGGATTGCGGCCTATATCGTCATCTGACACGCTCAGTAGAGTGTTTCTTCTTCATTATCAAACTAGCTTCAGTTCAGGTGTCCGTCAGCATGGGAAGTCTATTTCTGTTTTTGCTTCTACAGAATAGTAAGTGCTTGATTCTCAAAATCTTTACCGCCTCAAGAGAAATTATAAGGGAGGCTTCAGGGACAGAGCTTAAAGTGAATTAATACCCATATGCTAAATCACCTGAAGGCAACATAACTGTATAAAGCTGACAACAAAATATTAGATGAACATCTTCATGTAAAAGTAAGATATTTTACCTCAAAATTCCTTCAGCTCACCAGAGAAAGTGCTTTGTGATCAGAACTACTTTTTTTTTTTACTGTCATCTGCATGGTGAAAAAACAGACTTCATCAGTGCTGAGATCACACTTTCCTTTACTGTGATCTCATGGGGTTTCACTTAAATCCAAAGATTTAATTGTACATTTCCTTAAACTGATGAGGGAAATAAGGTGACTATACCTGCACATGCCAAATGCACACTTCATTGAAACTTATTGGACTAGCATCCTGAGTGGTTGCTTAAAGTCTCTTTACAATGGGATGTGGCTACTGAAAAAATATTTGAGGTAACAGATCTTCCTTTTCTTTAGGTGATATTTACTATTTAGCTTTTTACAGATATGCTGCATCACTTTTAAGCAATGGAGCACAAAAAGTAATAACGCTCTCTAGGATAGAAATCCCACAGGGGAAAGTGATATTAAAATGAGAGCACCTGGCCCTAATATAAATTCTATCGGCTAGATAGAATTTTTCATTTTGAGCTGTGCAGTGCTAACGAGCAGTTTTCTCTCACCGCTCACTTACCAACAGCGCTGGTATTACAGGTTTTTACCTGGCGTTAAAAGGCAAGAAGTGAGCATAGAGCAAAATTGAGCTCCTTACTGCACTCCAATACCAGCGCTGCTTAAGTCAGCGGTGAGCTAGTGTAACATGCTTGTGCATGATTTCCCCATAGGAGTCAACGGGGAGAGCCGGCTGAGAAAAAGTCTAACACCTGCATAAATGCAGCATAAAACTCAGTAACGCAGCCCCATTGATTCCTATGGGGAATCACATTTTATGTTTACACCTAACATCCTAATCTGAACCCCGAGTCTAAACACCCTAATCTTACACTTATTAACCATTAACCTGCCACCCCCAGCATCGCCGACACCTGCATTATATTTTTAACCCCTAATCTGCCGCTCCGGACACCGCCGCCACCTACATTATAGTTATGAACCCCTAATCTGCTGCCCCCAACGTTGCCGCCACTATACTAAATGCATTAAACCCTAAACCTAAGTCTAACTCTAACCCTAAAACCCCCTAACTTAAATATAATTTAAATAAATCTAAATAAAATTACTATAATTAACTAAATAATTCCTATTTTAAACTAAATACTTACCTATAAAATAAACCCTAAGATAGCTACACTATAACTAATAGTTACATTGTAGCTAGCTTAGGGTTTATTTTTATTTTACAGGCAAGTTTGCATTTATTTTAACTAGGTACAATAGTTATTAAATAGTTATTAACTATTTAATAACTACCTAGCTAAAATAAATACAAAAGTACCTGTATAATAAAACCTAACCTAAGTTACAATAACACCTACCACTACACTTTAATTACATAAATTAACTAAATTAAATACAAATACCTAAATTAAATTAAATTAGCTAAAGTACAAAAAACCCCCACTAAATTACAGAAATTAATAAACAAATTACAGATAGTTAAACTAATTACACCTAATATAATAGCCCTATTAAAATAAAAAAGCCCCCCCCAAAAAAAAAAACTAAAAAAATCTACCAATAGCCCTTAAAAGGGCCTTTTGCGGGGCATTGCCCCAAAGTAATCAGCTCTTTTACCTGAAAAATAAATACAAACAACCCCCCCAATAGTAAAACCCACCACCCACACAACCAACCACCAAAATAAAATACTATCTAAAAAAACTAAGCTCCCCATTGCCCTAAAAAGGGCATTTGGATGGGCATTGCCCTTAAAGGGGCAGTTAGCTCGTTTGCGGACCAAACCCTAATCTAAAAAATAAAACCCACCCAATACACCCTTAAAAAAACCTAACACTAACCCCCTGAAGATCGACTTACAGTTCTGAAGACCCAACATCCATCCTTAAGGAAGCGACAGAAGTCTTCATCCAACCGGGCCGAAGTCCTCAACGAAGCCGGGAGAAGTCTTCATCCAAGCCGGGTGAAGTGGTCCTCCAGACTAGCAGAAGTCTTCATCCAGACAGCATCTTCTATCTTCATCCATCTGACATGGAGAGGCTCCATCTTCAAGACATCCGACGTGGAACATCTTCTTCAAATGACGGCTTCTTACTGAATGATGGTTCCTTTAAGTGATGTCATCCAAAATGGCGTCCCTAAGATTACGATTGGCTGATAGAATTTTATCAGCCAATTGAAATTAAGGTAGAAAAAATCCTATTGGCTGATGCAATCAGCCAATAGGATTGAGCTGGTTGGGTTTTATTTTTTAGATTAGGGTTTGGGATGCAAAAGAGTTAACTGCCATTTTAAGGGCAATGCCCATCCAAATGCCCTTTTCAGGGCAATGGGGAGCTTAGGTTTTTTTCGATAGTATTTTATTTGGGGGGTTGGTTGTGTGGGTGGTGGGTATTACTGTTGGGGGGGTTGTTTGTATTTATTTTTCAGGTAAAAGAGCTGATCAGTTTGGGGCAATGCCCCACAAAATGTCCTTTTAAGGGCTATTGGTAGTTTAGTTTAGTTTAGGCTAGGTTTGTATTTTTTTGGGGGGTGGCGGGGTATTTTTATAGGGCTATAAGATTAGGTGTAATTAGTTTAATTTTTTTATTATTTTCTGTAATTTAGTGGGGTTTTTTTGTACTTTAGCTAATTTAATTTAATTTAGGTATTTGTATTTAATTTAGTTAATTTATTTGATTATAGTGTAGTGTTAGGTGTTATTGTAACTTAGGTTAGGTTTTATTTTACAGGTACTTTTGTATTTATTTTAGCTAGGTAGTTATTTAATAGTTAATATCTATTTAGTAACCATTCTACCTAGTTAAAATAAATACAAGCTTGCCTGTAAAATTAAAATAAAGCCTAAGCTAGATACAATGTAACTATTAGTTATATTGTAGCTAGCTTAGGGTTTATTTTATAGGTAAGTATTTAGTTTTAAATAGGAATAATTTAGTTAATTATAGTAATTTTTATTTAGATTTATTTAAATTATATTTAAGTTAGGTGGTGCTAGGGTTAAGGTTAGACTTAAGTTTAGGAGTTAATAAATATAATATAGTGGCGGCGACGTTGGGGGTGGCAGATTAGGGGTTAATAAATGTAGGTAGGTTGTGGCGATGTTAGAGACTGCAGATAAGGGGTTAATAATATTTAACTAATGTTTGCGAGGCGGGAGTGCGGCGGTTTAGGGGTTAATATGTTTATTATAGTTGCGGCAATGTCCGGAGCGGCAGATAAGGGGTTAAAAAATGTATTATAGTGTTTGCAATATGGGAGGGCCTCGGTTTAGGGGTTAATAAGTAGTTTATGTGTGAGTGTTAGTGAATTTTTTAGCACTTTAGTTATGAGTTTAATGTTACGGCGTTGTACCATAAAACTCTTAACTACTGACTTTTAAATGCGTTAGGACTCTTGACGGGGTAGGGTGTACCGCTCACTTTTTGGCCTCCCAGGTCAGACTCGTAATACCAACGCTATTGAAGTCCCATTGAAAATAGACTTTACAAAGTTTTCGTAAGTTGGTTTGCGGTAAGGCCAAAAAAGTGTGCGGTGACGCTAAACCTTCAAGACTCGTAATACCAGCTGGTGTAAAAAAGCAGCGTTAGGACCTCTTAACGCTGCTTTTTTACCCTAACGCACAACTCGTAATCTAGTCGTATGTTTGTACCAAATACAAATTAAACTGATTTTTTTTTCTCTGCTGTTTAACTTGCATTTTATTATATTTATATTATTTTTCTTTCAGTTAAAGGGACAGTCTACACCAGAATTTTTATTGTTTTAAAATATAGATAATCCCTTTAATACCCATTCCCCAGTTTTGCATAACCAACACAGTTATATTAATATACTTTTAATCTCTGTGATTATCTTTATTTATGTATTTTTTTATTTATAAAATATTTTACCAAGAAGGATACATTGAGATTTCTCTCGTTTTCAAGTATGTCCTGGGTCCACAAAACATTGCATTGATACAATAGGGTACAATAAAATACAAAAACAATAATAATACACAATATATGCAAAAAAATTGACATAGAACAGGTAGGAAATATTTAATCAACCATGACAGGTGCATTCTGTTTTGAGGATATTAGGCTTGGGGAAGGTTTGAAAGTGTGCGGGAGGTCATTCCATAATTGTGGTGCTCTGTAGGAAAAGGAGGTTCGAGCTGCTTTCTTTTTGTATTGAATCAAGCTAAATAATGTGCTGGTATTGGATTGGAGGTTATAGGAGCTGGGAATAGCTGGGGAGAGCATTCTGCTAAGGTAGGGTGGGAGCTTCCCAGAAAGGCTCTTAAACACAAGGCAGGAAAGATGGAGGGAGCGTCTGGATTCCAGTTACAGCCAGTTTAGTTATTTTAGCATGTCACAATGGTGGGTCCTGTAGTTATATTGTAGCACAAAGCGGCAGAATGAGTTACACAATGTATTAAGTTTATTAAGGTGAGTTTGCGGTGCAGGTGCATAAACTACGTCCCCGTAATCCATGATAGGCATCAGCATTTGCTGTAAATCTTTTCCTTTACTGTAGGGCTGAGGCAGGATTTGTTTCTGTACAGGGCACCTAGTTTTGGATAAAGTTTAAATGCAAGTTTTTCTATGTGGAGGCCAAAAGATAGATTGGGGTCTAACAACATACCTAAGTATTTGAAAGAGTGGACTGCGGGCAGCGTGCAATTGGATTTTGTTTTGATGCGTAGATGGGAATTTTGTAATTTGTGTAATTTAGGTCCCGTTCCAAAGATCATTGTGACAGTTTTGTCAGTGTTTAGGAAGAGTTTGTTTTTTGAGATCCACTTTTCTACCTCTGTGAATTGGTCTTGGAGCACTGCTTCAAGCTGTAGCAGATTGGAATTGTTTGCATAGATTACCATGTCATCTGCGTACATGTGTACAGTTGAGGATTTGCAGACATTAGGCAGATCATTTATAAATAATGTGAATAGTAGGGGGCCGAAAATGGAACCTTGGGGAACACCACACGTGACTGGGAGAGGGAGAGAGTCACTGACAGAAACGGAGACATATTGTGATTGATTCGATACATATGATCGAAACCAGGTTAGTGGACGATCACCAATACCTGAGTTTTTTAGTTTGAGCAGTAGTATGTCGTGGTCTACTGTGTCAAAGGCCTTTGCAAAATCAAGGAAAATAGCTCCAGTTAGGTCTCCTTGTTCCATGCCAGTTTGGATGTCGTTTCAAACTTTTAGGAGGGCAGTTGTAGTGGAGTGATTCAGACAAAAACCTGATTAATTAGGGGTCAGATAGTTAGATTGTTGGTAATACTTACATAGTTGTGTATTTTCTAAGATTTTTGACAATACTGGGAGCAAAGATATAGAACGATAATTAGAAACCAAGTTTAACTCCCCACATTTATGGATAGGCACTACTCTTGCAGTTTTAGATATCTTGTATCTAAGCCTCTGCTAACTGCCCATTTATTTCAGTTCTTTTGACAGACTTGCAGTTTTGCCAATCAGTGCCTGCTCCCAGATAACTTCACATGCACAAGCACAGTGTTATCTATACGAAACACATGAACTAACACCCTATAGTGGTGAAAAACTGTTAAAATGCTTTCAACTAAGAATACCAAGAGAACAAAGCAAAATTGGTGATAAAAGTAAATTGGAAAATTGTTTAAAATTACATGCCCTATCTGAATCATGAAAGTTTACTTAGGCCTAGACTGTCCCTTTAAATAATTCTATTGTAAACTTTGAACAAAGTTCACCTATAGCTTGTCAGATAAATCACATGTAACATGATATAAGGTAATTATAAAATTACCTAGTTTGATGTCTGGAATGAGTTGAGCAGAGGATAAACTGCAGGAACTCATCAGAGTGATAGACACATAGAGGCCTATTTATTAAAGGTCTGTTGGACCTGATCCGACAGTGCGGATCAGGTCCGACAGACCTCGCTGAATGCGGAGAGCAATACGCTCTCCGTATTCAGCATTGCACCAGCAGCTCTTGTGAGCTGCTGGTGCAACACCACCCCCTGCAGATTTGCGGCCAATCAGCCGCCAGAAGGAGGGTGTCAACCCGATCGTACTCGATCGGGTTGAATTGTGGTGATCTCTGTCTGCCTGCTCAGAGCAGGCAGACAGGTTATGGAGCAGCAGTCTTTAAACCGCTGCTTCATAACTGCTGTTTCTGGTGAGCCTGCAGGCTCGCCAGAAACACGGGCCATCAAGCTCCATTCGGAGCTTGATAAATGGGCCTCATGATCTTTAGACAGCCCAGGTGTCAAAACCAGAAGACCTTGCCAAGACCATGCATTAAAACAGGAGGCTAAAGCAAGTGCATTCCAATAATAAGCAAATAAGTCAGTTTATGGTTAGTGTATCTCAGTGAAGGGGACAGACAAGTTGTGTATACCCGAAACTTTGCCAGGGTCATATGCATGCACACCACACTTACATCCACATAGGTACACCATAAATACACATACTCATAAGAATTTAAAATCAGACTTTCCAATATCACACCACACATACACACACTCATATGCATGATCACCACACATACATACACTAAAAAGCACGCTCAACACACATACACACTGCACGTACTCTCCACACATACACACTCATATGCATGCACACCATACATACACACACTCATATGCACGCACACCACACATGCACATGAACGCACATAACATATGCACGCACTCACATGTACACATGCACACCACTGATACATCAACATAAACACACTCATATGCATGCACATCACACAAGCACACACTCATATGCACACACACTACACACACCCACCCACTCATATGCATGCACACCACACATACACACACTAAAAAGCACGCTCAACACACATACACACTGCACGTACTCTCCACACATACACATTCATATGCATGCACACCATACATACACACACTCATATGCACGCACACCACACATGCACATGAACGCACATAACATATGCACGCACTCACATGTACACATGCACACCACTGATACATCCACATAAACACACTCACATGCATGCACACCACACATGCACACACTCACATGCACACACACCACACATGCATACACATACACAAACTCATATGCATGCACATCACACAAAAACACACTCATATGCACACACACTACACACATATACACCCACTCATATGTTTGCACATCACACATTCACACACTCATATGCAAGAACACCACACATGCAAGCACACCACACATACACCCACATGCAGACACTCATATGCACACATTTATATGCACACTCACCACCCATACACAAACTGATATGCATGAACACCACACATACACCCAAAGACACCCACTACTATGTATGCACAATGTACATACATACACACACTTATATTCATGCTAACCACACTAACATGCAAGCACACCACACATGCACCCAATCATATGCATGCACACTATATATACACACATTCATATACAAAACACAACACACATGAATGCACACCACAGATACAACTACATTAAACACTCATAGGCACACACAACACACACCACATATACACACACTCATAAGCATGCACACCACACACACACAAATACACTCACGCATATGTATGCACACCAGACTTATATCCACTCATATGCATGCACAGCACACATACACCCACTTAACACACTCAAAGGCATGCACATCACACACACTCATATACACACACGCCACACATACATATATTCATGTGCACGTATATATATATATATATATATATATATATACATATATATATATATATATATATAGGGAGTGCAGAATTATTGGGCAAATGAGTATTTTTACCACATCATCCTCTTTATGCATGTTGTCTTACTCCAAGCTGTATAGGCTCGAAAGCCTACTACCAATTAAGCATATTAGGTGATGTGCATCTCTGTAATGAGAAGGGGTGTGGTCTAATGACATCAACACCCTATATCAGGTGTGCATAATTATTAGGCAACTTCCTTTCCTTTGGCAAAATGGGTCAAAAGAAGGACTTGACAGGCTCAGAAAAGTAAAAAATAGTGAGATATCTTGCAGAGGGATGCAGCACTCTTAAAATTGCAAAGCTTCTGAAGCGTGATCATCGAATAATCAATCGTTTCATTCAAAATAGTCAACAGGGTCGCAAGAAGCGTGTGGAAAAACCAAGGTGCAAAATAACTGCCCATGAACTGAGAAAAGTCAAGCGTGCAGCTGCCAAGATGCCACTTGCCACCAGTTTGGCCATATTTCAGAGCTGCAACATCACTGGAGTGCCCAAAAGCACAAGGTGTGCAATACTCAGAGACATGGCCAAGGTAAGAAAGGCTGAAAGACGACCACCACTGAACAAGACACAAAAGCTGAAACATCAAGACTGGGCCAAGAAATATCTCAAGACTGATTTTTCTAAGGTTTTATGGACTGATGAAATGAGAGTGAGTCTTGATGGGCCAGATGGATGGGCCCGTGGCTGGATTGGTAAAGGGCAGAGAGCTCCAGTCCGACTCAGACGCCAGCAAGGTGGAGGTGGAGTACTGGTTTGGGCTGGTATCATCAAAGATGAGCTTGTGGGGCCTTTTTGGGTTGAGGATGGAGTCAAGCTCAACTCCCAGTCCTACTGCCAGTTTCTGGAAGACACGTTCTTCAAGCAGTGGTACAGGAAGAAGTCTGCATCCTTCAAGAAAAACATGATTTTCATGCAGGACAATGCTCCATCACACGCGTCCAAGTACTCCACAGCGTGGCTGGCAAGAAAGGGTATAAAAGAAGAAAATCTAATGACATGGCCTCCTTGTTCACCTGATCTGAACCCCATTGAGAACCTGTGGTCCATCATCAAATGTGAGATTTACAAGGAGGGAAAACAGTACACCTCTCTGAACAGTGTCTGGGAGGCTGTGGTTGCTGCTGCACGCAATGTTGATGGTGAACAGATCAAAACACTGACAAAATCCATGGATGGCAGGCTTTTGAGTGTCCTTGCAAAGAAAGGTGGCTATATTGGTCACTGATTTGTTTTTGTTTTGTTTTTGAATGTCAGAAATGTATATTTGTGAATGTTGAGATGTTATATTGGTTTCACTGGTAAAAATAAATAATTGAAATGGGTATATATTTGTTTTTTGTTAAGTTGCCTAATAATAATGCACAGTAATAGTCACCTGCACACACAGATATCCCCCTAAAATAGCTAAAACTAAAAACAAACTAAAAACTACTTCCAAAAATATTCAGCTTTGATATTAATGAGCTTTTTGGGTTCATTGAGAACATGGTTGTTGTTCAATAATAAAATGAATCCTCAAAAATACAACTTGCCTAATAATTCTGCACTCCCTGTTTATATATATATATATATATATATATATATATATATATATATATATATATATATATATATATATATATACACTAAGAATACTTTGGGACAGGAGTTTTGTACCATCCTAAAAAAGCATAAATTACACATAAAATACATAGGTCAAACATAGGCCTTAACACATACAGAAGACATAACAGTGTCAGCACTAAGACAAAAATTGATCTATATAATTTCATATTCCAGTTATTTATATACCATTAAATACAAATATGAGAGTGTAACAGCTATCAACAGTTTGAATCTACATGTAATGTAAGGCAAGAAGCACATGGGAAAAGTCACTTCCTCTTTGATTACATAAATAAGACTCAAACAAAATATGGACTGTACATCTTATATCAAAAGCAAACAGCATATTACGTGAATAGTTTTATAGAAAAATCAGCGATGGTTCATAAAGGTAGAGTGTGTATGAACAGAGTGAATATTACAAAACAAAAAGGTGAGATTACACAAAACATTTAAATAGTGGTCCAAATTATCCTATAATTGGTATGAATCAGAAGTTATTGTTTTACAACACTTGGATAAAAGGAAGTGTCATGGCTACGCAACATATTATTTAAAGCAACAATGTAGAAATATCAACAACATACAAGGAGGAGGTGAAGGAGCAGAGTACTCCAAGCTACAGTTCCAGTCTTCTTCACTCCATACATCAGCTCTTGCACTCCTGTAGACTAAAGCTTCCTTTTTTGTGTCTCCTATAATTCACTGGCTTCATGCCTGGTCTCTTCCCTCCTACTGATTAAGCACCAGTATTAGGATTCAGCAGCCATCAACATAGCTCTGATGCTCAATCCTGGCCTGGAACAAAACAAATTTGACAACAGAGATAAATTGAAAAAAAAAAAAAAAATTGGATGCTGTGTCTTAAACAAAAATAAAGTTTTTGGGCTTCATATCTCTTTAAATGTAATAAAACTTTAAGGACAAGAATTTAAATCTAAAGTAAATTAAATTACAAATGCCCTGATAATCAAAAGTGCTGCGAGGTGGTGATATATTCAAAAGGGATCCGAATTGATGTCAAGAAAATCAGCTAATTATTCAAAAGTGTGGACATTACTGCTTAAAGGCAGCATTGCAGAGAGGCGTTTTACTATACATTGCAATGGGTGAAAATTTTGGCGAAATATTCCAAGCAGCATTGGCACTGCCATTAGCGATGTAAAGTAAAGGATCCCTTTTAAAAATGTAGCACTGAGCCTAATAAATATACCTATGTACCCTTATACTGCCATAACCCCATCATAATCCACAACCCCTCAATGCAAAAAAAACCTAACCTATTAGGTTTAGGGTTAAAAATATTAGGGGGTGGTTAGGTTAATAATTTATGGCAGATTAAGGGTTAATAGTGTAGCATAGTTAGGTTGCACTTGTGGTGAATGCGAGTACGGGGTTAATAGTTTACAGTAACAGTATATCTATATACAATGTTTAAATGATTTGCATTTTCCTGTATAACGCATATTAATTTAAGTATTGTATAGAATTTAAACATGTTTTATTTTCTGTGTTAAAAAATGTTTAAAATCTATACAATACTTAAATTAATATGCATTTTACAGGAAATTGCATATCATTTAAACATTGTATATACTGTACATATATCAACATTGCTCCTATATAATAGGGAGTGTTTTTTTTTCCTTATAAGTCAGGTATAGTGAAGACATGAAGTAGATAAAAGGGTTCTGAACTTTAAATGCTAGTTTGAGCATAAGACATATATAAATAAATAAATATATATATATATATATATATATATATATATATATATAATTTATCGAGAGCTATATTTATAGTGCTTTGTGATAAAAAAAATAACACAATTGTACACTTTGCAGTAGAAAGTAGTTTTCAGCTGTTATTGAATACATAGGGAGATGAAAATCAACTATTTGTGCAGTTTATATTGAGCCCATGAATAGCTTTTGGGTTGTTGTCTGCATTTAATGGAGTGAACTTGTTGTCTCTTTCTCCTAGGGGCAAAGGGTTAACATGCCCTTTACAACTAGTAATGACAAATTTTAAAAATTAATTTAAATATGAAGAACACATACATGCTCAATAAAATGGTATGACTATTTAAGAATATGTGGTCTTATATGCTGTATATAAAAAATATACCAATAAATATATAGGGTTTGATTAATTGGAGCACATTTGGTAGCACAAGCTGGTATTACAAGTGGATTTTAACCAAAGCATCTTAACAAGGTCAAAACTATTTTTTTGTGCATCCTAAACTTTTAATGAATAGTGCAGGGTGCTCTATTATCTATCTGATTATTCTTGCATTGAAAAATGTTGAGCCTGATCACAGTACAAAATACCTCTGTAAAATTTAGCGTTTTCAAGATCTTAAGGAAACCATTAAAATTAATAGAATAGCACAGTACTGCATGAACTCCAGTACAATTACGATATCTAACATGATTTAGTGTGCACCCCCATAGAAGTTAAGCACCCCATGTTAGCTCACCCTAGATTATCGCTTCAGTAATAAATAATAGCTTTTGACTTTGCTGAACAACAATGAAAGTGGGGGTAGGGCTACACTTTACATCTGACAAAATGTCTGTGTGCTTGTGAAATGGAAGAGGGAAGAATGTAAACCTAGTAGAATGAAAAGCCATTATAACATTAACCTTCCCAAATGATTTAATGGTTTATGTCTTACAGATGACACCACCAACCACCATCAATTTAAACGAGTTGCTATATAGGGTGAAAAATGATGTGTCAAGACTTAAAGGGACACTGAACCCAAATTTTTTCTTTAGTGATTCAGATAGAGCATGAAATTTTAAGCAACTTTCTAATTTACTCCTATTATCAAATTGTCTTCATTCTTGGTATCTTTATTTGAAATGCAAGAATGTAAGTTTAGATGCCGGCCTATTTTTGGTGAACAACCTGGGTTGTTCTTGCTGATTGGTGGATAAATTCATCCACCAATAAAAAAGTGCTGTCCAGAGTCCTCAACCAAAAAGAAGCTTAGATGCCTTCTTTTTCAAATAAAGATAGCAAAAGAACGAAGAAAAATTGATAATAGGAGTAAATTAGAAAGTTGCTTAAAGGGGGCAGAGCTAGCCACTGAACTGACTAGACGTGTGTGTGCTGAGCTCCAAAAGTTAATAGATAAAAAGAGCTATACAAAGGGTGAATTTTTCTGATCAAAGACAAATTAAGCTGTTAGCTCTTGTAGGTAGACACTATATCTCTGTAGGGTGACCTGTTTTATCTGCCTTATTTGCCTTAATAGCCATCACAGAGCCAGCTAACTACAGTGCTATGAGCGGCACCTGCTGCTGCTGAAGAGAGATCAGGCGCCATTGGCTATAACCCGGAGGGCTGGGGATCCACTCTAGGTTGCTCAATTACCACTCAAGCCTGCCTAGATCTTATTGCATAGCCCATCTACTGCTACCATCACCCAAGCAGCTATCGGCTAACACTAACGGACCTCAGACCAGATTTCAACCCATAACTGCAGCTGTCTCCTTGCTCCGGAGGGTCGGGGCTCCGCTCTGGAGTAACTGTGTTTCCATTTGACAACCTTCACCTGTTACCTGTCTCCACTAGCCAGCACCGCTCCGGAGGGCCGGGGATCCGCTCCGGAGCAATCAACTACCAACATCTACTGCGCTGGAGAAGCTGTCTTCTGATCAGGAGCCCTGCTCGGATACTCTTGGAGACTTTGGCGATCCCGGAGTGGTACATATCAGAAGAGATATACTCATCCCCCACACCTTCACAAATAGCGGGCAGAGCTGAGGAACGTGCCGGAACCTCTGGGGCCTTGCAATACAGGGATAATCTGGCCGGACCTCTGTGTTGCGCAGACCACAAAAAAAGGCGTGAAAACCCGCCATCTTGTGGCCTCCTCACTCCTAAATCGGATTAGGAGTGACAACCAGCTGACGGACAGATCCTCTGCTGCTGAGACTACCCAACGAGAGACTACTCAGCTTCTCATCACAGCGTTCCCTACTCCAAGAACCGGGTAAGAACTTGTCAGTATATCTGGCACTCCTCACTGCTCCCTTAGACCCCGGTGAGTAGGTTGCACATAGATAACACCGAGACTCTTGCCGGCTAATACTCAGGGCCTTTCAAATAAAACACTTTTTTCCTGCTTTACCATTCTACTGAATACCCGTTGTGAATGTAACCCTACCCTCGGAACAAGGTTTTGTGCCCTTAATATCACTTATCCATTGAGACCAGCTACAGTTGTTTGGATTCTGTAGGAACAAAGTACAATAAAAAGATATTACTACAGAACTACCTAAATAACCCCTTGTTACACATATAGGTAGTACTACTCCCAAAGGAGCAGCCCCTATATTGCTGGACAGATCATCCATACCCACCCCCCTCTACCCGGGGGCAACAACAAAGCCTGCAGTTGTATTTCATAGCAGGGGATTTGATTTCAGCATTTGATTAGGTTACTAGCCCTAACTTCATCTACCTTGGATGCTTGATCCTATGTGATACATTGGTACCCATAGGTTTAGGGAGCTGGGTCCTACTGCCACAAACTAGAGCAAAGTGACTGTAACATACCCCTTTGTTCCTCACACCACCTCCTTACTATTGTGGAACTCTGTACAGTCCTTGCTTCAGGGACATCATCATACAAGTCTCCTTCCCACTAATACTAGCTGCTGCGCCAGCTTTATTGTCCTTAGGTTCATAGCCCAAGGTGGAGTGTGTTTTCATATTTTGCCTTAACCTTATGCCTTTTTTTCCCACAGGTTTCTAAAGTATATTAATTTGCTATGCATATATTGATCTTGCCATATTCTAGGTACTCTCCTACTTCATTTTGGTATTAACTGCTACTTTGACAGATTTCACTTTTAGTCAATATTTAGACCATTACACCTCTATATTGTGCAGTACATTATATTGTATAGTATAAATCAAGCTTCCTATTATTGTAGTGCGGCCACAGATAAGTTAAACTGAGACATTTTACTACATATAACTTAATTTTCCTTTTTAGATCACAGGTGTGTCCTCTCCTCCCCTTTCCCGCTAAGCTGTTGCTAGCGGGTCAAATCCCTGCTCCCTTTTCCACTATCGTCATATAGTGACAACATCCCCAGGGGAGGACAGCATAGGGCTGTCGCTAATTGAGGCCTGCTTAGAGTGCTATTGGATTGGTATTTACCATGTATATTTAACCCCATAGGGTATAACCCCCAATGTAAACCTACATAGATACAGAGCTCACTAACCTGTGTTAATTGTTGGTGTCTTCTTCCTCAACTATATCTTTCTATAGTGATGATGTGCTAAAAATCTAAATAGGAGGCGGTGTGGTGTCCCAATTCATTCATACTAAAGAGCTACTCCTGGACCCCTTTACTGTGGCCTATTCTCTTGCTAAGAGGTGCTCTCAGAATACTGCCACGATGTCCCACTCCAACAAGGGAGGGGGGAAAAAAATAAACAAACAGATGCTCCTAAAAGAACAGTAGCAGACCGCTTCCATAGTAAATTTATCTCTGAGAGAGAGTTGTCAGATGACGACTCAAGACATTCTCCCATCCAGCATGAAGACGAACTTACCACACATCCCTCTGGAGCGAGAGCCGCTGAAAGTTCTGAAACATCCTCACTGAGAAAGCTTCTCAGCGCATTATTGGCTAAAATGGATACTCACCATACTTCTATGAAGCTTGAACTCAAGTCCTCTGTGGCGGAACTCAAGTGAGACATAGCAACCCTGGGAGAGAGGTCGGAAATCATGGAACATAAACATGAAGATCTCGCTACCGACCATTCCAACCTTCTGGCATATACACAAACACTGGCTAAACTGATCTCTGATTTGGAGGGGAAACTGGCTGATCTGGAAGATAGATCCAGACGCAATAATGTCCGTATCAGAGGTATTCCGGAGAGTGTCGCAGCCAGTGATCTTTCTCAATATCTAATTGCCCTGTTTGCCTCTCTCCTAGGCTCTTCTCAAGGCCCAGACTCCAGAATTGATAGGGCTCACAGAGCCCTAAGAGTTCGAAACTCCAATCAGTCTCAACCGAGGGATGTAATTGTCATACTGCATTATTATGACTTTAAAGAAAAAATCTTGAAAGCAGCATTCCTCAATAAAGAACTACCTGAAACTTATAAGGAGATCCAGTTTTTCCCAGATCTTTCGTCACACACATTGGCTAGAAGATCTTTTTTTCCAGTTACGCAGTGTTTACGCAAACACTCAATAAAATACAGATGGGGCTTTCCAGTAAAGTTGTTTTTCCAATTTGATGGCAACACTTTCACCATCTTCAACATTAAACAAGGAATGGAAACGCTGAGTAAGCTGAACCTTCTTCAGAACTCCCCTGTGGTTTCCGCCCCCGGGTCAGACCCTCGGAAGATGCCTCAGGAAGACTCCACTCAAGGCCCCCCTTCACAAGCTCAATCCACACTTCTGAGAGCTTCTGCCCTGGAATGGGCCTCACAACCTAGACGCTCACCCCCGCCTTTTAAAAGACGAAATATGTCCAACCAGGAGCCCTCTTGAGACAGTTAGCAGTTTCCATCTGAGTTTGCTCTCCTACTTTTGAGGAATTAAGAATTATCAGCACTCCTTTCTGATCTCTTTGGGGCGATTACATGCTCGATATTTAACACCAACATAGCTCAGGTTTCTATGTCTAGTTGATCTCTTGGTGCCCCATATAATGGGATATTTACTTACAACCTGTCAGTTCTAGCTGGGTAACATATATACTCTTCCATATTTAAGGTTTACACTATGAGTGTCTATTACTTGTTGTAAAGTTTAAGTACACTAAGCCTACTATAAATTTGTCACGGTTATGACCAGAGTTTTGCTTAGCATGTTACAAGGTGCACTCATTATTACAATGCATAATCCATGAGGGTACTATAAGGTCTTCATATACATAACCTTATGCCTGAATATTAACAATGTCTTTACCATAGATGTTCTATAGGGAAATCACATACTTTGAGTGAGGCAACAATTTTCCATAGTATTTTACAGATGACCCTAACACTGAACACTACTGATATGTCTAACATTGCTATGCTGTCTAGGGCCCACCTGATATTGGTTAGAATATTGCCCTCTACACTAGGCCGATAAACCACATCTTTATAATATATGTATTTATTCAGATGTATACTGTGAACAACTATACTATTCTTAATACAATGTTTATATGCTACAATTTTAGTTCTCTTTTATATCTAAGGTTTACACTATGAATGTTTTTTTTATTCACTGCTGAGCTTTTGTACATTTAACTTATTATGGATATGTCACTGCTATGACCAGAGTTTTGCTTAGCATGCTACAAGGTATACTCGCTTTTGAAATACATAATACATGAGGGATCTATGAGGTCTTCACATACATAACTCTACCCCTGACTATTAACTATGTATCTAAAATGGATGATCCATAGAGCAATCATCTACTGTGGGCAAGACAATGATCCTTTATAGTCTTCTATAGATGGACCTAAAACTGAACAACACTAGTATGTTTAATATTGATATGCTACATAGGATCCACCTCATGTTGATTAGAAAATTACCCACTACATTAGGCCAATAGAACACCTCTTTGTAGTAAACGTATTTACCCAGATTTGTACTGTTAACACCTATTTTATTCCTAGCACTATGTCTATATACCACAATTATAGTTCTGAACCTATGCCCTATTGGCTTCTACGATGGTATATCACTAGCTATGTAAAATTAACATGTAGCCTGACCACACAGGTGCATCTAGATCAACGTGACACCCTTTCTTATATAGCTCCCATATTCGGCTGTATGGTTAACATTTATGATTGAGGTAATGAGTTATGATGTTAGTGTTTATGCATATATCTGTAAATTTATAATCGCTCTAATATAGATAAGGTTCTTACCCGAAGCCTAATCTAATTTAAGTCCAGTAACTAGAAAGGAGATTTATGTGACTGTTATTTATTGAACTTAATCCTCGTACCTACTAAATTGGGGCCCCACCAGCCCCTTTGGATATCCATTATCTAACATATTCAACCATTATTTAGCTTAGTACTACAACCCATAACCTAGCCTATAATAACTAATTGACTAAGTCATTTTACATTTCTATGGTCCTCCGTCCCCTCCTATTGCTGTGGACCACTATAGATTATATCATTGTTTTTCTTTTTATTTTCAACAGATACCTTAAGTATTCCATTATCATTGATATATAGAAAAATTATTTAAATAGCGGTGCTTACCCGCTAGTATTTCCCTAATTCCCCCCCTGCTCTACATCTTGTTCTCTGTACCAAGACCCTCTAAAAGTAAGAAACATTTGTATCAACTAATCAGCCACACTCATAGACTAACTATTACTACCTCCGATTCTTTGGTGTTGTTATATCATTCATTTGCATTTATATCTCCCTCCATAGTATTTTACAGATGACCCTAACACTGAACACTACTGATATGTCTAACATTGCTATGCTGTCTAGGGCCCATCTGATATTGGTTAGAATATTGCCCTCTACACTAGGCCGATAAACCACATCTTTATAATATATGTATTTATTCAGATGTATACTGTGAACAACTATACTATTCTTAATACAATGTTTATATGCTACAATTTTAGTTCTCTTTTATATCTAAGGTTTACACTATGAATGTTTTTTTTTATTCACTGCTGAGCTTTTGTACATTTAACTTATTATGGATATGTCACTGCTATGACCAGAGTTTTGCTTAGCATGCTACAAGGTATACTCGCTTTTGAAATACATAATACATGAGGGATCTATGAGGTCTTCACATACATAACTCTACCCCTGACTATTAACTATGTATCTAAAATGGATGATCCATAGAGCAATCATCTACGGTGGGCAAGACAATGATCCTTTATAGTCTTCTATAGATGGATCTAAAACTGAACAACACTAGTATGTTTAATATTGATATGCTACATAGGATCCACCTCATGTTGATTAGAAAATTACCCACTACATTAGGCCAATAGAACACCTCTTTGTAGTAAACTTATTTACCCAGATTTGTACTGTTAACACCTATTTTATTCCTAGCATTATGTCTATATACCACAATTATAGTTCTGAACCTATGCCCTATTGGCTTCTACGATGGTATATCACTAGCTATGTAAAATTAACATGTAGCCTGACCACACAGGTGCATCTAGATCAACGTGACACCCTTTCTTATATAGCTCCCATATTCGGCTGTATGGTTAAGATTTATGATTGAGGTAATGAGTTATGATGTTAGTGTTTATGCATATATCTGTAAATTTATAATCGCTCTAATATAGATAAGGTTCTTACCCGAAGCCTAATCTAATTTAAGTCAAGTAACTAGAAAGGAGATTTATGTGACTGTTATTTATTGAACTTAATCCTCGTACCTACTAAATTGGGGCCCCACCCGCCCCTTTGGATATCCATTATCTAACATATTCAACCATTATTTAGCTTAGTACTACAACCCATAACCTAGCCTATAATAACTAATTGACTATGTCATTTAACATTTTTATGGTCCTCCGCCCCCCCCTATTGCTGTGGACCACTATAGATTATATCATTGTTTTTCTTTTTATTTTCAACAGATACCATAAGTATTCTATTATCATTGATATATAGAAAAATTATTTAAATAGCGGTGCTTACCCGCTGATATTTCCCTAATTCCCCCCCTGCTCTACATCTTGTTCTCTGTACCAAGACCCTCTAAAAGTAAGAAACATTTGTATCAACTAATCACCCACACTCATAGACTAACTATTACTACCTCCGATTCTTTGGTGTTGTTATATCATTCATTTGCATTTATATCTCCCTCACCTACCTAGTACCCTACCAGCTTCCCCTCATCCCCCTTTTTCCCCCTACCACATCGCCCTCTCCCTTTTTTTTTCTCTTGCTCCTCCCTCCCCTTCTTCTTTTTTGCCGCAGCTGTCCTTTCACCCATGTATCTCCAGGTCATTACTCATAATGTTCAGGTACTTAATTCCCCTACAAAGCATAGCATCCTTGGTAAAAGCCTCAGAGCACTCAAGGCGGATGTTGCTTTCTTGCAGGAGATCCATTGGTTGGATTCTTTAGAGATACCATATTTAATCAGACACTTTCCTACTAGAATTGCGGCCTCTCACTCTTCTAAATCTAGGGGAGTGGCTATTCTAATTAAAACTGAGTTGAGGATAGAAATATTATATGAGGAATCTGATCCGAATGCCAGATATGCGATACTCATTTGTAAATTGAATGATCACATTTATACACTGGCTAATCTGTATGCTCCAAATACGAAACAGATCCCTTTCTTGAAAAATCTTTTAAAACTCATCTTTAACATCAAACAGGGTACACTAATTCTTGTGGGCGATTTTAACTTAGTCTGGGACTTAGAGATGGATAGAAAGGGTTTAAAGTCACTCCGCTCGAAAAGACAGGTATCTTCACTAGCCTCTGCGTTCCGCTCCTTAATGGCCCAGTATAATCTTTATGACGTATGGCGCGCTATGCATCCCATGGAGAAAGACTGCACATTCTATTCTAACCCACACAAAACATTCTCTATATTAGACTATATCTTTGTTGAAGCTCCATCCCTAGACGAGATATCTAACTCTAAGATAGGGACCATTTCATGGTCTGATCATGATCCGCTCATAGTCACATTCTCAACTCCTAGGAAGGCCCCCAGAGGTAAATGGAAATATGCTAACTGGCTAGCGGCAAGCCCTGCGATAGATGACGAGATAGAAACTGAACTACAAGAGTTCCTTCAGATAAATGAAAATGGACAGACGGAAGTCCAGAGGTTTCCTCATCAAAAAAGTGACCCTTCTTAAAAAAGAATCTGGTAGAACTCTAGCAGAGCTAACCTGTTTATATAGATATCAATTGAATGAAAAAAAAAGAAACCATACTCTAGCGGGTGCTAAAACTCTTGAAACCATAAAAGCTGAACTTCTTACGCTGGAACTAAACAAAGTCCAAAGGACGCTTAGTCAGTTTAAACAAAAATTTTATTATCATAGCAACAAAGCTAATTCCTTGCTAGCAACTAAGATTAGATGCAGACAAGCTCAGAGAACTATCTCCTAGATTCTATATAAAAGCAAATTAGCCATAGCTCCGAAAGACATAGGAGAGATATTCAAATCATACTATTCCAGCTTATACAATATACAAGAAGAGTCAGCTCCAAATGCTCTATCTATACCTGAAATTCGGGATTACCTGGTTAGCCTAGGCTTGCCGAGCATAGATAATGAATCCTTTGACAAACTGAATGCTGCTATTTCAATGGAGGAAGTGAAGCAGGCAATTGGACAATTGAAAAATAACAAAGCTCCGGGCCCAGATGACTTTACGGGAAAGTTTTATAAGACTTTTGGCGACTTTCTATACCCTATCTTAACCAGAACATTCAATGCGTTCATGTCCACAGGTTCATGTCTTCAGGAATTTCTTGCAGCGGAAATAATAACAATTTTGAAACCTGGTAAGGATCCCCAACTATGTCAAAATTATAGACCGATCTCTTTAATTGACATAGATAATAAAATCTATTCTAAAATTCTTGCCAATAGGCTTTCAGGAGTAATTGGCAAAATAGTACACCTGGACCAAGTTGGCTTTGTCCCTAATAGAGAGGGCCCCGATAACACCCGTAGACTTACCACCGCACTATTTGAAGCAAAATATAGGGGGATCCCCTTCCTGGCCCTGTCTTTGGGGACTGAAAAGGCGTTTGACAGGGTCAGGTGGGCCTACCTCTGGGAGGTGCTCAAGATCTTCGGGCTCCTGCCTAAATTTATAAGAGCCACCCGGGTTCTCTACTCTAACCCCCACGCTATAGTATGCGGCCCGGGATTCAAATCGGAGTCGTTTAACATTCCGCTTTAGCTATCGAACCTTTAGCCCAGGCAATAAGGATGAACGAGGATGTATCCGGGATACAGTTTCAAGAGTCCTGCCATAAAATAGCTCTCTTTGCGGATGACATCGCTCTTCTGCTGACTTCCCCCTCAACCTCGATACCGTCTGTCTTCAAGTTCATTGAGAAGTTCTCAAATTGCAGCTTCTATAAATTAAACTATTCTAAAACTGAGGCTCTACATGTGAATATTCCCGCCCCAGAACTATCCTATCTAAGGAAAAAATATGTCTTTAACTGGTCCTCCACATCTATTAAACACTTGGGCATCCATCTAAGCCCTCAATTAGACACAATCATCACCAAAAAATTTCTCAGAGCGCCTGCCAGAATTCAAGAAACTGCTGGAGATCTGGGAGTTCAGAGAATTCTCGTGGACAGGCTGGATAGCAGCCATTAAAATGTCCCTGTTGCCGAAACTGACATACTTATTCAGATGCATTCCTTTGACTGTCCCCAGGCCTCTTCTGAACCAGTACCAAAGTCTTATCAACTCTTACATCTGGGCTGGTAGAAGACCCAGAATTGCATCTACAATCATCCAACAACCGATCCATAGGGGAGGCTTAGCGTCCCCTAGTATCTTGTCATACCATGACGTGGCCAGGCTGTCACACATCCTGGGCTGGAGTTTTCCACCCAATACTCATAGATGGCATGAAATAGAACAGGAACTTTTACCCAGAGGTATCTTACTCTCCGATCTCCCATGGATCCCGATACATATGAGACATACACTAAAAATAACTCACCCTCTACTTCTGGATTCCTTAAAGCTCTGGGACTCAAAAAAGAATGTTGCAATGATTTCTCCTCATCCTTCACCAGCATACAGTATCCGAAGTGTCTTAATTTCGCTTTCCCAGACTCACATTAGAACATGGGCTGAGACTGCCGATCTCCCAATTACAGCCCTTTTAGGGATAACACGGCAATTGCTTTTGAGGAAGCCGGATAGAGGTTCTCTCTACCTGACTCACTCTATTTTGAATATCTCAGATTAATCAGCATTCTAAGATCTTGGGGCCTGATCGGTCAAAAAGCCAGGGAACTTACTAAGTGGGAACAGAGATGGAAAACTAACAAGCCATAGAAGGGTGCCCTGTCATTCCATTATAGCCTGTTGATCTCCCCAACAGACCCAGTTAAGCTTAACCAGTTCAGTGCATGGGAAAGAGAGATTGGAGTAGATATTGAGACTGACATCTGGTTTAGAGAGATAATGAGGACTAAAAAAAAAATCTACACTGTGCAACATTATTGGAACTATACTACAAAATAGTCACCAGGTGGCATCTTGTCCCGATAACCTTAAATAAGTACTATAGATCTGCCTCCCCTCTTTGCTGGAGGAACTGCGGAAACCTTGGTACACACATCCACATTTGGTGGGAATGCCTCAGAATATCGGGCCTTTGGAGAAGCGTATCGTTGTTGCTCCGCAACCTGGGACTGCCCATCCCTCTACATCCGGCCATGGGTCTCCTGCATCAGGGCGATTTGGCTTTCCCTGAACCTGATAGAGCCCTAATTTCATATATACTCATAGCTACAAAATTGGCTATAGCCAGGGATTGGAAACAATCATCCCCTCCGTCACTAAAGAGACATAGTAGAATATCGCAAAACCATGGAGGAGTATGTGTTCAGATCCATGAACAATCTGGACTTATATTCTGCCATTTGGAATAGATGGATAGACTATGCCTGAACTAGTATTTGACAGGGATGATACTCCTCCCCCCCTTTCCCTTTTCTTTCTTTTTTTTTCTCCCCCCCCTTTACCCTTCCATCCCTGCCCTTTCCCCTCCTCCTCTTTGTTAGCTGTACATGAAAAGAGGGTGAAGGAAAGAGAAAATCGGATTCACTAGATCCACCAGTTTTTAAGTACCATATAATAAATTGGGTCTCTCGAGTAGCTACAATTCTCCCCAAAAATGTGTTTCGACACGATAGCCTGGAATAACAGTTACTCTTGATGTGATAGATGAATGAGGAAAACAAAAAAAGGAGGTTTCCATATATAACTTGACAATTGTTATACCACATGTTTATTGTGATGTTGTGTTTGAATAATCATTGATATATATTGTAATATATACTTGCCATATTGTTCAATTTGTTTGTATTATGCAAAACCTTCAATACAAAACTTTTTGGAAATAGAAAGTTGCTTAAAATTGCATGCTCTATCTGAATCACAAAAGAAAAAAAATTGGGTGCAGTGTCCGTTTAAGAGAGTACTAGTCCATCCAATATTAAATATAAGAAAAAGGCTAAATTGTTACTCATTCTTTGTAACTTCTTAAAAATGGAAATGTACAGACCTGCATTTTATTCTCTGTTTTATTTCAGTTAGAGGGACATGAAACCCAATTCTATCAAGATTCAGAGACAGCATGCATTTTTAAAAAACTTTTGAATTTACTTCTATAATCTAATTTTTGTTGGTTGCTTTGTTGGTTTGTTGGAAAAGCATACCTAGGTAGGTCAATGACCTGCTAATAGGTGGCTACAAATATATTCATCATGTTATTTGCTTACCTATGTGCATTGTTGTTTGATCGAAAAAGGATATTAAGAGAATGAAGCAAATTAGATAATATAATTAAACTGGAAAGTTGCATTAAATTGTATTCTCTTCTGAATCATAAAAAATATGGGTTTGATATCCCTTTAATCTAATTATACCCCAAAAATACTTATTAGTGTATCCACACAGAAGGAAGAAAATGCTACTGGATTCTAAACATGACAGCAGTCTCAATTTATATTATTTTTTTTTTTTTTAAATGTAAGGAAAGAAAGAAAATTGCATTCCAGATACTCAAAGAAACATTAATATCAAAACTAAATGAATATCAACCATTTTATGGAACATTTTATATACAAATTTTTAAACAAACATAAATGTTCTAAAACTACAGGTGAAAAAGTTTACCTGTAGCTTTATCTATAAATTACTTATACAGTACTTCTCTTTAGAGTGCTCCCAGGGCCTACACTAAAGGACCTTCTCCTTGCTGCACTAAGCCTCCTGTGAAGAAGAGGAGTTGGTTATTGTGTCATTCCAGCACGCTAAAGGTAAGTATTTAACCTATATAAAGGAAACTAATGAAAACTGACAAATTCATCATTATTGCTTAATTTTCTTTAAATGTTGTGCTTCATTCATTTGTATATTCATTTCATGAATATTCATACATTAATAATGAAAATGCATTCGTAATGAAACAATTACGTGTGTCTAATAATTACTGCTAGTAGTCTCATGCAAGACCATCCCCTACGCTCATGTAATCATTTGTGCAAGAGTAGGCGCTGTCATTCACCCTTTTTGGATCAATTTGGAGTGATTTTAAACTGAAAATTCTATGTTGTGTTGGACAGGTTAGGAAACTGAGGTCTTAGGACCACAGGCATGATCATGTGAACCTACAACACAAGGGCCCCAAAGCAGCCTCCACAGTTTGATGTTCAGTCACTCTGAAATCAGGACTTCTAATCTTCATGATCTCTTAAAACACAAAATACACTAGAGCTGGCTCAATATAATACATTTTTTATACAGAACATATAATAGGATTATTCCACTTATTCATATACTGACCTTTTTTCTGTCTCTTTCTAAAATATATTATTATTGTTTAAATTTACATTTAATTTTCTCATTGAAATTATGAATATTTAGGTCATTCAATAATTTCATTTTGCAAATGTAATCAAGCTTGTTATGCAAGACTGTTCAAAATGTGATGATTAATTAAAGTGGTCCCCTTTGTAATGTGAAAACATATCAAGAATAGAATGCTTTTCTAATGTGATTTTGATGATTTCTTAAACTACATATTTTCAGTCACTGATATTTTAAAAAGTTTGTCTTGACTTCTCACTCAAGTAGAGAATTGAAATAACACTTTTCCCAGCTGTAAGTTGTATTGCGTGTGTGTTTGTGTATACTGTATATGTAATAATTTGCACACTGATGTAAAGAAAATACGTTTACATTTTTCTTTTATTTTAGCTCTTTGCATTAAGTGACCTTATAGTCATTTTCTTAAGGTTTGTTGTGAGTCAGCTTGTTGTTTTGGCAATGAAATGCATGACATAGCTGGCATCGTAAGCAAAAAAAACAAAAATGTATGTTTACCTGATAAATGTATTGCTTTCCAGATATGGTGAGTCCACAGCTTAAGTAATTACTGTTGGGAATAATACTCCTGGCCAGCAGGAGAAGGCAAAGAGCACCACAGTTAAACTACTAAGTATTACTCCCTTAAAAACAACCCCCAGTCATTCGACTAAAGGCAAATGGAGAAAAAGAAGTAACACAAGGTTTAGAGGTGCCTGAGGTTATAGCCAAAAGAACAACTGTCTTAAAATAAAGTGTGGGGCCATGGACTCACCATATCCGGAAATACATAAATTTATCAGGTATACATTTTGTTTTTCCTTCCTAAGAGTAAGTTGGGAACCAATACTCAAGCTAGAGGACACGGATAAATAGGGAGGGACAAGACAGGCAGTCCTAAACAGAAGGCACCACCACTTGAAGAACATTTCTCCCAAAAGAAGCCTCAGCTGAGGCAAAAGTATCAAATTTGGAAAATTTGGAAAAAGTATGTAGAGAAGACCAAGTTGCATCCTTGCAAATTTGTTCCACAGAAGCTTAATTTTTGAAAGCCCAAGAAGAGGAAACAGCTCTTTTGGAATGAGACATAATTCTCTCAGGAGGCTGCTGTCTAGCAGTCTCATAAGCCAAACAAATTATACTTTGTAACCAAAAAGAAAGAGTAGTAGCAGTAGCTTTCTGACCTTTACATTTCCCAGAGAAACAGACAAAGAGGGCAGAGGACTTGCCAAAAACCTAAGTCGTCTGTAAGTAGAATTTAAGAGAATGTACAACATCCAAATTGTGTAACAAACTTTCTTTGGAAGAAGAAGGTTTAGGACACAGAGACGGAACAACAATTTCCTGATTAATATTTCTATTAGAAACAACCTTAGGAAAGAAACCTAACTTAGTACAAAGAACCGCCTTATCGGCATGAAAAATAGGATAATGGGAATCACACTGGAGAGCTGAGAGTTCCGAGACTCTTCGAGCAGAAGAGATAGCAACAAGAAACAAAACCTTCCAAGATAAGAACTTAATGTCTATGGAATGCAATGGCTTAAACGGAGCCAGCTGTAAAACTTTAAGAACAAGGTTAAGGCTCCAAGGAGGAGCAACAGACTTAAAGACAGGGCTGATTTTGACCAAGGCCTGACAAAAAGATTGCTCATCTGGCATATCCGCCAAACATTTATGTAGTAAAACTGATAAAGCAGAAATCTGACCCTTCGTGAATTAACTGACAATCCCTTCTCCAGGCCTTCCTGAAGAAAAGATACAATTCTAGGAATTATAATTCTACTCCAAGAGTAGCCCTTGGATTCACACCAATAAAGATATTAATGCCATATATTTTGGTAAATCTTTTTAGCAACAGGCTTGAAAGCCTGAATCATGGTCTCAGTGAGTGACTCAGAAAAACCACTCAGACAGAATTAAGCATTCAATCTCCAAGCAATCAGCTTCAGAGAAACGAGATTTGGATGAAGGAAGGGACCCTGAATCAGGAGGTCCTTCCTCAGAGGTAGTCTCCAAGGTGGGAGAGATGACATCTCTACTAGGTCTGCAAACCAGATCCTGCGAGGCCATGCAGGGGCTATTAGAATCACCAATGCCCTCTCCTGTTTTATATGACTCATGGAAGGAGAGCAAATGGAGGAAACGGGTATGCCAACCTGAAAACCCAAGGAACCGCCAGAGCATCTATCAGAATGGCCTGTGGATCTCTTGACCTTGAACCATACTTTGGAAGCTTGGCGTTCTGATGGGATGCCAGCAGATCTAACTTGTTCACCCCCCCATTTGAGGACTAAGCTGGAAAACACCTCCGGATGGAGTTCCCATTCCCCAGGATGAAAAGTCTGTCTGCTCAGAAAGGCATCTTCCCAGTTGTCTACTCCTGGAATTTGGATGGCAGATAGACAGCAATTGTGGGTCTCTGCCAACTGAAGAATCTGAGTAACCTCCTTCATGGCTAAGGCACTCTAAGTTCCTCCCTGGAGATTGATGTAAGTCACAGTGATTATGTTGTCTGACTGGAACCTGATAAACTGGGCTGAGGACAACTGAGGCCAAGCCAATAGAGCATTGTAAATCACCCTCAACTCCAAGATGTTGATGAGAAGAGCAGATTCCTCCCAAGTCTAAAGGCCCTGAGCTTTTAACGAGTTCCAGACTGCTCCCCAGCCCAGCAGGCTGGCATCCATGGTCAAGATCACCCAGAAAGGTTTATGAAAGCATGTGCCATGAGACAGATGTTCCTAAGAAATCCACCATGGGAGAGAATCTCTTGATGACTGATCTTACTCTTTTCTCTGAGATAGATCCGCATGGTCACCATTCCATTGTCTGAGCATGTACAACTGGAGTGCTCTCAAATGAAATTGAGCAAAAGGAATGATGTCCATTGAAGCCACCATTGGACCGATTACCTCCATACATTGAGCCACTGAAGAATGAGCAGTAGCCTGAAGAGAGGCAAGAGGAAATTATTTTGTTTTTCTGACCTCTGTCAGAAAAATCTTCATCAATAGAGAATCTATTATGGTCCCTAAGAACACTACTCTTGAAGCAGAGGAAAGGGTGCTTTTTTCCAGATTCACATTCCATCTGTGGGAACGAAGAAAAGACAACAATATCTCTGTGTGAGTTTTTGCTTGTTGAAAAGATGGTGCCTGAACCAATATGTCATCCAGGAAGGGTGCCACAGCAATTCCACGAGAACGGATCACTGCCAAAAAAGCCCTCAGAACTTTTGAAAAAAATCTGGGAGCCATGGCTAGACCAAATGGAAGGGCCACAAACTAGAAATGTTTGCCAGAAAGGCAAATCTCAGGAATCTGTGATGGTCCCTGTGAATAGGAACATGAAGATATGCATCCTTTAGGTCTATGGTTGTCATGAACTGACCCTCTTGTACTTAAGGAAGAGTAGAGTGTATAGTCTCCATCTTGAAGGATGGGACTTTGAAAAACTTGTTTAGGCACTTTAAGTCTAGAATAGGATGGAAAGTTCCCTATTTTTTGGGAACCACAATTAGGTTGGAGTAGACCCCAAGACCCTGTTCCTGCACTGGAACTAGAACTATCACTCTCAGAAAGGAAATATATTGTATACATTTCAAGAATGTCTCTCTCTTTATCTGGTGGTCTGCAGATTATTTTGAGAGAAGGAATCTGCATCTTGGATGAAAAGTCTTGAATTCAAATTTGTTACCCTGGGATACTATGTCCACAGTCCAGGGATCTGGGAAATCTCATATCCAGGCTTGAGAGAACTGAAAAAGTCTGCCCCCACCTGATCCGATCAAAGATTGGGGGCAAACCCTTCATTCTGATTTGGAATCAGCTGCATGTTTCTTTGATTGTTACCCCTTGTTCCAAGACTGATTGGGAAGAAGAAGGGGAAGGCTTTCCTCTGAAGATACGAAAGGAACGAAAATTACTCTGACATCCTTTAGGCCTATTCTTCTTATGTTGAGGTAGAAAAGACCCTTTTTCACCCGTTATACCAGAGATAATTTTTGCCAAACTGGGTCTAAACAAGGTTTTGCCCTTGTAAGGAATCACCATAAGCTTTACTTTAGAGGAAACATCAGCAGACCAGGATTTCAACCATAATGCCCTGCGGGCTAGGCAGCAAAACTAGAAGTTTTAGCTCCGAGTCTAACAACCTGTAAAATGGGATCTGCAATAAAGGAATTGGCCAACTTAAGAGCTTTAATACTATCCTGAATTTCATCCAAGGAAGTATCTACTTGAAGAGAATCAGACAAGGTGTTCAACCAATAAGATTCTGCACTAGTCACGGTGGTAATACACACCACAGATTGCCATTGGAGACCTTGATGAACATACAACTTTTTCAAATAAGCCTCCAGCTTCTTGTCCATCAGATCCTTAAAAGAGCAGCTATCCTCGATAGGAATAGTGGTTCTCTTAGCCAGAGTGGAAATGGCCCCTTCAACTTTGGGTACAGTATACCAAGGGTCTTTAATGGAGTCCTCGACAGGAAACATTTTCTTAAAAATGGAGACAGGGAACAAAAACACCCCTGGCTTCTTCCATTCCTGTGAGATAATCTCCCTAGCACGGTCCCGCACAGGAAAAACCTCTGAAGTGGAAGGTTCATCAAAGAACCTATTAAGTTTACTATATTTCTTAGGAGTGACAAAGACAGGGGTATCAGAGTCATCTAAAGTAGCTAACACCTCCTTTAAAAATACACGAAGGTGTCTAAGCTTTAATTTGAAGGATACCACCTCAGTCTCAGAAGAAGGAATATACTGTCTGAATCTGAGATGTCACCCTCAGAAAGTCCTGATGTATCTTCCTCATCAGACTTCTGAGAAAGGGCAACTTGGGAAGCAGAACTGAGGACAGGCATCTTACTTTCTGAACTTCTAGATTTCCTCTTGCGTTTTCCAAGTAATCTGGGAATGACAGGTAATGCCGCAGATACAGCTGAAGATACCCGGACAGCAATGTCTGCTTTTAAAAAAACTCCACTAGGAGTTATAGAGGAACCGCAAGGCACTGCATGTGACACCATTGAGGCTTGTGACATAGCAGGAGAAAACTAAGGTATTATTGTAACAGGATCATCCTGAGAGACATTAGGCTCAAAAAGTTTATCTTTATTTTTCAAGGTTTTCTTGACACATGAAGAACAAAATTGCATAGGTGCTGCAATTTGTGCATCTAAACATAATAAGCATGAATTCATGAGTAGACTCTTGCTCCATATCAGACATGTTGTGAAACAGTAAATAACCTTGTACAGATAAGTTTCAAAGATTTTAATATTCAATTAAAATAAGCTAAGGAAAAAAAAAAGTTTACATTTTATCCCAAATTAGGATCGATCCCCAGCTAGAATTATGTGAGAATAGTTAACAAAAAGCATTTAATAAACTTTAAATAAACTTCTAAAATACCCCTCAGGCAACCCCACACCTCAATTACTGAAGTGCCTTACCGCTACCAATTAAGACCGGATCACCCAGAAATGGAGAAAAAAAAACAAAAAACTTTTTCCTCAGAAATGTTATGAAGTAAAGCCGGTCATGTTAACGCAACTGCCAAGCTCAAATTACTGCTGTGACACAGAGAGGCACTTAAAATAGCTTCCTAGTACACTGAGTACCAGAAATAACTGTTTTTTCAAACCGGACAGTTTAAAATGTTTCATCGTTTTATTTTAAAGCAAAAGGGGAAATGAATAAGCTGCTGAAATAGAAAATCCAGCCTTACTTTCAGTTTAAACTTGAATTGTTTTACCAAGTAAATATGTGTCAGAAAATAAAGCCTAATAAAAACATTTTACCCTTTCTTTTAAAAAGACAAAAGTACAAAACAAAAGGTCACTTTAAAAAATATGAATGAACAAATGCATTTAACAAAAAAAAAATAGTTAATTAGTTCATACAGTTCACACGGTTACTCTGTCTACACCAAAATCTTTATTGTTTAAAAAGATAGATAATCCCTTTCTTACCCATTCCCCAGTTTTGCATAATCAACACTGTGATACTAATACACTTTTTACTGCTATGCTTACCTTGTATCTAAGCCTCTGCAGACTGCCCCTTATCTCAATTCTTTTGACAGACATGCATTTTAGCCAATCAGTAATGACTCATAAATAACTCCACAGGAGGGAGCACACTGTTAAATATGTGACACACATGAACAAGCAGTGTATAACAGTGAGGTCTTAGAAATTAGCATATGAGCCTACATAGATTTAATTTTAAACAAAAAATACCAAGAGAACAAAGCAAATTTAGTGATAAAAGTAAATTGGAAAGTTGTTTAAAATTGCATGTCCTATCTGAATCATGAAAGTTTAATTTTGACTTGACTGTCCCTTTAAATATATAAGCTTTTGTTTTGTTGTTGACAATCATGAACTCCTTAAAATATTATTATTATTATTATTATTATTATTATTATTATTATTATAAGAAGAAGAAGAGGAATTTGAAATTAAAATAATCTTTTAGCAGAACAAGCTACAACTTTAACTTTATTTGAATTTTAGCTGCTGTCAAGCTTCTCCTCTGTTGCCCTGAAGACATTACCCTTAGGATATAGCAGATAAATAGATTTTCATTATCAAACGAATTCTGAACAAGCCCATGACAGAAAATAGGATGAAACATAAGATTTTATTGTGACTAAACATTTGTCTGATTTTTTTTTCTTTTTGTCTAAACACATCTTATGGTTTCTCTTTATTTTTTGTAAGCAGTAACATTTTAAAATATTTTTAATGCTTTAATACTACTTTCCATTTTTCAGTCTGTAAATATTATTGTCAATATTGTTTTAGTATCCTGGAAATTATTGTAATTTGGTGCAGTGCTTTTTAATATTTATTTATTTACATTTGAGGCTGTGGTTTATGTACAACAATTGGATGAGAACCCCAAGTTTAAGTTCTGAGATTCCAGTATATAAGCATTTAATTTAGAAATCTTTCCTTATTTTTAATATGTAAATACAATTTTGCTGTTAAATTATGACTCCACAGGAGTGCAGAAACAGATTAAAGGGATGGTAAGGTCAGAAATGTTATATTCATTACTAAATAGTATTAATATATTTAAAATGTTCTACAAATAACTTGCCACGCATTTTTTCTTCCATTCACAAGCTATTGGGGGCTAAAAAATACAGATTTCCAAACCCACCATGAGGCTAATTAGCATTAGCCAATCACAGTGGGCAACCTGAGTTCTCCCTTCACTGCATTTCCGGGTACTTGAATGAAGCTAACGCATGCGCTCTGATGAGCAAAATTGTAACGCATGCGCATTTTATCATCGGATACCATCGCCGAAAGTCAGTAGTCATGTGACCGCAATCATTCCCGACTTGGAGCGTGTGAAAATTATTGCAAATGCGCACACGTTGGGTGTGTAAACATGTAAATGTAGCAAGATATATATCATGTATTAGAGATTGAAAAGCCCGCCCGTTGTAGGGGGCTGGAAATTATGACGTCAAAAATAAAAATAAAATATAGATTTAAAACATGACAGAAGCTTTGTTTAAAAAAAAAATGAAAACTTAAAAGTTTGCAGTTAAGAAAAGTGATGTCTTAAGGTTGACTTTTCTAATCCTTTAAGTTAGAAAGAGCAACTTAGTTGCCTGTAAAGTATCAAAATTGAAAACAAATCCTAGATTCAAAGCATGTAAAATATTATTTGGCACACTCCCACCAGTTAATAGAACAGTAAACACTTTGTAAATACATATTTTGTTTTTCTGCAGCATTTAAAAAAAAAAAAAAAAAAAAAAACACACTGGGTGAGCTGGAAAATATTTGAACACATCATATGGTTTTCTGCAACTTTTTTTTCAATAGGTAAACCCTATCTACCACTTGACTTATTTGAAGACACCAATCCAGACTTGTTGCTGCAGTAGACAAAGCTAGCTACAGTCATTGCCCCCATTTATGAAGTTGGTTAAGCAGCTATTGGGGCCCCTTTGTTGCATGATCATTCATGCAAGCCTTTTGCTGAAAGTTTAGAAGCACTCATTTTATTACCACTGCTTTTTAACCTGTCCACAACCTCAGAGGTTACAAATGTCAAACATCCCAGACTCATTCATCCACAGTGACTGACAAGCCCTGGTCTTGTGCAATTGGTTATGCAAAAGCAGAGGTGAGTCTGTATTTGCATTTGCTTGTGTAATGTTATATTCCACCAGAAAATACAGATTGCATACAAACAGGTTACAGTTTTGGTAAACTTGCCTGCATGGACCTTAATAAATGGAGGTCCATATGTTAGCAAACAATCCATGATCATCTCTGCTGAAGCCATTTAGAAACAGATAGGCTTATGAAACTTACCATGTGCACTCAGAATTGGAAAGCTCTCAATTTTCAGACTTGAAGGCAGGGGCGGACTGAGACCAACCAGGGCCCCCGGGCAAAAGTGTGGCAGGGCCCCCCCACCTCCTCTTTGCTCCACCTACCTATCTCCTAGGCCCCTCCCACCTCATATACCGCTTCTCACCATGTTTTTAATTGCCATATAAAGAGACATTTTTTTCCTTAACGGGACAGTAAACAGAATTTATATTGTTTAAAAAGATAGATAATCCCTTTATTACCCACTCCCCAGTTTTGCACAACCAACACAGTTATAATAATATACTTTTTACCACTGTTATTACCTTGTATCTAAGCCTCTGCAAACTGCTCCCTTATTTCAGTTCTTTTGACAGACTTGCATTTTTAGAAAATCATTGCTGACTCCTAGGAGCTTCACGTGCCTGAGATCAATGTTATCTATAAAAAACACATGAACTAATGCACTCAAGCCCTATCAAAATGCTTTCAGATTAGAGGCGGCCTTCAAGGTCTAAGAAATGAGCATATGAACCTCCTAGGTTTAGCTTTCAACTAAGAATTCCAAGAGAACAAAGCTAAATTGGTTATAAAATTAAATTGTAAAGTTGTTTAAAATTACATGCCTGATTTAAATCATGAAAACAATTTTTAAACTTGACTGTCCCTTTACATAAACTACATATTGTAAATTAACAAGTGCTTGTGCAAAAAAATAAAATCCCCATGCCTATATGCACTAAAGTATGGAGCAGAAAGTAGTGAGGGAGAGTCAAGGGGTTAAAATCACAGATTGTCCAGTATATTGGTGAAGGACAGCTGGTGTCTGGTTTTGAGGATACAAATAAAAAGAGCCTTTAACTTACCCTGGGTCATGTGATGCTTGGTTGAAAAGAACATTTTAAATAAGGGAGTTATATGGTGTTTTAAAGGGACAGAAAGTAAAAATTAAACTATGATATTACAGATAGTGCATGTAATTGTATACAATATGCCAATTTACTTCTGTTATCAAATTTGCTTAATTTTGTTGGTATCCTTTTGTTGACCAGTAACCCATGGTAGGCTCAGGAGCAGCAATGCACTACTGTGAGCTAGCTGAACATATTGGGTGAGCCAATGACAAGAGGCATATACTGTATGTGTATCCACCAATCACCAGCTAGCTCTCAGTTGTGTATTGATGCTCCTGAGCCTACCTAGGTATGATTTTAAAGATTTTAATATCACATATACAGAAACTATATCTGTATTTAACTCAAGTACTCATAGGTTACTTCATTTAATGGGTGCTGCAAGTCTATAGATTAAGCACTGATACTGATAAAAAATAACCTGGTCTGGGCTTGTATTGAGCTACAAAATTGTGTTCTACAGTCTGGTCCCAATATTGTAGGAACTGTATCTTATTTCACAAATAGTCTGATATCATGGTTGCTATAAGGGGTTAGGCTATCACAGTTATAATAAAACAAGCAAAACCTTAGAACTAATACAAAGTGAATCATGAGAACCTTAGTTACTATAAAGCACTTTATTATGAAGTCATTATGCCTAAAGTACAGTGGTGTTTACAGTAATAGAAATGTGTTCTGAGTTCCACTGCTTAAATAAAATTGTTTAAAGTGGCTTAACATTTATGTTTGATCCCAGATGACCTTTTATTTGATCACAGATGTGCACTTTAACATTTAGCTCTCCTCCTTGCATGCTGTCACTCACACATGGAAGGTTTGCCGATATTCACACTCCCTTACAAATGCTGGGGACTCCCACACAAGCACTGACTGCTGACTGGGAGAGCTGATAAGGGGACATTTATGACTCTCAGTGCAGTGGCTAGAGGGTAGTGTAAACATCGGCAGCTAGATGTGCTGCAGCGCAGCCCCCATGCCTCTGAACTCCATCCTTGACTCCAGCAGCAGAAGGGGGGTTGGTGTGCACGGTGCACACATACAATTTCACTGTTAAATGACCAGTCAACACATTATATTTGCATAATCAACATATGCAAGATAACAAGACAATGCAATAGCACTTAGTCTGAACTTCATATGAGTAGTAGATTTTTTTATAACAAATTTCAAAGTTATGTATATTTCCACTCCCCTTGTACCATGTGATAGCAAACAGCCAATCACAAATGCATATACGTATAGTCTGTGATTTCTTGAACATGCTCAGTAGGATCTGGTGATTCAAAAAGTGTAAATATAAAAGACTCTGCACATTTATGTTAATTGAAGTAAATTGGAAAGTTCTTTAAAATTACATGCTGTATCTGAATCCTGAAAATTTAAATTAACCTGAGTGTCCCTTTAACTCTGCAAAAGCATTTAGCACAGAGAGTATATCGCAGCTCAGCCTTCATCCCAGACCCCCACACATTGAAATTATATGCCCTGGTTAAATGTGCTAGTGCTATGCTCACAGGTGCTCTATCAAATGTAACTAGGACATATATTTTAATGTGTAGGGGTCTGGGATCTCTAAACAAAGGAGCTGCCATGCCATTTCTTATTTCTTACCCGGTTCCAGCTCTGTCTGGCTCTGCAGGCTGACACTGCACTTGACTCCTCACACTGTGGCCTCACTGTCTCTGATTCAAAACAGCAGCGGTATCAAGTAGCTGCTTAGCTCCACCCACTCTCAAACTCCTCTGCAAAAGCCTGAGCGGGTAATATAATTTAAATATATCTTGCCCGGTGGCGGTGAGATTTAATTTATAGTAGTCCTGGCTGAACCCCATAAACCCCCGCTCCCAAAGAAAAGCCCCAGCCCAAAAAAATAAATAAAAAATATGTAAAATAATAATAAAATTAAAAAACAAAAAACAACAACAACTTAGTGCTGCATGATGCAACTTCCTGCAGGAATTGCGGGCCCTCTAACACATGCAGGGCCCTCGGGCAAGGGCCGAATTGCCCGACTTGTCAGTCCGCCCCTGCTTGAAGGAAAAGTCTAATCCAGAATTTTTAATGTTTAAAATGGTAGATAATCCCTTCATTACCCATTCCCCAGTTTTGCACAACCAACAATGTTATATTAATATATTTATTTTCTACGATTACCTTGTATCTAAGCCCCTGCAGACTGTCCCTTATCTCATTTCTTTTGACAAAATTGCATTTAAGCCAATCAGTGCTGATTATAACTCCACAGGAGTGAGCACAATGTTATATATGTAGCATATAGGTACTAGCACTGTCTAGCTGTGAAAATCTGTCAAAATGCACTGAGATAAAAAAACAGCCTTCAAGGACTTAGAAATGAGCATATGAGTCTACCTAGGTTTAGCGTTTACTAAAGAATACCAATAGAACAAGGCAAATTTGATGATAAAAGTAAATTGGAAAGTTGTTTAAAATTGCATGCCCTATCTGAATAATGAAAGTTTAATTTTGACTATAACGTCCGTTTAAATGACATATAAAAGGAAACCATTATAAAAGCATATTTTAAAGCTGCTTTTTTAACTACATATCATTTTACTTTTTATATTACAGTCTGAAAGTGTTCACTGCCCCTTCAAAACAATTACAAACTACACAAACAACATAAGTTACAATTCCCATAGTTCTTTGCAGCCAACTAAAAAAATATTTATGATCATAAATGAAAATTCTAATGATTATATTTTAGTTATGTGCAAGTGTTCATACAATTAAAAATGTTAATTTTAGAATTTTGTAAAATTATATTTTAATTGCACAGGTCATGAATTAGTATTTGTTAGTAAATGAATGTTTCCTGGATATTAGAGTACAATTGTTCTCAGAGAAGATTTAAGTTGTGAGTGGGGGTACTAAAAGTAGGGATCTCCTTGAATTTATACATTTGAATGAGAAGATAAGAAGATGATGATAAGATTAGAAGGGTTTGCTATTTTATAGGATAAAAATTATTTGCAAATTATAAAGATATTTTAAATGTAATTGCAAGTGGATAGCTATAGTGTAAAATAAAGAAACAATCAGTAACACTAAGGGTGTGTTACTACTAGGGCGCACAGGACCCTATATGATTACTATGAGAAACAGGATACAACACAAATAATAGCAAATACAGTAATAAGAAATTCCTGAAAGGTTCTTATCTGGAAATGCTGTCTTCTTCTGCAATGTTATATAGATGGTAAATGTCCCAATTGGGGTGGGTATAGTCCCAAATGATGAATGTGATCAAATACCAGGATGATCAATGATCAGGAACACAGATGATGACTGGAGTCAGCTGCTTTGTCAGGGAAATCAGGATCTAAGAGCAAGTTTTCTCTGTGAAAAAAATCACAAAAAGACAAAGGCGCCTCCTAGTGTAATACAGTTGGTGAAAGAGATTTGTTAGGTTATCAAAAAGGTACTCACAAGTGGAGCAGCACCCAATTGTGCTAAATCAAACAGACTGGGATCTCACAGTGTCCCAGCTCACTGACACTGCAAGGAAACTGGTTTCTCCAACGTCTTGCCGGACTGACAGAGATCAGACTCTCACAAAGAGGTTTATATAAAACCAAATTTTATTAATTAAAAAAAAAAAAAAGTATTAATAAAAAAATAATGTAAAATGTATGCAAACTATGTTCCCTTCACTAAATAGTCTTTGATTTATTATGCCACTCCCCAAATGTATATATTCTTATAATACATAAAATACGGTGCTCTTGTTTAACAAGAAAAAAAAAACAAATAAAGTAAAATGATACCTTACAGGTCATGTTACAAAATTTGACACTCAATTCCATAGTGAGATGTTTTGAAGAATAGTGCACAGATGGTAAAAACCCATAGTTAATTTGCTGCTAGCTTCTTTTTTAAAAATTGAAAGTTTCTCTAGTAATCAATATCCTTAGAGAATTTGCCAAGGCATATGAACATATTTGTAGCAACATTAGTATTTGCTGTCAGTGTTCAGACATTGCTAGTGAGTTGAAGTGTGATTAACGGCATATGTTGCTTTTTCCATAATTGGCAACAAGTCCCAAGTAATATAACATTTGCATATAAAAGCAGAAACCTAAATGCTGCGAAATAAGAATTGAAACCATAAGTTAACATTCATTTGACATGTTCAAAAGTAAATACATAAATAAATACAAAATCTATAGTGCTTGATACAGCAAAATAGTTTTACATTTTGAATAAATCTTACACAAAATCTTAAAAACACTGTGAAAATGTTCTTCTAAACTGAAAATATTTTGCCTAGTAAATGCATGCAGTCATTGCTAAAAATAAACAGCAAACATTAAGGAATATATAAATACTGTTTTCAGGCTTGTCTTGGAAATTGTACTATATATTGTTTATATGCATACAAAACATATTTTTTTATATTTGAAATAAACAAATAAATGAACCAAAAAGAGGCATAAAAGGAAAAATAATGCAGATTTAATAAATGATCAAAGTGTAAAACAAACAAATTGTGATAATGTATTTATATTGTACTATTAGGGCTCGATGAAAGAAGCAGCAAGAGCCTGTTTCCTGCATTGTAAGAAGCAACGTTCATTAGACCGCTGCTTCTTACACCCTACACCACCTCTGAGGTGGCGAGGGAAAATCACAGAGAGATCTATCTCTTTGGGTGATTGACAGCCCCTTCAGCCACGCGATTGGTCACGCAAATGGAGGGGCGGACATTACACACTCCGATGAGTGTGTAATGATAGAAACAGGCCTGCGGACAAATAGATCCACTGTCCATATGTAGAGAAGACTGGCGGACAGCTTCACAAGTTGAGAAGCTGTCTGTCCACCTCTTAGTACATGGAGTCCTTAGTATATTTAAAAACAAGTCAGCACAGATGATTTTCTAAAACATTTAAAGGGCCATTAAATACAGTGGAATTGCATAATCAGTCAAGTATATCATAAACAGACAATGCAATAACTCTGAATTTTAAATGAGCAGCAGATTTTTTTCTGACAAATTTCAAAATTTACTTTAATTTGCCAATTACTTTTATCATTTGACAGCCATCAGCCAATCACAGACTCATGCATATATACACTGTGAACTCTTTGCTCCTTGAAAAATGCAAAATTCATAAAGATTGATATTCTCCTCTTATCATAGTTTTGATGCTTTATAAACAACAGAGTTTTTTTGGTTTATTTTTTTTAACTCTTTGCTCCTTGAAAAATGCAAAATTCATAAAGATTCATAGTTTTGATGCTTTATAAACAATGGAGTTTTTTTTGGGGGGGGGGTTTGCAACTACTCACGTCTTGATGCATAGAACCAGTTTCACTAAGAATAATATCCAGCATCACAAAAACACCTTCAAAACATTTTTAATCAAATAAATTAAAATGAAGGGAAATAAAGCCTCTTTAAAACAGTCTGCCCTAACATATGGAAAAATACAAGGAAGCCAAAAGAAAAACAAATAAGAATCTCATCAGCTTTGAAATAGTGAGACAAGAACATAAGATGAGATAATTAATAAGGGCAATGAAGTCATTTTTCATTTCCACATACAGAGTTGAGGTTTAGGTGAATCATCTATATCTTTCCTTGAGAACTTCCTGGAACACACTGGAATGCCAACAGTCACCCCCTCATTCTTATCTGTGACATTGCTGAGACAAATGTTGTGATATCCAACTGGACAACTTCACCATAACAAAACAGAAATGTGTTTATTTAATAATTGTCTATGTTTTACTGTTTTAATGTGAAAGGAGTTGCATGTTGTTTCTTTGCAATGCTATGCAGAAACACAGGCATTTTATGCTTAAAGGGACACTGTAACCAATTTTTTTCTTTAGTGATTCAGATAGAGCATGACATTTTAAGCAACTTTCTAATTTACTCCTATTATCAAATTTTCTTCATTCTCTTGAAATCTTTATTTGAAATGCAAGAATGTAAGTTTAGATGACGGACCATTTTTGGTGAACAACCTAGGTTGTCCTTGCCAATTGGTGGATAAATTCATCCACCAATCAAAAACTGCTGTCCAGAGTTCTGAGCCAAGAAAAAAGCTTAGATGCCTTCTTTTTTATATAAAGATAGCACAAGAATGAAGAAAAATTGATAATATGAGTAAATTAGAAAGTTGCTTAAAATTGCATGCTCTATCTGAATCACAAAATAAACATTTTTGGTTCAGTGTCCCTTTAAATAACCGAGTTATACATGTCTATACAAAGATGAGAACTTGTAAATTATCTCCAATGAATGAAAGTGCAATAAGACTGACAAGTAATGCAACTTGAGATTTTGCTGCCTGTAAGCATCTGCACTCTATGAATTATAAATAAGATTTATGTTTCCAAAGGTACCAAGTGATGTACAGCAGAAAAAACGCATCTCAGTCAATGAATTAATATGAAACAGATGCCTTTGAATTCAGGACACACAAGTGCTGCTACAAATCTACAAGTATAGATTAGGAATATTAGTAAAACACCTGCTATCTACATATATTGCACAGTATAAGTGTTTTTGCATGCATTTGCACAAGTATATATCGGTGTATTTCAAAATGTACTTATGGTCACAAAAATTATATTTATGTTATTTGTGTAAAAAAAGTTTCCATATACTTTTTTTCCAGGAAATGATAGCTGAAATTTTAGCTTATAACTGTTTTTTTTACTCATAAAGTGATGACAAATTAGAATAAAGCGAGAACAAATTGCTTGGAGCTGTCAGACATTAACCGTATTGGCAGTGACTTTGACAAGATTTTGGACACTGTAATGTCTAAAAATTATAACCTATGTCTAGATTTTCATATTAAAGCAAAAACTTGGATTTCTTAAAAAGTATCTAAACTGGAAATAAAAAAGTAACAATTTATTAAAGTAAAATAATAAATATTTTAGAGTTAGATATGTACATTTATAATAGGAATAATTTAGGATTACATTTATGAAGACACGATTTTCTAACTGTGCATTCAGCATGCAGTTAAAGGAATTTTTTTCTTTCACAATTCAGCTAGATTTAAAAAAAAAAAAAGCCAAACTTGCCAATTTACTTCTATCTAATGTGCCTTGTTCTTTTGTATCCTTTGTTAAAAAGCATACCTAGGTACCTTCAGGAGCAGCAATGCACTACTGGGAGCTAGCTGCTGAGTGGCGGTTGCACATATATGCTTCTTTTCATTAGCTCACTCAATGTGTATAGCTAGTTACCTTCAACAAAGGATAACAAGAGAATGAAGCAAATTTAATAAAATAATCAAATTAGAAAGTTGTTTAAACTGTAACCCCTCTCTGAATCATGAAAGAAAAAATTGTGTTTCATGTCCTTTTTAATTCTCTTTGCATATTTATAAAACCTTCATCTCCCAACATTCTGTATTTAAAAATACCCAGAAACATGCATATTGTTTAATATCTTTATTATTTTTGTTATTCTGCTTCCCTTGTATTGTGCAATATGTATGGTGTATTTTAATGCATTTTATTGTATCCCCCTAGATGTGTGTCTGAATCAAACATAAAGATCTTTTTTTTTATAGAATGACTTCTGGGAAGAACAGATTGCCTGGAATACTGATTTCAGTTTAATTCAGTGGCAAAAACACGTCCATTAATCTCAATGTTTAACTTTTTATACAAACAAACCAGTTAGAAAAATTAAGTTACACTTTAAAAAAAAAAAAAAAAAAAAAAGGAAGCAAGTATGTTTTTATTACATCATCATATATTATAAATAAATTAAAAATAATATTATAATGTTTTTGGTAGATAATGACTTCTTAAAGGGACAAGAAAGCCCAACATTTTCTTTTGTGATTTGGATAGAACATACAAGTTTAATCAACTTTCAAATGTACTCCTTTAATCATATTTGTTTCATTTTCTTGATATCCTTTTATGAAGGAACACATGTAGTTAGCCAGTTACACTAGCTGGCACCTATCAGCACTAGTGTAGGATATGTGCATATTCCTTTTCAACAAGGAGAAGAGAAGTGAATTTAAAAGTGTCTTAAAATGTCATGCTCTATTTGAATAATGCAAGTTTAATTTTGACTTTCCTAGCCCTTTAACTTTGGCCAGTATCACAAGTGTACAGTGATCACAATACTAAAATGCTTCTGCCACTAATATCCCTGAACTAGACATGTTACAATTAACCAATTATACTCCCAAGCCATAGGCATTTGTATATTTGTAGTGATGTCTCTCCCTAATGTCATCCAATAGATTGGGTAATTTCAGTTTGTTCTTCCCATGCACAAAACCAAAGATATAGGGGCCTATTTATCAAGCCGTCAACTTACTTGCATTCAACGGCATCAATATGCTCACCTAAGATCACCTAACTTCACTACCGCGGACCTGAATACGCTCTCCAAAGTTACAAAAAAACCTGTTAAAAAGCCATGCACCAAGTACGGGGCAATGAGCAGCGGACTGTTGTTAACTAACAGTCATCGATCTCACTGCTCTTCGGCTTTTTCCCAGCTTTATTGGTATACTGTCACTAAACACCCACACTATACTAAACTGATTAACCCCTATCCCGCTGCTCCCCGACCCTGCCACAACTAAATAAAGTTATTAACCCCTAAACCGCTGCTCCCAGAGCCCACCGCCACTCTAATAAACTTATTAACCCCTATCCTGCCGCTCCCGGAGCCCACCGCCACCTACATTATGTTATTAACCCCTAATCTGCCCCCCCGACACCGTTGCCACCTACATTATACTTATTAACCCCTAATCTGCCGTCCCCAATGTCGCCGCCACTATATTAAATTTATTAACCTCTAAACCTAAGTCTAACCCTAACTTAAATCTAATTTAAATAAATCTAAATAAAATTCCTATCATTACCTAAATTATTCCTATTTAAAACTAAATACTTACCTATAAAATAAACCCTAAGATAGCTACAATATAACTAATAGTTACATTGTAGCTATAATAGGGTTTATTTTTATTTTACAGGCAAGCTTGTATTTATTTTAACTAGGTACAATAGTTATTAAATAGTTATTAACTATTTAATAACTACCTAGCTAAAATAAATACAAAGGTACCTGTAAAATAAAACCTAACCTAAGTTACAATAAAACCTAACACTACACTATAATTAAATAAATTAACTAAATTAAATACAATTACCTAAATTAAATTATCTAAAGTACAAAACAACAAACACTTAATTACAGAAAATAAAAAACAAATTACAGATATTTAAACTAATTACACCTAATCTAATAGCCCTATCAAAATAAAAAAGCCCCCCCAAAATAAAAAAAAACCCTAGCCTAAACTAAACTACCAATAACCCTTAAAAGGGCCTTTTGCGGGGCATTGCCCCAAAGTAATCCGCTCTTTTACCTGGAAAAAAAAATACAAACAACCCCCCAACAGTAAAACCCACCACCCACACAACCAACCCCCCCAAAAAAACTAACTAAAAAAACTAAGCTCCCCATTGCCCTGAAAAGGGCATTTGGATGGGCATTGCCCTTAAAAGGGCAGTTAGCTATTTTGCGGCCCAAAGCCCTAACCTAAAAATAAAACTCACCCAATACACCCTTAAAAAAACCTAACACTAACCCACTGAAGATTGACTTACCGGGAGATGTCTTCATCCAAGCTGAGCGAAGTGGTCCTCCAGACGGTCAGAAGTCTTCATCCAAGCTGGGCAGAAGTGGTCCTCCAGATGGCAGAAGTCTTCATCCAGATGGCCTTTTCTATCTTCATCCATCTGGCGCGGAGCGGGTCCATCTTCAAGACATCCTAAGCGGAACATCCTCTTCTGCCGACGACTACCCGATGAATGAAGGTTCCTTTAAGTGACGTCATCCAAGATGGTGTCCCTTATATTCCAATTGGCTGATAGAATTCAATCAGCCAATCGGAATTAAGGTAGAAAAAATCCTATTGGCTGATGCAATCAGCCAATAGGATTGAAGTTCAATCCTATTGGCTGATCCAATCAACCAATAGGATTGAGCTTGCATTCTATTGGCTGTTCAAATCAAACCCTAAATTAGATTTAAGTTAGGGGTGTTAGGGTTAGACTTAGGTTTAGGGGTTAATAAATTTAATATAGTGGCGGCGACATTGGGGACGGCAGATTAGGGGTTAATAAATATAATGTAGGTGGCGGCAGTGTCAGGGAGGCAGATTGGGGGTTAAAAAGTATAATGTAGGTGGCGGCGGTGTCGGGGGGGGCAGGTTAGGGGTTAATAAGTATAATGTAGGTGGCGGCGGTATCAGGGGCAGATTAGGGTTTATAAGTATAATGTAGGTGGCGGCAGTGTCGGGGGGCAGATTAAGGGTTAATAAGTATAATGTAGGTGTCGGCGGTGTCGGGGGGCAGATTAGGGGTTAATTAGTATAATGTAGGTGGCAGCAGTGTTGGGGGGCAGATTATGGGTTAATAAGTATAATGTAGGTGGCGGCGGTGTTAGAGGCTACAGATTAGGGGTGTTTAGACTCGGGGGGTTTTGTTAGGGTTTAAGTGTAAATGTAACTTTCTTCTCCCATAGGAATCAATGGGATATCGGGTGGCATCGAACATAAGCTTTGCTGCTTTCAGACTCCCATTGATTCCTATGGCATCCGCAGCCTCCAGGGTGGCGGATTGAAAACCAGGTATGCTGGGCCGGAATAGTGCCGAGCATACCTGGTAGAAATTTGAGAACTAGCAAAAGTAGTCAGATAGTGCCGAATTTGCATTCAGAACATCTGTAGTGATGTAAGCTTCGATCTGTGTCGGACTCAGACCAGCGGATTGTATGTTACGTCACAAAATTCTACTTTTGCCGGTCTGTAGCCTTTGATAAATAAGGCTAATCAGGCTCGCCACAATTACGCTGCGGAATTCCAGCGTATTTGCAGTTGACGACTTGATAAATAGAGGCCATATTCTAAAAAAAAAAAATTGAAAAGTGTTGTTTGAGGTTTATCAAGTAATGGGGTTTATCACAATCCTTTAGAAAAGCATAGCAAATAATGTAGATCCACATAGATTTTAATGGTTAATGTTGAAGAAATAAAAATTATTATTTTTTTTTTCTAAAGGTTTGTGATTGACCCCGTTTTTAACTGTGGAATTTGATATGTTAAAAATGGCACCATAAATGTGTCATGAAGTATGAAATAATTTGGATTGTGACCAGAAAAACTAGGCTGGCACATGAGTTATTTTCACAGAAATGGTAATAAAAGAAGTGATGATAAACAATATGGCCGGCTGTGATTGCTTTCTTATTGAAAACAGCACATCAGCAGCAGTTAACAAGCAGATAATTATTAAACAGTAGATTGTAATCAATTCTATTCACAGCATATGACGTCATCAGTCATATCACTTATACAGTAACACTCACACATATTATGTAATATGCACACACTTGTCTTGTTATTATTATTATTATTATTATTATTATTATTAATAATACATTTTTCTTAATTTTATTTTTGAGTCTCTTATTTGTCGGAATATTTTTTATTTAGTTATTATAATTTTAATTTAATGTTTGTCGTTTTTAAAATTGAATCATTCATCTTTGAAATACCACCTTAAAGGGATGTTTAACAGTCTGTTTTATTGTTGTAATAAAAAAAGCACTAAGCAGTTGCTTATACTTAATAGAAGTCATTGCAATATGTATTATTTATCTATTTCAATGGATTTAAGTTCCTACGTGAATAGGGCCCTCAAACCCCCTGTATTTGTTTGTTATATTTTGTATTATATTGTAATGTCTCACCGTACTTGTATCTCTGTACTCATGGACAGCACTGCAGAATCTGTTGGCACTTTATAAATAAATAATAAAAATACCCTTTATTTTATTTTTTTATACTTTTTTGCATCCTGTTTCAGCCCTACATGGAGGAGGAAGCCTTTGCAGGAAGCTTTATCTTAGCCTGATGTCCTAAACCTTCTAGGTTAGTGAATAGACTAGATAACAGGGAGTCAGACTTGCTCATGCCCAGAACTGACAGCATAATAATTTAGGTTTTAATCCTCTGCTTAAAACACTGGAGGCAGGGCTAGGCTGATAATTTATAAGTGCTAATTATGCAAGGAAACGTGTTATTTGCTTTTTTTTTTACACAATCTTTTTCCTTTTATATTTACTTTGATTTAACATATTTGTTTTCACCAAAGGAGCACTGTTTAATATCCCTTTAAAAATATTTGACTTCCCTTCTTTTTTCTTCTTTCCACCTTTATGGGCAATTCTTAAACTACCCCATACAGCAATGTTATTTGTAGACCTTCCTCTTCCTGTGCAAACTTATTAAGATATATACTAAGATTTAGCAAGCTGCGATAACAGTTTCAGAGCCCCAGCATTTCAGTTTTGCGTGATTGAGCCTGAAACTTTAGTTAAGTAGCGTCAGTCTTAAAACCGCTGCTACTTAAACTCCCAGGGGTGAAACTACAGGGGGTGCACAGTCCGCAATTGCGACTGGGCCCGCAAGGGTGGGGGCCAGTTACAAAAAAAATAAAATAATAAAAAACGTTGACCTGCCACTGCCTGCACTGATATCATGTGAGTATGACATGATGCTTCACTAGTGTCTCTGACTACAGGGGTTAGTCTTTCTGTTTTACCCATTGGTGTTATGTGTTTGTATGTATGTATGTGACTGTGTTTGTATTTATGCATATATCTGTATGTTTGTCGAACCAGCAAATTACAGACCTTGTTACTACAGCATGAGGGGAGGGGGTAAACAGTGTCTCTATACAGTACCACTATATACAGTATGGGGGGCTGAACTATGTCACTGTGGTCACTTTATAAAGTACTGGGGCGGGTAGGGTCAGGCCAGCCATCTCATTGGCAGATTACAGACTGTGTCACTGACTCACTATATTTAGTACTGGTGAGTTAAACAGTGTCACTATATACAGTAATAGGGGGTCAGAACCTCTCACAGACTGTGGGCACAGGGTACCTCCTTTTGTAGACATGTAATCTGATTCACATTTTTTTTCTGTGTTAAATGTTACAAAAAATATATGTATCAAATTCACTTTTTTTTTGGAGGGGAGGTGGTGGGCCCTTCTTAGATTCTTGCACCTGGGGATGTGGTTTCTAGTTACACCTCTGCTACATCCTCTAAAATGTGGTGGATTTTAATAAAGCTGATGACAGCCCTATGTTGCTTGTGATTGGTAGCGTGCGAGCAGCGAGTGGCATTGCCAAACAGTGGCTTGCACATTGTTAAATGTGGGCAGCGTATTGCTCCCCACTCACTGTGTGGCTGGGGAAACTAGATTCATAAATGGAGCCCAGGGGCAGCTATAGTCCACAGCCCTATATATTAAAACAGGAGAACACTACAGGAGAACAATACATCTGGAAGCATGCAATGGTAGAAGCTGACCAATCACATCTCATATCAGCTACCAATGTCAAGTCATTTCCTCTACTCTAAAATATGTGCACAGTAAAATGGAGGTCCCTTTTGAAGACACAAATACACACATTAGTCAAGTCTTATGTTGTGCCTCTAATTTTATAATGACTTAGTCAAGATATACAAGATCCAACATTTAATAAACAGTTATTTAATGTCAGTCATTGCTAATATTTAAAAAGAATATATATTTCATAGGAAGTCAAAAGGGTAAGATTTTTAGTAAAATGTTTTCAAAATGTATGAATGGTTTTAAGATTATTACAGCTATTCAAATATAATGTGATTTCCTTTCAAAATGTGCATAATTCCCCCTGTATTTGTTTGTTAAATTTTGTCTGGTGTCTCATATTGTACTGTCCTTTTGTCTTTGTTACCCATGGACAGCGCTGCGGAATCTGCTGGCGCTTTATAAACAAAGAATAATAATAATAATCCATCTTACCCCTTTATAAATCAGTGAGCACTATAATGCATCCCTATGCAAAATGCTGCAGTATTCAATGGCAGACAAGAAGTGAAAGCAACAGGTAAGCTGCTAAACACTTTTCTATAAACTTAAGAGGATTTATGTTAACAGTTTGAAAATGCATTTGTGGAGTTTAAGAAAGTAACTTCAGAAAGTAGCCCTCTTATATTTTCCCTTATGTTAGGATGTACCAGCTTAGGTGCTTTTTGTGTGATGAGCTCAGTAAAATTCCTAGAAGTAATACCGTTAATTTAGCTATATAGGAATATGTGTAAAATTGTTTGGTATACACTGTTAATCCTATACCCCTATCTGGGCAAGATTACAAGTCGCGCTGCAAATCAGTTGAGAAAACTCTGTACGCATTATGGCTTTTTTTCGCATTTGAGGTTGTGCAGGTATTACAAGTTGCAAAATAACTTATTTTGCACACACGTTAAATTGTGTAATCCAAACAGCCACGTTCACGTATTCCCTATAGAAGTCAATGGAGAAAACAAATAGAAACAAAAAAACACTAAAACCCTAATCTGTTGCACAAAGCCCATGATGTATTCTCCTCGAAAAGTGTACATGAAATTGTGAATATTTCATATTGCAAACATGTTTTTGTAATGGAATATGTTCTATGTATTTATAAATAAATATTTCTCTATATATGTGATGATTTTTGGACTGATATATCTTTTTATAGAGAGATATGTATATAAATATATATACTGTTGTCTAGATATATGAGATCTATTTGCGAATATCTCTTTGAAAATCCCTCAGAGTTATTGTTTAATGTACATAAGATTCTAATGTAAAATATTTTCATTATCTACATAGTTAAACATATGTCTATACATATAAATCCATGTTTCTCTATGTATGTGTATGTATGTCAATATAGAATCCCTGTGTCTTCTTTTTTTTTCTAACACCCGAGATCTCCTTTCTTTAAGCACTTATAACTTTTGTGCGCAATAGTTTTGTAAAATATTTTTTATTAGACAGTGTTAATAAGAGTGTAACTGTACTTTGTAATGTATTTTTGAAGTGTTTTGTGAAACTTTTATGTTGCAGAAAACTGTTAACATCTGGGGCTCAATCCGATATAAATCGTCGCCCGCAAAAGCCGGCGACGCCAAAATCTGCGCTGGTTTGGTATCCTATATACGGTGTAACCTAGAAGTTATGCTCGTATATTTCTGCCATCGGACGTAGTTTTTTTGGCCATAGACAGGTATACCAAACCAGCGCAGTTTGGTATCCAATATACAGCGTAAGGATTTACGTGGCGAAAATGGAGAAATCTTACTCCATTTTCACCTTGCCACAAAAAGCAGCTGTAAGAAGCCTTACGCTGACTATTGGAGCCCCGTAACTACCTAAACTACCTGCAAAATAAAACCTGCATGCGCAATGTCTATCTACCTGTCAACCGTGATCCCCCGCCGCAATCCCTAATAAAGTATTTAACCCCTAAACTGCCGCTCCTGGACCCCGCCGCCATCTACATAAACTAACCCCCTACTGTGAGCCCCTAAAACCGCCACCATCTAACTGATCTATCCCCTAATGTGAACCCCTAAAACAGCCGCCATCTACCTTATCTATCCACTAATGTGATCCCTTACACCGCCGCCATCTACCTGATCTATCCCCTAATGTGACCCCTTACACCGCCGCCATCTACCTGATCTATCCCCTAATGTGAACCCCTTACACTGCCGCCATCTACCTTATCTATCCCCTAATCTGACCCCTTACACTGCCGCCATCTACCTTATCTATCCCCTAATCTGACCCCTTACACCGCCGCGACCTATATAAAAATTATTAACCCCTAATCTAATCCCTCTATACCGCCGCCAGCTATATTAATATTATTAACCCCTAATCTAATATCCCTAAAGTAATAAGCTCTATTACCAGCCCTTAAAAGGGCCTTTTGCGGGGCTTTGCCCCAAAGTAAACTGCTCTTTTGCCCTATAACCTGCCCTCCCTACACCGCCGCCACCTATATTAATAGTATTAACCCCTAATGTAAGCCCCTTACACCGCCGCCATCTATATTAAAATTATTAACCCCTAATTTAATCTACCTACCCCGCCGCCAGCTATATTATCTATATTAACCCTAAGTATATTATAGTTAATATAGTTATTGCATTATATATATTAACTATATTAACCCTAATTATATTAGGGTTAATATAGTTAATATAGTTACTATAGTATTTATATTAACTATATTAACTCTATCTAACCCTAACACCCCTAACTAAATTCTTATTAAATAAATATAATTCATATTATAAACTAAAATATTCCTAGTTAAATCTAAATACTTACCTATAAAATAAACCCTAAAATAGCTACAATATAATTAATAATTACATTGTAGCTATGTTAGGTTTTATATTTATTTTACAGGTAAATTGTTAATTATTTTTTCTAGGTATAATAGCTATTAAATAGTTATTAACTATTTAATAGCTACCTAGTTAAAATAATTACCCAATTACCTGTAAAATAAATCCTAACCTAAGTTACAAATACACCTATACTATCAATAAATTAAATAAACTACAAATATCTATCTAAAAATACAATTAAATAAACTAAACTAGATTAAAAAAAACAACACTAAATTACAAAAAAAAAAAAAGATTACAGCAATTTTAAGCTAATTACACCTATTCTAAGCCCTCTAATAAAATAATAAAGCCCCCCAAAATAAAAAAATTCCCTACCCTATTCTAAATTATAAAATACCCAGCTCTGTACCAGCCCTTAAAAGGGCTTTTTGCGGGGTATTTACCCCAAGTTAACAGGTCTTTTGCCTGTAAAAAAAAAGAACACAACACCCCCCCCCAACATTACAACCCACCACCCACATACCCCTATTCTAAACCCACCCAAACCCCCCTTAAAAAAATCTAACACTACCCCCCTGAAGATCTCCCTACCTTGTCTTCACCCAACCGGGCCGAACTCCTCATCCGATCCGGGCGATGTCTTTATCCAAGCGGCAAAGAAGAAGTCTTCATCCCGGCGATGTCTTTATCCAAGCGGCAGCAAATTCTTCTTCCATCCGGCAGCATCTTCCATCAAGCGGCATCTTCAATCTTCTTTCTTCGCTCCTCCGACGCGGAGCATCCATCCCGGCCGACGACTGAACGACGAATGAGGTACCTTTAAATGACGTCATCCAATGACGTCATCTATCAGCCAATCGGAATTAAGGTAGGAAAAATCTGATTGGCTGATTGAATCAGCCAATCAGATTGAGCTCGCATTCTAAGGACATACTGGTTCCTGAAAATGTACTGTCTATCTTTTTGCTTTTAAACCCTGTTGCCTTTTATGAACACTTTGCACTTTTTGGATATTAAAGGTTTGAAGCTTTTTAAGGATCGCAGTGTTTTTTCATTTGTTTCTCGCATTCTATTGGCTGATCGGAACAGCCAATAGAATGCGAGCTGAATCTGATTGGCTGATTGGTTCAGCCAATCGGATTGAACTTGAATCTGATTGGCTGATTCAATCAGCCAATCAGATTTTTCCTACCTTAATTCCGATTGGCTGATAGAATCCTAAATACCCCGCAAAAAGCCCTTTTAAGGGCTGGTACAGAGCTGGGTATTTTATAATTTAGAATAGGGTAGGGAATTTTTTATTTTGGAGGGCTTTATTATTTTATTAGGGGGCTTAGAATAGGTGTAATTAGCTTAAAATTGCTGTAATCTTTTTTTTTTTTGTAATTTAGTGTTTTTTTTTTGTAATTTAGTTTAGTATATTTAATTGTATTTTTAGATAGATATTTCTAGTTTATTTAATTTATTGATAGTGTAGGTGTATTTGTAACTTAGGTTAGGATTTACTTTACAGGTAATTGGGTAATTATTTTAACTAAGTAGCTATTAAATAGTTCATAACTATTTAATAGCTATTATACCTAGTTAAAATAATTAACAATTTACCTGTAAAATAAATATAAACCCTAACATAGCTACAATGTAATTATTCATTATATTGTAGCTATCTTAGGGTTTATTTTATAGGTAAGTATTTAGATTTAAATAGGAATATTTTAGTTTATAATATGAATTAGATTTATTTAATAAGAATTTAGTTAGGGGTGTTAGGGTTAGGTAGAGTTAATATAGTTAATATAAATACTATAGTAACTATATTAACTATATTAACCCTAAGATAATTAGGGTTAATATAGTTAATATATATAATATAATAACTATATTAACTATAATATACTTAGGGTTAATATAGATAATATAGCTGGCGGCGGGGTAGGTAGATTAAATTAGGGGTTAATAATTTTAATATAGATGGCGGCGGTGTAAGGGGCTTACATTAGGGGTTAATACTATTAATATAGGTGGCGGCGGTGTAGGGAGGGCAGGTTATAGGGCAAAAGAGCTGTTTACTTTGGGACAAAGCCCCGCAAAAGGCCCTTTTAAGGGCTGGTAATAGAGATAATTACTTTAGGGGGATTAGATTAGGGGTTAATATAGATAATATAGCTGACGGCGGGGTAGGGGGATTAGATATTGGCTAATATAGTTTAATATAACTGGCGGCGGGGAAGGAGCTCACATTAGGGGGTAGGTAACATAGACGGCGGCGGTGTTAGGGCTCACTTTAGGGGGTTATAGATTTAATATAGCTGGCGGTGGGGTCCGGGAGCGGCGGTTTAGGGGTTAATAACTTTATTAGGTGGCGGCAGGGTCCGGGAGAGGCGGTTTAAGGGTTAATACATTTTTTATTGTTAGGATAGTGAGGGGGGATAGCGGATAGAGGGTTAGACGTGTCGGGCTTACTTGAGGGAGGCGTGTTAGACAGTCCGGGAGATTTAGACTTTAGTCAGGTTTTGTAGGCGCCGGCAGTTTCTAAAGTTCCGTAAGTCACTGGCGACTCCAGAAATTTGTACTTACGCAGATTTCTGGACATCGCTGGTTTATCCGACTTACGGCACTTTAGCAACTGCCGGCGGAGTATATACGATAGCTCGAGTTGCGAGCTGAAGCTACGGGCGGCGGGGGTTCTCTTGCTTGCGCCGCAAAATACACCGTTTATCGGATCGCGCCCCAGCTCTTTGAGCGCGGAAAGGATTATTGCGTAAAAAAGGCGTTTGCATATGCGCAAACACGATTATTTAAGACTTGCAATAGCTATGCAATGGAAATTGATTGTGAAAAAAACATATTCACCTAGATTTAGAGTTCTGCGGTAGCCGTCAAAAGCAGCGTTAAGGGGTCCTAACACTGCTTTTGGCCCCCCGCAGGTATTTAGAGTTGTGTAGGTAAAGTTATACCGCTCACATTCAAGCCGCAACTTTTCCATACCGCAGATCCCTTTAAGCAAGTGATCGGTAGAGCCTCTACCAACAAGACTCCTAACGCCAAAAAAAGTCAGCAGTTAAGAGCTTTATGGGCTAACGCTGGTTTATAAAGCTCTTAACTACTGTGCTCTAAAGTACACTAACACCCATAAACTATCTATGTACCCCTAAACCGATGTCCCCCCACATCGCCGCCACTATAATACATTTTTTTAACCCCTAATCTGCCGACCGCACCCCGCCGCCACCTACATTATCCCTATGAACCCCTAATCTGCTGCCCCTAACATCGCCGATACCTACATAGTATTTATTAACCCCTAATCTGCCCCCCCAATGTCGCCGCTACCTAACTACACTTATTAACCCCTAATCTGCCGACCGGAACTCTAATAAATATATTAACCCCTAAACCGCCACACTCCCGCCTCACAAACACTATAATAAATAGTATTACCCCTAATCTGCCCTCCCTAACATTGCCGCCACCTAACTTCAAGTATTAACCCCTAATCTGCCGACCGGACCTCGCCGCTACTCTAATAAATGTATTAACCCCTAAAGCTAAGTCTAACCCTAACCCTAACACCCCCCTAAGTTAAATATAATTTTAATCTAACGAAATAAATTAAATCTTATTAACTAAAGTATTCCTATTTAAAACTAAATACTTACCTGTAAAATAAACCCTAATATAGCTACAATATAACGAATAATTATATTGTAGCTATTTTAGGATTTATATTTATTTTACAGGCAACTTTGTATTTATTTTAACTAGGTACAATAGCTATTAAATAGTTATTAACTATTTAATAACTACCTAGTTAAAATAATTACAAAATTACCTATAAAATAAATCCTAACCTAAGTTACAATTAAACCTAACACTACACTATCAATAAATTAATTAAATAAATTACCTACAATTACATACAATTAAATAAACTAAACTAAATTACAAAAAAACCCCACTAAATTACAAAAAATAAAAAAAGATTACAAGAATATTAGGCTAATTACACCTACTCTAAGCCCCCTAATAAAATAAAAAAGCCCCCCAAAATAATAAAGGTCCCTACCCTATTCTAAATTAAAAAGTAACCAGCTCTTTAACCAGCCCTTAAAGGGCTTTTTGCAGGGCATGCCCCAAAGTAATCAGCTCTTTTGCCTGTAAAAAAAAACACAATAACACCCCCCAACATTACAACCCACCACCCACATACCCCTACTCTAACCCAAACCCCCCTTAAATAAACCTAACAATACCCCCCTGAAGATCTCCCTACCTTGAGTCGTGTTCACCCAGCCGGGCTGAAGTCTTCATCCGATGGGGCAGAAGAGGACGCGTGCAGAAAACTCAAGACGCACAACTGTTAATCTTGCCCTCTGAGTACTACACGTAATTGGGCTTACAAACTGTGGGTAGATTTCCATCAATACTTAGGTATGTGTACCGAGCGCTAAAGTTTATAAAAAGGCCTTAAGCTTACTAACAGATTCTTTTTAACTAGCGATAGTGTGGATTCACATTTCTCTGGGGTTAAACACCTACTTTTTGCATCAACGTCACGTTCTTTCACAGCCCCTCCTCCACTTGGTCCGGTAACGGATCTCACACGCCTTTGATTATTGCATTATTTTTTTAATTTTATATTGAAGCTTGAACGAATGTTTTTACACCATCATGTGCTGAGATTTTAATGTTTATTTGAAAGTTGATATATTGTTTATTGTTTATTGTTACACATCACATTGGTCTGATCTGAACCACAGTCCACACATTTTTTTCATCCACTGACAATAGAACCATATCTAGAACGCCAAAGTCAGGTAACCGACTTATTAATCTATCCTAAACACACATAAGAACTTTGAAGATAGCTACATTCAAGGTTTTGTATAACTAAAGTAGCCAGGTACAAAACTCCTGGAATATTTCATGGATCCATGAACAGATTTTTACTGTATTTATATATGAACATTGTGTTTTAACATTTTATCTGTGATTTTAATTTGAATGTATATGGAATAAATTAATCACCAGAATTTAGTTTCCAGATTTCCATCAATAAACACGCTATCTAGAAGTACATTGACAAATTTTCAAAACTTTAATATGCAGGTACTATTTCATGTACATTTTACTTCATTCAACGGACCAAAAGTGTCTATTGGACGTGATCCAAGACCTCCACTACTTTAAGTCTATATATTGTTTCCTAGGTCCAAGAGTGGCATTTTCTTCCAAAGGAGGTAAATTTATAGTTATCTTTACAGTATTTCTTCCTTATTTGTGTTATTGGTTTCTAAGCTATCTATTGTACAAAGGTAGAAGAGAAGAAGGCGCCACAATAGTGCAAGATCAGTGGTGTTGGATCATCACACGCATCTACAGAATATACTTACAAAGTATAAAGCACTTGAGAAGTGCCACAGCAGCTTTCTGGACCGTTTTAGCTGCCCATATAGCTATCCTCTCGACTTAGTAGATATATGGAAGCTCCAAAGAAGAGTGATCACCTATACTCCGTGTTCCACAGTCAGATATCCATATCCCAGGACTGTAATAAAAAAACTGCTCACAGACAAGGCGATATGGAAAGGCTCCAGATGATTATCCCAAAAAATATAAGATATACTGCTTAATAAAAAGTTCAGTTGTGATGCCTAATCGTAGCAAACAATATGACTTTATTATAAATGTGATTATATCACACAACGCAATTCCCGGTCTTTACGACTGCTTCAACATTTGCATATTCACATAATAAAACTCACGACTTTAAAACAAATCTCGGCGTCTATTGCCGAGTAAAGCGCATGCATGCACAAATCCCATTGTCCAATAGGATGCCAGAATAATGACCGGCTTCTTAATGATTGGTGATTAGCGTGAATGGTAAACAAACACACCTACCATTGACAAGCAAGTTTGTAAATAGCGGGGATTGAATAAATATCTGTGCAAAAACAAATGACCCGCTGTGTCATGCATATATACAGATGCACAGTTCTGAGCACAGATCTAATGTAAACAGTAATATAAATATACAAAGATAATATATACGGGAATTAAAAGGGGTGGCTAACAAAGCCTGCCATATATCTGCACCTATAAATATTGACAGGCAAATGCGCGCGCATAGCACCACTGAAAATAATCTGCACAAATAGGTACAAATATATATGTATAAAGCATATAGAAATTAATATAAATATAATTTACATTGTCGCCCACAATGAAAAAATATCCTGCAACATATAATCTCCAAAAATATGTTGGACAAATCTAACAACATAAAAGGATTGAAATAAGGATAAAATACTTAAAAAGTATATATACAAGATATAAAGAATGATAAATAAAATATAATGTTATAAAATATATGTGATGTATATAAAAAAATATATAAATATATATATATCCCCATAGTAATGCAATATACTTGGATCTATAATAATACAATGAAATGATAAAATAAAAATCACTGTTCAGATCCTGAATATACAATAACAATATTGATATCTCCTTGGGTACCCACTAAGATACAACATTGGATCAAAATATGCTGTGTTCCGCACTGCGGAACCAAATATGTTAATGGACCATACCTATCTCAAAAATAGAGGGAGGGATTATACACCTAGAACGCATCCCTATAATTATAGAGATCAAGATGAGAGAGGGCATGATAGTTATCATGGAGAGTATAGAGACCAGTTCAATAATTGGAATTTTTCTAATACTAATGTACCACAAAAAGATAGAGAAAGAGAGAATTTTGAATTCCATAATGATAAAGCTCAGGTTTTTAACTTAAATCAGAATCAAAAGTATTACAGACCACATCCAAGACAGATACCAATTCGCCTAAAACAACTAGAAAAGGAATATGTCAGAGAAGAGTATACAGCCCCCTAAAAAAAAAAGAACATACGCCAACATGGCAGCAGAGGTAGAGCCAAATCTACCAAAAAGGAGAAATTTAAGAGAATGAAAGATGGCATATTTAACCTTTCTAAACATATACTCACAAATGAAGAAATGTGTGTGCTTAATAGAGGTTTTTCTTTTTGTCCCTCTAATGACCATAATTTGTTTAAACTATTTGTCGATTTGAATAGATTCATAAGAAAACTTTCATTACAAAAGTTTTTTAGTGAAAAGAAATTAGGCCATGTGGGTTTAGTTCCCATAATGACAGATAACATGGTTGAAAGACCAGTTACAGATATTATCTTTTATGAACCTGAAGGTTTGTGTGATGTACTTTTTGATGATTATGTACATTCAAATTTGATGTTAAAATCGAATTTCAATCCTCCAGTAACTAGCTATAGTATATTATTTTTTCAAAATTTAGTATTGGAAGAATTTGGCACATTAGGAACCAATCACAAATCCAATCTGAATGTGTATGAACTGAAAGCACTTTCTAGGTTAGCTAAAAATGATGATTTTATGATTAGACAGGCGGACAAGGGGGGTGGGATAGTATTGCAGGATTTGGAGGACTATATAAAGGAAGCAAACTGTATTCTTTTGGATACAGAATATTACAGGAAGCTTAGTTTTAATCCAAACAAACAATATCTTGTTGGCCTCAATAAACTTATTGATGCAGGTTTTTTGGAAGGTATATTAACAAAAAAAGAAAAAGAATACTTGGTTCCGAGTACTCCTAATCTTGCATACTATTACCACCTCCCAAAGGTCCACAAATGTATAAAAAAATCCACCTGGTAGACCGATCATATCGGGGATTGGAAATTTGACTTGTAATTTGTCTGAATATATAGACCATTTCCTAAAGAAAATCAGTGATGGGTCTGCCATCTTACATCAAAGATACCCCTGATCTAATCTGTAAATTATCAAATCATAAATAAACTAGCCCTGATTTAATTTGGTTGTCATGTGATGTTTCAGCGCTGTATTCTAATATAGCACATGACCTTGGTTTAAAAGCAATAGACAATTTTTTTAAGAAGAGATATATATTTACCTTCAAAACAAAGGCTCTTTTTACTCAAGTCCATTTCTTTTGTACTGAAGCACAACTTCAGATTTTTCTACAGGTAAAGGGAACGGCCATGGCTACTAGGTTTGCCCCCAGTTTTGCAAATTTGTTTATGGGGTTCTTTGAGGAGGAATACTTCTATAACTCTCCCCTGGGGGCAAACCTGGTATTCTATGGCCGTTTCATTGACAACCTGCTGTTTATTTGGAACGGCTCTGAGGCATCAGCTATACAGTTTCTTGAGTCCCTTAATAACAATAATATGGGCCTGGAATTTACATCAAATTTTAGTAAAGAGAGTATAGAATTTTTGGATCTTGTTTATATTGGGGTACTGATGGTTCTGTCCAAACTAAAACATTTTTTCAAGACAGTAGACACAAATAGCTACTTGACTTATAAAAGTAATCATTACAAACTATGGAAGAAAAATATTCCATACAATCAATTTTGCAGAATTCGAAGAAATTGTATGGATCTGCAAATATATGATGAAAAATCCAAAATTCTGATGGATAGATTTCTAGAAAAGAATTATCTGTTTAAACTCGTAGAGGAAAGTTATTATAGAGCAAGGAATAAAGATAGATCAGAATTTTTTACAACTGATGATAGTAAACAATACTATAAAGTAGTTTCTGCTAAAGATAAAGAAAGATCAAATAACAATCTATTGTTCATAACACGATATAATAATAACCATAATAGAATCAAAAATATATTACACAAACATTGGTTCATACTAAAGGTAGATCCGATACTTAAGGAGCTGTTAGATGAGTCTTCCATCTGTACCTTTAGAAGGGCCCCACTTTGAAAAATAAATTGGCCCCAGTAAGGTGGTGATGAAGAAACATAATAAAAAAGTGGAAATTGAGATCCTAAAAATATGTCCTCATTTTTGGGAAAGAAATGTTTCTTTAGATGCAATAGACCAAATTGTGGTTTATGTATGTATACCACAGGGAACAGAATAAATTTTAAATCTTACTCAACTAAAGAGGAATTTGCAATAACATCACATTTTACATGTGATTCCGCATTTGTTGTTTATTTGCTGGAATGGAAATGCGGAATACAATACATCGGTAGAACCTTTAGACCCCTAAAAAAGAGGTGGGGTGAACATCTTAGAAATTTGAAAAAAACTTTAGTTAACCCCAGTGTACCCCGCCATGGAGCCAAATACCATGAGGGCCAATCCAATATTTTTAAGATATTCCCAATTGAATATATTGCCCCAAAATGGGGTAGAAACAGATTTATACATCTAAGACAAAGGGAGACTTATTGGATTTGGAAAATGAAAACAATTAATCCACATGGTCTTAATGAACATATTGATATTGATGCTTTTAATTAAATTTAATTTTAAATTTAACTGTATCATCATACTAGCAGCATTTTATCAGGAGATTATTTCCTTTATTATGTAGACATATCAGTTTGTATTGGAAATGACGAAATTTATTTCCATAGTACATTAATATTTTTCTTTTGTTATTTCACCATTTCCCCTTTGACATCTAGTTAGAGGAGTATATTAGGACCGGGTAGTAATTATTACAACTCCCTAGAGTAGAAGGGTTGTCTTAGAGCTACACATATGACTCAGTATCAGTTAGTTTATCGGGTCATTAATTAGCTATATACCTACTAGTTTAGTCAATATCATTATATCCTTTTCCTGCTGTTAGTATCTCATTTGCATGTGGTATACCTAAATAGTCCCATGAGCCACTTTTTATTTTATTTTAATTTATTTTTCTTTTTGACTGCAGTGGACAATTTTATTGTCCAAACGTGTTTGTAACATGTCAAAGGGTAAATATTGAGATAGGTATTGTCCATTAACATATTTGGTTCCTTAGTATGGAACACAGCATATTTTGATCCAATGTTGTATCTTAGTGGGTACCCAAGGAGATATCCATATTGTTATTGTATATTCAGGATCTGAACAGTGATTTTTATTATTTTATCATTTCATTGTATTATTATAGATCCATGTATATCACATTACTATGGGAATATATATATATATATATATATATATATATATATATATATATATATATTTTTATATACATCACATATATTTTATAACATTATATTTTATTTATCATTCTTTATATCTTGTATATATACTTTTTAAGTATTTTATCCTTAGTTCAATCTTTTTATGTTGATAGATTTTTCTCACATATTTTTGGAGATTATATGTTGCAGGATATTTTTTCAATGTGGGTGACAATGTAAATTATATTTATATTAATTTCTATATGCTTTAAATATATATTTTTGTACCTATTTGTTCTGATTATTTTCAGCGGTGCTATGTGGGTGCATTTGCCTGTCAATATTTATAGATGCAGACATATGGCAGGCTTCATTAGCCACCCCTTTTAATTCCCGTACATATTATCTTTGTATATTTATATTACTGTTTACATTAGTTCTGTGCTCAGAACTGTGCATCTGTATATATGCATGACACAGCGGGTCATTTGTTTTTGCACAGATATTTATTCAATCCCCGCTATTTACACACTTGTTTGTCAATGGTAGGTGTGTTTGTTTACCAGTTTAGCTAATCACCAATCATAAAGAAGCCGGTCATTATTCTGGCATCCTATTGGACAATGGGATTTGTGCGTGTATGAGCTTTACTCGGCAATAGACGCCGAGATTTGTTTTAAAGTCGTGAGTTTTATTCTGTGAATATATACCCGATGAGCCGGTCATGAAGTCCGGGAAACGCGTTGTGTGATATAACCACTTTTATAATAAAGCCATATTGTTTGATACGATTAGGCATCACAACTGAACTTTTTATTAAGCATTATGTCTTATACTTTTTGGGATAATCATCTGGAGCCTTTCCATATCGCCTTGTCTGTGAGCAGTTTTTCCATTACAGTCCTGGGATATGGATATCTGACTGAGGGACAGGGAGTATAGGTGATCACTCTCCCTTGGAACTTCCATATATCTACTAGGTCGAGAGGATAGCTATTTGGGCAGCTAAAAAGGTCCAGAAGGCTTCTGTGGCACTTCTCAAGTGCTTTATACTTTGTAAGTATATTCTGTAGATGCGTGTGATGATCCAACACTAATGATCTTGCACTATTATGGCGCCTTCTTCTCTTCTCTTCTACCTTTTCACAGATATTTTCGCTTGTTTGCCATCAAGCTACTGGAAGGAGTTTTGCAGCCTTAGCCACATTCTGTTTTCTCTCCAAGATTGCATAAGGAACTATACCTGGTCATTGTGTGATCACTCTAGGACACTATCACAATATCATATAGTAATCACGCCTGTCTGTTGTTTTTTGTTGTTATATATTATATGTGTTTATCACATTTGTAATAGCTAATTTAATATATTTTCTATTTTTTTTATTTCTTTATATGAGAGAGTTTGGGATTGATCACTGACTATCCCTCTACACTTGGTTGATACTATTTTTTTACACCTATTACTTAGTAGTTCATTGTGCACTATATTTATTATTGCATTTGATATAGTTTTACCACACTTAATTGCTACATATTTGTTTTGTGCAAGTACATGTATATTTCACATTGTATTTCTTTTGATATTTAGAGTTCACTATTTATTATCTTTCCTAGATAACATTTTGAGTTTTATTTCATTTAGTGATTAATTTCTGATTAAAATCACAAATGATATATTTAATATGATGTCAACTATGTTTTAGCTAAACTGTAAATCAAATGGACATACATTCTTAAATATGTGTCCGGTTCCTGAATAAAGATAATGAAATACAACAACTTATTAAGGTTATGGAAATGGAAGACTATACTGCCCCACCTGCTAAAAACTTCAACAGCTGCCACTGAGTATGGTTTATGCAGAGTTGTTGCTTTATTAGAGGTGTAATACTATTAGTGCTCTTAAAAATGACTTATCTTAACACATGTATAGCTTTGAAAGAGATTAATGAAGTCCATGGGATTCATGCCATTACTTCAAAATTCAATGAGAAAACAGCCTGAACCTTGATGTAATGATGAGTCTCAGAAAATATTATATTAATTGCTTCAGGCATTGCTTGTAGTAGATAACAAGCTTTGTTATGGCAATACTGAGTATAACTTTATAAAATAGAATTCAAATATTAATTTCTATTAATTCTTATTATTACTATTCTTAGAATGAAAAGTTAACTATTAGAGGGATATTCCAGTTATTGCAGTGTGTATAAGCAAAATATACACCAAATTATTCACTGAATGGAAAAAGATATGAATATAAAAGTAAATAGTTTGCATTGTCTTCCTATCTCAAAGCAGTGCACAACGCAATCATTGTTGAGTCTCTTTGCTTATCTTATCTCATTTTAAGTAGCCAATTAGAGTACATATAAATGAGTTCTAGCATTTATCAAGCAACCAATGTATAACATGCTGATGGACCACAGCTCTGAAATTTACAAAATATTATAATACATGTACATTGCAAATTTGTAAAAATGATATGGGGGAAATTTAATTTTAACTTTAACAGTGCATATTTTAATCTATGTAATGTATTCATTTTAATCTGTTTTAAATGTATATCTATGTTGTGTTATGTTGTGATACGCTATGTGGCACCCCCTGTTTTTGTTGACCTTTTAATGGAATTGATACCCTGAGCCGGAGTAATCAGCGTTGGAAGAGTAGCCTTATTGATGATCATTTTGATTGGGACTCTCCTATATGGACTCAAAAATATATTTTTTGTTTTGTGTTTAACAATTATTAAAGGGTCAGGAAACCCCAAAATTTTCTATCACCATTTGGATAGAACATACAATTTTAAACCACTTTCCAATTTACTTCTATTATTAAATTTGCTTCATTCTCTTGTTATCCATTGCTGAAGGAACAACATTGCACTACTGAAAGCTAGTTGAACACATCTAGTTAACCAATTACAAGAGACAAATGTGTGCAGGCACCAATCAGCAGCTAGCTCCCACTAGTGTAGGATATGTGTGTATTATTTTTCAACAAGGGATACCAAGGGCACGAAGCACATTTGAAAATAGAAGTGAATTTAAATGTATCTTAAAATTACATGCTCTATCTGAATCATGCAAATTTGGACTTTCCTATCCCTTTCAGTATCATACTGCACTTTACCTGGATTCACGTAAGAAGGTTTTCTCTGATTTTCTTATTCTTTTTTATTATGTATAAGATCTAACCCAGCACAAAACTGATGTTTAAACTATATTATGGGCTCCATGTACTAAGCCGTCAATTCATCCGTCATTTTAGACGCGGATAAACTCGCCGTTACTCGCCGCGGACGAAATGGTGTCCGCTGTCACTATGTACTAATAATCCCCCAATAAATAGACAAGTCTAGCCCGCCGCGAGCAGTGGCGGATTATTGATAAATTTGACGCCTCGCTCGCCGCGACTAAGCTGATGTACTTAACTTTCAGTTGAATTGTCTGGCCAATTATTAACACGTGACATGTAAGGTAGTTCAACTTATCTAAACAACTTTATTATTGTTCAAAATTTTTTGAAGAGTGTTAACAGAGCGATAACAGATAACAGAGTGATAACAAATATTTTTGTAATATTTATTTACAATTTGGATATGGCTTCATCTGGATCTGATAATATATAAATATTAATATAAAAATAATTATAAAGATTGACAACTATACAATACAAATTTAAAATATAGATTACTCTTTAATTACAGTTGACAAATTTGGCGCAATTTATGTTCATGGAAATGAGAGACAAATTAGACGCCAGTTATGCTGTACAATGCTGATATTACTGCCTTTTATATATGTCTAGACTGGCGTCTAGATTGACTTTCCTATTGTTTTGTACCTTGCCCGCCACCTAAAAGGTGGCGAGGCAAAAATAACGAGGTGGGAGCGGAAATTGTAGCGAGCGGACAAATAGATTTTTTAGTACATTCGTTTTTGGCGAGTTGGTGGTCAAATGTGTCTAATTACAGTGAAAAATGGAGACGTAGCGAGGTTTGGCGGATAAGTACGCTCGCAATTTTAAAGATGCGAGTTTGAACATAGTTGACGACTTTGTACATATCAGTTTGCGAGTTTTGACGCGAGATTTGTTGCGGGTAGCTCGCTGACTGCTTAGTACATGGAGCCCTATATTGTTTCTTTTTAGTCACTGGTAACATAAGTTACTATTTATTATTTGTTAAATATTTTATATAGTAAGTTGAGTGCCCCCAAATTAATTAATTTTTGTGTAGTGTTTTTTCTTATTTCATTTTACTTCCTGGGGAGCAGAAACTTTATTGTTATTATTATTATTATTATAAATATTTTTTAATATTATGGAATCACGTAGTGAACGAGAATCTAAAAGAAAATTACAAACTCACTATAACAATGTTAGTGATAGTTCATTAAAAGAACTATGTAGTAAATGAGAGGATTTGATAAGTAATGAACATAGATACTGGTGGGATAAATATACCCTAGAAGATTATTTTTAGAAAACGGTTATTCCTAGAAGTCTTCAAAAACTATTTATTTAAAAATGATGACGAATTTAAGAAAATTGTGATTTTATTCCAACTGCCTATTCTTTTAAATTAATAGAATTATTAATTGAACACAGAAAAAATGTGTATTAGACAAACTAGATGAAGAAATTATAATAGTACAGAAGGAATTGGAAAATCATCAAAATACTAAAGAGTTTGATACATCATTAACACAGGCACTAAATAATACAGATAAATATCAATCAGAAATAATTAAGAGAATGGAAAAGAAAATGAATAGAGATCTAAAGGATTATAGTGACGATAGCATTTATACATGTAATAAGAAACACATCACGGAGAGTGCTAACTAAAATATGATTGGAAAAAAATTAAAAGCAAGCAGGAAAAGAATTCTAAGTCTGATCATAAAACATCTTTTGGATTTAATGAGCATTCTAGATATATTTATAATAGAGGTAAAGATAATCATATGAGATCTATGACAAAGAATCACTCTCCTAAGAACTAAAAAGAAAGACCATGCAAAATGCTTTCTACCAAGAAAGACCAGGATCCTCTGTCTCTTATACATCTAATATGTTTTTTACTTAACCATATGGGTCTAGATTCCATTTTCATTCTCATGATGAAGATAATATTAATGATCACACTGAGAATGAGCCGTTTACATCTAGCAGCCATTATGATAATCACATTCTGAAATTCCTCTTTGGAAAAGAGATCAGTGGAATGTTCAAATGGATGCAGAAAATGATTTTTTTGCAGTTTCTATTTGATTTTAAATAGCCATAGGTTGGCTTTTTTTTTATTAAATTGCACGGTGGAAGCAGTGTTTTTATCTGGTTTTGCATCCAATACAGATACTAAAAGAGTGAAAATCTGCAGCTCCATGTGAATGCGGTACATCTGGACTATTGGAACAACCTGTAATGTGGAAGAGCATGCTGGATATCTATGTTATTCCAGCCTGCGTGCAATCACCTTTTGTGGTGTTTGCTAAATGTGAGTAGAACTTCTTGTATTCTTCAACAACTTCAAAATTGATGTTGTGATACGCTATGTGGCGCCCACTGTTTTTACCTTTTTAAATGTATATCTATCTCTCTATCATCTATTTATCTATCTGTCAGAGTAATTGTTGCCAGCCTTTAACCCCTTAATGACCAGCAGCATACCCTGTACGGCACTGGTTGTTAAACCCTTAATGACCAGCACCATACTCTGTACTACACCGCTATCTTTGGGCCTCTCTCTGCTGCAATCTTGCTAACAGTGGCAAAATTGCGCTTTATCTGTATTCCCCACGAGTGGAGAAGTGCAGAAATAGAGTTACAGAGTTACCTATGCAGAGAGAGGCAATGTCTGCCACAATCCACAGGCGTGATCACAATGTATTCTATATGGTTTACATGAACAAGCTCTCCCCTGTTGTGAAAAACAAATAAAAAAGCATGTGACAAGAGGCGGCCTTCAAGGGCTTAGAAATTATCATTTGAGCCTTTCTAGGTTTAGCTTTCAACTAAGAATACCAAGAGAATAAATCAAAATTGGTGATAAAAGTAATTTAGTACGTTGTTTAAAATTACAGGCCCTATTTAAAACTAGAAAGTTTTTTTTTGGACTTGACTGTCCTTTTAAGTTTGTTAAAAAGTTAACAATTTTTTTATTTTTTTTTCGCATTTGGGGGTGAAATGGTGGCATGAAATATACCAAAATGGGCCAAGATTAATACTTGATCTGGGTTGTCTACTAAAAAATATATATATATAGTTTTGATAGGTAAATAAAAAAAAAACAAGCCTCTATTTCTGTTTAAATGGAGTGATGGCAAAAATACTAAAAATGCTCTGGTCTTTTGGAGATGTTTTAGTCTAAAATGCCCGGAGCTGCATACAAGGTGCAACAAGTCCAAGGAATACTTTCCTTAGCCCCATAATTTTCTGATTTTTCTTAAAGGGACAGTCAACTCAACACCAGAATTTTTGTTGTTGTAAAAGATAGATAATCCCTTAAGTACCCATTCCCCAGTTTTGCATAACCAACACAGTTATAATAATATACTTTTTAACCTCTGTAATAACCTTGTATCTAAGTATCTGCAAACCGCCCCCTTATTTCAGTTATTTTGATAGACTTGCATTTTAGCCAATCAGTGCTCACTCCTTGGTATATTCACGTGCATGAGCTAAATTTTATCTATATTAAACACACAAACTAACGCCCTCTAGTGGTCAAAATGCATTCAGCTTAGAGGCAGCCTTCAAGGTCTAAGAAATTAGCATATGAACATCCTAGGTTTAGCTTTCAACTAAGAATACCAAAAAACAAAGCAAAATTGGTGATAAATAGTTGTTTAAAATGATATGCCTTTTTTGAATCATGAAAGTTTTTTTGGGACTTGACTGTCCCTTTAAAGAAGTATCACGGAAGATTGAAGCAGTGGATGATTACACATTGTGAATACAAAAAGCATGAGGCCCTAGTCAGTAGTTTAATCTAATGAAGAAAACATAACCTTGTAAAAATGTCATAATTTCAAAATGCGATTTAAGCTATAGATTTACAGATTTATGGACCCTCTCTGAAAACATTGTGCTATTAACATGTGAGTTAAGCAGCCTATAACTTTAACACTGGGAAACAATCAAATACAAAAACCTAAATATTCTGTTAAAACAGGAGAAAAAATAATTTTTCAGAAGGTCAATGCCAGTGAATTTGAAAACATCAAAGACCCTGCAAAAAACTACTGGAAAAGCATTTTGTGATAGATTGAAATATAATTTTAAATTGTCCCCATGCAAAATATAAGCATTGCTAACATCAAAAATGTATCTGATAAATGCATTACCAAGAGGTTTTCTAATATTTTAAGAACTTAAGCCATGTGAGACATTTCTCCCAGGACATCTGACGTATTGAATTGGTCCTTAAAGAATACCTCAAATTCAAAGATGGGACAGTGTTGTATTGAATAGTTTATTTTTCATTCTCCAAGGGGTCTTGTGTATTTGATACTACAGCTTTCTATGCAAACAAGCTAAAAAGCATATATATTATTTTCAGTGACATCATTTTATCTCTTTACATTTTTTTTAGAAATCAATAAAATAATATTTAGACCATTCAGCAGCCTCTTCTCCATCTTAGAACATAGAATACCTTCCCTCTATAGCTCTGGTTTCAAATTCAGTCAACCTGCAGACTCATGCAATATTAGCTGTGTTTGTAGAAAAGTTCCGGCACCAATGATCATAACTGCTATGAGGCAGCAAAAATTTCAAAGGGATCTGCCGATATGTCGGGTGAGTTTGTCAAAATATTTCAAGCTCCCAACATAGCAGCATTGCCGGGAGGCCTTTACTATACATGCCATTGGTCAGCGATGCTGGCTATTGATAACATCCATATTGACAATTTATAGTAAAGGATCCCTGGAAATAGAACTGCTCTGTCCCTAACCACTAATACCCTAAACCGAAGTACTTCACAATTGCAAACTAACAATACACTAATAAATATCTAAACCACCACATACCCACTGCAAGGGTCTATCCTATTAACCCTTATACCACCACATACCCACCACAAGTATCTATCCTATTAACCCCTTTTCTATCACTATCCAAAAGCAAGTACCCTACACTATTACCCCTAAACCACCACAACCCCCAATGCAAACTAACCATACTCTATCTAAAAACTAACCCCCCTCTAAATAAGCCCCTAAGTAGCTTTAAAAAAGAAAAAAATGTAAGTTACATTAAAAACAAATGTTACTTTGAAATAATAAATATTAACCCTAAACCGCCATAACCCTCAACACAAACTAACCCTACTCTATCTAATATCTAACCCCCCTCTAGACTAAACCCCCTAAGCTACATGAGAAAAAAATATCTAAGTTACGATAAAATAAGAAAAATCTAAGTTGCAAAAATTAATAAAATACAGTATTCAAAATTAAAAACAAACCATTATACTTAACACTAATATGCATGCCCCATAAAATAAAAACCCACCCAAAACAAATAAATCTAAACCCTAACACAAAAAACATAATTTATGTAAGAACTTACCTGATAAATTAATTTCTTTCATAGTGGCAAGAGTCCATGAGCTAGTGACGTATGGGATATACATTCCTACCAGGAGGGGTCAAAGTTTCCCAAACCTCAAAATGCCTATAAATACACCTCCCACCACACACATACCTCAGTTTTAATGTATAGGCAAGTAGTGAGGTTTTGTAAATAAAAGGAGTAAAAATGCATACAAAAAGAGGAACTGGAAAAAAGAGTGTGCTTATATACAAAAAAAATCATAACCACCAAAAAAAGTGTGGGTCTCATGTAATCTTGCCACTATGAAATAAATCAATTTATCAGGTAAGTTCTTACATAAATTATGATTTCTTTCATGTAAGTGGCAAGAGTAAATGAGCTAGTGACGTATGTGATATAATACCCAAGATGTGGAAATCCACAGAGACACTAGAGAGGGAGAAAAAAATTAAATCCAAACAATAATTAAGTTTTCTTAAATTTAAAAAAACTCAAATCATAGACAAAAATAATCAAAATGAGACAGCTGCCTGAAGAACTTTTCTACCAAAGACTTCTTCCAAAGAAGCAAATACATAAAAAATGGTAACATTTAGTAAATGTATGCAAAGAAGACCAAGTTGCTGCTTTGAAAATCTGATTAACTGAAGCTCCATTCTTGAAAGCCCAAGAAGTGGCAACTGATCTAGTAGAATGAGCTGTAATTCTCTGAGGCGGAGACTGTCCCGCCTCCAAATAAGCCTTGTGAATCAAAAGTTTCAACCAAGATGCCAAAGAAATAGCAGAGGCTTTCTGACCTTTCCTGGAACCAGATAAAATAACAAATAAACTAGAAGTCTTTCTGAAATCCTTAGTAGCCTCAACATAGTATTTCAAAGCTCTCACCACATCCAAAGAATGTAGAGATCTCTCAAGAGAATTCTTAGGATTAGGACACAAGGAAGGAACAACAATTTCCCTACTAATGTTAGAATTCACAACCTTAGGCAGAAATGTCAACTAAGTCTGTAAAACTGCTTTATCTTGATGGAATATCAGATAAGGATACTCACAAGAGAAAGCCGACAACTCAGAAACTCTTCTAGCAGAAGAGATAGGCAAAAGAAATAACACTTTCCAAGAAAGTAGTTTGATATCCAAAGAATGCCTAGGCTCAAAAGGAGGAGCCTGTAAAATCCTTAAAACCAAATTAAGACTCCAAGTAGGAGAAATAGACTTAATAACAAGTTTGATACGAACCAAAGCCTGAACAAAACAGTGAATATCAGAATGTTTAGCAATCTTTCTAATAAAATCCGAGGAGTTCTAAAAGAATGGCAAGAAAAATTATGAGAGGAGCACCATGAAGCCATGCAGGTGCTATCAGAAACACATGAGATTGTTCCAATATGATCTAATAAATCACCCTTGGGAGAAGAACTAGAGGTGAAAAAATGTAAGCAGGTTGGTAAAACCAAGGAACTGCTAAAGCATAGACCATCTCTGCCTGAGATTTATCTGGGAAGTTTCTTGTTTAAACCAGAGGCCATCAGATCTATTTCTGGAAGACCTCACATCTGTACAATCTGATGAAACACATATGGATGGAGAGACCACTCCCCTGGATGCAAAGTCTGACAACTGAGATAATCCGCTTCCCATTTGTCTACACTTGGAATATCAATCACAGAAATTAGATAAGAGTTGGACTCCGCCCAAGAAAGTATCCAAGATACTTCTTTCATTGCTAAAGAGCTGTGAGTCCCACCCTAATGATTGAAATATGCCACTGTTGTGATATTGTCTGTCTGAAAACAAATGAAAAGTTCTCTCTTTAATAGAGGCCAAGCCTGAAGAGTTCTGAATATAGCACAAAGTTCTAAAATATTGATTGGGAACCTCACCTCTTGATGTTTCCAAAACCCTTGCGCTGTCAGAGACAATCAGACATCTCCCCAACCTGTAAGACTTGCATCTGTTGAATAATCCAATGATGGTCCAACCACCAAGACAGAGAGAGTTGAATGTTGGGATTTAAGTATATCAATTGTGATATCCAAGTATAATCCCTGCACCATTGATTCAGCATGCAAAGCTTCAGAGGTCTCATATGAAAATGAGCAAAGGGGATCACGTCCGATGCTGCAGTCATAAGACCTAAAACTTCCCTGCACATAGCCACTGAAGGGAATGATCAAGACTCGAAGTTTGGACAAGCTAAAACCAATTTCATTCGCCTCTTGTCTCTTAAAGACAGAGTCATGGACACTGAATCTACCTGTATCTGGATACCTAAAAAGGTGACCTTTGTTTAAGGAATCAAGAAACTTTTTTGTAAATTAATCCTCCAACCATGCCTTTGAATAAACCACACTAGTTGTTTTGTGTGAGATTCTGCTAAATGAAAAGACTGAGCTAGTACCAAGATATCGTCCAAATAAGGAAACACCAGAGCCTTCACAGAATTTGTTGGTACATGAGAAAGAAAGAATCTTCCCATGGGAGATCTCATTCTGAAACCTATTCAATACCCTTGAGACACAATATTCTGAATCCATTGATTCTGAACGGAAACTGACCAAATTTAAATCTGTCCCCAACCAGCTGAACTGGATTGAGGGCCGCACCTTCATGCAGTCTTGGGGGCTGGATTTGTTCTTTTATAAGGCTTGGTTTTATTCCAATTTGAAGATGGTTTCCAATTGGAACCAGAGGCCTTAGGGGAAGGAAAGGAACGAAACCGATTAGGAGCCTTAAATTTACCCTTAGACTTTTTATCTTGAGGTAAAAAACTCCCTTCCCTCAGTAATAGTGGAAATAATAGAATCCAATTGAGATCCAAATAAATTCTTACCCTGGAAAGATAGAGATAGTAATCTTGATTTAGATACAATGTCAGCATTCCAAGATTTAATCCATAAAGCTCTTCTGGCTCAAATAGCGAAAGACATAGATTTAACATCAATTTTAATAATGTCAAATATAGCATCACAAATGAAATGATTAGCATGTTGAAGTAGAAGAATAATGCTGGACAAATCATGATCTTCTGCCTGCCAGGCTAAACTGTCCAACCAAAAAGTTGAAGCAGCAGCCAAATCAGTCATAGAAATAGCAGGTTTAAGAATATAGCCAGAATGTAAGTATGCTCCTCTAAGATAAGATTCAATCTTCCTATCTAAAGGATGCTTAAAATAAGTACTATCTTCCATAGGAATAGTAGTACGTTTAGCAAGAGTGTAAATAGCCCCATCACCCTTAGGGACTTTTTCCCAAAACTCGAAATTAGCCATAGGTAAAGGATATGACTTCTTAAACCTAGAAGAAGGATAAAAAGAAAAGCCAGGCTTAGACCATTCTTTAGTAATCTTATAAGAAACAGCATCTGGAATAGGAAAAACAGCAGGTGCAACCTTAGGGGGTTTAAAAACAGTATTTAAACATTTACTGGCTTTGTTATACAGAGGACTAGACTCTTCAAAACCCAAAGTAACCAGAACTTCCTTTAATAAAGAACGAATATAAATGATCTAGTTTGCCCATGAAAGTTTGGAAAACAAAGTCAAATTGAAAGAATTGGAACCCCAGGTAAGAAATCTTTTTAAAATAATCTTCCCAAACATAAATTCCATACTGAAGCTGAAAGACTGCAGAAAAGGGAAATATACATAGACCTGACTCTTGGCAATATAAGCAATTACATATATTTAAAATGTTATATAACGTAAAGCACCAAACATAGCTGAGAGTGTCTTAAAAAAATTATACATACTTACCAGAAGACACTCATCCGCATATAGCAGACAGCCAAACAAGTACTGAAAGATATCAGCAGAGGTAATGGTATAGGAGTATAACGTCGATCTGAAAAGGGAGGCAGGGAATGAATCCCTGCGACCGATTACAGAGAGCCTTTGAAAGGATTTCCCATGGGGGAAACCACTAAATCAACAGACAATACTTCTCATCCCTCTGACAAACACGGTACTCTGAGAGGAATTGGGCTTCAAAATGCTTAGATGCCCCTTTCACATAAGGAAACCAAGCACATCTTGCTTCACCATCTCCACAGGGAGGCAAAGTTTGTAAAACTGAGGTATGTGTGTGGTGGGAGGTGTATTTATAGGCATTTTGAGGTTTGGGAAACTTTGCCCCCTCCTGGTAGGAATGTATATCCCAAATGTCACTAGCTCATGGACTCTTGCCACTTATATGAAAGAAAGAAATTACATTAGCCATTAATGACCTTTTCTAGGGCATTGCCCTAAATATATTTCAGCTCTTTTACAAATAAAAAAAATTACAATACAAGTAACACCCCCACCCCCCCCAAAATAACAAAAACTACCTAAACAAAACAATCATACAAAAGGCCGGTGGGAGGTAGCGAAGCTTAGCAGGGGGAGTGTAGGTTAGATGTGATATAGTTATAGGCATTTAGGGAGAGTTAGCGGGGTGGGCTAGTGAGAGTAGGCAGGTTGTGAGAAGGGTAGCAGCCAAGAGGTAGTTAGAATAGGTGTAATAAAACAATTTTTAGTTTCAATGAGCGCACTGTCTGCACTGTGTAGTCCGACAATCGTCAATGTTTGCAATGTTGGAGGTGACGTCACATTTCCATTGACTTCTATAGGAGAGAATGCGCCTTCACTGCTCAGCCACGCCCTTTTTTTTTAGAAAATCTTGACAGTCCGTTGGACTGCAGGGCCAGCGATGCCAGTAAAGCAGATTCCCAATGCTTTTAATGTTGGGCCTCAGCTTGCTTACATCCAGGCTACCCTCTACTCTCAATTCTCTTACCTGGCAAGAGACTTCCCTCTTCTACTTATTCTCTCTCAACTAGTCCTCTGATTCTCCTGCTTCCAACAATATAGTAGTCAAAATGAAAGCACAAAATGCACTAACAATGCTTCAAAAACTCTCGGCTAGATTACAAGTCTTGAGTTATGAGCTATGCGGTGCTACCAAGCAGTTTTTGCTCACCGCTCACTTACCTACAGCGCTGGTATTACAGGTTTTTACAAACCCGGCGTTAAAAGGCAAGAAGTGAGCGTTGAGCAAAATTGAGCTCCTTACCACACTTCAATACCAGCGCTGCTTAAGTCAGCGGTGAGCTGGTCGTACGTGCTTGTGCATGATTTCCCCATAGACATCAATGGGGAGAGCTGGCTGAGAAAAAGTCTAACACCTGCAAAAAAGCAGCGTAAAGCTCCTTAACGCAGCCCCATTGATTCCTATGGGGAAATAAAAGTTATGTCTACACCTAACACCCTAACATGAACCCCGAGTCTAAACACCCCTAATCTTACACTTATTAACCCTAATCTGCCACCCCCGACATTGCTGACACCTACATTATTCTTATTAACCCCTAATCTGCTGCTACGAACACCGCCGCCACCTACATTATACTTATTACCCCTAATCTGCTGCCCCTAACATCGCCGACACCTACTTTATATTTTTTAACCCCTAATATGCCGCCCCAATATCACCGCCACATACCTACACTTATTAACTAATAATCTGCTGCCCCCAACATCGCCGTCACTATACTAAATGTATTAACATCTAAACCTAAGTCTAACCCTAAACCTAACACCCCCTAGCAAATATAATTTAAACAAATCTAAATAAAATTACTATAATTAGCTAAATTATTCATATTTAAAATTAAATACTTACCTATAAAATAAACCCTAAGCTAGCTACAATATAACTAATAGTTACATTGTAGCTAGCTTACGGTTTATTTTTATTTTACAGACAAGTTTGTATTTATTTTAACTAGGTAGAATAGTTATTAAATAGTTATTAACTATTTAATAACTACCTAGCTAAAATAAATACAAAAGTACCTGTAAAATAAAACCTAACCTAAGTTACAATAACACCTAACACTACACTATAATTAAATAAATTAACTAAATTAAATACAATTACCTAAATTAAATTAAATTAGCTAAAGTACAAAACCCCCCCACTAAATTACAGAAAATAAAAAACAAATTACAGATCTTTAAACTAATTACACCTAATCTAATAGCCCTATCAAAATAAAAAAGCCCCGGGGGGGCGGAGCCAGCTATTGAGAGAGGCAGACGTGCTTACTTGCAGCTCTCTGCTTAATATAGATGAAAAAAGGGATTTACTGTAATATAACTCACCAAAATTAGGCTCTAATACCCTTATATTGCCTAGTTAGAAGGGAACAGCTACTTATTACCAGAGCCTTGAGCTTTGGACCTGAAATTCGGGAGCACCTAACTACAAGCCACGGAGCTGCAGCAGACCACACGCAATCTGAACAGAGCAAACACCAGGCCCTGGAGCATACTGCTAACAAAGTGGGACACCGGAGGAGCGCGGCTCCTCTCCAGAGTTCATAGCCCAAGAGTCTAGTAGCTGTGATACCCGGTTTGCATTGTGTGCGGGAGCGGTACTACCAACCCTTGATTCCGCAGTTACATCCTGTGACCCGACATCGGAGACCTGCTGCTGTACTAAAACCCTAACAGACTTTGCTTGCAGTATCTACCGTAACACATAAGACTCACCAGCAGTGAGATTTGCGGAGCCTGAGGCCAGAAACCGCTGGAGGTGAATTGGCGCGAAAGATCGCCATCTTCCTTTTGGGCCTACATTGGTGGAGGGATCTCCCGGTCACCAACTTCCCTCAGATAGCGCACCACGATCGCCTGCAGGACCCTCCGATAAGAATCTGTGATAGATTTAATCACAGTATTTGACCATAGAAGTGCTTGTTGTTAGACTGTGAAACTGGCTGGGAGAATAACACTATACACCGGGTCTTTAACTCTAACAGCCTACAAACTCGGCATTGAGGCCTACCCCTAGAGACATATACCCATAAGCCACGTAAACCCAGTCCAACCGACTGCAGGAGGCCCTACCTCCCAGTGGCCTAGAAAACAACATCTGTAGTGGGAGGGAAACGCAACTCCTATACTACCTGACCCTGCTTAACCACCACTAAGGCCGTTAGAATCGCCACTAAACTACCTTTACTGTCACTGCATACAAATTACCCTTTTACCAGGGTCCTGTTAACCTACCCCTGGCTCTGAAGAAGAAAGATTGACAAAGGGTTGTAATAGAGAGGAAGCAACATTGGAAGCATCTGGTTGACAGATCCACTCTTAGGCCCTGCTGATCTGCATTAACTTCAACAGATTACAGCACTACAACTGATCAAGATAAGTGTACTGTAATAGTTGTGCCCTGATAAACCACAGACCTATTCCCTGGAAGTTAACACCTAATGAGCTACTTAAATTTACTTAGGTGATTACAATGTTTACCTAAAAGACTGCCTGGTATTGAAATCTCACTCAATTTTTTTGTGCTGGACTGCAGCTTCCCTGCCTGGTTGTAAAGGCCTACTCTAATTTGTCAGAGACTGATCTCTACCCAGAACTCTGATAAAAGCAACGCTATAATATTTGAGCTGCTGCGTCAGCCTAGATACCTCTGCAGCCCAGGCTCAGAGTGGAGTGTCTTAACCCTTGTTTTTCTTTGCAGGAAAAAAAAATAAAAAATTTACATTCCTGTACAATTTCTGCCTATTAACAACTAATTTTCTCCTTCCAGCGGTGGTAGCCACTATACTATTATAAACAAATATTGTCCAGAGGGCTTTTATACGTACTGTTCTGTTGTGTAAACATATACTATTGGGTTGCATATTTAGATTGTAATGTTCATTGCATAAACTAATCTTGACCTTCTTTCTACAGCTATATTAGTACAAAGGCATACTTACATATGAACTGAAAGTGTAGCGGAGCTACTTAACTTACAAGGCATAACACTAATATACTGTCCTAGATTTGTCATTATCCATTGGGTATTAAAGACCAGAAGCTTATCACTTTAACACTCTCTGACACTCTCTCCACCCCTTTCCTGCTGTACACTGGTGCAGCAGGTCATACCCCCACTCCATTTTCCGTCTTGGCCCAGTGTGGGCATCTCCCCCGGAGAGGGTGTATATTGAGCATCTCACTCTGCCCTCCTCTGCGGAGGACTGACTAGGATTTGAAACTACCCATGGTCATGATACCAGGTTCCACTCTGGCTACAGGCAACCCGCTGAGTATGGCCGCTTAAACCAAGATTGACGTCAGGGGGACTTTAGTACAATATTTCTCATCATTGTCTCACTCATTATACTCTACATCAAAGAGCAAGTGTCCAAACACATTGATTTTGCAGGGGAAATAGACTTCAAAACATGTCTCAAACTACTAAGAGAAAATCAAAACCGACCCATCCACCCGGGAAAACGGTCGCAGACCATTTAAAAAACCATCACCCTGGAAAATCCCAAATGTATAGAGAATCCACTTCTGCACTAGAAGGCAGTGAATCTGAAGGCAGCATAGACTCCCAATCTCCCATACCAGATGCCCTATCTGCAAACATTGTTGCTGTCCTAACCAGGCGTATGAACCTTCTTCAAGACACGTTAACAAAGGAAATCAAAGGCTCCACAGCTGAGCTCCGCAGAGAAATTGGAGCATTGGGAGAACGCACTGAAACTCTAGAGCGTAAACAAGAGGACCTGGCTGTGGACCACGCCCACCTGCAAGCCTACTCCCAAAACCTAGCGATACAGATATCTGATCTGGAATTAAAACTAGCCGACATGGAAGATCGCTCCAGACGGAATAATCTGAGATTCCGTGGAATACCTGAAGAGGTCGGCCCCCAAGAACTGGAGCCATATGTTTTGGAGTTCTGCAACATCTTACTACCCTCTTCAGACCCGCCTGGTCTCCTTCTAGACAGAGTTCACAGAGTGGCACGACCTAGATCTGTCTCTCAAGATAAGCCCAGGGATGTCCTAGCTAGGATCCACTTCTTCACTCATAAAGAGAAGATACTAAGGGAGCTTGTTAACAAACCTCAACTACCTGAAAAATTCCAACAAATTACAGTATTTCCGGACATTTCCAGCTACACCCTACAAAAGAGGAGATCCTTCAGAAACATCACCCAAATCCTAAGAACGGAGAATATCAGATATAGATGGGGGTACCCGACAAAACTCATAGTCTCTAAAAATGGTGAGACTCACACAATTTTTACTCCCAAAGGAGGATTTGATCTGCTAGAAGATTGGGGCCTGGCTTCAACTAAATCCCGATCAGATGCGGATTCTTTGCCTTCTAGAGACCGCTCCGATACCATGAACACGGCTCAATCACTACAGAGGCTGAGTGGAACAGACACCCCCATGCCACAAAAGTCCGGGCTGGTGCTCTGGATTTCACTCCTAGACTTCAAAAGCCTGCCAAATGAAAAATAGATAGCTCTGGTCTTTATACTAAGTTGCTCCTTTTACCATAATGTTTCTACATTCGAAACTAGATAAAATATATATACTGTTGGTTGTATTTATCATGTGTTAGTTGTTTAATACATAAAAAGGAGTGGGGAAACCCAGGACTCCCCGTTAGGAAATGGGTGTTTGCCCAGTGATGCCCGCTTTATTTCTTTTGTTATTATCTCTCCTCGGTTAGGACTCATGGAAACCCCACACTCCTTTAAGTTACTCAGGCTGCTTGATTTATCGCAGGTGCCTACCTGTTGCCACATTGAATTGTTCCTAGAGACAGCAGAGACTATAGCATATTTTATGGCACTAACAGTACATGTTACTATGCCTGTAGAAATGGGATATAATATTTGCTCTTGCTACCATAATGTTTCTACATCCGAAACTAGATAAAATGTATATACTGTTGGTTGTATTTACTATGTGTTAGTTGTTTATTGCATAACGGAAGTGCGGAGGCCCGGGACTTCCCGTTGAGGAATGGGTGTTTGCCCAATGCTGCCCACTTTATTTCTTTAGTTATTATCTCTCCTCGGTTGGGACTCACGGGCACTCCCCACTCCTTTAAGTTACTCAGTCTGCTCGATCTCTCACAGACGCCTATCTGGTGTTGCTTCGAGCTGTTCCTTGAGATAACAGAGACTATAACATATTATAGAGCACTAACAATACATGTTACTATGCTTGTAGAAATATGATATATTATTCAGTTTTGATAGAAAGACACTGATGTGTTCTTCTCGTTCACATTCCCCCAATGACAGTCAATCTATACTTGCAAGTTGAATACTTGTATTACCCCCCCCCCCCATATACGCAAATTTTATTTGTGCTATCCCCTCTTACGGGGACTGGAGAAGTCAGTTTCGTATCTAGATACACTTCTCCCTTTGGTGATCCAGCGGTTCACCATATCTGTTAAAACACCTAAACCTCACCTAAATAACATTAATACGATTGGTTCCAATCTATAGACGCAAACTACACTGTCTATATTGCATAGTTGCTGTTCCTGTTCATTTGTTCAGCGTTTCCTTTTCTTTTTATTCCTTGCATTATACTCTAGGTGACAATCAGATTTCTGCCAGGATATATTCTTACGTGGCTCTTTTTGATCACTAATTCGAACACTGAGCTTGGAGCTCATCAAGTGCCACACTCAGGTGCGCAGATCCAGGCGGGGTAAGTTAAATACCTAAATCCTTCCCACTTTCTTGTCTTTTCCTACTCCCATTTCCCCCCCCCCCTTCCTAGGCTTAAGATGGCGACAACCTCTAATAACATTTCCTTTGCAACATTGAATGCCAAAGGACTCAACTCACAAGAAAAGAGAAGTATGCTTACCAATACCATGAATGTCTCTGAAAATACAAGTTATTTTTTTGCAAGAGACTCATTGGCTAGCGTCAACCCAGAATCCATACAGAACCTCTGACTATCCCACAGTGGTCCTAGCTTCTCATACTGAGAAATCAAGAGGAGTAGCAATTGCCATACACAAATCCTTACATTTTGAACATATCCACGCAGAGAAAGATAGCCAAGGGCGGTTCTTACTGCTCAATTGTAAGCTAAACGGTATCCTTTTTACTCTGGTTAATATATACGCCCCAAACCAATTACAATCTAAATTCCTGAAAAGGGTACTGACTAAAATTGAGAAACATAAGGCTGGGATGGTAATCCTAGGGGGTGACTTCAATATGATATGGGATCCCCTACTAGACAAGAAGGCCCCGACTGGGAAAAAAATTGATGCGTACTCTATAACTACGGCCAATAAATTTCGACAGTACATCATCCAACATGATCTGTATGATGTCTGGAGGACACTACACCATAATGACAGAGACTATACATATTTTTCCAGACCACATAATTCTTACTCGAGGCTGGACCACTTCTTCACTGACTCGTGGACTCTAAATAGAGTCTTGACGTCACATATTAGGGTCTGCCCATGGTCGGATCATGATATCCTTACATTCACTCTCTCCACAGACTTAACCACAGAGTCTAGGCCTAGCTGGAAAATCCCGAAGCAAATGCTCGAAGATAAAACCTTTAGAGCCTCCCTTCAGACCTCTATTATAGAGTTCCTGAGAATAAATGAAACCCCAGGTATGTCCCCCCAAACTGTGTGGGCCGCTTTGAAAGCGTACATAAGAGGGATTTGCATTAGGAGAAAGGCAATATCAAGACGCCAAGCAGGCTTGCCCCTGGGTCTTCTCATGGCTGAGTTGCGCTCTGTAGAGCAGGAGAATAAAGATTCTCCAACTACCCTTCTAGCCGATAAAATTAAGGAACTAAGAACACAACTGGCGGATAGGGAACTACAGAGGGTTAAAGAATCCTATGTTCGATTCAAAAAGCTGATGTACTCCCAAATTAACAAAGCCTCAACCCTTCTTGCCCATAAACTAAAGGGCAGGACAGCGGCAGCTAGGATTTTGTCACTTAAAAGGAACAATATCTCGGTCTTCTCCCCCAAGGAAATTGGGGAGACGTTTGCGGCCTATTACTCTGATCTGTATCATCTTAAGCCCTTAATGGCTAACAAAGAGTCCTCTTCACGTGAAGTGATTGACTTTTTGCAAAACCTAGATTTACCAACTCTCCCAGAGGAAGATAGAGAAGCACTTAAAGCCCCATTTTCCTTAAATGAGCTTAACTTAGCCATTAAACATACCCACAATAACAAAGCCCCAGGCCCGGATGGCTATCCGGCAGCCTTTTATAAACTGTTCAAAACAGAATTAAATAAGGTCCTCCTTAGGGTCTTTTCTGAAGCCCGAGAGGCAGGCTCATTTCATAAAGAATTTCTGCAGGCAGTAATCCTACCTATCCCTAAGCCAGACAAAGATCCCTCACTATGTACGAGTTACAGACCAATTTCACTGATAAATGGTGATGTCAAGCTATATGCCAAACTTTGGGCTAATCGCCTCAATAGCTTGCTCCCGAAGGTGATACACACGGACCAAGTTGGGTTCACGTTTGGTAGGGAGGGCCCAGACAACTCTCGGAAAATGCTGAACGTACTTACAGAGGCATCCCGACTGAAGATGCCCATGCTGGCCCTGTCGCTAGACGCAGAGAAAGCGTTTGACAGGGTCAGATGGGAATACTTGTGGCACACGCTTGCCCAATTTGGCATACCAGAGGGAGTGATTACTGTGATACGAGCCCTATACTCTTGCCCCTCTGCAGTAGTTAAGGGTCTGGGATTTGCTTCTTCGACAATACATATCACTAATGGCACAAGACAAGGCTGCCCCCTGTCACCTTTAATTTTTTCCATGGCCATTGAGCCCTTGGCTCAGGCTATTAGACAATCACGCACAATAAGAGGTGTCCAACTTGGTAAGGAGACCACAAAGATAGCATTGTACTCCTAACAAACCCAATAGGCTCCTTGCCAGCTCTTTTTGATATAATTGACGAGTTTGGAGCTCACAGTTACTACAAAGTAAATGTCTCCAAAACGGAGGCCCTACCAGTATGCATTCCAACATTTGAATTGGATGTATTACAAACATCGTACTCTTTCAGATGGTCCCAAACCACTATTCGGCATTTGGGGGTGCAACTTGGTCCAGACCCGAAAGTAGTGATTGCTGTTTACTATTCGGATCTTATCAGAGAAGTCACTGAGCTTACTTCCTCCTGGAGTCTTAAGGAGATCTCCTGGTTGGGCCGCATTGCATCTTTCAAAATGACGATCTTGCCTAATATCCTATACTACTTTCGCTGTATCCCTCTCAATGTCCCCAAAGCTCTAATAGATAAGCTCCAATCTCTTGGACAACACTACATCTGGGGCAGGTCTAAGTCTCGGGTTGCGGCGAAAATCCTCCCAAAAAAGTATGAACATGGAGGGGTTGCAATGCCTAGCATACGCGGATATTATGAGGCAGCCAGGCTTTCTCACATTACGGCATGGGCAAACAAAGGGGAACCGCAGGGATGGAAAAGCATAGAAGCCCTAGCCCTTCCTCTAGGCTTAAAACTGGCAGATCTACCCTGGATTCCTGATCATTGCCTTGACAATTTAGGACTAAAAAATGCCATTGTCAGAGATAATCTGAAAGTTTGGCATAGCCTTAGAAATCTACGCGACATTGCCCCACATCCATCTCCCATTCATTCCCTACCAGCCTTACTGGCAGCCCTACCTGACACACACATACAGCAATGGAGTGAATGGGACCTACAATCGGTCTCTCACCTTAACCCCTCAGGCACCTTACTCACTCCCAAGAGTATTAAAATAATCCTTCCAGAATCTCCCCCTTGGGCCGCTTTTGAATATTCGAGACTCTATGCCTTCTTGACATCCTGGGGATTCACCAAAACCCTAAATAGACCCCTGACTAACTGGGAAAAATTGTGGCAGCTTCCTATCAAGACTCCCAGACTCATATCGTTCCACTATGATCTCTTACAGATGTCTACTAACAGCGATAGACCTTGGCAGTTGAGGGCCTGGGAGGGAGACTTATCCAGACCAATTACAGATAGAGACCTACGTACAGCTATGACATTAACTAAAAAGACCGTACACTGTGCAAACACCTTAGAGGCCTACATGAAACTATTCCTGAAATGGTACTATACCCCCTCGAGATTGTCACAAATGTTCCCTACAACGTCTCCTTTATGCTGGAGAGAATGTGCGCAAAGAGGCTCGGATATTCATATATGGTGGGACTGCCCAAAACTCGCACCCATTTGGAGTCAGATAGCAGACCTCTGTACCAACCTCGGGCTCTCTATCCCACTCACCCCTGCAATTGCTCTCCTGCACATCTTCCCAAGAAGTGTCCCAGCCCACGTTTCTAAATTGATCATCTTTGTCCTAGCGGCCACGAAGTTGGTGATAGCAAGAGCCTGGAAGCAGGCCTTACCCCCAGATATTATGACCATTACATCTGTAATACAGGTATACGCCAAAATGGAACAAAGTTTCTATTTTAACATGGATAAAGAGGACCTATACTGGCAGATTTGGGAGCCTTGGTTTAACTACCAGGGTAACCATAGCTAAATATGTAGACATGATAGAGCCCCTGACCATTTCCATTCACATAAATAAACTTTCGTACTTAATTAGACTGTGCTAAGTAACTGATGGCTCCTGCCTCTCTAAATGTATGGTCAAACTCTGTTTCTCTCCTCCTATCTCTGACCCTATTCCCCCCCCCCTTACTCCCCTACCCTCCCCTCTTCCCCCTTCCCCCCTCCTACTACATGTGACCCACCCTCTGCCCTAGCCCGTACCTTTTCCTCTCCTTCACCCTCTCAGAAAAAGCCTCCCCTGCCTGGAGATGCGCACTACGTTTATTGGAAGAAGTGTGTTGACAGACATTTCTGAGCTGGCTTTCTGAAGTCTCTAGAAAGTTATGTCCATGTGTGGGACTGGAGTATTACCCTAGTCCCTATATTTAAAGTTTGTTTACAATAACAGAAAATGAGGTTTACGTAGTTGTTATTTTACTTACTTTTGATATGTTCGATTTATATGCTTTGCATCATCATCAATATCTATGCACACTATGTAATGGTAACAAAATAATGTATATATACATGTGAACTTATTGGTCATTCATGCTGTAACATGTGTTGTGATGCATAACCCTCAATAAAAATATTTACAAAAAAAAAAAGCCCCCCCAAAATAAAGAAAAAACCCTAGTCTAAACTAAACTATCAATAGCCCTTAAAAGGGCCTTTTTGCGGGGCATTGCCATAAAGTAATCAGCTCTTTTACCTGTAAAACAAAAATACAAACAACCCCCCAACAGTAAAACCCATCACCCACACAACCAACCCCCCAAATAAAATACTATCTAAAAAAACTAAGCTCCCCATTGCCCTGAAAAGGGCATTTGGATGGGCATTACCCTTAAAAGGGCAGTTAGTTCTTTTGCGGCCCAAAGTCCCTAACCTAAAAAATAAAACCCACCAAATGCACCCTTAAAAAAAACTAACACTAACCCCCTGAAGATCGACTTACTGTTCTGTAGATCCGACATCCATCCTCAAGGAAGCGGCAGAAGTCTTCATCCAACCGGGCTGAAGTCCTCAACGAAGCCGGGAGAAGTCTTTATCCAAGCCAGGCGAAGTGGTCCTCCAGACGGGCAGAAGTCTTCATCCAGACGGCATCTTCTATCTTCATCCATCCGACGTGGAGCGGGTCCATCTTCAAGACATCTGACGTGGAGCATCCTCTTCAAACAAAGTCTTCTTACTGAATGACGGGTACTTTAAATGACGTCATCCAAGATGGCGTCCCTTAGATTCCGATTGGCTGATAGAAATTAAGGTAGAAAAAATCCTATTGGCTGATCCAATCAGCCAATAGGATTGAGCTTGCATTCTAGTGACTGTTCCATTCAGCCAATAGAATGTGAGCTCAATCCTATTGGCTGATTGCATCAGCCAATAGGATTAAACTTCAATACTATTGGCTGATTGCATCAGCCAATAGGATTTTTTCTACCTTAATTCCGATTGGCTGATAGAATTCTATCGGCCAATCGGAATCTAAGGGACGTCATCTTGGATGACGTCACTTAAAGGTACCTTCATTCTTCTTTAGTCGTTGGATGAAGAGGATGCTCCGCGTCAGATGTCTTGAAGATGGACCCGCTCTGTGTCGGATGGATGAAGATAGAAGATCTGGATGAAGACTTCTGCCCGTCTGGAGGACCACTTCGTCCGGCTTGGATGAAGACTTTTTTTTTTAGGTTAGGGACTTTGGGCTTCAAAAGAGCTAACTGCCCTTTTAAGGGCAATGCCCATCCAAATGCCCTTTTCAGGGCAATGGGGAGCTTAGGTTTTTTTAGATAGTATTTTATTTGGGGGGTTGGTTGTGTGGGTGATGGGTTTTACTGTTGGGGGTTGTTTGTATTTTTTTTTACAGGTAAAAGAGCTGATTACTTTGGGACAATGCCCCGCAAAAGGCCCTTTTAAGGGCTATTGGTAGTTTAGTTTAGGCTAGGGTTTTTTTTTTATTTTGATAGGGCTATTAGATTAGGTGTAATTAGTTTAAATATCTGTAATTTGTTTATTATTTTCTGTAATTTAGTGGGGGGTTGTTCTTTAGCTAATTTAATTTAGTTAATTGTATTTAATTTAGTTAATTTATTTAATTATAGTGTAGTGTTAGGTGTTATTGTGACTTAGTTTAGGTTTTATTTTACAGGTACTTTTGTATTTATTTTAGCTAGGTAGCTATTAAATAGTTAATAACTATTTAATAACTATTCTACCTAGTTAAAATAAATACAAACTAGCCTGGTAAATAAAATAAACCCTAAGCTAGCTACAATATAACTATTAGTTATATTGTAGCTAGGTTAGGGTTTATTTTATAGGTATTTAGTTTTAAATATGAATTATTTAGTTAATAATATGAATTTTTATTTAGATTTATTTTAATTATATTTAAGTTAGGGGGTGTTAGGGTTAGACTTAGGTTTACTGGTTAATACATTTAGTATAGTGGCGGCGACGTTGGGGGCGGCAGATTAGGGGTTAATAAATGTAGGTAGGTGGCGGCAATGTTAGGGATGGCAAATTAGGGGTTAATAATTTTTAACTAATGTTTGCGAGGCGGGAGTGCAGCAGTTTAGGGTTTAATATGTTTATTATAGTGGCAGCAACGTTGGGGCAGTAGATTAGGGGTTAATAAATATAATATAGGTGTCGGCGATGTTGGGGGCAGCAGATTAGGGGTTCATAAATATAATGTAGGTGGCGGCGGTGTCCAGAGCGGCAGATTAGGGGTTAAAAAATGTATTATAGTGTTTGCGATGTGACAGGGCCTCGGTTTAGGGGTTAATAGGTAGTTTATGGGAGTTAGTGTACTTTTTTGCACTTTAGTTATAAGTTTTATGCTACGGCGTTGTAGTGTAAAACTCATAACTACTGACTTTAAAATGCATTACGGATCTTGGAGGTAGAGGGTGTACCTCTCACTTTTTGGCCTCCCAGGACAGACTCGTAATACCGGCGCTATGGAAGTCCCATAGAAAAAAGACTTTACGAAGTTTACGTAAGTCGGTTTGCGGTAAGGCCAAAGAAGTGTGCAGTGCCCCTAAACCTGCAAGACTCGTAATAGCAGCGGTAGTGAAAAAGCAGCGTTAAGGGACAGTTTAGGCCAAAATAAACTTTCATGATTCAGATAGAGCATGTAATTTTAAACAATTTTCCAATTTACTTTTATCACCAATTTTGCTTTGTTCTCTTGGTATTCTTAGTTGAAAGCTTAATCTAGGAGGTTCATATGCTAATTTCTTAGACCTTGAAGCCCACCTCTTTCAGATTGCATTTTAACAGTTTTTCACCACTGGAGGGTGTTAGTTCACATATTTCATATAGATAACACCAAGCTCGTGCACGTGAAGTTATCTGGGAGCAGGCACTGATTGGCTAGGCTGCAAGTCTGTCAAAAGAACTGAAAAAAGGGGCAGTTTGCAGAGGCTTAGATACAGGATAATCACAGAGGTTAAAAGTATATTATTATAACTGTTTTGGTTATGCAAAACTGGGGAATGGGTAATAAAGGGATTATCTATCTTTTAAAACAATAAAAATTTGGGTGTAGACTGTCCCTTTAGGACCTGTTAACGCTGCCTTTTCAGCCTAACGCACAACTCGTAATCTAGCAATCTGTGTCTAATTTGTAAAAGGTAATCACAGTAAGTGATTAGTGTTGTGTTCCTATAGAATAAAATATCATCCAATTAATATTTTTAAGGATAAAGACTGTCTTCACACTAACATTGAGACTGCAGCAATAAAAGCTGTTTTTTGCATGTTTACATCTGTTTCGCCATATAGGATATGATTTAAAAATATAAGGTGGATGGTTCATTTATAGTGTGGATGGGTAGTCTACATTTTTAGTCAGCCAGTTTTTTAAACGGAGAAGTCCCTATTAGTATTAATTAATAAAGTGTATTAAAAACATTTATGTGATTTTGTTTTATTTAGGTTTTTATTCTTCCATAAATTGCCCCTAGCTTTGAGCGCCTTTCTATTTGTTTTAAATGTTCCCTAACATTTTAATTAACATCTTTTACACCAATTATTTTTCAATAGCAAAACTCCACCCACTATTTGTCTTATTTAGATGAGCCAATCTGGGCTTTAGTCCACAGACAACAAGGTTAGTCATAAATTTAGTAAACATTACATAGTTTGAAGTATCTGATAAAACCACTTAGGGACAGATATGTAACAGAGTTAGCTTTGAAAAATCAGTAGGATGCATTTTATGTTCTGAGAATTATAAAAGCTAATTTTTCAGATCTAGTTTGGATTTTTTTTTTTTTACTTTCTTTAACATCTCAAGGCTGTTCAAATATCAAGCATAAAAAAAGGGAGAAAACCACGCTCTGAGAAAAATAATGCTTAATATTTAATAGCAACAATTAAAATAGATGACATAGCCACCTGGAACCAAAAACTGAAGAGAAGCACATATACATTTTTGAGAACTAATTATCATTCATCATATGAAAAAACATTTAAATAAATGTAAGTGCATAATGATACTCATCATATGAAAAAACTTTTGAAATAACCAAGTACAAATGAATATATACAAATCAAAATTAAAGACTGGATTACAGTATTTTCTGATATATTAAGACACAATGACATGACTGTAAATACTAAGAGTACTAAAAACCACAGTTATTTTATCATACATATGTAGACAATGCTGGGGGTGAAAGATACTGTGTATAAGGTAAGTACTGGAGCACATATTAATAATCCACACTTAGCATTTTACTGTGTTAAATTATAGTCCTCGCATTTTGTTATAATGCCTATAATATTAACACAAAAGGAAGGTAAGCCATGAAGACTTACCATAATAACATGATGCCAACATGTCTAAAAAAAAGTCTAAAAACCAGGTATAGAGTCCTCAAAGATTGGAGTAAAAGTTCTCTGGGTTTTGATTCAATTTGTTTTCTGGCCGAGTTAATGGTTTTTCTTGTATAACCCCTTTCCCTCAGTCTGTCTTCCAAGTTGTTTACTTGTAATCTAAAATCATCATTGTTAGAGAAGTTTCTCTTTAGATGAGTAAATTCCCCTTTAGCCACAGCTGTAGCTGTATGTCTGGGATGACAGCTTTTCCCATGTAACAAGGAATTCTCTGCAATGGGTTTCCTATAAACTTTAGTGATAATCTTGCCATATTTGGATCCAAGCAAAGATAGGTCCAGATAGTTGATGATATGGGAATTACTCTCAAAAGTGAAACTGAGGCCTGGTTGATTGGTATTTAAATAATCAACAATAGGAGAGATGTTATCTCTTGAACCACTCCAAATGAACAGGAGGTCATCAATATACCCCATGTACATCAATATGTCTCCCTTAAAGGGGTTTCTATCTCCAAAGATGTTGAAAAATTCCCACCAACCTAAAAACAGGTTGGCGTATTTTTGCTCCCATCGCTGTTCCACATCTCTGGAGATAGAAAACTGAAAAACATTATGAGTGAGCAAAAATTTGGTGATTCTCAGGATAAATATTTTAAATTCAGATGTATATTCAGTAAAGAATTGTAAAAAGAAACCAACTGCTTTCAGGCCCGTGGGGTATAGACGAGTATAGCGATACTGCGTCAACAGTAAACCAGGTATAAGTTTCTCTCCATTCTTGATTCTCTAGTATATGGAGGATGTGCTTAGTATCTCTGCCATAAGATTGTAGAGAGATGACCAAAGGTTGAAGAATAGAGTCAAGCCATTGGGATAGGTGCTCCAATAGAGAACCTATCCCACTGACTATTGGTCGACCCTTGACATTACTCAATGATTTATGGGTTTTTGGAAGGTGGTGGAAGAGGGGAATTCTGGGATTTTGTACACTGATGTAATTGACTGTGTCAATATAAAAAAAACCTCTTCCAAACCATCATCCAAAATCTGTAAATGTTCACTTTTGAAAGCTTTCATAGGATCCCTTGACAGAACCTGATAACTGTCCTCATTACCCAGTTGTCTAAGGGCCTTTCCAATATACTCTGTTCTGTCAAGAGCGACAACTGTGCCACCCTTGTCCGAGTTCTTAATAACTATATCAGTATTGTCCTGGAGGGTTTTAAAGGCCTATTTTTCTTGCCTAGATAAATTGTGTTGTGTGGAAATTGGTGTCATTTTTAGATTTATCAAATCCTTCTCAACCCTATTGAAAAAGGTTTCAATTATATTGCCCCTACTGTGTATAGGGTAAAATCTAGAGGTTGGTTTTAAAGAGACACCTCTATTTATGTACCCCTGCTCACCATCTGTCTTCATTAATAAACCCTGTAGAGTAATGACATCACATGATTCCTTAAATGTAAGTCTAACTCTCTCACCCACCAAAGAGTCAATGTAGGACATGTGTTTCAGAGGGTGCTGTATCCCTAAAAGTTTTTTTTAAGAGTGATGTTTCTAATTAGACAATTCACCTCTACAATAGTCTGAAAAACATTGAACTCTGCAGAGGTTGAGAAAGAGAGTCCATAGCTAGTAATGTCGCAAACCTAAAAATTTGGGGTCGCGAATAGCGAACGCGAACATCCCCAAATGTTCGCGAACGGGCGAACCGGGCGAACCTCCATTGACTTCAATGGGCAGGCGAATTTTAAAACCCACAGGGACTCTTTCTGGCCACAATAGTTATGGAAAAGTTGTTTCAAGGGGACTAACACCTGGACTGTGGCATGCCGGAGGGGGATCCATGGCAAAATTCCCATGGCTAATTACATAGTTGATGCAGAGTCTGGTTTTAAGCCATAAAGGGCATAAATCACCTAACATTCCTAAATTGTTTGGAATAACGTGCTTTAAAACATCAGGTATGATGTTGTATCGATCAGGTAGTGTAAGGGTTACGCCCGCTTCACAGTGACAGACCAAACTCCCGCAGCGGGTACAACATCATCATCATCACACCGTACGTCCATGTGTGTAATGCTGCCTGACTGAGACATATCCCGAGTGGTAACTTGAGAAGTACCCGAAGCTAAGCTGGAGGAGGATGGTGAGTCAAGGTTCCGAGCAGAAGCTGTAGAAGATTGGGTGTCCTGTGTTAGCCAGTCAACTATGTCCTCAGAAATGTTCGAGTTCGGGGTACGTGGCCTCTGAACACTGGGCATTATTCTAGGGCCAAAGGGAATCACAGCACCACGAACATGACGGCCCCTGCGGGGTGGCCTGTGTCTGCCTGTCATTTTTTTTTCCATTGGTGGTACTATGCGTGCAATCTACTGTGACAACAGATATGAGTAGCACTATGCACTGGCAGAAGTTGGCAGAGTAGACGCTGTAGGCCTGACACACACGCTTGCAGACAACTAACTGCTATTCAATCTATTGCAGTCAAAATTGTATTTTTTTTTAAATGTACACTACTGTTACACCAAATATGAGTTGCACTGGTGTGACACTGTGCCCTGGCAGGCACTGAAACGCACATGTGTGAAGGAAAATTACTGCTATTATTTTACACAATCAAAAAAGTGTTTTTTTTTTTTTAAATTTTCACTACTGTTACACCAGATATGAGTTGCACTGGGGTGACACTGTGCCCTGGCAGGCAGGCACTGAAACGCACACGTGTGAAGGAAACTGACTGCTATTATTTAACACAGTCAAAAAGTATTATTTTTTTTTAAAATCTGCACTACTGTTACACCAGATATGAGTTGCACTGGGGTGACACTGTGCCCTGGCAGGCAGGCCCTGAAACGCACACGTGTGAAGGAAACTGACTGCTATTATTTAACACAGTCCAAAAAGTGTTGCTTTTTTAAAATCTACACTACTGTTACACCAGATATGAGTTTCACTGGGGTGAAACTGTGCCCTGGCATGCAGGCCCTGAAACGCACACGTGTGAAGGAAACTGACTGCTATTATTTAACACAGTCAAAAAAGTGTTTTTTTTTTTTTTAAATCTACACTACTGTTACACCAGATATGAGTTGCACTGGGGTGACACTGTGCCCTGGCAGGCAGACCCTGAAACGCACACGTGTGAAGGAAACTGACTGCTATTATTTAACACAGTCAAAAAAGTGTTTGTTTTTTTAAATCTACACTACTGTTACACCAGATATGAGTTGCACTGGGGTGACACTGTGCCCTGGCAGGCAGGTACTGAAACGCACACGTGTGAAGGAAACTGACTGCTATTATTTAACACAGTAAAAAAAGTGTTTTTTTTTTAAATCTACACTACTGTTACACCAGATATGAGTTGCACTGGGGTGACACTGTGCCCTGGCAGGCAGGCCCTGAAACGCACAAATGTGAAGGAAACTGACTGCTATTATTTGACACAGTCAAAAAAGTGCTGTTTTTTTGAGGGAACGTGAGACTTCTGCAAGTGCAGATACCTTCCTGCGGGACCTACAGGGTCGGGTAGAAACAGTGAACGCAGAGCTGACAGAAATCTATGCTGAAAGCGCACACCAACTTTTAGACTTTCTACCCGGCCACCCAGCGAACTCCGCCATTTTAGTTGCTGGGCCCTTTCTTAGTGGACTCTGAAATCTATTGTGGAACCAGAGTCCCATAAACTACCACCTCCTAAGTGACTGAGCTTAAGTAGTCACCCACCATCATCTTTGCTAGAGGTGGCGGCAGGCGGTTTGCAGGCAATCTGTCTGCTAAGCCCAGAGTACGGTTCTAACATGGAGGCCTGGGAGCAGGCTATGCTACAATCGATAGATGTGCACTTCAGGAACCTAGAGAAGGACCTTACCTTCTTGATTACAACCGTGATGCAACGACTGGGTCCGGCTACAGGCACCTCGCATTCTCAAGAGCGCGATGTGGCTAGCGCTTCAACTACAATTACATGCTCACCCCAGGAGGAGCTTGAATCCGATATAGGCGGCTCGCCTTCAAAATTCCTAGGCCCCAGTTCAGAGAAAAAGATTGCTGTGGTGAGTTCTTCTGGTGGGGGCCCGGCGGCGGCTCAAAGAGATAACAGGCTGTCAAGGTTGTGAAGATCTCTGCCGCAGAGAGAATTAGCACCATGTGTGCTCATTACCTGCCAGCTGGCCTCCTTACATGGACTCGGTCGAACAGAGACCCTTGCTCAGGCTACAGGACTGTCAGTACTTAAACTCCCAGAACTTACTGTCACTAAAGAGGCCCCATGGACTGTGCATGATCCTCCACATTCCTTGGGACCGTGTCTGTGTGGAGAAGAAGCCATGATGCTAAAGGTGTACTTGTCTTACCATGAAGTGGGCTGAGCTGACCACAGATGCACCTTCAGGAGATAATAGACAGTGTTCTTGATATAGTCAGCTCTCTTATCTCTGCATTTCATATTAAGGTCATTGTTTGTGTTATGCCTGCTAACTAGAGTTTTGTGTTAGAGGGTACCTAGTAGGGTTTTTTCTTATTTATTTTTTTATTATTAGATATAAGCTAACTAGACGTTACACAATCTCCTATGTTTGTAACCACTCATTTCCCTTTTTTCTCCCTTTAGACATGTGATCCCCTGGTGCTCATTTCTTAGTCTAGATTTTATCTTGACTCCCAATGTAGGTGTTTAAGTGAACATCTCAATATCTTGTTTAATAAGGCAATTGACATATGTAGTTTTTTATAGACTTCACACAGTGCCTAACTTTTATAACTGTTAATTTTCAAGGCATGTATTCTGAGATCATTTTTATAATACACTGTTGGTTTTCTTACTTAGCCCTGATGGTTGAATTATGATGTGAGGAAGTCCCTACTTTACAATTTTAGACATGCCAGGTAGGGTGTCTTATTCTAGCAAAATAATTTAAGCTATAGCACAACGTAGGCTGTTATAATTCCCTTTCCCTAGGTGTTAATCATATATGACCTTATGGTCCTGGATGGTGGGCCCACATCCAGGAGTTAGGGTATTTATGTCCTTGGGGAGGAGTTATTCAATGGTTTCACTGCTTTTACACTCACCTATTTCTCTTTTGTTCTAAACTCATATGGCCTATTCAATGCCCTACCCTTTAGCACCAGATAGTGATTAACTATATTGGGTACTGTTATCGGTATTTTACTCACCCTACTTATATACCGGAGGAGCATTATGGTTATCATATATCCAGGGTTAACAAATAGAGCACTATACTATCAGCATCCTACTTTTAAAAATTAGAATTTGTATATTTGGATGACTGGCATGTCTCACCTAGTTTAATTCACTTTGTAAAATGAACACAGATGGGCATTCTAGACAGTTACAGGAGAATTATGATGCTACAAAAGTTATTTCAACTGTAATTCCCTACAGGTACAGTTATTCGGCACAATCGGAAGCTAATCGGATGTTTTATCTATTTACCATAAGCAAATTACCACCTCCTACCCCCCACCCCACATAATAATCCTTCCTTAGCAGAAGGCCTAAATACGCGTTTTTTCTTGCATATACCGCATCTTATTTACCTTTTTCTCTAGCAAAATCTTGCAGTATATGAACATATTTAACTTCATCTCTCCTATTAGTTCTGCAAGGTTGTCTAATATACATTTATTTTCATACAATCTTATACTGTTAATTCTATTCTTTCCATTTCTGTATATATAATAAGTGTTCACTCCCTGTTTACCATGTTTTCTTTATAATTAACAGTTGCAGTATAACGAAAATGTAAAATTTGAGGGGAATGTAATGAGAGCCATGAGTGGGCTCTTCTACTCTAAATAGCCTTCTGTCAATGTTATTTTCTCAAGAGTGGCCTCTTATCTTGGTAGAGAAGGCTTGTGTTACCATGGGCATTTATGGATTATGTCTTTACGTTGCACAATTGATATTACCAACCTTAGATTCTGTAGCTCAATATGCACTCTGTATAACATATCTTGTTATTGCTACTCTTTGAATGTAATTGTGTAAGGCTTTAATGTTTTTTTTATGTATGCCGAAACTTTCCCTCAATAAAAAATATTAAAAAAAAAAAAAAAAATGCTGTTTTTTTAAATCTACACTACTGTTACACCAGATATGAGTTGCACTGGGGTCACACTGTGCCCTGGCAGGCAGGCACTGAAACGCACACGTGTGAAGGAAACTGACTGCTATTATTTAACACAGTCAAAAAAGATTTTTTTTTTTAAATCTATACTAATGTTACACCAGATATGAGTTGCACTGGGGTGACACTGTGCCCTGGCAGGCAGGCCCTGAAACGCACATGTGTGAAGGAAACTGACTGCTATTATTTAACACAGTCCAAAAAGTGTTGTTTTTTTAAAAATCTACACTACTGTTACACCAGATATGAGGTGCACTGGGGTGACACTGTGCCCTGGCAGGCAGGCACTGAAACGCACATGTGTGAAGGAAATTGACTGCTATTATTTAACACAGTCAAAAAAGTGTTTGTTTTTTTTAAATCTACACTACTGTTACACCAGATATGAGTTGCACTGGGGTGACACTGTGCCCTGGCAGGCAGGCCCTGAAACGCACACATGTGAAGGAAACTGACTGCTATTATTTACCACAGTCAAAAAAGTGTTGTTTTTTTTAAATCTACACTACTGTTACACCGGATATGAGTTGCACTGGGGTGACACTGTGCCCTGGCAGGCAGGCCCTGAAATGCACACGTGTGAAGGAAACTGACTGCTATTATTTAACACAGTCAAAAAAGTTTTTTTTTTTTTTAAATCTACACCACTGTTACACCAGATATGAGTTACACTGGGGTGACACTGTGCCCTGGCAGGCAGGCCCTGAAACGCACACGTGTGAAGGAAACTGACTGCTATTATTTAACACAGTCAAAAAAGTGTTTGTTTTTTTTTAAATCTACACTACTGTTACACCAGATATGAGTGGTGGCACTGGGCAAGTGAGCACAGTATACACTGTGAGCCTGACACACACGCTGGCAAGCAGGCAGGCAACTGCAATTAGATTACACAGGAAAAAAAAAAAAAGCAGACCGATGTTCTAACCCTAAAAATGGCTTTTTGGGGTGCTGTCCTTACAGCAGAGATCAGATGAGTCCTTCAGGACTGTAGTGGACACTGAATACACTAGCCTAGCTATCAATTTCCCTATTAAATCAGCGGCAGCTACACTCTCCCTCCTCTCACTAAGAATGCAGCTTCCAAATTAATCTAAAATGGATGCTGTCCAGGAGGTGGGAGGGTCTGGGAGGGAGTGTCTGCCGCTGATTGGCTGTAATGTGTCTGCTGACTATGAGGTAAAGGGTCAAAGTTTACTCAATGATGAAGATTAGGGGGCGGATCGAACATCGCATATGTTCGCCTGCCGTGGCGAACGCGAACATGCTATGTTCGCCGGCGAACTATTCGCGACATCACTATCCATAGCCCAAGACTTTATATTGTTCAGGACAAAATGTAGTATGTAAAAAATTAATGACATTCCCTACTTGTATTTGGAATTTGTTTTGGACCCCCGAAGCTGGTATCTCTCCTGACCCTGTGTTGTTTGTATGTTGGGGGACCTAGATCCAGGGGAAAAACCTGGTCCAAAACCGAGGCATTAGTACCATTTGTATCACGAACAGAAGGGACATACCTGATGGTATCAGGATTACGATCAGTATTGCTTTTTTCTTTTGGCCTCACTATTTGTGAGACTTCTAATGTTTGATTATAATTAACATTTTTAAGAATCCCTGTATGTGTATTTTCTTCAGTCCCAGAGGATTTGTCATCCAAGGAATACTCAACCTCACTATCAGAAAAGGAGACTGATTTACCACTATTACTGCCCCAACGTGACTGGTATCATTTATGACCATTTTTGGTTTTCTTATTTTTATTTTTATTCTCGTTGGTGTCAGTGTTGGTAGTTTGTGTATTGTGTCTGTTATAGAAACGTTTCCTGTTCCAAATATATACTGTTTTAATTGTCTCTGAGATATTTGTTATGTTTATTTTCCATTATTGTTGATTTAAAAAGGGGCTAAAGTGGTCATTAGAAGATAGTCAAACCTGGAAAAATCCACATCACTACTTCTCTTGTTCATTTCACATTGTGTATGTTCAATTTCTTTTCTAATCTCTATTAACATTTTAGTCTTATAATCAATGAGTAGCAACATAAGTTTAGAAGAACATTCTGAAAGAACCTGGTTCCAGGCTTCAACAAAGTCTGTGTCATTGACATCCACTTCAAAAGTGGGAAACATGAAAACCCTTAGGCTCCTTGGTATCATGTTGGATTTAATATATCTGTCAAATGTCCATATGTCCCATTGGACTCTTGCCTCTTTAGATAATAAATGTTCCATTGTATCAAAAAGGGAACTCAGTGATTATGTCCCCTTGTCATCAGAGAAAATCTTCTCATAGTCCAATGGATTTGCTGTTTTTGCCATCACAGGCATAAGTGAATAAAATTGGGGTTGGCTACTATCCATTATGTATGCTGGCAATACCTTATGGTATAACAACCTGCAGGTGCCTGCCGGTAAGGCACTTTAGTAAATAATACAAAGAAAGATTGGATGCAGGAATGTTATACGAATAGTTATGAAGCAAAAACAATCAAAAAATCACAAAATCAGGATGGACTGGCAAGTGTATAGTTCAAATGTGCTGTGACATAATTCAGAGAGGTGGCTATGAGTGGCTATAACCTACAGTAAAATTGGAGTTCATAAACCCCTATGTGACTGAGGTAGAAGGGTACTCCACTCAGGATAAAAAACAGTGTTCACCCTGGGATATATTCCCATCTCACACTCCCAGTGCAGATTGGATGACAGAAGAAACTTTCATCTGGAATAATCACACTGATATAAATATGTGCTCTAGAATATATCAAGAAGAACTTGTTACCTTCTTGTGGGTCCCATTCGTTCTGTATCCTTCAGTGAATCAGCTCATAGCCGCCTCTCTGAATTATGTCACAGCTCTGATCGTCAGCTCATAGCCGCCTCTCTGTGCAAACTTCGGCCTCCATTAGTCTCATGCTAGTGCGAGACAAGAATATATACAAGGGTGAACACTGTTTTTTATCCTGAGTGGAGTACCCTTCTACCTCAGTCACATAGGGGTTTATGAACTACACATTTGAACTATACACTTGCCAGTCCATCCTGATTTTGTGATTTTTTTTATTGTTTTTGCTTCATAACTATTCGTATAACATTCCTGCATCCAATCTTCCTTTGTATTATGTTCAAATATCAAACCAGACCTTTTGCATGATTTCTTTCCCCGTAAAAGTGGCATAACATATTTTGCTCTTTAGGAGCTCACGAACAATATTCAAATCAATCACAAAACACTTTTTTAATGTATGTTATTATTTGATTTTTATTTCTCTATATCAACAGCTAGACACTCTGCAATGCCCCCATTGTCATCTTTCATTTATCTTTCCCTTGCCATGAAAATTCAGATTACTGTTAATAGTCATAAATATAATTGTTTTCTGGTTTATTAAAAATAAAACAATATAGCTCACATAGGGGGGTAGTTATCAACGCGTCTACTTTACCTGCCTTCGCCGGTTCAATACGCCCGCCTAAGCTCGCCTACCATCGCCGCCGCAGACCTGCAAAATTTCGCCTAAGTTATCAATAAAGCTGTCAAAAAGCTGCGCACCAAGTACGGGGTGATGAGCAGTGGACTGTGATAGTTATCACTCATCCGATCTCGCTGCTCTTCGGCTTTTTCCCAGCTTTATTGCTAGCCTGTCACTAAGCACCCACACTAAACTACACTGTTCTACCCCCTATACCGGCACCCCTGGAGCCCCCCGCACTCTTATAAATTTATTAACCCCTAAACCGCCGCTCCCGGACCCCGCTGCAACCTATATTAAACTTATTAACAGTAGTTCCACAGAGTACATCCGGGCTACACAGGGCAGGAGGTCAATCAAGCAGCATGCACCGTAATAAGGAGAAATGTAAATATTCAAAAAGAATCCAAGTAAAAAGATAGAAATTTATTGGGACTACAATGTAAAAACAAATTCAGAGCAGTGATCAAGCGTGTTAATACATGCGAAACATGTCTGCGGTTTGCTCAGCTGTGACCCTGACCTCTTGCTAAATGGAGCGTTTGCTCTGAATTTGTTTTTACATTGTAGTCCCAATAAATCTCTATCTTTTTACTTGGATGCCTCAAGGAAGTTCTTTTTGAATATTTACATTTCTCCTTATTACGGTGCATGCTGCTTGATAGACCTCCTGCCCTGTGTAGCCCGGATGTACTCTGTGGATCTACTGTTTGCCTTGTGCGCCGGAAAACGGAGGCGCGTCTGTCTGGGCCCCAGGAACGCCGGTCTTTTGAAAGAGGAAAGAGACTAGTGCCCGCTGAAGATTACGCTACCGGAATAGCACTAACCCCAGCAGTCGTAAGCGCCACTTTCTATGTTTTATTATTAAACTTATTAACCCCTAATCGGCCCCCCTACACCGTCGCCACCTATAATAAATGTATTAACCCCTATCCTGCCCCCCCTTACACCGCCACCACTGTAATAAAATTATTAACCCCTAAACCTAAGTCTAACACTAACCCTAAAACCCCCCTAACTTAAATATTAATTAAATAAATCTAAATAATATTTCTCTTATTAACTAATTTATTCCTATTTAAAACCAAATACTTACCTTTAAAATAAACCCTAATATAGCTACAATATAAATAATAATTATATTGTAGCTATCTTAGGATTTATTTTTATTTTACAGGCATCTTTCAATTTATTTTAACTAGGTACAATAGCTATTAAATAGTTATTAACTATTTAATAGCTACCTAGCTAAAATAAAGAGAAATTAACCTGTAAAATAAAAACTAACCTAAGTTACAATTACACCTAACACTACACTATACTTTAATAAATTATTCCTATTTAAAACTAAATACTTACCTGTAAAATAAACCCTAATATAACTGCAATGTAATTAATAATTACATTGTAGCTATTTTAGGATTTATATTTATTTTACAGGTAACTTGGTATTTATTTTAGCTAGTTAGAATAGTTATTAAATAGTTATTAACTATTTAATAGCTACCTAGCTAAAAGAAATACAAAATTACCTGTAAAATAAATCCTAACCTAAGTTACAATTAAACCTAACACTACACTATCATTAAATTAATTAAATAAATTACCTACAAACAACTACAATTAAATACAATTAAATAAACTAACTAAAGTACAATAAATAAAAAAGCTAAGTTACAAAAAATAAAAAAGTTACAAACATTTAAAACATATTACAACAATTTTAAGCTACTTACACCTAATCTAAGCCCCCTAATAAAATAACAAAGCACCCCAAAATAAAAAAAATGCCCTACCCTATTCTAAATTTAAAAAGTTCAAAGCTCTTTTACCTTACCAGCCCTTAAAAGGGCCTTTTGTGGGGCATGCCCCAAAGAATTCAGCTCTTTTGCCTGTAAAAGAAAAATATAACCCCCCAACATTAAAACCCACCACCCACATACCCCTAATCTAACTTAAACCCCCTTAAATAAACCTAACACTACCCCCCTGAAGATCATCCTACCTTTAGTCATCTTCAGCCAGCCGACCCACCGATGGAACCGAAGAGGAGATCCGGAGCGGAAGAAGTCATCATCCAAGGGGCGCTGAAGAAATCTTCCATCCGATGAAGTCATCATCCAGGCGGCACTGAAGAAGTCTTCCATCCGATAGAAGTCTTCATCCATGCGGCGTCTTCAATCTTCATCCATCCGGAGCGGAGTGGAGCCATCTTCAGACGAGCCGACGCGAAGCCATCCTCTTCTTCCCGACAACTACCAACAAATGGATATTCCTTTAAGGGACGTCATCCAAGATGGCGTCCCTTCAATTCCGATTGGCTGATAGGATTCTATCAGCCAATCAGAATTAAGGTAGGAAAAATCTGATTGGCTGATTGAATCAGGCACTCAGATTGAAGTTCAATCCGATTGGCTTATCCAATCAGCCAATCAGATTGAGCTCACATTCTATTGGCCACCTAACATCAAGTTAATACTTGATGTTAGGTGGCGATGTTGGGGGGGGCAGATTAGGGGTTAATAAATATTATGTAGGTGTCGGCGATGTTGGGAGCAGCAGATTACGGGTTCATAGGGATAATGTAGGTGGCGGCGGTGTCCGGTGCGGCAGATTAGGGGTTTATTGTGTAATGCAGGTGTCAGCGATAGCGGGGGCGGCAGATTAGGGGTTAATAAGTGTAAGGTTAGGGGTGTTTAGACACTGGGTTCATGTTAGGGTGTTAGGTGCAGACTTAGAAAGTGTTTCCCCATAGGAAACAATGGGGCTGCGTTGGGAGCTTAATGCTGCGTTTTTGCAGGTGTTAGGTTGTTTCCTATGGGGGAATCGTGCACGAGCACGTTTTGCCAGCTTACCGCTACCGTAAGCAACGCTGGTATTGAGGGTTGAAGTGGCGGTAAATTTGTCTCAACGCTCCCTTTTTGGAGCCTAACGCAGCCCCTCAGACAACTCTAAATACCAGCGTTTTTTGGAAGCTGGGATAGGAAAAAAAGCTGCGTTAGCTACGCGGGTCTTTACCGACAAAACTCTAAATCTAGCCGCATATATGCTGAAATGACACAACAAAGAAATTAGAAATTTTAGGACATCATTCATTTCTTATAGGTAGGAATTGCGCATTGGTAATAATCAGTGAAATTGGAAAAAAGAGAGCTAAGTAAATCAAATTAATAAAATAATACAAGCAAACCCCTGAATAACACAAGCAACCCCCTGAAGTTGTAAGTTAAAACTGAAATACAATAATGGTGATTAAAATAATGATTTGAAAGCTACATGCAATCATGCTAAACTATGAATTATTCAGAAATTATTCAGAAGTTATGCACTTTAAAATTAAATTCTATTTGTAATAGTTTATATTGCCAGTGGCAATAAGCACTGGACTTTACTGTAGGTTATTATTAGAAGATTATGGGAAGAGGTAAGAGCAAAACATTAAATATATGAAGTGCTAGTGCTTATGAATAATAATACAAAAACTAGATTACGAGTGGAGTGCATATACATCTATATATTTAAAGTTTAAACACAGTCTCCATAGACCGCTATGTAAAGGCACTTTTCAGTGCCATTTTTTTCTAAAACCCCACGCCCCCTCTCTTTAACCTCTTATAACTGCTTTTTGCAGTTATTTGAAAAATAAATAAACAAAGATGCTCATAATTTTTATTTAAAACAATGAACAGTACAATTTATTTTGGGGCAAATTGGGGGATATTTATTTCATTAAACCAGAGGTCTGACCTCTGGTTAATGAATTAGTGTGCAAAGTGCTACCGCAAGCTCACAATAGCATTAACTAGCCTCTTGCAATGGCTGGTTATGTAACGTGCGCCCATAAATGGGCAAATTTGCCCGTTTATGGGTGCACATTAAAATTGTGCTCTACTTGTAATCTAAGCCTTAACGTTTTGCCCTATCAATTTCTTTGTGCTTTCCAATTCCAATACATTAGATGCTCAAATACTTCAACAGAGCCCAAAACTGCCAGACAAAAATACAACATAATTATTGCAGGAAATCTAAAATTAGAAATAAAATAAAAAGATGCCCCTAAAATACCTCTCTACATTACAGAGAGGTAGAAAATATTTAAACTAAAACTCCAAACCTGTTTCATATTAGCAGTATCAGGTACATTTGTGCAAACACAATGATTGGTTAACTTTAAAATGCTTTACAATATAGTTTCACCTTATATAGGTTAACTTTACATATGCTGTCTCATAGAGAGTCCATTCTCTATTTTACTGGGTAGTAATTATATGCAGTGACCCAAGGGACAAGTAAATACAATATTGAATATTTGGTAAGCATTACAAAAAGTAATGCAAAGTATAATTTCCCTTTTCATTTCTTAGACTATGATGTAGTAAAGACACATGGAAATTTCAACTTCAACATTCATCTAGTCATCCAGTTCCACGTCAATATTTTATGTTAACTATATTATTACTGTCCATGTAATACTCTTTAGTTCCTTTAAAAGTCAATCAGTAATTTCTAGCCTGTAGCACATTTATTACATTCTGACATGCTGTAGATAGCATGTAACAAATTGAACTGCCTCATAAAAAATGCTGTTCTAGTGTTACATAATAAAGTGAACCAATTAGAAAACATTCATAATGACAAACTGTGTGTCTATTATATATTACAGTATTTAATATATGCAGACCTTCTCAAGGTATCTATATTCACACCTCAGTATTGACTGAACTAGGCTACAAATGTTTATTCTGGCTAAGGCATTCTGAACTATATATCCTATAATTACAATTTTTAATATCTTGTACTATTTATATTTCTAGTAAAATTATATATAGTTACAAAAAAAACATTTATTCCTTTATTTCAACATTTATTTGTCAGATTTGACTGACAAAAAACGTTGAAATAAAGGAATAAAAATGTTTTCTTCTATATTCCAGTCCTGTGAGTGCCCTTATTTTTGGAGATTCATTGAATGTTTCCAAAGGAGACACCCAGGCAATGTATGAGCTAAGGCTTAATGAGTGAGTGCATGAAGATTGGGTTTATATATATATATATATATATATATATATATATATATATATATATATTTACCTAATACAAAGAAAGATTGAGGTGCTTTTTAATACGAGTCACCTTAAAAGATTGGGAATTCAGCACTCTTTTAAATTAGATAATCAACACATCTTAAGTTTGAAGCAAAGTATTGTTTATTCATACACTGTGTCGTGTAAGGGCTCACAAAACATCCATAATAATATGGGATCAACTAGTGGCGTGGTTACATATATTAAGATCTAAAGTGCAAGTGCAAATTAACCTAAAAATTAATAATACTTGGACCAGTCCACGTGAAAAAACAAGATGTATCTACTAAAATACTAAAATTTGCAAAATGAATTGGAGCAGCAATAGAAAACCTTTATATAGCAAAATCACAGACCCAAATGTGGTTTTAATACAACTATAGATTCTGTAATAGTGGTTAATCAATTGCTGGACAAAGTCACATGTCTAAGTTAAACAAGTGTCGGTAAAGATACAAATCGCAACATAATTTCAAACAATCATATATAGTTTCCATGTAGATGTAATTATATATATATATATATATATATATATATATATCATATAAGCAATTCATGGGGATGCCAAAGGAGCACAATTCTAGATAAGAAATTCAGCAATTAAATAAAATATTGTATGCTGTTTACTAAAGTGCCAATCCTTGCGTTATCGTATCCCTCTGTCAACTGCACTTGTCAGGTCAATTTACCGAGCTTCACATCCAACGATTGTTGCACCAGCTTTCCATAAAAGACTGCTGTGTAGACAGGGCTTGATGCTTGAAGTAACGGCTACCAATAGTTTTGCCTCATGTAGGTTGATTCGAGAGACAAACAGCGCGCTAGACTTTCTCCTGCATGACTGCAAACAAACCAGCAAGTTAGATCACGTGGAGCGGCCAGCCAATGCTGACGCGCATTTCACCCCCTCGTCACTAGGGAGACAGGGTTTCTTCAGGGCTTGATCAACTTCAAGCATCAAGCCCTGTCTACATAGCAGTCTTTTATGGAAAGCTGGTGAAACAGACATTGGATGTGAAGCTCGGTAAATTGACCTGACAAGTGCAGTTGACAGAGGGATACTATAACGCAAGCTAAGTATCCTCCTGCACTTTTGTTTGGTTCATACTTCTTCATACTAATGCATATTACTTTTGCTACTAACGACTGATGCTATTCGCATGGCTTACGCAATAAGATAGATGCAGTGGAATGAAGGGTACTGTGTTTAAACATACCTCCCTGCATATTTATCTTTTTTCACTGTGACTCTGGCTTATCTTTATTATTGAAAATAGAGGTAGGCCCCAGCACTCACCATCCAATATAGGGTGCACGCTGCAGGGGTCTCTGCACCAACCCCAAAAGTAGACAATATAGAAGAAAGGAGCAGCAGCACCACAATTTAAAGATTTTTACTGCTTTTTTAAAAGCAGTAAAAATCTTTAAATTGTGGTGCTGCTGCTCCTTTCTTCTATATTATCTTTATTATTGCAACTTAATGATGCTAATTTTTGCTATATATTTGTGACAGACTGGCTCTGGCAACTTCTTTTGGAGAACTATTCCTGTTGATAAACCTAATGACTCTCGCTAAATTCAACTGGGCTGGAGGATTGGCACTTTAGTAAACAGCATACAATATTTTATTTAATTGCTGAATTTCTTATCTAGAATTGTGCTCCTTTGGCATCCCCATGAATTACTTATATGATTACATCTACATGGAACCTACATATGATTGTTTGAAATTATGTTGCGATTTGTATCTTTACCGACACTTAGACTAGTACTTAAGTTAGACATGTGACTTTGTCCAGCAATTGATTAACCACTATTACAGATACAGTTTTATTAAAACCACATTTGGGTCTGCAATCTTGCTATATAGAGGTTTTCTATTGCTGCTCCAATTCATTTCACAAATTTTCATGTGTTTTTCATGGTAAATGAATATATTTGAAGTATTTTAGTAGATACAGCTTGTTTTTTCACGTGGTCCGGTCCAAGTATTATTAATTTTTAGGTTAATTTGCACTTGCACTTTAGATCTTTATATATGTAACCATGCCACTAGTTGATTCCAGATTATTCTGGATGTTTTGTGAACCCTTACACGATATGGTGTATGAATAAACAATACTTTGCTTCAAATTTAAGATGTGTTGATTATTTAATTTAAAATTAGAATTCCCATTCTTTTAAGGTGACTCATATTAAAAAGCACCTCAATCTTTCTTTGTATTAGGTAAATATAACTATATAATGGGTCTGTACCATTTATACTGCTTAGTTGGTATTCTAATTTTCGTGACGATATTATAGAATCCCTCAACACAACACAACATATTTAACTAGCAAATTTTCCATCCACATTTTTTCTATAAGACATATATATATATATATATATATATATATATATATATATATATACTGTATATTTTTTATTTTTTTATTTTTTGCAGTGTTGATGAACTTTTACCAATAAAGTAAAAAGATAATGAAAAAACAAAAACAAAATAAAACTATACCTTGTATGATAAATATATTAATCATAGGTAAGTTGATGTTACAAAATATATAGAAGAAATTGTAGTTTATATAAAATTTATATTTTCATTGAAGTTGAATTGCCTTACACCTTTTATGAAACGCATGAACACTTGCACAAATGTTTACATGCAAATGTATGTGAAACAATAATATTTCCTGGCCTTGATTATCATACACTTATTATAAGTGTTAAATGTGTGTTTTTTAATGTATACATTAAATATAAAAGAAGAACCATCTCAGGGGAAAGATTATTCATATTATCATTCGAGTCTCCATTGTAAAGCTGTCAAAATGTACAAAAAGTGGTAAAATTCTTACATGTGTATAACATCAAGGTCATCAGACACTTAGATCAGATTAGTCACAGGAATTAACATATGCTATAATTGAATAAATCAGATGACACATTTCCATGTAGCTGTAATATGCCTTTATCTAATTTTTTTCAGTTATATTGCACATTAATATATTAACAGCTCTTATATTTCAGTATAATATTATACTTATATTATGTTGTGATATATTTGTATAGCTTTCATCTACACAAAATAGAAATAGTGGATATTTATTTGTATTTTAGAAAATCATTGGATAATTTACAATTATTTACATATTTGTGTTTGTGTAGTAATGACTGTAAAATATTGCCAAGGTAGTTTTGATTCAATAAAAGATAACATTTAAACTGTGATTTATAACAATAGCAAGGTTATAATTTCCGTCATAAAATACTATGGATGAGTTTGTAACACAAGAAATAATATATTTTTCCATATGATTTTATGAACAGCTTTAGTAAGACCTTTAACAAATCTAAAGAATTAATTGGAGGCTTAGCTTTTGATGACATTCAAAGAATACAAGTAAATCTGTGCTGCAGTACTGGAAATATTCATCATACAATTAGACTAAAAACAATTTACCCTCACACACACTAATGAGATAACCTGTTCATAATGTTTTTCCATACACGTTTATTTTTATGTATATGCTGCAAAACAATTGTATCTTAAAGAGATCTAAAAACAATAATATAAAGAGCTAGTATAAAGTGCATAAATAAAGTTAAAACTATATATATTAAAAGGTTAAAATGTCTCTGCATTAAAATTATAGTACCTGTGGTTTGTATATTATCATATTAAGTTCCAATAGTATCTCATATTTTAACCAGTTTGAATATGTGCACAAATTTATTTTATAGCAGTTCTTTTTTATAACTAATTTAATTTTCAAAGCTCATCAAATTTACTATTTGAATAATAAAAACTTGTGAATTCGAAAAGGACACATCAGCAAAGTCTAGTAAAAAATATGAGAAACAAAAATTATAAGAAATCAGGATTTTCAACTACGGATCTAGAAGAGTTTTTTTCATAAATATGACTGTTAATTTATTTGATATTGATTTAACTGTCTAATAAGATTACATAATTATGTTTTTCCTCTTAACGGGACAGTCTAGTTAAAATTAAACTTTCATGATTTAGATAGGGCATGCAATTTTAAACAACTTTCCAATTTACTTTCATCATCAAATTTGATTTTTTTCTCTTGGTATTCTTTGTTGAAAGCTAAACCTAGGTAGGCTCATATGCTTATTTTAAGCCCTTGAAGGCCGCCTCTTATCTCAGGGCAGTTTGACAGTTTTTTACAGATAGAGAGCAATAGTTCATGTGTGCCCTATAGATAACGTTGTGCTCACACATAGGGAGTTACCTATGAGTCAGCACTGATTGGCTAAATTGCAAGTCTGTCAAAAGAACTAAAATAAGGGGGCTGTCTGCAAAGGCTTAAATACAAGGTGATTACAGAGGTAAAAAGTATATTAATATAACCGTGATGTTATGCAAAACTTGGGAATGGGTAATAAAGGGATTATCTATCGTTTAAACAATAAAAATTCTAGAGTAGACTGTTTTTTGACCATTATTGTTAATTCATTATGGGCTTGATGTCACAACTTTGATGTTACAAGTGCATGGTAAAGTGCACTAACTAGAGAAAGGTTAGCATGGCTGACTTAACTTAAGCGTAACCATTACTTTCAATGGATATCATGATCATGCTAATTTGCCCTGATATTGAAAGTTATAGTTTGGCTTGAGTGCTAAAAAGTACACTAACACCCATAAACTACCTATTAACCCCTAAACCGAGGCCCTCCCGCATCGCAAACACTAAAATAAAATTATTAACCCCTAATCTGCTGCTCCCAACATCGCCGTCACTATAATAAACATATTAACCCCTAAACCGCCTTACTCCAGCATCGCAAACACTAGTTAAATATTATTAACCCCTAATCTGCTGTCCCTAACATCGCCGCAACCTACATTACTGTTATTAACCCCTAAACTGCTGCCCCCAAAATCGCTACCACTATACTAAAGTTATTAACCCCTAAACCTAACCCTAAGTCTAACCCTAACACCCCTAACTTTAATATCATTAAAAATAAATCTAAATAATTACTATCATTAACTAAATAATTCCTATTTAAAACTAAATACTAGCTACAATATAACTAATAGGTACATTGTATCTAGCTTAGGTTTTATTTTTATTTCCCAGGCAAGTTTGTATTTATTTTAACTAGGTAGACTAGTTAGTAAATAGTTATTAACTATTTACTAGCTACCTAGCTAAAATAAATACAAATTGGGGGCGGAGCTAGCTTGCACCAAGATGGCTGCAGGACCTTAGAGCTCCGGTGTGAGGTCGGCTCAATAATCATAACAAGAGAGAAGAAATCACTCAAATGCCCTGAAAACCAGTGCTTTAGACAGCTGAACACCCGCTGAGCACTATAACCTAAAATAGGAGCAGCATCACTGACCGTCAATAGATAGCCGCCGCGGAGAGGAGCGGCGGACCGCGTGGCATAGCGCCATAACAACACTGTGAATTCTTCTGCTTAATCCCGCGACCGCGGCTACAGATGTGAGCAAGTGACAGACGCCAACCGGACCTGCAGAACAACACTCAGCAGATCTTTTGCCCGCAGCGGAACCGGCAGAAATTAAAGAGACACTCTGCTGACGCTTGCCTAAGTAAGTGCTCCCACCACAACATGGCTGAAACCTCCAATATATATACATAACTATAATTTTTTTTTTTTTTGACACACAGCAACAACCACAATTACAGGGGGTATGTAAACTTGGCACAATGACATGATGGTCACTCTATACAACGGGTGTTTTGTACTATAAGACGCTCACTAGGCCTCAGACGTCACATTATGACATTTGTTAGGCCCTTGCCCTAAGATGAAGCTGCGCAATAAAACTGAGAGCTAATACTTCATACTCTGGACACCAAACCTATATCTACAGGATTATTACTGAGAGAGGATATGTGACCATATAAACTGTTATACTTTTATACCCACATCTCTCTGTATCTGTACACACGTGACCCGGAGTCTAAATAATCTAAATACTGCCGAGGTGGTTATCCCAGCCACCTTTATAAACGCATATTTCAGCAGCGGCGGGGTATCAAATCTCTCCCCACTTTCTGCAGTTTCATGGCTTCAAGAAAGGGCCCTAGATCTGAGAAACCCAGCAAGGGTCCAGCACCTGTAACACCAACAGTTCACTCCTTTTTTAAGAATATGGAAAATCCTTCACCGAATTCTTCCCCTAAAGCACATGAGTCAGCTACCTCCCACCCTGCAGCAGACACCCAAACAGGGGATGACACCACTTTAACAAAGGCAGATATAATGGCACTCCCATCAAAGGAGGATTTTACCAATTTTATTACCCAAGTGAGTTCTATGATTAAAGTGAGCCTTTCGGAGGTCAAGAAAGAAATAACAGACATCGGCAACAGAATCATGCACCTAGAGGAAGACATAGAACAAACTGACAGAATCTTAGACCAGCAGATACGACATTCCACTCAAAATTCTACTTTAATCCAGCAATTACAAGACCAGGTTGAAGACCTGGATAATAGAGGTAGACGTCAAAATATCAGGATCAGAGGGATACCAGAGATCATTAAAGCTGCTGAACTGTTACCCTACCTTCAGAGATTGTTTAATGATCTGATAAGATCCGATAGCCAAGACAGGAGCCCTACAGAATTCCAGCTAGACAGATTCCACCGGGCCCTTAGGCCTATTCCCAAGGATAATGCCCCCCCGCGAGATGTCATCCTCAGATTCACTTGCTTCAAAGAAAAGGAAAACATATTGTCTGCAGTCAGAAAAAAATCACCTATATCTTTCGAGGGCCACCCCCTTCAGTTTTTTGCCGATCTCAGCCAAATTACTTTAACTAAGAGAAGAGAACTTAAACCCCTGACTACACGTCTGAGGGAGATGAAGATTCCCTACTGCTGGGGGTTCCCCTTTTGCTTGAAAGTCATAAGAGACAATTCCACTATAACATACAGAACAATTGAGGACCTTGAAGATTTTTGTTCTCAACTGGGGATTAAACCTCCTGAGTTACTCATTAATCAAGATTCTGCCCCGGAAATCCAGGAACAGAGACCCCAACGCCAGGAATGGAGCAGAGCAACCCGTCATAAACGAAGTAAAGTGACCGACAGCAACCGGCCCACATCCAAAGATGGGACCACTTGAGAACTTGCTTAGACAGGTTATATGTTTTACCCACAGAGGTCATCCTGAAGTATATTGACAGCCTCTTTCGCTACTTATTATAGCTGTAGACAGGGAAACTAGTTATGATGAGCATTCAAAGACTGATTAACACTGTGTGGGTGTAATCACCAGGACAAACGATTTGAGAATGCTTAATTCAAAATTTAAACTAGTAGCCATTGAGCCTGTAAGGTTTTAGTTAAGAAAAAGATAAAAACAAAATGTTTTATTGTTTAATTGTCATATTGTTGCTTTTCTAACGGTATATATGTGCCAACATGCCGACCTGCTACCACAAGTAGTAGCAGTCACTTTTCCCTCCATAAGGAATCTCCTTAGGAGATTTTTTTTGTTTTCTTGTTTAAGATTTTTAGAGGTTACAATGTTGAGCCTTAATGTTTATGTTGTATTTCAAGATATTTTGTTAATTTGTTTCTTTTACCATTTCAGCACTGACCTTGAATTAAACATTCTCTTGTACATCCCCTCCCTTCCCTCTATACCCCGCTCCGCCTGGGCTCATAAGGGCGCTGAGATCTTCGGTCACCAGGTAAGCTTTACCAGATTCCACTGGATATTCTTTGATACAAAACCCCACACACATGGCTTTCCACACATTTAAAATAGTCACACAAAATGCTAAAGGGTTAAATTCGCCCACTAAACAATCTGTAGCCTTAGCATGGTTTAAGAGATCAAAGGCGGACGTAATCTTTGTACAGGAGACCCACTTCCCCAAAGATTCTCCTACCAATTTCTTAAACAGAGACTACCCGACAGGATACTTTGCTCATAACACAAAAAAGGCTGGAGGGGTGGGGATTCTATTCCATAGAAACATCCCTTTTCAGATCAGAAAAATGGAAGCTGATCCAGGAGGCAGATGGATAATAGTCACAGGCCTTCTATACAATCGCCCACTCACCCTAACCAATATTTATGCCCCAAATACCAGACAAACTAAATTTTTCCGCAACATTCAGCGACTGATACTAGCAAATCAGACGGGGCCCTTAATATTAGCAGGGGACTACAACCTAGCACTTGACCCAACACTTGACTGCTCCTCGGGCCGGAGTTGTGCCCCCTCCAGGACGCTGTCTGACACAATATCCCTACTTCAACAACTGGCACTAGTAGACACATGGAGAACGAAACATCCCTCCCAACATACATACACCTTCTTTTCAAATCCCCATAGAACATACTCCCACATCAACTATATCTTTGTCGACCAACTCATATACGAAATGGTCCTTGATACGGATATATCACCAACCACTTGGTCAGACCATGCCATGGTCTCCTTGAATTTAAAATGGTCAGAAACCCCGCTATCTCCTTTTATATGGAGACTCGACGAGTCCCTACTTAAAAATAAAGCCATAACTAAACAGCTCGCAGAAACTATAGAAGAGTACTTCAGACTCAATAACATAGACGAAATTTCACCACACACCCTAGGGGAAGCCCATAAAACCGTTTTGAGAGGGGAGCTTATCAAACTTAAAGCTAGACAAAGAAAGCAATATAGAGTTAGTCACGATAATATCTTGGAAGCCATACGCTCATTGGAAAGGCAACACCAGGCAAACCCTAGAGATGTCTCCATCTCTATACAGCTTAGACAGTACAGAAATGAACTGAATCAACTATTATATGCAGAAGCCCAGACAAAAGTGTTCTTTCTTAAGAAACTTTATCTAGCTAGATCAAACAAGATTGGTCCCTCACTCGCTAAAACCCTCAAGGAACGCAAACTTAACTCATATATTCACAAGATTCTAGACGAGGCAGGGAGTCAAGCAGTGAGTAGCCGGTCGATTGTTGAGAAATTCCAGAAATATTACGGCAACCTTTATAATCTCCCCCCACCACAATTAGCGAATACTCCTCATGTGACTGAACAATATATAGTAGATGCTAAGCTCCCAAACATGCCTAAAGAAATGGCTGATGCGCTAGATAATCCTATCTCAATCCAGGAGGTACTGGCAGCCATCAAATCCTTGGCCTCCCATAAAAGCCCGGGCCCTGACGGCTTTTCCAATTTGTACTATAAGCAATTTAGCAACCTACTGACTCCCCACTTGACCTCCTTATTGCGCTCTATTGACGAAGATACACAATGGTCTAAATGTTCCTTGGAGTCACACATTTCGGTGATACCCAAACCCGGTAAAGACCCCACGATAGTGAGTAACTACAGGCCAATCTCTCTATTGAATTCCGACCTGAAAATATATACCAAAATCCTGGCCACCCGCATTAACCAAATACTTCCACAAATTATTCATGCTGACCAGTCAGGTTTTATACCAAAAAGAGAAGCCCGGGATAACACCGTTAGAGTTTTGCAGCTGATTGAACAGTCCAGCCGGTCTGACATTCCCACTATTCTAATCTCTACTGACGCAGAAAAAGCGTTTGACCGGCTGGACTGGGACTTTCTGAAACATAGCTTGACAGGTTTTGGCTTTGGTCCAGTTATGACTCACAGAATCTTTAGCTTGTATACCTGCCCTACAGCAAAGGTCAGAGCGAATGGGACTCTGTCGGATAGTTTCACCATACGAAACGGCACAAGGCAGGGATGTCCCCTCTCCCCTCTTCTATTTGCCATTTCCATAGAGGTACTTGCGTCCCACATCAGAAACAACGCTAAGATAACTAGCATACAACTAGGTACCAATACACACAAACTTATTCTCTATGCAGATGACGTTCTCACTTTGCTCACCAAACCCACTGACTCCTTGCCTCATCTACTTGAGGAGTTTGAAACATTTAGTAAGAACTCTAACTTCTTAATAAATACCCATAAATCTGAAATCCTTAATATAAATATGAAGAAAAGAGAGTTTGAGGCCCTACAATTCCATTGCCCGTACAAGCTCTTACACGACAAAATCAAATACCTAGGGATATATCTGAACCCATCTGTGGATAAAATATTCAAACACAACTACCTACCCCTTTTAAAGAAAATAAGGAAGGACTTTGACACTTGGCAAAACAAACCCATATCTTGGTGGGGTAGGATCCAATCGGTTAAGATGACTACTCTCCCCCAGATTCTATATATTCTTCAAGCCGCTCCGATCCACTTACCTGAAACATATCTGACACAACTCCAGTCACTGATAAATAAATTTATTTGGGGGAGCATCAAACCCCGTATTAGTAAAAGAGTCCTTGTTAAACCACTGGGGGAGGGGGTATGGGGGTCCCCTGTATCTCTCACTACTACAAAGCAGTCATACTGCAGAGGATTTGGGAATGGCACGACCGTTCATCCACGAAAATTTGGGCCACTATTGACTCTCACTTGCTAGACACTGGTTTCATAGGCCCACTCTGTTGGATCAAACATAACTGCAGGCCCGCACATGCTAGGACTTCTATGATACACTCGCATATCTTTCGGACATGGGACTCAATTAGGACCAAACATAAAGGTATATCCACTTTTGTTTCACCAATGACTCCAGTGCCAATTAATGCAGAGCTTAGTGGTGGTATAATACCCTCAGAAGCAGGGCACATAGACATAAATCAGACAATACCGTTCACATGCCTGACTGACAGGGGTACTCTAAAACCTAGATCACAATTAAAAGACACTAAAGGAGGAGTTTTCTCCCATTGGTTAAAGCATGCACAGTTGTCTCACTTACTGAGCTCCTCACCCTACAAGAGAGACCTCCTGAGGGATATGTCACATTTTGAGCGCCTATGTTATGAAGGGACAGTACCCAGAGGATCTTTATCGATTACCAAAAAACTCCTAGACGCCACCCTTAAATTACCCCCATCATCCTACGAATCCCAATGGCAGGTGGATCTTGGACTACCTGTATCCAAAGAACAATGGGAAAACATATTCTACCAATCCTCTAAATCATCATCCTCTCCCAGGGTTTTAGAAATGAACCACAAAATATTGTACCGTTGGTACCTCACCCCAGACAGACTTAAACGAATTTATCCCAATACTAATGCGACATGTTGGAGGGGCTGTGGGTCTCCTGGCACAATGGCCCACATTTGGTGGCACTGTCCTAAATTGCTCCCCTTTTGGAGAGACATAACGACATATCTAAAACAGGTTTTGGGAGACCACTTCTGCCTGTCTCCTCTCACTGCCTTATTTAGCTTTAGACCGGATAAAGGGTGTAAAATTAAATGGAAGCTCCTCCAATACTGTTTAAACAGCGCCAGATTGCTTATTGCCCGTAGATGGAAATCTCCAGATGTGCCGACTGTGCAAGAGTGGCTACACAATACCTCTGAACTCGTGGAGGAATACTCATATTACAAAAATAACTGCCTGCCACTATTCCACAACATCCAATTTTACTGGGAAACCCTACTCCACTCAAATATTACCTTAGATCATTAAGAATTAATTGACAAATGACCCTAGCCCAGGCGGACCTCTTCCTCTTCCTCTCCTCTTCCTCTCCCTCCCCCTCCACCTCCTCCTCTCTCGCTATACTCCCCCCCCCCTTTTTTTTTTTTCAAATCTTTTGTCTTAAACTGAAATGGTTGTTATAATGCTTTACTTTAGATTGTTTGTTTTGATTAGGTTGGAATAACATTACTTTTAAGGTATGATGTGAATACCTATCTAAAATGAATGCATACCTTCTACTTACCGGATAAGTATGGGTCTTTCTTACCGACTCATCAACAGACTTTCATTTACCCAATTTACACAATCCCATTTGTTGTATGAAGGTAGGACTTTTTGTACTATATCTATTCCATCTAATAGAGTTATATCTACAATATCCCTATGCACTTTACTGTTGAAACTAAGGGCCCAAGAGAGGTCCTTAATGCTGAAGTTAGGGGTAAAAACGAGGAATATCACTTAGTACCTGAAAATATGTACGCACAGCATGATTTGTACTTTTCTTTATTTACATGTATTACAGTTACATATTTGTATTGTACACTTCCTCAATAAAATAAAAATAATATAAAATAAATACAAATTTACCTGTAAAATAAAACCTAACCTGTCTTACACTAACACCTAACCTTACACTACAATTAAATAAATTACATTAATTAAATACAATTAACTAAATTACAAAAAAACCCCACTAAATTAAACAAAATAAAAAATAAATTATCAAACTAATTACACCTAATCTAATAGCCCAATCAAAATAAAAAAACATAGCCTAAACTAAACTGCCAATGGCCCTTAAAGGGTCTTTTGGGGGGCATTGCCCCAAAGAAATCAGCTCTTTTACCTTTAAACAAATACAAACAACCCTCCAACAGAAAAAAACCCACCACCCACACAACAGAACCCCTCAAATAAAAACCTATCTAAAAAACCTAAGCTCCCCATTGCCCTGAAAAGGGCATTTGGATGGACATTGCCCTTAAAAGGGCATTTAACTCTTTTTCAGCCCAAACCCTAAGCTAAAAATAAAACCCACCCAATAAACCCTTAAAAAAACTAACACTATCCACTGAAGATCAACTTACAGTTTTTGAAGACCGGACATCATTCCTCAACAAATCGGCAGAAGTCCTCAGCAAAGCCGGCAGAAGTCTTCATTCAAGCAGACTGAAGTCTTCATCCAGACGGCATCTTCTATCTTCATCCATCCGCCATCTTGGATGACATCCCTTAAAGGAACCTTCATTCTTCATTAGCCGTCGTCAGAAGAAGATGCTTCGCGCCGGATGTCTTGAAGATGGAGCCGCTCCGCGCTGGATGGATGAAGATAGAAGATGCCGTCTGGATGAAGACATCACATTTTGAGTGTGTAATGTCACATTGTGGGCAGAGACCAACCTTCTGAACTGCAAACCGTAATCATAGACATTGTTTACAATATACAGTCTGTGTAATAAATGGATGTTCTAGCTGTGGTTGTTCTCTGTAAACTCCTGTGATTTTAACACATGTTTTAATAAATTATTTTAACATTTATCTGAGTTCATTTCCATCTGCTCCTGATGGAGTCTCCCATTGCTTTAATATCTAGAGCTGGATGTGAAGCTCTGCAGTATGTGAGTATACAACTTACATGTGAATTAAACTTGTAGTCTCACAGGACTTCACTATTGGCAGCATTGCTCTGTTTTATTTAAGGTTAACCTTGGAGTAAGACTGCAGCATTTATTTCCACTTAGAAATAATACCTGGGATCACTTATGCACATTTTGAGTTGAGATTCAGGGCTAGATTTATCAAAGTCATTCTCCTATAATCACGCTCAAAATAACGCATACGCACTGATCCCCATATTCAGTAAACTACTGTGAGCCTTTAATTGCACAAATCTGAAAGAAATCTGTTCGCCTTCGCCTAGGTGCACAGTCGTGCTCCCGACAGTGCTAATTCACATTGCTTACAGACGTAATTTTAGATTCAGACATAGAAATACAACTTGTTTGGAATTCATCATTGCTTTGCGCCGATAGGGAACTGAAATTTCGGCTTCAATTGCGTGTTGTATATTTCACCATACAGACTGAGGTGCATACCATTATAATACATGCTTTAACATCTTATGATGCAGTACTTTCTTCTTTTAACTAATTTTTCAAAGGCTCAGCGACAAAAAGAGACTGTAATTGCAAGAAATTTGCGCTTCCACAGGTGCATATGGGTACCAACAGTTTATATATATATATATATATATATATATATATATATATATATATATATATATATATATATCGAATTATTGATATATTTATTTTTGTGATCTTAAATTATCAACTTATGGCAAAAACAGCACAGAAACATTATATAAAATAAATATAAGCTAAATAGTTACCTAAAAAATGCTTTTTTAATAATCAAAACATAACGGAGTAAATATTTATAGGGATGTACTGTGATAAATAGGGAGTAAATAGGGAGTAAATGCTTTTGTCGACAGGCAAAATTTATCATTATTACGCCCCAGCTCGCCTGCGCCAAGTTACGTCTATTTTTTTTATAAATTCAGGCGCACATGTGCGCTTCTCCGGAGCCGAGCTGGGGCGCAGTTACAGGCGAAGCACATACAGAGTTCACCTAGCCTTTGATAAATCTAGCTCTTAGTCTCCAATTGACTTTTTTGCACTAACACATTGTTTTTTGTTTTATTTATTATTGTTTATGTTTTAAAAGGTTAATAATTTTCTTTTTATATACACATATATACACATATATACACAATCATTTTAAAATGTATATATTCACGCTACTTGCAATCTAGCCCTATATGTTTGCAATTAATTACATATAATTACAGACTAATTAGAAAAAGAACCAGGTTATGCAAAAAAAGTATAGACCTAAAGTGAGGGGATACAGCACTCTTTTATATGTGCTCAACAGGAGTTAGACATACACAGCACCTGATGAACAAGCCGAAAACTAAATAATCATGAACAGAGTAAATGTATTTGCCAAACCAGGCACAGATATTGCACAAACAAAAAGGGAAACATTCACATAAGCAATACTAGCTAAAAGTGAAAGACAACAGTCTAGTATATAAGTTGGAGGAACTTGATCAGTCACGTATTTGCTACCAATAAGTTTAAGATATTGACCAATTATTGATGTGCTGAGGTTTTCTTAGCATTGTGGGAGTCGCTAGGATTTCGCACCTTTAAGAAATGGATACTGTTCCCTTTAACGATGGATACATTCATCTGATGTGCTGAGGATTTTTTAGCAATTTGGGAGGCTTGTGAGGACGCGCTTACCTTGTAGCCTTTCTGGATCGACACAGAATTACCATCGGTTTCAACACGGCTTTTTGACTCAGGTGTCGTAGTATCCGGTCTACTATTATTCCATATTTCCTCACTGTGTCTTTTTGCTTAAGAAGCACAGGACTGTCCCATTTGTCCTTTATTAACACTTGATATATGCCAATATCTTGGACTTATTGGTGGCAAATATGTGACTGGTCAAGTTCCTCCAGCTTATATACTAGACTGTTGTGATTTACTTTTAGCTAGTGTTGCTTATGTGAATGTTTTCCTTTTTATTTGTGCAATATGTATGCCTGGGTTGGCAAATAAAATAACTCTGTTCATAATTTATGTTTAAAGGGACAGTCTAGGCCAAAATAAACTTTCATGATTCAGATAGAGCATGTAATTTTAAACAATTTTCCAATTTACTTTTATCACCAATTTTGCTTTGTTCTCTTGGTATTCTTAGTTGAAAGCTTAACCTAGGAGGTTCATATGCTAATTTATTAGACCTTGAAGCCCACCTCTTTGAGATTGCATTTTAACAGTTTTTCACCACTAGAGGGTGTTCACATATTTCATATAGATAACACGTTGCTCGTGCACGTGAAGTAATCTGGGAGCAGGCACTGATTGGCTAGACTGCAAGTTTGTCAAAAGAACTGAAAAAAGGGGCAGTTTGCAGAGACTTAGATACAAGATAATCACAGAGGTTAAAAGTATATTATTATAACTGTTTTGGTTATTCAAAACTGGGAAATGGGTAATAAAGGGATTACCTATCTTTTAAAACAATAACAATTCTGGTGTAGACTGTCCCTTTAAGGGTCATTCTTCCAGTGTTGTGTATGTCTAACTCCTGTTAATGTGAGCCCATATAAAAAGAGTGCTGTAATCTCTTACTTTAGGTCTATACATTTTTGTATAACCTGGTTCTTTTTCTAATTAGTCTGTTCTTATTTCATAGACAACCTCATATGTCTTTAAATCTGCCCTTTCACAATCCAAACAACCTATCATCCAAATAACAATCCTATTTCTATAATTCCTTATTCGCTATGCAACCAGACTAGACAATATATAGGTGCTTGACACTGCTGGAATCCTCTTAGTGAGTGTTGTATCTGTATATACTTAAATCCATAGGTTTCCAAATAACGACATTCTTTATAAAAGAAGAAATAGAAGAAATACACCTAAATATGTATTCTTATGGAGACCAGGAAATGGTTGCAAGAGCTTTAAGTGTAATAAATGTTTTATATTTGTCTTTCATTTGTTTTCTAGTTCAAACAGGTTTTTTTTTCGCCCTATTGATTGCAAAACATTTTACATCAATAAAACAACACCTATGCAGTGTTTTTCTATATAATTTCTAAAATTTCCTCATGGCCTAAATACAGAATGAGATCTGAATTTTAGAATAAATTGAGGATGCTTATCAAGCTATGGGTGGGCTTACAAGTGTAGCGTTATTTAATGCTGCAGCTCAAGCGTTAACTACACTAGAAGTAAGCTTATTGTGTGTCAATTAGTGCACATATTATAATTTGAAACTAAACTGTTTTCTTTCACGCACTAACTGGGCGAGCGCAAAAAGCCAAACTTAGAAGAGTAATCACCCATAGAAGTTAATGTAGCAAAAAAGGTGAAAAAACCCACCCAACTTGCGCACAAACCCTTTTGCATATTCTCATGTGCGCTAACCCAACATATAAATATATTTCACAATACAATGTTCTACACATAGCAGAATACGTCCTACTTATTCATAAATACCTTTTATATATATATATATATATATATATATATATATATATATACATATATATATGATTTTTTTGTTAATATATATAAAATATAAACAGTCATGCACTCTCTGGATTTGTGCAAAAGATAAGTGCTTTAATGGAGCATCAAACAGATCTTTTTGATGTGCCATTAAAGCACTTATCTTTTGCACAAATCCAGAGAGTGCACGACTGTTTATATTTTATGAGTATTTTTTTGCCTGCACCCTGGTAGGTGAGAGTGTGCTCTACACTGGAACTTTATATATATATATATATATATATATATATATATATATATATATATATATATATATATATATATATGCATGATTATATAGAGTTAGATATATATAAGATATATATATATATATATATATATATATATATATATATATATATATATATATATATATATATATATGATTATATAGAGTTAGATATATACAAGATATATATATATATATGAATGAATATCTATTTATAAATACATAGAACTTAATATGCTATGTGCAGAACATAGGAATGTGATATATTTACAGTTATTACATAGCTAAAACTTTATTAAAAATAAATATTGCAAAAATATGTTTTTACATGTTTTCATCTACTTAAATGCAAAGGGATCCAATGCACTTCTATATATTACCTATATATGTGTACACATGTATTTATGTGTTTATTTGTGTATATATATATATATATATGTATGTAAATACATATATAAACATATAAATACAAATGTACATATATATATATATATATATATTTTTTTTTTTTTTAAGAAAGAAGACTCAGTGTTTCTTCAAATAAACTGTTACTTTATTTTGTAATAAAATAACAGTGTATTTGAAGAAACACTGAGTCTTCTTTCTTGAAATATGAATAGATTGTAAGACTTAGTACAACTTATTCATTTGGAGTGCCTAATCCACTTGGAAAAAGTGTGTATATATAATACATATATACAGTATCTCACAAAAGTGAGTACACCCCTCACATTTTTGAAAATATTTTATTTTATCGTTTCATGTGACAACACTGAAGAAATGACACTTTGCTACAATGTAAAGTAGTGAGTGCACAGCCTGTATAACAGTGTAAATTTGCTGTACCCTCAAAATAACCCAACACACAGTCATTAATGTCTAAACCGTTAGCAAAAAAAGTGAGTACACCCCTAAGTTGAAATGTCCAAATTGGGCCCAACTAGCCATTTTCCCTCCCCGGTGTCATGTGACTTGTTAGTGTTACAAGGTCTCAGGTGTGAATGAGGAGCAGGTGTGTTAAATTTGGTGTTATCCCTCTCACACTCTCTCATACTGGTCACTGGAAGTTCAACATGGCACCTCATGGCAAAGAACTCACTGAGGATCTGAAAAAATTAAATTGCTGCTCTATAAAGATGGCCTAGGCTATAGGAAGATTGCTAAGACCTTGAAACTAAGCTGCAGCACGGTGGGCAAGACCATACAGTGGTTTCACAGGACAGGTTCCATTTAGAACAGACCTCGTCATGGTCGACCAAAGAAGTTGAGTGCACGTGCTCAGCATTATATCCAGAGGTTGTCTTTGGGAAATAGATGTATGAGTGCTGCCAGCATTGCTGCAGAGGTTGAAGGGGTGGGGGTCAGCCTGTCAGTGCTCAGCCCATATGCCGCACACTGCATCAAATTGGTCTGCATGGCTGTTGTCCCAGAAGAAAGCCTCTTCTAAAAATGATGCACAAGAAAGCCTGCAAACAGTTTGTTGAAGACAAGCAGACTAAGGACATTACTGGAACCATGTCCTGTTGTCCGATGAGACCAAGATAAACTTATCAGGTGTTGGCAAGCGTGTGTGGTGGCAACCAGGTGAGGAGTACAAAGTGTGTCTTGCCCACAGTCAAGCATGATGGTGGGAGTGTCATGGTCTGGGCCTGCATGAGTGCTGCAGGCACTGGGGAGCTACAGTTCATTGAGGGAACCATGAATGCCATAATATACTATGACATACTGAAGCAGAGCATGATCCCCTCCCTTCAGAGACTGGGCCGCAGGGCAGTATTCCAACATGATAACAACCCCAAACACACCTCTAAGATGACCACTGCCTTGCTAAAGAAGCTGATAGTAAAGGTGATGGACTGGCCAAGCATGTCTCCAGACTGTGGTGCATCCTCAAATGGAAGGTGGGGGAGCGCAAGGTCTCTAACATCCACCAGCTCTGTGATGTCGTCATGGAGGAGTGGAAGAGGACTCCAGTGGCAACCTGTGAAGCTCTGGTGAACTCCATGCCCAACAGGGTTAAGGCAGTGCTGGAAAATAATGGTGGTCACACAAAATATTGACACTTTGGGCCCAATTTGGACATTTCCACTTAGGGGTGTACTCACTTTTCTTGCCAACGGTTTAGACATTAATGGCTGTATGTTGAGTTATTTTGAGGGGACAGCAAATTTACACTGTTATACAGGCTTTACACTCACTACTTTACATTGTAGCAAAGTGTCATTTCTTCAGTGTTGTCACATGAAAAGATATAATAAAATATTTACAAAAATGTGAGGGGTGTACTCACTTTTGTGAGATACTGTACATAAACATATATACATCTTTAGAGAAGTATATGTATGTATCTCTATGTTAAAGCTCTTTGCCTGCTTTTTTTCTCTAACACCTGAGACCTCATATATTTAAACCCTTATAACTTTTTGATGTGTTTTGTGACACTTTTTTGTTTTGCAAAACAGTTAACCAGAGTTCTGGTGTAAATCAAAATTGCGCTCAAGCGATTATGTTTACATTCAACTTGTAATACGAGCGGGAAAATCCAACGAGTGCAAACACCTGCAATAAAGCTCTTATCGCTTATGCGTAACTGTTAGCACTCCACTCATAATCTGGCCCTATATGTTTTAACACACCACACCCTAATACTGATAATCATGTTGCATTGATTTTATTTTGATTAACTTAACAATTAACTTTTTTTTATTATGGTTCAAAAATTAATCTAACAAAATTGGAAATCAATGAAGAAAAAATGTGAATAAAATGAATATAATCATTTTATTTATTTTTATCATATTCAAAAAGTGTGTACTGTTTATATATCTCTAAGTTTCTAATAGCAAAGCATGTTTTAGGCTTTTAAACATTTTTGTAAATCTTAAAGCATGTTCAGTTCATTAGTCAATCAATGATGAAAGTCACTGCTGTGTATGTAATAGGATGTCTTATGTTTAAAGTGAAACCTTAATGATTAGAAGCAGAAATGTAGCAGTTCAAGCAGTGAGATCCTATTATGCACCACTTTTAACTTCTGAGATTAAGTTCAAGCCACATGTTTTGAACTTTTACAGTAACAGGGCAATTAGTTTTATTGACTCCCCTGCTCAATAAATAAACATAATGGAGATAAAATGTTAATATATGTAAAATCTAGTAAAAGAAAAGAGCAATGTTTGAGAAGAGTGTTCAACTTTGTTAAATAGGCTAGCCATGAGCTAATAAACATCTAACTTTTCTCAGAATATGCTGAGCAAATATGTATTAAATCTAATGAGACAGGTAGATGGCCAGAATAATTGAACCACTGCTGTATATATATATATATATATATATATATATATATATATATATATATATATATATATATATATATATACACACACACAGTATATATGTCTGTGTGTGTGTATATATGTGTGTATATATATATATATATATATATATATATACATACAGTATATATGTCTGTGTGTGTGTGTGTGTATATATGTGTGTATATATATATATATATATATATATATATATATATATATATATATATATACAGTATATATATATATTAAACAGTCAATACTGTTGCTATTTAACTTCAAACAATAATAAACCATAATAAACAAAGAAAACAGCGCACATTGCTTCTTATACATTTGTGAAACAGCCTGTGCTATATGTTGTGCTGCTTTAAGCACTAAGAAATCTAATTACCCTTGAAAGCCTCATATGTTTTGCACAACAAGAGACTAGGAAAGCTATGCATCCCAATAGACAATTAGGGTTAATTTATTTCTTTAAAAAAAAAAATTAAAAAAAATGAATAAACAAAACAGTGAAAGGGAATCTAAATTTAAAATCAATCTTTATGATTTAGATTGATCATGCAATTAAAAAAAGAAAAAAATATTTTCCATTGATCTATCAACTTGCGCACAATTGTTTTTATATCTACACATTCTTAGGCACCAACCACTATTGAGCATGAGCAAGAGTTCACAGTATATACATTCACCGTATATGTATCTATGATTGGGTAATTACTGTTACATGATAAAGATGACAGGGCAATGAAAGGAAACTGACATTTTTAAATACAAATCTAATTTGAAATTCATAGTGTGTTATTGCATTGTGTTTTTATTATGCACTTTTGATTATGCAATTCTACTTTTTTTAATAGTTCTTTAAAGAACATAGAATTGGGAGTTCATCATGCAACAAAATCCCCCTTCTTAATCGTGCCTAGCACTGGTAACATAAACTACTTGAAATAGTATCTTTCTAATCCAGGTAGTATAACTCGTATGGTCTGAGTTGATAGTGACTAAACTAAAATTACCACAGAGCTTAACAAATTACATTAGATTTTTTTAAGACATGAAATTGTGATATTGTTATTGTAAGTAATGCTTTAAATTAGTAGTCATAGAACTGTTTACAAGTGTCACTATGGTGGCATTTTTCATAGTTCACCACATCTATTAGTTTTGGATTGGCTCCTTAAAGATAAATGAAGCACTCTGACTGGTCTACTGTAATGTAAATCTATCTTCTAGAATTGGTTGACAATTTGATTAAATGTAATTATTAGAGGGATACATTTATATATTTTGTGTAGTATGTAATTATGCTAGTTCATCATTTGGTTGATGACACAGATAACTATATTCTCAACTAACAATAGTAAAAATAATACAGTTTACACAGTGAGCTACATTATTAGAACAATGTATTGAACTTTATTATGCAACAGTCAGGAGTGTGACAATTTGATTACAGTAGCTGCTCTACAATTTGTAAATTATTCTGAATATTGCCATTGTAATGATGTTCAATGACTCACTTATGTGGTAATTAGTCTGTTTAATTTGTTTACTACTCTATTGATATTACCATGACAACTTTATTGGGTTTATTTTTAACACCCAAGTTATTTTGAGGGAGAGTAATTTGTATTTGTATGTTTAGGTATGAAAACATAAAGGAAATACCTCAAGATTATTAACCAAGGAAATACTATTAAGAGATAACTTAGTGGTACAATAAAATGTAAATGTTTTAACACAACTACAAATAAAAATAAAGAAATGATAGTTATCTATAAGAAGCCATTGGATGTGGGCTAAAAGGTGATGTAAAATTCCTATTGGTACACAGTTATATTGGTGTTTACCTCTAAGAACTATACCCTAATTTATTTTTGTGCAGCAGCTTATTTACAGAAGTCATTCCACTATTGCCTTAGTTTAAAGGGACAATGTACTGTAAAATTGGTTTCCTCTTAATGTGTTTCCAATTACTTATTATACCAGCTACAGAGTATAACATATATGAAAATGAATCCTTTAGTTTTGTGTTTATATATAGAATAACTGTTTTTGCTCATTGAAAACAGAACGCATTGAAATGAGCTGAACTTGTAGCAAAAGCAAACCTCTTTATATCGTATCTCTTTATTTTTACTCAAAAGCTGATATTTAGGACTTGATGATATAAACCTCTCTGATCAGATGAGATGATATAAAATGATCTTCCAGCACTGCGAGGTTCCTAGTGAAATTCTAAAAAGGCAGATTTTGCTATACCTCTCCAAGTGTAGTGATGTCATGAATTGTTCACCGGCGAATAGTTCCCGGCGAACAGAGCTTGTTCGCGTTCGCCGCGGCGGGCGAACATATGCGATGTTCGATCTGCCCCCTATTCGTCATCATTGAGTAAACTTTGACCCTGTATCTCACAGTCTGCAGACACATTTCAGCCAATTAGCAGCAGACACTCCCTCCCAGACCCTCCCAGCTCCTGTGCAGCAGCCATTTTAGATTCATTCTGATCCTGCATTCTTAGTGAGAGGAAGGATAGTGTAGCTGCTGCTGATTTAATAGGGAAATTGATAGCTAGCCTAGTATATTCAGTGTCCACTACAGTCCTGAAGGACAAATCTGATCTCTGCTATAAGGACAGCACCGCAAAAAGCCCTTTTTAGGGCTAGAACATCTTTTTTTTTTTTTTTTTGGCTTGCGTAATTTTGACTGTGAAACATCAGTCTTCTAGTGTAATCTAATTGCAGTTGCCTGCCTGCCAGCGTGTGTGCCAGGCCCACTTGCCAACAAGTGCCACCACTCATATCTGTTGTAACAGTATTGTAAATTTTTTTTAAAAAAACTTTTTTGACTGTGAAACATCAGTCTGCTAGTGTAATCTAATTGCAGTTGCCTGCCTGCCAGCGTGTGTGCCAGGCCCACTTGCCAACAAGTGCCACCACTCATATCTGTTGTAACAGTAGAGTAATTTTTTTAAAAAAAAAACTTTTTTAACTTTGAAACATCAGTCTGCTAGTGTAATCTAATTGCAGTTGCCTGCCTGCTAGTGTGTGTGCCAGGCCCACTTGCTAAGTGCCACCACTCATATCTGTTGTAACAGTAGTGTAATTTAAAAAAAAAAAAAAAAACATTTTTGACTGTGAAACATCAGTCTGCTAGTGTAATCTAATTGCAGTTTCCTGCCTGCCAGCGTGTGTGCCAGGCCCACTTGCCAACAAGTGCCACCACTCATATCTGTTGTAACAGTATTGTAAATTTTAAAAATCAAAACTTTTTAGACTGTGAAACATCAGTCTGCTAGTGTAATCTAACTGCAGTTGCCTGTCTGCCAGCGTGTGTGCCAGGCCCACTTGCCAACTAGTGCCACCACTAATATCTGTTGTAACAGTAGTGTAAATTTAAAAAATCAAAAATTTTTAGACTGTGAAACATCAGTCTGCTAGTGTAATCTAACTGCAGTTGCCTGTCTGCCAGCGTGTGTGCCAGGCCCACTTGCCAACTAGTGCCACCACTCATATCTGTTGTAACAGTATTGTAAATTTAAAAAAAAAACTTTTTTGACTGTAAAACATCAGTCTGCTAGTGGAAAATAATTGCAGTTGCCTGCCTGCCAGTGTGTGTGCCAGGCCCACTTGCTAAGTGCCACCTCTCATATCTGTTGTAACAGTAGTGTAATTTTTTAAAAAAACAAACAATTTTTGACTGTGAAACATCAGTCTGCTAGTGTAATCTAATTGCAGTTTCCTGCCTGCCAGCGTGTGTGCCAGGCCCACTTGCCAACTAGTGCCACCACTCTTATCTGTTGTAACATTAGTGTAAATATTTAAAAAACAAAACTTTTTAGACTGTGAAACATCAGTCTGTTAGTGTAATCTAACTGCAGTTGCCTATCTGCCAGCGTGTGTGCCAGGCCCACTTGCCAACTAGTGCCACCACTCATATCTGTTGTAACATTTGTGTAAATATTTTAAAAAAATAACTTTTTTGACTATGAAACATCAGTCTGCGAGGGTAATCTAATTGCAGTTGCCTGCCTGCCAGCTTGTGTGCCAGGCCCACTTGCCAACAAGTGTCACCACTCATATCTATTGTAACAGTAGTGTAATTTTTAAAAAAAAAAACTTTTTTGACTGTGAAACATCAGTCTGCTTGTGTAATCTAATTGCAGTTGCCTGCCTGCCAGTGTGTGTGCCAGGCCCACTTGCCAACTAGTGCCACCACTCTTATCTGTTGTAACATTAGTGTAAATATTTAAAAAACAAAACTTTTTAGACTGTGAAACATCAGTCTGTTAGTGTAATCTAACTGCAGTTGCCTGTCTGCCAGCGTGTGTGCCAGGCCCACTTGCCAACTAGTGCCACCACTCATATCTGTTGTAACATTAGTGTAAATATTTAAAAAAAAAACTTTTTTGACTGTGAAACTTCAGTCTGCTAGTGTAATCTAATTGCAGTTGCCTGCCTGCCAGCGTGTGTGCCAGGCCGACTTGCCAACTAGTGCCACCACTCATATCTGTTGTAACAGTAGTGTACATTTTGAAAAAAAACTTTTTTGACTGTGAAACATCAGTCTGCTAGTGGAAAATAATTGCAGTTGCCTGCCTGCCAGTGTGTGTGCCAGGCCCACTTGCTAAGTGCCACCTCTCATATCTGTTGTAACAGTAGTGTAATTTTTTAAAAAAACAAACAATTTTTGACTGTGAAACATCAATCTGCTAGTGTAATCCAATTGCAGTTTCCTGTCTGCCAGCGTGTGTGCCAGGCCCACTTGCCAACTAGTGCCAACACTCATATCTGTTGTAACAGTATTGTAAATTTTAAAAAAAAACTTTTTTGACTGTGAAACATCAGTCTGCTAGTGGAAAATAATTGCAGTTGCCTGCCTGCCAGTGTGTGTGCCAGGCCCACTTGCTAAGTGCCACCTCTCATATCTGTTGTAACAGTAGTGTAATTTTTTAAAAAAACAAACAATTTTTGACTGTGAAACATCCGTCTGCTAGTGTAATCTAATTGCAGTTTCCTGCCTGCCAGCGCGTGTGCCAGGCCCACTTGCCAACAAGTGCCACCACTCATATCTGTTGTAACAGTAGTGTAAATTTAAAAAATCAAAACTTTTTAGACTATGAAACATCAGTCTGCTAGTGTAATCTAATTGCAGTTGCCTGCCTGCCTGCCTGCCAGCGTGTGTGACAGGCCCACTTGCCAACTAGTGCCACCACTCATATCTGTTGTAACAGTAATGTACATTTTGCAAAAAAAAAAATGTTTGACTGTGAAACATCAGTCTGCGAGTGTAATCTAATTGCAGTTGTCTGCCTGCCAGCGTGTGTGCCAGGCCCACTTGCCAACTAGTGCCACCACTCATATCTGTTGTAACAGTATTGTAAATTTTAAAAAAAAACTTTTTTGACTGTGAAACATCAGTCTGCTAGTGGAAAATAATTGCAGTTGCCTGCCTGCCAGTGTGTGTGCCAGGCCCACTTGCTAAGTGCCACCTCTCATATCTGTTGTAACAGTAGTGTAAATTTTTAAAAAAACAAACAATTTTTGACTGTGAAACATCAGTCTGCTAGTGTAATCTAATTGCAGTTTCCTGCCTGCCAGCGCGTGTGCCAGGCCCACTTGCCAACAAGTGCCACCACTCATATCTGTTGTAACAGTAGTGTAAATTTAAAAAATCAAAACTTTTTAGACTATGAAACATCAGTCTGCTAGTGTAATCTAATTGCAGTTGCCTGCCAGCGTGTGTGACAGGCCCACTTGCCAACTAGTGCCACCACTCATATCTGTTGTAACAGTAATGTACATTTTGCAAAAAAAAAAAATGTTTGACTGTGAAACATCAGTCTGCGAGTGTAATCTAATTGCAGTTGTCTGCCTGCCAGCGTGTGTGCCAGGCCCACTTGCCAACTAGTGCCACCACTCATATCTGTTGTAACAGTATTGTAATTTAAAAAAAAACAAAACTTTTTTGACTGTGAAACATCAGTCTGCTAGTGTAATCTAATTGCAGTTGCCTGCCTGCCAGCATGTGTACCAGGCCCACTTGCCAACTAGTGCCACCACTCATATCTGTTGTAACAGTATTGTAAAAAAAAAATTAAAAAAACTTTTTTGACTGTGAAACATCAGTCTGCTAGTGTAATCTAATTGCAGTTGCCTGCCTGCCAGTGTGTGTGCCAGGCTCACTTGCTAAGTGCCACCACTCATATCTGGTGTAACAGTAGAGTAATTTAAAAAAAAAAAAAACTTTTTTAACTTTGAAACATCAGTCTGCTAGTGTAATCTAATTGCAGTTGCCTGCCTGCTAGTGTGTGTGCCAGGCCCACTTGCTAAGTGCCACCACTCATATCTGTTGTAACAGTAGTGTAATTTTTTTTTAAAAAAAAAACATTTTTGACTGTGAAACATCAGTCTGCTAGTGTAATCTAATTGCAGTTTCCTGCCTGCCAGCGTGTGTGCCAGGCCCACTTGCCAACAAGTGCCACCACTCATATCGTTGTAACAGTATTTTAAATTTTAAAAATCAAAACTTTTTAGACTGTGAAACATCAGTCTGCTAGTGTAATCTAACTGCAGTTGCCTGTCTGCCAGCGTGTGTGCCAGGCCCACTTGCCAACTAGTGCCACCACTCATATCTGTTGTAACAGTAGTGTAAATTTAAAAAATCAAAAATTTTTAGACTGTGAAACATCAGTCTGCTAGTGTAATCTAACTGCAGTTGCCTGTCTGCCAGCGTGTGTGCCAGGCCCACTTGCCAACTAGTGCCACCACTCATATCTGTTGTAACAGTATTGTAAATTTAAAAAAAAAACTTTTTTGACTGTAAAACATCAGTCTGCTAGTGGAAAATAATTGCAGTTGCCTGCCTGCCAGTGTGTGTGCCAGGCCCACTTGCTAAGTGCCACCTCTCATATCTGTTGTAACAGTAGTGTAATTTTTTAAAAAAACAAACAATTTTTGACTGTGAAACATCAGTCTGCTAGTGTAATCTAATTGCAGTTTCCTGCCTGCCAGCGTGTGTGCCAGGCCCACTTGCCAACAAGTGCCACCACTCATATCTGTTGTAACAGTAGTGTACATTTAAAAAATCAAAACTTTTTAGACTATGAAACATCAGTCTGCTAGTGTAATCTAATTGCAGTTGCCTGCCTGCCTGCCTGCCAGCGTGTGTGACAGGCCCACTTGCCAACTAGTGCCACCACTCATATCTGTTGTAACAGTAATGTACATTTTGCAAAAAAAAAAATGTTTGACTGTGAAACATCAGTCTGCGAGTGTAATCTAATTGCAGTTGTCTGCCTGCCAGCGTGTGTGCCAGGCCCACTTGCCAACTAGTGCCACCACTCATATCTGTTGTAACAGTATTGTAATTTAAAAAAAAAAAAAAAACTTTTTTGACTGTGAAACATCAGTCTGCTAGTGTAATCTAATTGCAGTTGCCTGCCTGCCAGCATGTGTACCAGGCCCACTTGCCAACTAGTGCCACCACTCATATCTGTTGTAACAGTATTGTAAAAAAATTTTTACAAAAACTTTTTTGACTGTGAAACATCAGTCTGCTAGTGTAATCTAATTGCAGTTGCCTGCCAGTGTGTGTGCCAGGCTCACTTGCTAAGTGCCACCACTCATATCTGGTGTAACAGTAGTGTAAATTGTTTTTAAATCACTTTTCTTGACTGTGAAACATCAGTCTGCTAGTGTAATCTAATTGCAGTTGCCTGCCTGCCAGCGTGTGTGCCAGGCCCACTTGCCAACTAGTGCCACCACTCTTATCTGTTGTAACATTAGTGTAAATATTTAAAAAACAAAACTTTTTAGACTGTGAAACATCAGTCTGTTAGTGTAATCTAACTGCAGTTGCCTATCTGCCAGCGTGTGTGCCAGGCCCACTTGCCAACTAGTGCCACCACTCATATCTGTTGTAACATTTGTGTAAATATTTTAAAAAAATAACTTTTTTGACTATGAAACATCAGTCTGCGAGTGTAATCTAATTGCAGTTGTCTGCCTGCCAGCGTGTGTGCCAGGCCCACTTGCCAACTAGTGCCACCACTCATATCTGTTGTAACAGTATTGTAATTTAAAAAAAAAAAAAAACTTTTTTGACTGTGAAACATCAGTCTGCTAGTGTAATCTAATTGCAGTTGCCTGCCTGCCAGCATGTGTACCAGGCCCACTTGCCAACTAGTGCCACCACTCATATCTGTTGTAACAGTATTGTAAAAAAAATTTTACAAAAACTTTTTTGACTGTGAAACATCAGTCTGCTAGTGTAATCTAATTGCAGTTGCCTGCCTGCCAGTGTGTGTGCCAGGCTCACTTGCTAAGTGCCACCACTCATATCTGGTGTAACAGTAGTGTAAATTTTTTTTAAATCACTTTTCTTGACTGTGAAACATCAGTCTGCTAGTGTAATCTAATTGCAGTTGCCTGCCTGCCAGCATGTGTGCCAGGCCCACTTGCCAACTAGTGCCACCACTCTTATCTGTTGTAACATTAGTGTAAATATTTAAAAAACAAAACTTTTTAGACTGTGAAACATCAGTCTGTTAGTGTAATCTAACTGCAGTTGCCTATCTGCCAGCGTGTGTGCCAGGCCCACTTGCCAACTAGTGCCACCACTCATATCTGTTGTAACATTTGTGTAAATATTTTAAAAAAATAACTTTTTTGACTATGAAACATCAGTCTGCTAGTGTAATCTAATTGCAGTTGCCTGCCTGCCAGCGTGTGTGCCAGGCCCACTTGCCAACAAGTGTCACCACTCATATCTATTGTAACAGTAGTGTAATTTTTAAAAAAAAAAACTTTTTTGACTGTGAAACATCAGTCTGCTTGTGTAATCTAATTGCAGTTGCCTGCCTGCCAGTGTGTGTGCCAGGCCCACTTGCCAACTAGTGCCACCACTCTTATCTGTTGTAACATTAGTGTAAATATTTAAAAAACAAAACTTTTTAGACTGTGAAACATCAGTCTGTTAGTGTAATCTAACTGCAGTTGCCTGTCTGCCGGCATGTGTGCCAGGCCCACTTGCCAACTAGTGCCACCACTCATATCTGTTGTAACATTAGTGTAAATATTTAAAAAAAAAACTTTTTTGACTGTGAAACATCAGTCTGCTAGTGTAATCTAATTGCAGTTGCCTGCCTGCCAGCGTGTGTGCCAGGCCGACTTGCCAACTAGTGCCACCACTCATATCTGTTGTAACAGTAGTGTACATTTTGTAAAAAAAAAATTTTTTACTATGAAACATCAGTCTGCGAGTGTAATCTAACTGCAGTTGCCTGTCTGCCAGCGTGTGTGCCAGGCCCACTTGCCAACTAGTGCCACCACTCATATCTGTTGTAACAGTATTGTAAATTTAAAAAAAAAACTTTTTTGACTGTGAAACATCAGTCTGCTAGTGGAAAATAATTGCAGTTGCCTGCCTGCCAGTGTGTGTGCCAGGCCCACTTGCTAAGTGCCACCTCTCATATCTGTTGTAACAGTAGTGTAATTTTTTAAAAAAACAAACAATTTTTGACTGTGAAACATCAGTCTGCTAGTGTAATCTAATTGCAGTTTCCTGCCTGCCAGCGCGTGTGCCAGGCCCACTTGCCAACAAGTGCCACCACTCATATCTGTTGTAACAGTAGTGTAAATTTAAAAAATCAAAACTTTTTAGACTATGAAACATCAGTCTGCTAGTGTAATCTAATTGCAGTTGCCTGCCTGCCTGCCAGCGTGTGTGACAGGCCCACTTGCCAACTAGTGCCACCACTCATATCTGTTGTAACAGTAGTGTAAATTTTCTAAAAAAACTTTTTTGACTGTGAAACATCAGTCTGCTAGTGTAATCTAATTGCATTTGCCTGCCTGCCAGCATGTGTGCCAGGCCCACATGCCAACTAGTGCCACCACTCATATCTGTTGTAACAGTATTGTAAAAAAAAATGTTTAAAAAAACTTTTTTGACTGTGAAACATCAGTCTGCTAGTGTAATCTAATTGCAGTTGCCTGCCTGCCAGTGTGTGTGCCAGGCCCACTTGCCAACTAGTGCCACCACTCATATCTGTTGTAACAGTAGTGTAAATTTTGTAAAAAAAAAAATTTTTTGACTGTGAAACATCAGTCTGCTAGTGTAATCTAATTGCAGTTTCCTGCCTGTCTGCTTTTTTGTGTCAGGCTCACAGCGTATACTGTGCCCACTTGCCCAGTGCCACCACTCATATCTTGTTTAATAGTAGTGTAAGTGTACATTTAAAAAAAAATGACAGGCAGAGGCAGGCTACCCCGCAGGTGCCGTCGTAGTCGTGGTGCTGTGATTCCCTTTGGCCGTAGAATAATGCCCAGTGTTCAGACGCCACGTCCCATGAACTCGAAAAGTTCTGAGGAGGACATAGTTGACTTTTTAACACAGGACACCCAATCTTCTATAGCTTCCGCTCTGAACCTTGACGCACCATGCTCCTCCAGCTTATCTTCGGGCACCTCTCAAGTTACCACCACTCACCCGCCCGCCTGCCGCCACCACCAACACTAGCACCACAGCCGCTTCACTTGATGTGTCAGAGGAGTTTTTTACCCATCAGTTGGCAGAGGATGTAGATAACAGTGATATGTCTCAGTCAGGCAGCATTACAGACATGGACGTACGGTGTGATGATGATGATGTTGTACACGCTGCTGCTTCCTTTGTTGATTTGTCAGATATAAGTGAAGCGGTTGATGATGACAATGCATCCGTGGATGTCACGTGGGTGCCCGCTAGAAGAGAAGAAGAACAGGGGGAAAGTTCAGATGGGGAGACAGAGAGGAGGAGGAGGTGGAGGAGGAGACGAGTTGGAAGCAGGGGGAGGTCATCGCAAGGAGCTAGTGGCACAGTCAGACAGCATGCATTGGCACCTGGGGTCAGCCAGACAGAACGTCAATCAACGCATGCTGTTGCCACCACCAGAATGCCGTCATCGCAGAGCTTAGCAGTGGGGCATTTTTTTGTGTGTCTGCCTCTGACAACAGCGATGCCATTTGCAACCTGTGCCAAAAGAAACTGAGTCGTGGGAAGTGCAACACACACCTAGGTACAACTGCTTTGAGAAGGCACATGATCGCACATCACAAACTCCTATGGGATCAACACATGAGTAGAAGCAGCACACAAACTCAAAGCCACCATCCTCCTCCTGGTCCAGCATCTTCAGCCACGTCAACCACTACTGTCCACCTTGCCCCCTCTCAACCATCCGCCACTCCGTCTCTCTTCCGGAGCAGTTCCTGCTCATCTGCCCACTGTCAGGTGTCTGTCAAGGACATGTTTGAGCGTAAGAAGCCAATGTCACCAAGTCACCCCCTTGCCCGGCGTCTGACAGCTGGCTTGTCTGAAGTCTTAGCCCTCCAGCTTTTACCATACAAGCTGGTGGAGTCTGAGGCGTTCAAAAAATTTTTAGCTATTGGGACACCGCAGTGGAAGGTACCCGGCCGAAATTTCTTTGCACAAAAGGCAATCCCCAACTTGTACTCGATTGTGCAACAGGAAGTAACCTTACCATGGGTCTCAGACAGCATGTCTTGTAATTTTCTGACTGGGAAATTATATATTTATCAAATCTATCTAATGTATATTGCATCTATTGATCTATGAAATCTATGCTTCTATCTATCAAATCTATCTATCTCGTGGCCAGACTGTTTTGTAACAGCCACTTGTGTTTCGGCCAAATGTCCGTCGGACAAATGTCCGTCAGCTAAAAGTCCGGCCATGATTGCACACGCAGTGCCCCAAATTTGAAGTAGGAGGACCAACCAAGCATCTTTTTCCATCTCCCGGTTCCTAAAATCCATGCCATATTCACGTCCCCTGGCGCCGCAACTGCCTCTGGGAACCTTACCATGGGTTCCCGACCGCACGTCTTGTAATTCTCTGTCTGGGAAATTATATATCTATCAAATCTATGTATTTATCTAGCAAATCTATCTAACTATCAATCATATCTATCAAATGTATATTGCATCTATTGATCTATGTAATCTATGTATCTATCAATTCTATCTATCTCATGGCCGGACTGTTTTGTGACAGCCACTTGTGTTTCAGCCAAATGTCCATCGGACAAATGGCCATCGGCTAAAGGTTCGGCCACGATTGCATGGCCGTCGGCTAAAGGTTCGGCCACGATTGCATGCGCAGTGCCCCAAATTTGAAGTTGGAGGACCGACCAAGCATCTTTTTCCATCTCCTGGTTCCTAAAATCCATGCCATATACACCTCCCCTGGCGCAGCAACTGCCTCTGGGAACCTTACCATGGTTCCCAGCCAGCACGTCTTGTAATTCTCTGTCTGGGAAATTATATATCTATCAAATCTATCTATTTATCTAGCAAATCTATCTAACTATCAATTGTATCTATCAAATGTATATTGCATCTATTGATCTATGTAATCTATGTATCTATCAATTCTATCTATGTCGTGGCCGGACTGTTTTGTGACAGCCACTTGTGTTTCAGCCAAATGTCCATCGGACAAATGTCCATCAGACAAATGGCCGTCGGCTAAAGGTTCGGCCACGATTGCATGCGCAGTGCCCCAAATTTGAAGTTGGAGGACCGACCAAGCATCTTTTCCCATCTCCTGGTTCCTAAAATCCATGCCATATACACCTCCCCTGGCGCAGCAACTGCCTCTGGGAACCTTACCATGGTTCCCAGCCAGCACGTCTTGTAATTCTCTGTCTGGGAAATTATATATCTATCAAATCTATCTATTTTTCTATCAAATCTATCTAACTATCAATCGTATCTATCAAATGTATATTGCATCTATTGATCTATGTAATCTATGTATCTATCTATCTATCAAATCTATCTCGTGGCCGGACTGTTTTGTGACAGCCACTTGTGTTTAGGCCAAATGTCCGTCGGCCAAATGTCCGTCGGCTAAAAGTCCAGCCACGATTGCACGCGCAGTCCCCCAAATTTGAAGTAGGAGGACTGACCAAGCATATTTTTCCATCTCCCGGTTCCTAAAATCCATGCCATATACACGTCCCCTGGCGCCGCAACTGCCTCTGGGAACCTTACCATGAGTCCCAGACTGCACGTCTTGTAAATCTCTGTCTGGGAAATTATATATCTATCAAATCTATCTATGTATCTAGCAAATCTATCTAACTATCAATCGTACCTATCAAATGTATATTGCATCTATTGGTCTATGTAATCTATGTATCTATCTATCAAATCTATCTATCTCATGGCCGGACAGTTTTGTGACAGCAACTTGTGTTTTGGCCAAAGCAACTTGTGTTTTGGCCAAATGTCCGTCGCACAAATGTCCGTTGGCCAAATGGCCTTCGGCTAAAAGTCCGGCCACGATTGCACGTGCAGTGCCCCAAATTTGAAGTAGGAGGACCGACCAAGCATCTTTTTCCATCTCCCGGTTCCTAAAATCCATGCCATATACACCTCCCCTGGCACAGCAACTGCCTCTGGGAAACTTACCATGGGTGTCAGACAGCATGTCTTGTAATTCTCTGTCTGGGAAATTATATATTTATAAAATCTATCTATTTATCTATCAAATCTATTTAACTATCAATACGATTCTCTGGGAAATTATATATCTATCAAATCTATCTATTTATCTAGCAAATCTATATAACTGTCAATCGTACCTATCAAATGTATATTGCATCTATTGATCTATGTAATATATGTATCTATCTATCTATCAAATCTATCTATCTCATGGCCGGACAGTTTCTTGACAGCAACTTGTGTTTTGGCCAAATGTCCGTCGGACAAATGTCCATTGGCCAAATGGCCTTCGGCTAAAAGTCCGGCCACGATTGCACGCGCAGTGCCCCAAATTTGGAGGACCGACCAAGCATCTTTTTCCATCTCCCGGTTCCTAAAATCCATGCCATATACACCTCCCCTGGCGCAGCAACTGCCTCTGGGAACCTTACCATGGGTGTCAGACAGCACGTCTTGTAATTCTCTGTCTGGGAAATTATATATCTATCAAATCTATCTATTTATCTATCAAATCTATCTAACTATCAATCGTATCTATCAAATGTATATTGCATCTATTGATCTATCTAATCTATGTATATATATTTCAAATCTATCTATCTCATGGCCGGACTGTTTTGTGACAGCCACTTGTGTTTCGGCCAAATGTCCATCGGACAAATGTCCGTCGGCTAAAAGTCTGGCCACGATTGCATGCGCAGTGCCCCAAATTTGAAGTAGGAGGACCGACCAAGCATCTTTTTCCATCACCCGGTTCCTAAAAACCATGCCATATACACCTCCCCTGGCGCCGCAACTGCTTCTGGGAACCTTACCATGGGTCCCAGACCGCACGTCTTGTAATTCTCTGTCTGGGAAATTATATATTTATCAAATCTATCTATTTATCTATCAAATCTATCTAACTATCAATTGTATCTATCAAATGTATATTGCATCTATGTAATCTATGTATTTATCTATCAAATCTATCTATCTTGTGGCAGGACTGTTTTGTGACAGCCACTTGTGTTTCGGCCAAATGTCCGTCGGACAAATGTCTGTCGGACAAATGGCCGTCGGACAAATGGCCGTCGGCTAAAAGTCCGGCCACGATTGCACGCACAGTGCCCCAAATTTGAAGTAGGAGGACCGACCAAGCATCTTTATCCATCTCCCGGTTCCTAAAATCCATGCCATATACACCTCCCCCGATAGGGGGAGTAACAGGTATTAAACTGATCAGAATAGTACTACTTAACACACCACTCAAATCGGGTGCCACAGTAGATTGCACGTGCAGTGCCCCAAATTTGAAGTAGGAGGACCGACCAAGCATCTTTTTCCATCTCCCGGTTCCTAAAATCCATGCCATATACACCTCCCCTGATAGGGGGAGTAACAGGTATTAAACTGATCAGAATAGTACTACTTAACACACCACTCATATCTGGTGCCACAGTAGATTGCATGCGCACTGCCCCAAATTTGAAGTAGGAGGACCGACCAAGCATCTTTTTCCATCTCCCGGTTCCTAAAATCCATGCCATATACACGTCCCCTGACACCGCAACTGCCTCTGGGAACCTTACCATGGTTCCCAGACCGCACGTCTTGTAATTCTCTGTCTGGGAAATTATATATCTATCAAATCTATCTATTTATCTATCAAATCTATCTAACTATCAATCGTATCTATCAAATGTATATTGCATCTATTGATCTATGTAATCTATGTATCTATCAAATCTATCTATCTCGTGGTTGTACAAATGGACTGTTTGTGGTTGTTTGCGGTGCGTTACACGGGGAGTTTGGTCTGTCACTGTGAAGCGGGCATAACCCTTACACTACCTGATCGATACAACATCATACCTGATGTTTTAAAGCATGTTATTCCAAACAATTTAGGAATGTTAGGTGATTTATGCCCTTTATGGCTTAAAACCAGACTCTGCATCAACTATGTAATTTTCTGTGGGAGTTTTTCCATGGATCCCCCTCCGGCATGCCACAGTCCAGGTGTTAGTCCCCTTGAAACAACTTTTCCATCACTATTGTGGCCATAAAGAGTCCCTGCTGGTTTTAAAGTTTGCCTGCCTATTGAAGTCAATGGCGGTTCGCCCGGTTCGCCGGTTCGCGAACAGTTGCGGAAGTTCGAGTCCGCCGTTCGTGAACCGAAATTTTTAGGTTCGCGACATCACTATCCAAGGGGCATTCCCTGTATTTTTGTATGTGAAGGAGAGACAAGTCCAGTTGAAAATAACACTGCATGACATAAGAGTTCTGCTGAATTTACACTTTGGGGGCTATTTATCAAAGCGTCAACTGAAAATACACTGGAATTCTGGGCCGTAATTGGGGCAAGATTGATCTGCCATAGTTATCAAAGCGTCAAGAGTGGCAAATGTTGAAATTTGTGACGTAAAATACGATCCCGTGATCTCAATTCAACACATATCGATGCGAGTTGAAAACCATGGTATTCAAGCGGATTTATGTTCATTCGCCCTCCTAATCGACACTATTTGAAGCTCTAACAAAGTTATCAAAAATTCTATAGTTACGCTTGCGTCTTTTCTGACTCAGCGTACCTAGTTTTCAATCCGCCACCCTTGAGGTCATGGATGCCATAGAACTCAAAGGGGAGTCGGAAAACACAAAAAGCTTATGTTCAATGCTGCAAGAGAATGAAGTATATTACATAATAAATGTAAATTAGAAAATTTATTAAAATTGTATACCCTTTCTAATTAAAAAAATATTATTGCTCCATATTTAGTGCACTAGTGGATATAGGGATAAAAATGAAAAATACATTACTACTTATGGATTATGCTACAACTTTGTCTCTCATTACAAAGCAAGGGGACAATATTATTTCTACATATTTAGTGCAAAGTTTTGCCCCAAACTTGTTGCACTAATTGATATAGAGATACAAATGAAATAAATATACAACATACTATAGCTAACTTTCTTTTAATTTGATGGAAAAATCTATGTTCACAATGTTTAAGCCATGTAATACAGGTCCCATTCTTCACTTCGCACCATATTTGACTCAACACTTTTCACACAAATTATGATGCACACTCCTAAATAACCCACACACTAGTGAATTTCTCCACCACTTTTGATTGGAATATGCATAATCACATGATTTATGACATCAGCCAATCTGATTCAAATACACATTATAAACTATCACTTACGAATCAAATTGCTTGATACTTGTGTCATTGATCACTCATTAGAACCTGTAAGTGCCATTTGTTACATTGTGCATTATACTTTGAAAGTATGTGAATGTGAAATTAGTATTAAAGATAAACATTGATGCTGACATTAGGAAGCATAGTGTAATATTATAGACAAGGATTTTAAAATTCGAATTGATGTTTGATTCAATAGAATCTTAAGCTAACAGCTCAAAGGGATAGCCCACCTAACTTTAACCCTTTGAGTGCTAAGCACATACCCACCTGGGTGCTAAGATTTTTTAAAAGTTTTTTTATTTTTTGGAACAATTTTTTCTAACTTTTTTTTTTCAGACCCTCAAGACTTACACTGTTGGCAAGGTTATGCAATTACCTTTCCAACGGTTGGTCTTGGGGGTGTGTAGCTGATTAGATGCCTGAGATACAGGCTTCTAAGCAGCATGCCCCCTGCTCCCATACTTAACATTGTTAAGTATAAATAAAGTTGCACGGTGACGTCATCACGTTATTGCACGTGATGTCACCACGCAAAACGGGAAGCCCCGGCGATGCCTGTCACTCTACAGACATGATCACCGGGGTAAGAGTGGGTGGGAGCCCCCAGATCTCCCTCAAGTTGGGAGAGTGCTAGTGACGGCTCTGAGCCGTCATTAGCACCAGAATGGGAAACTTCACCTGGGTGCTAATATTTTTTTTTAATTATTATTATTTTTGAAATTTTTTAAAATATTTTTTTTTTACTTTTTCATTTTTTTTTACAGACCCCCAAGACTTACATTGTTGGAAAGGTTAGGCGATTCTTCCTTCTCTTGAAATTATTTTTCAGTAAGAAATGTCATCTTATATGCCAGTCCATTGTATAACACCTGTGAAGGGGTGGTTTTTAAAAATAGATTGCAATCCGAAGGAGTTAGACAGGTGCAGAGAGAAACCTGGCCCAGCTCTTAAAGCGACAGGAAACCTCAAGATATTCTTTCATGATTTGAATAGAGCATACAATTTTAAACAACTTTCCAATTTACTTCTATAATCAAATTTGCTTCATTCTCTTGTTATCCTTTGCTGAAGGAACAGCATTGCACTACTGGCAGCTAGCTGAACACATCTATTAAGCCAATCACAAGAGACAAATGTGTGCAGGCACCAATTAGCAGCTAGCTCCCACTAGTGTAGGATATGTGCGTATTCTTTTCCAGCAAGGGATACCAAGAGAACAAAGCACATTTGAAAATAGAAGTGAATTTGAAAGTGTTTTAAAAATGACATGCTCTTAGTGATGTTGCAAACTGTTCACCGGAGAACAGTTCCCGGCAAACATGGGCCTAGATTTGGAGTTTGGCGGTAGCCGTCAAAACCAGCGTTAGAGGCTCCTAATGCTGGTTTTGGCCGCCCGCTGGTATTTGGAGTCAGTGATTAAAGGGTCTAACGCTCACTTTTCAGCCGCGACTTTTCCATACCGCAGATCCCCCTACGCCATTTGCGTAGCCTATCTTTTCAATGGGATCTTTCTAACGCTGGTATTTAGAGTCGTTTCTGAAGTGAGCGTTAGAGCTCTAACGACAAGATTGCAGCCGCCTGAAAATAGCAGGAGTTAAGAGCTTTCTGGCTAACGCCGGTTCATAAAGCTCTTAACTACTGTACCCTAAAGTACACTAACACCCATAAACTACCTATGTACCCCTAAACCGAGGTCCCCCCACACCGCCGCCACTCGATTAAAATTTTTAACCCCTAATCTGCCGACCGCCACCTACGTTATACTTATGTACCCCTAATCTGCTGCCCCTAACCCCGCCGACCCCTGTATTACATTTATTAACCCCTAACCTGCCCCCCACAACGTCGCCGCCAGCTACTTAAAATAATTAACCCCTAATCTTCCGACCGCAAAGCGCCGCCACCTACGTTATCCCTATGTACCCCTAATCTGCTACCCCTAACACCGCCGACCCCTATATTATATTTATTAACCCCTAATCTGCCCCCCTCAACGTCGCCGACACCTGCCTACACTTATTAACCCCTAATCTGCCGAGCGGACCTGAGCGCTACTATAATAAAGTTATTAACCCCTAACCCGCCTCACTAACCCTATCATAAATAGTATTAACCCCTAATCTGCCCTCCCTAACATCGCCAACACCTAACTTCAATTATTAACCCCTAATCTGACGACCGGAGCTCACCGCTATTCTAATAAATTGATTAACCCCTAAAGCTAAGTCTAACCCTAATACTAACACCCCCCTAAGTTAAATATAATTTAAATCTAACGAAATTAATTAACTCTTATTAAATAAATGATTCCTATTTAAAGCTAAATACTTACCTGTAAAATAAATCCTAATATAGCTACAATATAAATTATAATTATATTATAGCTATTTTAGGATTAATATTTATTTTACAGGCAACTTTGTAATTATTTTAACCAGGTACAATAGCTATTAAATAGTTAAGAACTATTTAATAGTTACCTAGTTAAAATAATAACAAATTTACCTGTAAAATAAATCCTAACCTAAAATATAATTAAACCTAACACTACCCTATCAATAAATTAATTAAATAAACTACCTACAATTACCTACAATTAACCTAACACTACACTATCAATAAATTAATTAAACACAATTGCTACAAATAAATACCATTAAATAAACTAGCTAAAGTACAAAAAATAAAAAAGAACTAAGTTACAAAAAATAATAAAATATTTACAAACATAAGAAAAATATTACAACAATTTTAAACTAATTACACCTACTCTAAGCCCCCTAATAAAATAACAAAGCCCCCCAAAATAAAAAATTCCCTACCCTATTCTAAATTAAAAAAGTTACAAGCTCTTTTACCTTACCAGCCCTGAACAGGGCCCTTTGCGGGGCATGCCCCAAGGATTTCAGCTCTTTTGCCTGTAAAAAAAAACATACCATACCCCCCCCAACATTACAACCCACCACCCACATACCCCTAATCTAACCCAAACCCCCCTTAAATAAACCTAACACTAAGCCCCTGAAGATCTTCCTACCTTGTCTTCACCATACCAGGTTCACCGATCCGTCCTGGCTCCAACATCTTCATCCAACCCAAGCGGGGGTTGGCGATCCATCATCTGGTGCTGAAGAGGTCCAGAAGAGGCTCCAAAGTCTTCCTCCTATCCGGCAAGAAGAGGACATCCGGACCGGCAAACATCTTCTCCAAGCGGCATCTTCAATCTTCTTCCATCCGGTGCGGAGCGGGTCCATCTTGAAGCAGGCGATGCGGATCCATCCTCTTCTTCCGTTGTCTCCCGACGAATGACGGTTCCTTTAAGGGACGTCATCCAAGATGGCGTCCCTCGAATTCCGATTGGCTGATAGGATTCTATCAGCCAATCGGAATTAAGGTAGGAATTTTCTGATTGGCTGATGGAATCAGCCAATCAGAATCAAGTTCAATCCGATTGGCTGATCCAATCAGCCAATCAGATTGAGCTCGCATTCTATTGGCTGTTCCGATCAGCCAATAGAATGCAAGCTCAATCTGATTGGCTGATTGGATCAGCCAATCGGATTGAACTTGATTCTGATTGGCTGATTCCATCAGCCAATCAGAAAATTCCTACCTTAATTCCGATTGGCTGATAGAATCCTATCAGCCAATCGGAATTCGAGGGACGCCATCTTGGATGACGTCCCTTAAAGGAACCGTCATTCGCCGGGAGACAACGGAAGAAGAGGATGGATCCGCGTCGCCTGCTTCAAGATGGACCCGCTCCGCACCGGATGGAAGAAGATTGAAGATGCCGCTTGGAGAAGATGTTTGCCGGTCCGGATGTCCTCTTCTTGCCGGATAGGAGGAAGACTTTGGAGCCTCTTCTGGACCTCTTCAGCACCGGAAGATGGATCGCCAACCCCCGCTTGGGTTGGATGAAGATGTTGGAGCCAGGACGGATCGGTGAACCTGGTATGGTGAAGACAAGGTAGGAAGATCTTCAGGGGCTTAGTGTTAGGTTTATTTAAGGGGGGTTTGGGTTAGATTAGGGGTTTGTGGGTGGTGGGTTGTAATGTTGGGGGGGGGTATGGTATGTTTTTTTTTACAGGCAAAAGAGCTGAAATCCTTGGGGCATGCCCCGCAAAGGGCCCTGTTCAGGACTGGTAAGGTAAAAGAGCTTGTAACTTTTTTAATTTAGAATAGGGTAGGGAATTTTTTATTTTGGGGGGCTTTGTTATTTTATTAAGGGGCTTAGAGTAGGTGTAATTAGTTTAAAATTGTTGTAAGATTTTTCTTATGTTTGTAAATATTTTATTATTTTTTGTAACTTAGTTCTTTTTTATTTTTTGTACTTTAGCTAGTTTATTTAATTGTATTTATTTGTAGCAATTGTGTTTAATTAATTTATTGATAGTGTAGTGTTAGGTTAATTGTAGGTAATTGTAGGTAGTTTATTTAATTATTTTATTGATAGGGTAGTGTTAGGTTTAATTATATCTTAGGTTAGGATTTATTTTACAGGTAAATTTGTTATTATTTTAACTAGGTAACTATTAAATAGTTCTTAACTATTTAATAGCTATTGTACCTGGTTAAAATAATTACAAAGTTGCCTGTAAAATAAATATTAATCCTAAAATAGCTATAATATAATTATAATTTATATTGTAGCTATATTAGGATTTATTTTACAGGTAAGTATTTAGCTTTAAATAGGAATAAGTTATTTAATAAGAGTTAATTTATTTCGTTAGATGTAAATTATATTTAAATTAGGGGGGTGTTAGTATTAGGGTTAGACTTAGCTTTAGGGGTTAATACATTTATTATAGTAGCGGTGAGGTCCACTTGGCAGATTAGGGGTTAATAATTGAAGTTAGGTGTCGGCGATGCTAGGGAGGGCAGATTAGGGGTTAATACTATTTATGATAGGGTTAGTGAGGCGGATTAGGGGTTAATAACTTTATTATAGTAGCGCTCAGGTCCGGTCGGCAGATTAGGGGTTAATAAGTGTAGGCAGGTGGAGGCGACGTTGTGGGGGGCAGATTAGGGGTTAATAAATATAATATAGGGGTCGGCGATGTTAGGGCAGCAGATTAGGGGTACATAGGGATAACGTAGGTTGCGGCGGTTTACAGAGCGGCAGATTAGGGGTTAAAAAAAATATGCAGGGGTCAGCGATAGCGGGGGCGGCAGATTAGGGGTTAGTAAGTGTAAGGTTAGGGGTGTTTAGACTCGGGGTACATGTTAGGGTGTTAGGTGCAGACGTAGGAAGTGTTTCCCCATAGGAAACAATGGGGCTGCGTTAGGAGCTGAACGCTGCTTTTTTGCAGGTGTTAGTTTTTTTTTCAGCTCAAACAGCCCCATTGTTTCCTATGGGAGAATCGTGCACGAGCACGTTTTTGAGGCCGGCCGCGTCCGTAAGCAACTCTGGTATCGAGAGTTGCATTTGCGGTAAAAATGCTCTACGCTCCTTTTTTGGAGCCTAACGCAGCATTTGATTAAACTCTTGATACCAGAGTTAAATTTATGGTGCGGCCAGAAAAAAGCCTGCGGAGCGTTAACAGCCCTTTTACCGCCGAACTCCAAATCTAGGCCATAGCTTGTTCGCGTTCGCCACTGCGGGCGAACATATGCGATGTTCAATCCGCCCCTTATGTGTCATCATTGAGGAAACTTTGACCCTGTATCTCACAGCCTTCTGACACATTTGAGCCAATCAGCAGCAGACACTCCCTCACAGACCCTCCCAGCTCCTTGGCAGCAGCCATTTTAGATTCATTACGATCTTGCTTTCTTAGTGAGAGGAGCTTTAGTGTTGCTGCTGCTGACATTATAGGGAAATAGATAGCTAGGCTAGTGTATTTAGTGTCCACTACAGTCCTGAAGGACTCATCTAATCTCTGCTGTAAGGACAGCACCCCAAAAAGCCCTTTTTAGGGCTATAACTTCAGTCATTTTTTGTATTATTATTTGTAATTGTATTTGCATTTGCCTGGCTTTCAACCTGTGTGTGAGGCTCACAGCATATACTGTGATTAGTGCCACCACTGATATCTGCTTAACAATAGTGTAAATTTAACCAACAAAACTTTTAAATCATTTTGCTAGAGTAATCTAATTTCATTTTCTATAAGGCCTGTGTCTCAGGCTCACACAGCATATACTGTGGTTAATTGCTCTGTGCCAGCCACCACTCATATCTGCTTAACATTAGTGTAAATTTAAACAACAAAACTTTTAAATCATTTTGCTAGCGTAATCTAATTTCATTTTCTATCAGGCCTGTGTGTCAGGCTTACACAGCATATACAGGGAGTGCAGAATTATTAGGCAAATGAGTATTTTGACCACATCATCCTCTTTATGCATGTTGTCTTACTCCAAGCTGTATAGGCTTGAAAGCCTACTACCAATTAAGCATATTAGGTGATGTGCATCTCTGTAATGAGAAGGGGTGTGGTCTAATGACATCAACACCCTATATCAGGTGTGCATAATTATTAGGCAACTTCCTTTCCTTTGGCAAAATGGGTCAAAAGAAGGACTTGACAGGCTCAGAAAAGTCAAAAATAGTGAGATATCTTGCAGAAGGATGCAGCACTCTTAAAATTGCAAAGCTTCTGAAGCGTGATCATCGAACAATCAAGCGTTTCATTCAAAATAGTCAACAGGGTCGCAAGAAGCGTGTGGAAAAATCAAGGCGCAAAATAACTACCCATGAACTGAGAAAAGTCAAGCGTGCAGCTGCCAAGATGCCACTTGCCACCAGTTTGGCCATATTTCAGAGCTGCAACATCACTGGAGTGCCCAAAAGCACAAGGTGTGCAATACTCAGAGACATGGCCAAGGTAAGAAAGGCTGAAAGACGACCACCACTGAACAAGACACACAAGCTGAAACGTCAAGACTGGGCAAAGAAATATCTCAAGACTGATTTTTCTAAGGTTTTATGGACTGATGAAATGAGAGGGAGTCTTGATGGGCCAGATGGATGGGCCCGTGGCTGGATTGGTAAAGGGCAGAGAGCTCCAGTCCAACTCAGACGCCAGCAAGGTGGAGGTGGAGTACTGGTTTGGGCTGGTATCATCAAAGATGAGCTTGTGGGGCCTTTTCGGGTTGAGGATGGAGTCAAGCTCAACTCCCAGTCCTACTGCCAGTTTCTGGAAGACACCTTCTTCAAGCAGTGGTACAGGAAGAAGTCTGCATCCTTCAAGAAAAACGTGATTTTCATGCAGGACAATGCTCCATCACACGCGTCCAAGTACTCCACAGCGTGGCTGGCAAGAAAGGGTATAAAAGAAGAAAATCTAATGACATGGCCTCCTTGTTCACCTGATCTGAACCCCATTGAGAACCTGTGGTCCATCATCAAATGTGAGATTTACAAGGAGGGAAAACAGTACACCTATCTGAACAGTGTCTGGGAGGCTGTGGTTGCTGCTGCATGCAATGTTGATGGTGAACAGATCAAAACACTGACAGAATCCATGGATGGCAGGCTTTTGAGTGTCCTTGCAAAGAAAGGTGGCTATATTGGTCACTGATTTGTTTTTGTTTTGTTTTTGAATGTCAGAAATGTATATTTGTGAATGTTGAGATGTTATATTGGTTTCACTAGTAAAAATAAATAATTGAAATGAGTATATATTTGTTTTTTGTTAAGTTGCCTAATAATTATGCACAGTAATAGTAACCTGCACACAAAGATATCCCCCTAAAATAGCTAAAACTAAAAACAAACTAAAAACTACTTCCAAAAATATTCAGCTTTGATATTAATGAGTTTTTTGGGTTCATTGAGAACATGGTTGTTGTTCAATAATAAAATTAATCCTCAAAAATACAACTTGCCTAATAATTCTGCACTCCCTGTACTGTGGTTAATTGCTGTGCCAGCCACCACTCATGTCTGCTTAACATTATTGTAAATTTAAAAAAAAAACTTTTAAATCATTTTGCTAGTGTAATCTAATTTCATTTTCCATCAGGCCTGTGTGTCAGGCCCACATCATATAGTGTGATTAATAGCTCTTTTTTCCACCACTTATATCTGGTGTAACATTAGTGTACATTTTTTAAAAAAATTATTTTTTACATTAGTCCTCTTCTAGTGTTATTTAATTTTAGTTGCCAGGCCAGCCTGGCTACCATTAGTCCCAGCTTGTGTGTCAGGCTGCCAGCATATACTGTGCCTACTTCCATCCTTAGTGCCAGTCCACCACTCCTATCTGGTGTAACATTAGTTTACATTTTGTAAAATAAAACTTTTACATCAGTCTTCTAGTGTTATTTAATTTTAGTTGCCAGGCCAGCCTGCCACTAGTGCCAGCCTGTGTGTCAGGCTGCCAGCACATACTGTGCCTACTTCTATCCTGAGTGCCATCACTCCTATCTGTTGTAACATTAGTGTAACTTTAAAAAAAAAAAACTTTTCCATCAGTCTGATATTGTTATTTAATTGCAGTTGCCTGTCTGCCAGCGTGTGTGCCAGGCCCACTTTCCAACTAGTGCCACGAATCATATTTGTTATAACAGTAGTGTAAATATTTTAAATAAAAACTTTTTTGACTGTTAATCATCAGTCTGCTAGTGCAATTGAATTGCAGTTGCCTGCCTGCCAGCGTGTGTGCCAGGCCCACTTGCCAACTAGTGCCACCAATCATATTTGTTATAACAGTATTGTAAATATTTAAAATAAAAACTTTATTGACTGAGAAACATCAGTCATCTAGTGTAATCTAATTGCAGTTGCCTGTCTGCCAGCGTGTGTGCCAGGCCCACTTGCCAACTAGTGCCACCAATCATATTTGTTATAACAGTATTGTTAATATTTAAAATAAAAACTTTTTGACTGAGAAACATCAGTCATCTAGTGTAATCTAATTGCAGTTGCCTTCCTCCCAGCATGTGTGCCAGGCCCACTTGCCAACTAGTGCCACCAATCATATTTGTTATAACAGTAGTGTAAATATTTAAAAAAAAAATATTTTTTGACTGTGAAACATCAGTCTGCTAGTGCAATTGAATTGCAGTTGCCTGCCTGCCAGCGTGCGTGCCAGGCCCACTTGCCAACTAATGCCACCAATCATATTTGTTATAACCGTATTGTAAATATTTAAAATAAAAACTTTTTTGACTGAGAAACATCAGTCATCTAGTGTAATCTAATTGCAGTTACCTGCCTGCCAGCGTGTGTGCCAGGCCCACTTGCCAACTAGTGCCACCAATCATATTTGTTATAACAGTATTGTAAATATTTAAAATAAAAACTTTTTTGACTGAGAAACATCAGTCATCTAGTGTAATCTAATTACAGTTGCCTTCCTCCCAGCGTGTGTGCCAGGCCCACTTGCCAACTAGTGCCACCAATCATATTTGTTATAACAGTAGAGTAAATATTTAAAAAAAATATTTTTTGACTGTGAAACATCAGTCTGCTAGTGTAATTTAATTAAAGTTGCCTTCAATGTATCTATCTATCTATCTATCTATCAAATCTATCTATCTCGTGGTTGTGCAAATGGACTGTTTGCGGTTGTTTGTGGTGCGTTACACGGGGAATTTGGTCTGTCACTGTGAAGCGGGCATAACCCTTACACTACCTGATCGATACAACATCATACCGGATGTTTTAAAGCACATTATTACAAACAATTTAGGAACGTTAGGTGATTTAGGCCCTTTATGGGTTAAAACCAGACTGCATCAACTATGTAATTTTCCGTGGGAGTTTTGCCATGGATCCCCCTCCGGCATGCCACAGTCCAGGTGTTAGTCCCCTTGAAACAACTTTTCCATCACTATTGTGGCCAGAAAGAGTCCTTGTGGGTTTTAAAGTTCACCTGCCTATTGAAGTCAATGGCGGTTCGCCCAGTTTGCCGGTTCGCGAACATTTGCGGATGTTCGAGTCCACCGTTTGCGATCCTAAATTTTTAGGTTTGCGACATCACTACATGCTCTATCTGAATCATGCAACTTAAATTTTAACTTTCCTATCCCTTTAACATATCCATTGATTGTAAAGAAATACATATGATACTCTGATTACATGTTATATTCGCAATTATTCCTGCTCAGAATAATAATACTAATAATACATTTACAATATATACATATAGTGGTATAAATAAACACAGAGATATGACATGACCTAGGGACATGTTAATATGTTTGCAAAAGATTTCTGACATAACACACATACATATATATATATATATATATATATATATATATATATATATATATATATATATATATATATATATATATATATATATATATATATATATATAGTTACAGTTTGGGAAATTGCTTATGTTATAGTTCCATTTCAATGTATATATTGTATGTATGTATGTATGAACATATTTATGTATTGGTATAATATTCTAGCCATGAGAAATATAGAGGCTGTCTATTTTACTATGCCCTATTTCAGTTACAAAAACCTCAAAGAAGGTCAGGGATGGTAAACAAGGGAGTTATTTCCCCAGGCTTCCTCCCATTCAATAGAGTCACCAAATGTTTATATGTAAATAGGAGTCTTTCATGTACCTGTTGGGGTGTGGATGGTAAATAACAGGTTATCATGGACAAAAGAACATCTGACCTTACAATCAGAACATCTGTCCAAGCCATATGATTTATAGCTATCCACCCCCTACAATAGCCCCTATTTACATGTAAACAGCTAGGACCAATGGTGTTCAGTTTTCCAAATATGGTGAGAAGCGGGAAAAATTGAGCCAATTAAAATCAGAAGTAATACTATCAGATGGGGATGGTTTTAATATATAGAACAAGATTTAGTCAGTAGAGTTAGTCAGGAGTCAGAAGGAGAAGAGAGAGGGGAGGATGAAGACAGGAAGCTAGCAGAAACATCCATACTGTCCTAGACAACCCTATTACAACATCTGAATAAGGTACCTGTATCATGTATGTTTGTATAAGTGTATATTTGTCTTGTATGTAAATGTTAATTGTTATTGTCTTTAGGCCTATGCATTGAATATTGTGTCATTTTATGTTTTTTAGCTGATCTAATAAATAATTGTGTATTTTGAAACCAACAGTAATTTTAAGAGTCTTATTACATTGAGTTATTTATCATTTTCTCATCTATATGTGTATTTATGCAATATTTTAGGCTAGAACCTAGTTAATTCTGCCTATTAATATAATATAAAAAAATATCTAATCCCATAGCTACAATTTGTACATTGTAAACCCCTTTTTAGCTAAATAATAAGTCAGATTTCATATAGTTTATGTCTTGCATGGTCAAGAAAACATAAAATATATATATATATATATATCTGGATTAGTTAGAATTAAATTGTTAATTCCTCAATGAGCCATAAAAAGCTGTGTAAATAAACAAATAAACAGATATTTTTTTGGACGTAGTTATCTTGTCACTCTGGGATGAAATCAGAAAATATTGCATAAATATACATATATATATATATATATGCACTTTACAAGTCAGATTAAGGAACTAAAATTCCTCATATTAAATAACCTTTAAGACTAAATATTATATTTGTACTCTAAATTATTACTTTTAAGAGTTTGCGAACCACTTCAGGTAATAGAAATTTACGTCTCCATAAAGATATTTTATCCGGCATATACGTTTTACACGTATGGTGAGGCTATTAGCAGTGTTCAGGCTGAGGCAGCCACCAGCAATAACTGAATTATAGTATATTCTGTTTATTGAGCTAGTAGGAATACCTTGTTGGAACGTTTACTTCTATTCAAAGAATCCTCATCATTTGAAACAAATATAGTTTAACTGTTGGTATTCATTTACAACAATTTCTAGCTATGGTTCTGACCATAGAAGATTATTAGGCGAGTCCAGGCTGCTCCAGCCGTTCAACAGTCATAAAACCACATTTATTCAATGCCATAATATAAGCTTTTTTCTGGCATCATTTTGAACTAGAATATCCTTGAAAAGAAAGGATTACATTTCAAATAAATATTGTTGCCGGCTAAGTAAAGGGAAGCTTTGTTTTATTAATATTGAAAAGGTTTCCCTCTATTAACTTGTCTTGCCTTTGTTTTGTTTTGATTTTTGTTTTGTTTGGGCAATTAATGGCATTACAAGTAGTAAATCATTAAGGGAATCTTTATTTTTATTTTGTATATTGTATGATTTTTTTTTTAACTTTATTATCATTTTTTTTTTTTTTACTGTTGTAACAGTAGTGTACATTTTGTAAAAAAAAAATTTTTTACTATGAAACATCAGTCTGCGAGTGTAATCTAACTGCAGTTGCCTGTCTGCCAGCGTGTGTGCCAGGCCCACTTGCCAACTAGTGCCACCACTCATATCTGTTGTAACAGTATTGTAAATTTAAAAAAAAAACTTTTTTGACTGTGAAACATCAGTCTGCTAGTGGAAAATAATGGCAGTTGCCTGCCTGCCAGTGTGTGTGCCAGGCCCACTTGCTAAGTGCCACCTCTCATATCTGTTGTAACAGTAGTGTAATTTTTTAAAAAAAAAAACAATTTTTGACTGTGAAACATCAGTCTGCTAGTGTAATCTAATTGCAGTTTCCTGCCTGCCAGCGCGTGTGCCAGGCCCACTTGCCAACAAGTGCCACCACTCATATCTGTTGTAACAGTAGTGTAAATTTAAAAAATCAAAACTTTTTAGACTATGAAACATCAGTCTGCTAGTGTAATCTAATTACAGTTGCCTGCCTGCCTGCCTGCCAGCGTGTGTGACAGGCCCACTTGCCAACTAGTGCCACCACTCATATCTGTTGTAACAGTAATGTACATTTTGCAAAAAAAAAAATGTTTGACTGTGAAACATCAGTCTGCGAGTGTAATCTAATTGCAGTTGTCTGCCTGCCAGCGTGTGTGCCAGGCCCACTTGCCAACTAGTGCCACCACTCATATCTGTTGTAACAGTATTGTAATTTAAAAAAAAAAAAAAAACTTTTTTGACTGTGAAACATCAGTCTGCTAGTGTAATCTAATTGCAGTTGCCTGCCTGCCAGCATGTGTACCAGGCCCACTTGCCAACTAGTGCCACCACTCATATCTGTTGTAACAGTATTGTAAAAAAAATTTTAAAAAAACTTTTTTGACTGTGAAACATCAGTCTGCTAGTGTAATCTAATTGCAGTTGCCTGCCTGCCAGTGTGTGTGCCAGGCTCACTTGCTAAGTGCCACCACTCATATCTGGTGTAACAGTAGTGTAAATTTTTTTTAAATCACTTTTCTTGACTGTGAAACATCAGTCTGCTAGTGTAATCTAATTGCAGTTGCCTGCCTGCCAGCATGTGTGTGCCAGGCCCACTTGCCAACTAGTGCCACCACTCTTATCTGTTGTAACATTAGTGTAAATATTTAAAAAACAAAACTTTTTAGACTGTGAAACATCAGTCTGTTAGTGTAATCTAACTGCAGTTGCCTATCTGCCAGCGTGTGTGCCAGGCCCACTTGCCAACTAGTGCCACCACTCATATCTGTTGTAACATTTGTGTAAATATTTTAAAAAAATAACTTTTTTGACTATGAAACATCAGTCTGCTAGTGTAATCTAATTGCAGTTGCCTGCCTGCCAGCGTGTGTGCCAGGCCCACTTGCCAACAAGTGTCACCACTCATATCTATTGTAACAGTAGTGTAATTTAAAAAAAAAAAAACTTTTTTGACTGTGAAACATCAGTCTGCTTGTGTAATCTAATTGCAGTTGCCTGCCTGCCAGTGTGTGTGCCAGGCCCGCTTGCCAACTAGTGCCACAACTCTTATATGTTGTAACATTAGTGTAAATATTTAAAAAACAAAACTTTTTAGACTGTGAAACATCAGTCTGTTAGTGTAATCTAACTGCAGTTGCCTGTCTGCCAGCGTGTGTGCCAGGCCCACTTGCCAACTAGTGCCACCACTCATTTCTGTTGTAACAGTATTGTAAAAAAAATTTTAAAAAAACTTTTTTGACTGTGAAACATCAGTCTGCTAGTGTAATCTAATTGCAGTTGCCTGCCTGCCAGTGTGTGTGCCAGGCTCACTTGCTAAGTGCCACCACTCATATCTGGTGTAACAGTAGAGTAATTTTTTTTTAAAAAAAAACTTTTTTAACTTTGAAACATCAGTCTGCTAGTGTAATCTAATTGCAGTTGCCTGCCTGCTAGTGTGTGTGCCAGGCCCACTTGCTAAGTGCCACCACTCATATCTGTTGTAACAGTAGTGTAATTTTTTTTAAAAAAAAAACATTTTTGACTGTGAAACATCAGTCTGCTAGTGTAATCTAATTGCAGTTTCCTGCCTGCCAGCGTGTGTGCCAGGCCCACTTGCCAACAAGTGCCACCACTCATATCTGTTGTAACAGTATTGTAAATTTTAAAAATCAAAACTTTTTAGACTGTGAAACATCAGTCTGCTAGTGTAATCTAACTGCAGTTGCCTGTCTGCCAGCGTGTGTGCCAGGCCCACTTGCCAACTAGTGCCACCACTCATATCTGTTGTAACAGTAGTGTAAATTTAAAAAATCTAAAATTTTTAGACTGTGAAACATCAGTCTGCTAGTGTAATCTAACTGCAGTTGCCTGTCTGCCAGCGTGTGTGCCAGGCCCACTTGCCAACTAGTGCCACCACTCATATCTGTTGTAACAGTATTGTAAATTTAAAAAAAAAACTTTTTTGACTGTAAAACATCAGTCTGCTAGTGGAAAATAATTGCAGTTGCCTGCCTGCCAGTGTGTGTGCCAGGCCCACTTGCTAAGTGCCACCTCTCATATCTGTTGTAACAGTAGTGTAATTTTTTAAAAAAACAAACAATTTTTGACTGTGAAACATCAGTCTGCTAGTGTAATCTAATTGCAGTTTCCTGCCTGCCAGCGTGTGTGCCAGGCCCACTTGCCAACAAGTGCCACCACTCATATCTGTTGTAACAGTAGTGTAAATTTAAAAAATCAAAACTTTTTAGACTATGAAACATCAGTCTGCTAGTGTAATCTAATTGCAGTTGCCTGCCTGCCTGCTTGCCAGCGTGTGTGACAGGCCCACTTGCCAACTAGTGCCACCACTCATATCTGTTGTAACAGTAATGTACATTTTGCAAAAAAAAAAATGTTTGACTGTGAAACATCAGTCTGCGAGTGTAATCTAATTGCAGTTGTCTGCCTGCCAGCGTGTGTGCCAGGCCCACTTGCCAACTAGTGCCACCACTCATATCTGTTGTAACAGTATTGTAATTTAAAAAAAAACAAAAAACTTTTTTGACTGTGAAACATCAGTCTGCTAGTGTAATCTAATTGCAGTTGCCTGCCTGCCAGCATGTGTACCAGGCCCACTTGCCAACTAGTGCCACCACTCATATCTGTTGTAACAGTATTGTAAAAATTTTTTTACAAAAACTTTTTTTGACTGTGAAACATCAGTCTGCTAGTGTAATCTAATTGTAGTTGCCTGCCTGCCAGTGTGTGTGCCAGGCTCACTTGCTAAGTGCCACCACTCATATCTGGTGTAACAGTAGTGTAAATTGTTTTTAAATCACTTTTCTTGACTGTGAAACATCAGTCTGCTAGTGTAATCTAATTGCAGTTGCCTGCCTGCCAGCATGTGTGCCAGGCCCACTTGCCAACTAGTGCCACCACTCTTATCTGTTGTAACATTAGTGTAAATATTTAAAAAACAAAACTTTTTAGACTGTGAAACATCAGTCTGTTAGTGTTATCTAACTGCAGTTGCCTATCTGCCAGCGTGTGTGCCAGGCCCACTTGCCAACTAGTGCCACCACTCATATCTGTTGTAACATTTGTGTAAATATTTAAAAAAAATAACTTTTTTGACTATGAAACATCAGTCTGCTAGTGTAATCTAATTGCAGTTGCCTGCCTGCCAGCGTGTGTGCCAGGCCCACTTGCCAACAAGTGTCACCACTCATATCTATTGTAACAGTAGTGTAATTTTTTTAAAAAAAAAACTTTTTTGACTGTGAAACATTAGTCTGCTTGTGTAATCTAATTGCAGTTGCCTGCCTGCCAGTGTGTGTGCCAGGCCCACTTGCCAACTAGTGCCACCACTCTTATCTGTTGTAACATTAGTGTAAATATTTAAAAAACAAAACTTTTTAGACTGTGAAACATCAGTCTGTTAGTGTAATCTAACTGCAGTTGCCTGTTTGCCAGCATGTGTGCCAGGCCCACTTGCCAACTAGTGCCACCACTCATATCTGTTGTAACATTAGTGTAAATATTTAAAAAAAAAACTTTTTTGACTGTGAAACATCAGTCTGCTAGTGTAATCTAATTGCAGTTGTCTGCCTGCCAGCGTGTGTGCCAGGCCGACTTGCCAACTAGTGCCACCACTCATATCTGTTGTAACAGTAGTGTACATTTTGTAAAAATAACTTTTTTGACTATGAAACATCAGTCTGCTAGTGTAATCTAATTGCAGTTGCCTGCCTGCCAGCGTGTGTGCCAGGCCCACTTGCCAACAAGTGTCACCACTCATATCTATTGTAACAGTAGTGTAATTTTAAAAAAAAAAAACTTTTTTGACTGTGAAACATCAGTCTGCTTGTGTAATCTAATTGCAGTTGCCTGCCTGCCAGTGTGTGTGCCAGGCCCACTTGCCAACTAGTGCCACCACTCTTATCTGTTGTAACATTAGTGTAAATATTTAAAAAACAAAACTTTTTAGACTGTGAAACATCAGTCTGTTAGTGTAATCTAACTGCAGTTGCCTGTCTGCCAGCATGTGTGCCAGGCCCACTTGCCAACTAGTGCCACCACTCATATCTGTTGTAACATTAGTGTAAATATTTAAAAAAAAAACTTTTTTGACTGTGAAACATCAGTCTGCTAGTGTAATCTAATTGCAGTTGCCTGCCTGCCAGCGTGTGTGCCAGGCCGACTTGCCAACTAGTGCCACCACTCATATCTGTTGTAACAGTAGTGTACATTTTGTAAAAAAAAATTTTTTTACTATGAAACATCAGTCTGCGAGTGTAATCTAACTGCAGTTGCCTGTCTGCCAGCGTGTGTGCCAGGCCCACTTGCCAACTAGTGCCACCACTCATATCTGTTGTAACAGTATTGTAAATTTAAAAAAAAAACTTTTTTGACTGTGAAACCTCAGTCTGCTAGTGGAAAATAATTGCAGTTGCCTGCCTGCCAGTGTGTGTGCCAGGCCCACTTGCTAAGTGCCACCTCTCATATCTGTTGTAACAGTAGTGTAATTTTTTAAAAAAACAAACAATTTTTGACTGTTTAACATCAGTCTGCTAGTGTAATCTAATTGCAGTTTCCTGCCTGCCAGCGCGTGTGCCAGGCCCACTTGCCAACAAGTGCCACCACTCATATCTGTTGTAACAGTAGTGTAAATTTAAAAAATCAAAACTTTTTAGACTATGAAACATCAGTCTGCTAGTGTAATCTAATTGCAGTTGCCTGCCTGCCTGCCTGCCAGCGTGTGTGACAGGCCCACTTGCCAACTAGTGCCACCACTCATATCTGTTGTAACAGTAATGTACATTTTGCAAAAAAAAAAATGTTTGACTGTGAAACATCAGTCTGCGAGTGTAATCTAATTGCAGTTGTCTGCCTGCCAGCGTGTGTGCCAGGCCCACTTGCCAACTAGTGCCACCACTCATATCTGTTGTAACAGTATTGTAAATTTAAAAAAAAAACTTTTTTGACTGTGAAACATCAGTCTGCTAGTGGAAAATAATTGCAGTTGCCTGCCTGCCAGTGTGTGTGCCAGGCCCACTTGCTAAGTGCCACCACTCATATCTGTTGTAACAGTAGTGTAAATTTAAAAAATCAAAACTTTTTAGACTATGAAACATCAGTCTGCTAGTGTAATCTAATTGCAGTTGCCTGCCTGCCTGCCTGCCAGCATGTGTGACAGGCCCACTTGCCAACTAGTGCCACCACTCATATCTGTTGTAACAGTAATGTACATTTTGCAAAAAAAAAAATGTTTGACTGTGAAACATCAGTCTGCGAGTGTAATCTAATTGCAGTTGTCTGCCTGCCAGCGTGTGTGCCAGGCCCACTTGCCAACTAGTGCCACCACTCATATCTGTTGTAACAGTATTGTAATTTAAAAAAAAAAAAAAACTTTTTTGACTGTGAAACATCAGTCTGTTAGTGTAATCTAATTGCAGTTGCCTGCCTGCCAGCATGTGTACCAGGCCCACTTGCCAACTAGTGCCACCACTCATATCTGTTGTAACAGTATTGTAAAAAATTTTTTAAAAAAACTTTTTTGACTGTGAAACATCAGTCCGCTAGTGGAAAATAATTGCAGTTGCCTGCCTGCCAGTGTGTGTGCCAGGCCCACTTGCTAAGTGCCACCTCTCATATCTGTTGTAACAGTAGTGTAATTTTTAAAAAAAACAAACAATTTTTGACTGTGAAACATCAGTCTGCTAGTGTAATCTAATTGCAGTTTCCTGCCTGCCAGCACGTGTGCCAGGCCCACTTGCCAACAAGTGCCACCACTCATATCTGTTGTAACAGTAGTGTAAATTTAAAAAATCAAAACTTTTTAGACTATGAAACATCAGTCTGCTAGTGTAATCTAATTGCAGTTGCCTACCTGCCTGCCTACCAGCGTGTGTGACAGGCCCACTTGCCAACTAGTGCCACCACTCATATCTGTTGTAACAGTAATGTACATTTTGCAAAAAAAAAAATGTTTGACTGTGAAACATCAGTCTGCGAGTGTAATCTAATTGCAGTTGTCTGCCTGCCAGCGTGTGTGCCAGGCCCACTTGCCAACTAGTGCCACCACTCATATCTGTTGTAACAGTATTGTAATTTAAAAAAAAAAAAAAACTTTTTTGACTGTGAAACATCAGTCTGCTAGTGTAATCTAATTGCAGTTGCCTGCCTGCCAGCATGTGTACCAGGCCCACTTGCCAACTAGTGCCACCACTCATATCTGTTGTAACAGTATTGTAAAAAAAAATTTAAAAAACTTTTTTGACTGTGAAACATCAGTCTGCTAGTGTAATCTAATTGCAGTTGCCTGCCTGCCAGTGTGTGTGCCAGGCTCACTTGCTAAGTGCCACCACTCATATCTGGTGTAACAGTAGTGTAAATTTTTTTTAAATCACTTTTCTTGACTGTGAAACATCAGTCTGCTAGTGTAATCTAATTGCAGTTGCCTGCCTGCCAGCGTGTGTGCCAGGCCCACTTGCCAACTAGTGCCACCACTCTTATCTGTTGTAACATTAGTGTAAATATTTAAAAAACAAAACTTTTTAGACTGTGAAACATCAGTCTGTTAGTGTAATCTAACTGCAGTTGCCTATCTGCCAGCGTGTGTGCCAGGCCCACTTGCCAACTAGTGCCACCACTCATATCTGTTGTAACATTTGTGTAAATATTTTAAAAAAATAACTTTTTTGACTATGAAACATCAGTCTGCTAGTGTAATCTAATTGCAGTTGCCTGCCTGCCAGCGTGTGTGCCAGGCCCACTTGCCAACAAGTGTCACCACTCATATCTATTGTAACAGTAGTGTAATTTAAAAAAAAAAAAAAACTTTTTTGACTGTGAAACATCAGTCTGTTAGTGTAATCTAATTGCAGTTGCCTGCCTGCCAGCATGTGTACCAGGCCCACTTGCCAACTAGTGCCACCACTCATATCTGTTGTAACAGTATTGTAAAAAAATTTTTAAAAAAACTTTTTTGACTGTGAAACATCAGTCCGCTAGTGGAAAATAATTGCAGTTGCCTGCCTGCCAGTGTGTGTGCCAGGCCCACTTGCTAAGTGCCACCTCTCATATCTGTTGTAACAGTAGTGTAATTTTTAAAAAAAACAAACAATTTTTGACTGTGAAACATCAGTCTGCTAGTGTAATCTAATTGCAGTTTCCTGCCTGCCAGCACGTGTGCCAGGCCCACTTGCCAACAAGTGCCACCACTCATATCTGTTGTAACAGTAGTGTAAATTTAAAAAATCAAAACTTTTTAGACTATGAAACATCAGTCTGCTAGTGTAATCTAATTGCAGTTGCCTACCTGCCTGCCTACCAGCGTGTGTGACAGGCCCACTTGCCAACTAGTGCCACCACTCATATCTGTTGTAACAGTAATGTACATTTTGCAAAAAAAAAAATGTTTGACTGTGAAACATCAGTCTGCGAGTGTAATCTAATTGCAGTTGTCTGCCTGCCAGCGTGTGTGCCAGGCCCACTTGCCAACTAGTGCCACCACTCATATCTGTTGTAACAGTATTGTAATTTAAAAAAAAAAAAAAACTTTTTTGACTGTGAAACATCAGTCTGCTAGTGTAATCTAATTGCAGTTGCCTGCCTGCCAGCATGTGTACCAGGCCCACTTGCCAACTAGTGCCACCACTCATATCTGTTGTAACAGTATTGTAAAAAAAAATTTAAAAAACTTTTTTGACTGTGAAACATCAGTCTGCTAGTGTAATCTAATTGCAGTTGCCTGCCTGCCAGTGTGTGTGCCAGGCTCACTTGCTAAGTGCCACCACTCATATCTGGTGTAACAGTAGTGTAAATTTTTTTTAAATCACTTTTCTTGACTGTGAAACATCAGTCTGCTAGTGTAATCTAATTGCAGTTGCCTGCCTGCCAGCGTGTGTGCCAGGCCCACTTGCCAACTAGTGCCACCACTCTTATCTGTTGTAACATTAGTGTAAATATTTAAAAAACAAAACTTTTTAGACTGTGAAACATCAGTCTGTTAGTGTAATCTAACTGCAGTTGCCTATCTGCCAGCGTGTGTGCCAGGCCCACTTGCCAACTAGTGCCACCACTCATATCTGTTGTAACATTTGTGTAAATATTTTAAAAAAATAACTTTTTTGACTATGAAACATCAGTCTGCTAGTGTAATCTAATTGCAGTTGCCTGCCTGCCAGCGTGTGTGCCAGGCCCACTTGCCAACAAGTGTCACCACTCATATCTATTGTAACAGTAGTGTAATTTAAAAAAAAAAAAACTTTTCTGACTGTGAAACATCAGTCTGCTTGTGTAATCTAATTGCAGTTGCCTGCCTGCCAGTGTGTGTGCCAGGCCCACTTGCCAACTAGTGCCACCACTCTTATCTGTTGTAACATTAGTGTAAATATTTAAAAAACAAAACTTTTTAGACTGTGAAACATCAGTCTGTTAGTGTAATCTAACTGCAGTTGCCTGTCTGCCAGCGTGTGTGCCAGGCCCACTTGCCAACTAGTGCCACCACTCATATCTGTTGTAACATTAGTGTAAATATTTAAAAAAAAAACTTTTTTGACTGTGAAACATCAGTCTGCTAGTGTAATCTAATTGCAGTTGCCTGCCTGCCAGCGTGTGTGCCAGGCCGACTTGCCAACTAGTGCCACCACTCATATCTGTTGTAACAGTAGTGTACATTTTGTAAAAAAAATTTTTTTTACTATGAAACATCAGTCTGCGAGTGTAATCTAATTGCAGTTGCCGGCCTGCCAGAGTGTGTGCCAGGCCAACTTGCTAACTAGTGCCACCACTCATATCTGTTGTAACAGTATTGTAATTTAAAAAAAATAAAAAAAATTTTGACTGTGAAACATCAGTCTGCTAGTGTAATCTAATTGCAGTTGCCTGCCTGCCAGCATGTGTACCAGGCCCACTTGCCAACTAGTGCCACCACTCATATCTGTTGTAACCGTATTGTAATATTTTTTAATAAAACTTTTTTAAAAAGTGAAACATCAGTCTGCTAGTGTAATCTAATTGCAGTTGCCTGCCTGCCAGCGTGTGTGCCAGGCCCACTTGCAAACTAGTGCCATTACTCATATCTGTTGTAACAGTAGTGTAAATTTAAAAAAAAAAATTTGACTGTGAAACATCAGTCTGCTGGTGTAATCTAATTGCAGTTGCCTGCCTGCCTGCCAGCGTGTGTGCCAGGCCTACTTGTCAACAAGTGCCACCACTCATATCTGTTGTAACAGTAGTGTAAATTTCTTTTAAAAAAAACTTTTTTGACAGTGAAACATCAGTCTGCTAGTGTAATCTAATTGCAGTTGCCTGTCTGCCAGTATGTGTGTCAGGCCCACTTGCCAACTAGTGCCACCACTCATATCTGTTGTAACATTAGTGTAAATATTTAAAAAAAAAAACTTTTTTGACTGTGAAACATCAGTCTGCTAGTTTAATCTAATTGCAGTTGCCTGCCTGCCAGCGTGTGTCCCAGGCCCACTTGCCAACTAGTGCCACCACTCATATCTGTTGTAACAGTAGTGTAAATTTTCTAAAAAAACTTTTTTGACTGTGAAACATCAGTCTGCTAGTGTAAGCTAATTGCATTTGCCTGCCTGCCAGCATGTGTGCCAGGCCCACATGCCAACTAGTGCCACCACTCATATCTGTTGTAACAGTATTGTAAAAAAAAATGTTTAAAAAAACTTTTTTGACTGTGAAACATCAGTCTGCTAGTGTAATCTAATTGCAGTTGCCTGCCTGCCAGTGTGTGTGCCAGGCCCACTTGCCAACTAGTGCCACCACTCATATCTGTTGTAACAGTAGTGTAAATTTTGTAAAAAAAAAATTTTTTGACTCTGAAACATCAGTCTGCTAGTGTAATCTAATTGCAGTTGCCTGCCTGTCTGCTTTTTTGTGTCAGGCTCACAGCGTATACTGTGCCCACTTGCCCAGTGCCACCACTCATATCTTGTTTAATAGTAGTGTAAGTGTACATTTAAAAAAAAATGACAGGCAGAGGCAGGCTACCCCGCAGGTGCCGTCGTAGTCGTGGTGCTGTGATTCCCTTTGGCCGTAGAATAATGCCCAGTGTTCAGACGCCACGTCCCATGAACTCGAAAAGTTCTGAGGAGGACATAGTTGACTTTTTAACACAGGACACCCAATCTTCTATAGCTTCCGCTCTGAACCTTGACGCACCATCCTCCTCCAGCTTATCTTCGGGCACCTCTCAAGTTACCACCACTCGCCCGCCCGCCTGCCGCCACCACCAACACTAGCACCACAGCCGCTTCACTTGATGTGTCAGAGGAGTTTTTTACCCATCAGTTGGCAGAGGATGTAGATAACAGTGATATGTCTCAGTCAGGCAGCATTACAGACATGGACGTACGGTGTGATGATGATGATGTTGTACACGCTGCTGCTTCCTTTGTTGATTTGTCAGATATAAGTGAAGCGGTTGATGATGACAATGCATCCGTGGATGTCACGTGGGTGCCCGCTAGAAGAGAAGAAGAACAGGGGGAAAGTTCAGATGGGGAGACAGAGAGGAGGAGGAGGAGGAGGAGGAGGAGGAGGAGACGAGTTGGAAGCAGGGGGAGGTCATCGCAAGGAGCTAGTGGCACAGTCAGACAGCATGCATTGGCACCTGGGGTCAGCCAGACAGAACGTCAATCAACGCATGCTGTTGCCACCACCAGAATGCCGTCATCGCAGAGCTTAGCAGTGGGGCATTTTTTTGTGTGTCTTCCTCTGACAACAGCGATGCCATTTGCAACCTGTGCCAAAAGAAACTGAGTCGTGGGAAGTGCAACACACACCTAGGTACAACTGCTTTGAGAAGGCACATGATCGCACATCACAAACTCCTATGGGATCAACACATGAGTAGAAGCAGCACACAAACTCAAAGCCTCCATCCTCCTCCTGGTCCAGCATCTTCAGCCACGTCAACCACTACTGTCCACCTTGCCCCCTCTCAACCATCCGCCACTCCGTCTCTCTTCCGGAGCAGTTCCTGCTCATCTGCCCACTGTCAGGTGTCTGTCAAGGACATGTTTGAGCGTAAGAAGCCAATGTCACCAAGTCACCCCCTTGCCTGGTGTCTGACAGCTGGCTTGTCTGAAGTCTTAGCCCGCCAGCTTTTACCATACAAGCTGGTGGAGTCTGAGGCGTTCAAAAAATTTGTAGCTATTGGGACACCGCAGTGGAAGGTACCCGGCCGAAATTTCTTTGCACAAAAGGCAATCCCCAACCTGTACTCGATTGTGCAACAGGAAGTAACCTTACCATGGGTCTCAGACAGCATGTCTTGTAATTTTCTGTCTGGGAAATTATATATTTATCAAATCTATCTAATGTATATTGCATCTATTGATCTATGAAATCTATGCTTCTATGTATCAAATCTATCTATCTCGTGGCCAGACTGTTATGTAACAGCCACTTGTGTTTCGGCCAAATGTCCGTCGGACAAATGTCCGTCAGCTAAAAATCCGGCTATGATTGCACACGCAGTGCCCCAAATTTGAAGTAGGAGGACCGACCAAGCATCTTTTTCCATCTCCCGGTTCCTAAAATCCATGCCATATTCACGTCCCCTGGCGCCGCAACTGCCTCTGGGAACCTTACCATGGGTTCCCGACCGCACGTCTTGTAATTCTCTGTCTGGGAAATTATATATCTATCAAATCTATCTATTTATCTAGCAAATCTATCTAACTATCAATCATATCTATCAAATGTATATTGCATCTATTGATCTATGTAATCTATGTATCTATCAATTCTATCTATCTCATGGCCGGACTGTTTTGTGACAGCCACTTGTGTTTCAGCCAAATGTCCATCGGACAAATGGCCATCGGCTAAAGGTTCGGCCACGATTGCATGGCCGTCGGCTAAAGGTTCGGCCACGATTGCATGCGCAGTGCCCCAAATTTGAAGTTGGAGGACCGACCAAGCATCTTTTTCCATCTCCTGGTTCCTAAAATCCATGCCATATACACCTCCCCTGGCGCAGCAACTGCCTCTGGGAACCTTACCATGGTTCCCAGCCAGCACGTCTTGTAATTCTCTGTCTGGGAAATTATATATCTATCAAATCTATCTATTTATCTAGCAAATCTATCTAACTATCAATTGTATCTATCAAATGTATATTGCATCTATTGATCTATGTAATCTATGTATCTATCAATTCTATCTATCTCGTGGCCGGACTGTTTTGTGACAGCCACTTGTGTTTCAGCCAAATGTCCATCGGACAAATGTCCATCAGACAAATGGCCGTCGGCTAAAGGTTCGGCCACGATTGCATGCGCAGTGCCCCAAATTTGAAGTTGGAGGACCGACCAAGCATCTTTTCCCATCTCCTGGTTCCTAAAATCCATGCCATATACACCTCCCCTGGCGCAGCAACTGCCTCTGGGAACCTTACCATGGTTCCCAGCCAGCACGTCTTGTAATTCTCTGTCTGGGAAATTATATATCTATCAAATCTATCTATTTTTCTATCAAATCTATCTAACTATCAATCGTATCTATCAAATGTATATTGCATCTATTGATCTATGTAATCTATGTATCTATCTATCTATCAAATCTATCTCGTGGCCGGACTGTTTTGTGACAGCCACTTGTGTTTAGGCCAAATGTCCGTCGGCCAAATGTCCGTCGGCTAAAAGTCCAGCCACGATTGCACGCGCAGTCCCCCAAATTTGAAGTAGGAGGACTGACCAAGCATATTTTTCCATCTCCCGGTTCCTAAAATCCATGCCATATACACGTCCCCTGGCGCCGCAACTGCCTCTGGGAAGCTTACCATGAGTCCCAGACTGCACGTCTTGTAAATCTCTGTCTGGGAAATTATATATCTATCAAATCTATCTATGTATCTAGCAAATCTATCTAACTATCAATCGTACCTATCAAATGTATATTGCATCTATTGGTCTATGTAATCTATGTATCTATCTATCAAATCTATCTATCTCATGGCCGGACAGTTTTGTGACAGCAACTTGTGTTTTGGCCAAAGCAACTTGTGTTTTGGCCAAATGTCCGTCGCACAAATGTCCGTTGGCCAAATGGCCTTCGGCTAAAAGTCCGGCCACGATTGCACGTGCAGTGCCCCAAATTTGAAGTAGGAGGACCGACCAAGCATCTTTTTCCATCTCCCGGTTCCTAAAATCCATGCCATATACACCTCCCCTGGCACAGCAACTGCCTCTGGGAAACTTACCATGGGTGTCAGACAGCATGTCTTGTAATTCTCTGTCTGGGAAATTATATATTTATAAAATCTATCTATTTATCTATCAAATCTATTTAACTATCAATACGATTCTCTGGGAAATTATATATCTATCAAATCTATCTATTTATCTAGCAAATCTATATAACTGTCAATCGTACCTATCAAATGTATATTGCATCTATTGATCTATGTAATATATGTATCTATCTATCTATCAAATCTATCTATCTCATGGCCGGACAGTTTCTTGACAGCAACTTGTGTTTTGGCCAAATGTCCGTCGGACAAATGTCCATTGGCCAAATGGCCTTCGGCTAAAAGTCCGGCCACGATTGCACGCGCAGTGCCCCAAATTTGGAGGACCGACCAAGCATCTTTTTCCATCTCCCGGTTCCTAAAATCCATGCCATATACACCTCCCCTGGCGCAGCAACTGCCTCTGGGAACCTTACCATGGGTGTCAGACAGCACGTCTTGTAATTCTCTGTCTGGGAAATTATATATCTATCAAATCTATCTATTTATCTATCAAATCTATCTAACTATCAATCGTATCTATCAAATGTATATTGCATCTATTGATCTATCTAATCTATGTATATATATTTCAAATCTATCTATCTCATGGCCGGACTGTTTTGTGACAGCCACTTGTGTTTCGGCCAAATGTCCATCGGACAAATGTCCGTCGGCTAAAAGTCTGGCCACGATTGCATGCGCAGTGCCCCAAATTTGAAGTAGGAGGACCGACCAAGCATCTTTTTCCATCACCCGGTTCCTAAAAACCATGCCATATACACCTCCCCTGGCGCCGCAACTGCTTCTGGGAACCTTACCATGGGTCCCAGACCGCACGTCTTGTAATTCTCTGTCTGGGAAATTATATATTTATCAAATCTATCTATTTATCTATCAAATCTATCTAACTATCAATTGTATCTATCAAATGTATATTGCATCTATGTAATCTATGTATTTATCTATCAAATCTATCTATCTTGTGGCAGGACTGTTTTGTGACAGCCACTTGTGTTTCGGCCAAATGTCCGTCGGACAAATGTCTGTCGGACAAATGGCCGTCGGACAAATGGCCGTCGGCTAAAAGTCCGGCCACGATTGCACGCACAGTGCCCCAAATTTGAAGTAGGAGGACCGACCAAGCATCTTTATCCATCTCCCGGTTCCTAAAATCCATGCCATATACACCTCCCCCGATAGGGGGAGTAACAGGTATTAAACTGATCAGAATAGTACTACTTAACACACCACTCAAATCGGGTGCCACAGTAGATTGCACGTGCAGTGCCCCAAATTTGAAGTAGGAGGACCGACCAAGCATCTTTTTCCATCTCCCGGTTCCTAAAATCCATGCCATATACACCTCCCCTGATAGGGGGAGTAACAGGTATTAAACTGATCAGAATAGTACTACTTAACACACCACTCATATCTGGTGCCACAGTAGATTGCATGCGCACTGCCCCAAATTTGAAGTAGGAGGACCGACCAAGCATCTTTTTCCATCTCCCGGTTCCTAAAATCCATGCCATATACACGTCCCCTGACGCCGCAACTGCCTCTGGGAACCTTACCATGGTTCCCAGCCAGCACGTCTTGTAATTCTCTGTCTGGGAAATTATATATCTATCAAATCTATCTATTTATCTATCAAATCTATCTAACTATCAATCGTATCTATCAAATGTATATTGCATCTATTGATCTATGTAATCTATGTATCTATCAAATCTATCTATCTCGTGGTTGTACAAATGGACTGTTTGTGGTTGTTTGCGGTGCGTTACACGGGGAGTTTGGTCTGTCACTGTGAAGCGGGCGTAACCCTTACACTACCTGATCGATACAACATCATACCTGATGTTTTAAAGCATGTTATTCCAAACAATTTAGGAATGTTAGGTGATTTATGCCCTTTATGGCTTAAAACCAGACTCTGCATCAACTATGTAATTTTCTGTGGGAGTTTTTCCATAGATCCCCCTCCGGCATGCCACAGTCCAGGTGCTAGTCCCCTTGAAACAACTTTTCCATCACTATTGTGGCCTTAAAGAGTCCCTGCTGGTTTTAAAGTTTGCCTGCCTATTGAAGTCAATGGCGGTTCGCCCGGTTCGCCGGTTCGCGAACAGTTGCGGAAGTTCGAGTCCGCCGTTCGTGAACCGAAATTTTTAGGTTCGCGACATCACTATCCAAGGGGCATTCCCTGTATTTTTGTATGTGAAGGAGAGACAAGTCCAGTTGAAAATAACACTGCATGACATAAGAGTTCTGCTGAATTTACACTTTGGGGGCTATTTATCAAAGCGTCAACTGAAAATACACTGGAATTCTGGGCCGTAATTGGGGCAAGATTGATCCGCCATAGTTATCAAAGCGTCAAGAGTGGCAAATGTTGAAATTTGTGACGTAAAATACGATCCCGTGATCTCAATTCAACACATATCGATGCGAGTTGAAAACCATGGTATTCAAGCGGATTTATGTTCATTCGCCCTCCTAATCGACACTATTTGAAGCTCTAACAAAGTTATCAAAAATTCTATAGTTACGCTTGCGTCTTTTCTGACTCAGCGTACCTAGTTTTCAATCCGCCACCCTTGAGGTCATGGATGCCATAGAACTCAAAGGGGAGTCGGAAAACACAAAAAGCTTATGTTCAATGCTGCAAGAGAATGAAGTATATTACATAATAAATGTAAATTAGAAAATTTATTAAAATTGTATACCCTTTCTAATTAAAAAAATATTATTGCTCCATATTTAGTGCACTAGTGGATATAGGGATAAAAATGAAAAATACATTACTACTTATGGATTATGCTACAACTTTGTCTCTCATTACAAAGCAAGGGGACAATATTATTTCTACATATTTAGTGCAAAGTTTTGCCCCAAACTTGTTGCACTAATTGATATAGAGATACAAATGAAATAAATATACAACATACTATAGCTAACTTTCTTTTAATTTGATGGAAAAATCTATGTTCACAATGTTTAAGCCATGTAATACAGGTCCCATTCTTCACTTCGCACCATATTTGACTCAACACTTTTCACACAAATTATGATGCACACTCCTAAATAACCCACACACTAGTGAATTTCTCCAACACTTTTGATTGGAATATGCATAATCACATGATTTATGACATCAGCCAATCTGATTCAAATACACATTATAAACTATCACTTACGAATCCAATTGCTTGATACTTGTGTCATTGATCACTCATTAGAACCTGTAAGTGCCATTTGTTACATTGTGCATTATACTTTGAAAGTATGTGAATGTGAAATTAGTATTAAAGATAAACATTGATGCTGACATTAGGAAACATAGTGTAATATTATAGACAAGGATTTTAAAATTCGAATTGATGTTTGATTCAATAGAATCTTAAGCTAACAGCTCAAAGGGATAGCCCACCTAACTTTAACCCTTTGAGTGCTAAGCACATACCCACCTGGGTGCTAAGATTTTTTTAAAGTTTTTTTATTTTTTGGAACAATTTTTTCTAACTTTTTTTTTTCAGACCCTCAAGACTTACACTGTTGGCAAGGTTATGCAATTACCTTTCCAACGGTTGGTCTTGGGGGTGTGTAGCTGATTAGATGCCTGAGATACAGGCTTCTAAGCAGCATGCCCCCTGCTCCCATACTTAACATTGTTAAGTATAAATAAAGTTGCACGGTGACGTCATCACGTTATTGCACGTGATGTCACCACGCAAAACGGGAAGCCCCGGCGATGCCTGTCACTCTACAGACATGATCACCGGGGTAAGAGTGGGTGGGAGCCCCCAGATCTCCCTCAAGTTGGGAGAGTGCTAGTGACGGCTCTGAGCCGTCATTAGCACCAGAATGGGAAACTTCAGCTGGGTGCTAATATTTTTTTTTAATTATTATTATTTTTGAAATTTTTTAAAATATTTTTTTTTTACTTTTTCATTTTTTTTTACAGACCCCCAAGACTTACATTGTTGGAAAGGTTAGGTGATTCTTCCTTCTCTTGAAATTATTTTTCAGTAAGAAATGTCATCTTATATGCCAGTCCATTGTATAACACCTGTGAAGGGATGGTTTTTAAAAATAGATTGCAATCCGAAGGGGTTAGACAGGTGCAGAGAGAAACCTGGCCCAGCTCTTAAAGGGACAGGAAACCTCAAGATATTCTTTCATGATTTGAATAGAGCATACAATTTTAAACAACTTTCCAATTTACTTCTATAATCAAATTTGCTTCATTCTCTTGTTATCCTTTGCTGAAGGAACAGCATTGCACTACTGGCAGCTAGCTGAACACATCTATTAAGCCAATCACAAGAGACAAATGTGTGCAGGCACCAATTAGCAGCTAGCTCCCACTAGTGTAGGATATGTGCGTATTCTTTTCCAGCAAGGGATACCAAGAGAACAAAGCACATTTGAAAATAGAAGTGAATTTGAAAGTGTTTTAAAAATGACATGCTCTTAGTGATGTTGCAAACTGTTCACCGGAGAACAGTTCCCGGCAAACATAGCTTGTTCGCGTTCGCCACTGCGGGCGAACATATGCGATGTTCAATCCGCCCCTTATGTGTCATCATTGAGGAAACTTTTACCCTGTATCTCACAGCCTTCTGACACATTTGAGCCAATCAGTAGCAGACACTCCCTCACAGACCCTCCCAGCTCCTTGGCAGTAGCCATTTTAGATTCATTACGATCTTGCTTTCTTAGTGAGAGGAGCTTTAGTGTTGCTGCTGCTGACATTATAGGGAAATAGATAGCTAGGCTAGTGTATTTAGTGTCCACTACAGTCCTGAAGGACTCATCTAATCTCTGCTGTAAGGACAGCACCCCAAAAAGCCCTTTTTAGGGCTATAACTTCAGTCATTTTTTTTTTTATTATTTGTAATTGTATTTGCATTTGCCTGGCTTTCAGCCTGTGTGTGAGGCTCACAGCATATACTGTGATTAGTGCCACCACTGATATCTGCTTAACAATAGTGTAAATTTAACCAACAAAACTTTTAAATCATTTTGCTAGAGTAATCTAATTTCATTTTCTATAAGGCCTGTGTCTCAGGCTCACACAGCATATACTGTGGTTAATTGCTCTGTGCCAGCCACCACTCATATCTGCTTAACATTAGTGTAAATTTAAACAACAAAACTTTTAAATCATTTTGCTAGCGTAATCTAATTTCATTTTCTATCAGGCCTGTGTGTCAGGCTTACACAACATATACAGGGAGTGCAGAATTATTAGGCAAATGAGTATTTTGACCACATCATCCTCTTTATGCATGTTGTCTTACTCCAAGCTGTATAGGCTTGAAAGCCTACTACCAATTAAGCATATTAGGTGATGTGCATCTCTGTAATGAGAAGGGGTGTGGTCTAATGACATCAACACCCTATATCAGGTGTGCATAATTATTAGGCAACTTCCTTTCCTTTGACAAAATGGGTCAAAAGAAGGACTTGACAGGCTCAGAAAAGTCAAAAATAGTGAGATATCTTGCAGAAGGATGCAGCACTCTTAAAATTGCAAAGCTTCTGAAGCGTGATCATCGAACAATCAAGCGTTTCATTCAAAATAGTCAACAGGGTCACAAGAAGCGTGTGGAAAAATCAAGGCACAAAATAACTACCCATGAACTGAGAAAAGTCAAGCGTGCAGCTGCCAAGATGCCACTTGCCACCAGTTTGGCCATATTTCAGAGCTGCAACATCACTGGAGTGCCCAAAAGCACAAGGTGTGCAATACTCAGAGACATGGCCAAGGTAAGAAAGGCTGAAAGACGACCACCACTGAACAAGACACACAAGCTGAAACGTCAAGACTGGGCAAAGAAATATCTCAAGACTGATTTTTCTAAGGTTTTATGGACTGATGAAATGAGAGGGAGTCTTGATGGGCCAGATGGATGGGCCCGTGGCTGGATTGGTAAAGGGCAGAGAGCTCCAGTCCAACTCAGACGCCAGCAAGGTGGAGGTGGAGTACTGGTTTGGGCTGGTATCATCAAAGATGAGCTTGTGGGGCCTTTTCGGGTTGAGGATGGAGTCAAGCTCAACTCCCAGTCCTACTGCCAGTTTCTGGAAGACACCTTCTTCAAGCAGTGGTACAGGAAGAAGTCTGCATCCTTCAAGAAAAAACATGATTTTCAGGCAGGACAATGCTCCATCACACGCGTCCAAGTACTCCACAGCGTGGCTGGCAAGAAAGGGTATAAAAGAAGAAAATCTAATGACATGGCCTCCTTGTTCACCTGATCTGAACCCCATTGAGAACCTGTGGTCCATCATCAAATGTGAGATTTACAAGGAGGGAAAACAGTACACCTATCTGAACAGTGTCTGGGAGGCTGTGGTTGCTGCTGCATGCAATGTTGATGGTGAACAGATCAAAACACTGACAGAATCCATGGATGGCAGGCTTTTGAGTGTCCTTGCAAAGAAAGGTGGCTATATTGGTCACTGATTTGTTTTTGTTTTGTTTTTGAATGTCAGAAATGTATATTTGTGAATGTTGAGATGTTATATTGGTTTCACTAGTAAAAATAAATAATTGAAATGAGTATATATTTGTTTTTTGTTAAGTTGCCTAATAATTATGCACAGTAATAGTAACCTGCACACACAGATATCCCCCTAAAATAGCTAAAACTAAAAACAAACTAAAAACTACTTCCAAAAATATTCAGCTTTGATATTAATGAGTTTTTTGGGTTCATTGAGAACATGGTTGTTGTTCAATAATAAAATTAATCCTCAAAAATACAACTTGCCTAATAATTCTGCACTCCCTGTACTGTGGTTAATTGCTGTGCCAGCCACCACTCATGTCTGCTTAACATTATTGTAAATTTTAAAAAAAAAACTTTTAAATCATTTTGCTAGTGTAATCTAATTTCATTTTCCATCAGGCCTGTGTGTCAGGCCCACATCATATAGTGTGATTAATAGCTCTTTTTTCCACCACTTATATCTGGTGTAACATTAGTGTAAATTTTTTAAAAAAATTATTTTTTACATTAGTCCTCTTCTAGTGTTATTTAATTTTAGTTGCCAGGCCAGCCTGGCTACCATTAGTCCCAGCTTGTGTGTCAGGCTGCCAGCATATACTGTGCCTACTTCCATCCTTAGTGCCAGTCCACCACTCCTATCTGGTGTAACATTAGTTTACATTTTGTAAAATAAAACTTTTACATCAGTCTTCTAGTGTTATTTAATTTTAGTTGCCAGGCCAGCCTGCCACTAGTGCCAGCCTGTGTGTCAGGCTGCCAGCACATACTGTGCCTACTTCTATCCTGAGTGCCATCACTCCTATCTGTTGTAACATTAGTGTAACTTTAAAAAAAAAAAACTTTTCCATCAGTCTGATATTGTTATTTAATTGCAGTTGCCTGTCTGCCAGCGTGTGTGCCAGGCCCACTTTCCAACTAGTGCCACGAATCATATTTGTTATAACAGTAGTGTAAATATTTTAAATAAAAACTTTATTGACTGAGAAACATCAGTCATCTAGTGTAATCTAATTGCAGTTGCCTGTCTGCCAGCGTGTGTGCCAGGCCCACTTGCCAACTAGTGCCACCAATCATATTTGTTATAACAGTATTGTAAATATTTAAAATAAAAACTTTTTGACTGAGAAACATCAGTCATCTAGTGTAATCTAATTGCAGTTGCCTGTCTGCCAGCGTGTGTGCCAGGCCCACTTGCCAACTAGTGCCACCAATCATATTTGTTATAACAGTATTGTAAATATTTAAAATAAAAACTTTTTGACTGAGAAACATCAGTCATCTAGTGTAATCTAATTGCAGTTGCCTTCCTCCCAGCATGTGTGCCAGGCCCACTTGCCAACTAGTGCCACCAATCATATTTGTTATAACAGTAGTGTAAATATTTAAAAAAAAATATTTTTTGACTGAGAAACATCAGTCATCTAGTGTAATCTAATTGCCGTTGCCTGTCTGCCAGCGTGTGTGCCAGGCCCACTTGCCAACTAGTGCCACCAATCATATTTGTTATAACAGTATTGTAAATATTTAAAATAAAAACTTTTTGACTGAGAAACATCAGTCTGCTAGTGCAATTGAATTGCAGTTGCCTGCCTGCCAGCGTGTGTGCCAGGCCCACTTGCCAACTAGTGCCACCAATCATATTTGTTATAACAGTATTGTAAATATTTAAAATAAAAACTTTATTGACTGAGAAACATCAGTCATCTAGTGTAATCTAATTGCAGTTGCCTGTCTGCCAGCGTGTGTGCCAGGCCCACTTGCCAACTAGTGCCACCAATCATATTTGTTATAACAGTATTGTAAATATTTAAAATAAAAACTTTTTGACTGAGAAACATCAGTCATCTAGTGTAATCTAATTGCAGTTGCCTTCCTCCCAGCATGTGTGCCAGGCCCACTTGCCAACTAGTGCCACCAATCATATTTGTTATAACAGTAGTGTAAATATTTAAAAAAAATATTTTTTGACTGTGAAACATCAGTCTGCTAGTGCAATTGAATTGCAGTTGCCTGCCTGCCAGCGTGCGTGCCAGGCCCACTTGCCAACTAATGCCACCAATCATATTTGTTATAACCGTATTGTAAATATTTAAAATAAAAACTTTTTTGACTGAGAAACATCAGTCATCTAGTGTAATCTAATTGCAGTTACCTGCCTGCCAGCGTGTGTGCCAGGCCCACTTGCCAACTAGTGCCACCAATCATATTTGTTATAACAGTATTGTAAATATTTAAAATAAAAACTTTTTTGACTGAGAAACATCAGTCATCTAGTGTAATCTAATTACAGTTGCCTTCCTCCCAGCGTGTGTGCCAGGCCCACTTGCCAACTAGTGCCACCAATCATATTTGTTATAACAGTAGAGTAAATATTTAAAAAAAATATTTTTTGACTGTGAAACATCAGTCTGCTAGTGTAATTTAATTGAAGTTGCCTTCAATGTATCTTTCTATCTATCTATCTATCTATCTATCTATCTATCTATCTATCAAATCTATCTATCTTGTGGTTGTGCAAATGGACTGTTTGCGGTTGTTTGTGGTGCGTTACACGGGGAATTTGGTCTGTCACTGTGAAGCGGGCATAACCCTTACACTACCTGATCGATACAACATCATACCGGATGTTTTAAAGCACGTTATTCCAAACAATTTAGGAACGTTAGGTGATTTAGGCCCTTTATGGGTTAAAACCAGACTGCATCAACTATGTAATTTTCCGTGGGAGTTTTGCCATGGATCCCCCTCCGGCATGCCACAGTCCAGGTGTTAGTCCCCTTGAAACAACTTTTCCATCACTATTGTGGCCAGAAAGAGTCCTTGTGGGTTTTAAAGTTCACATGCCTATTGAAGTCAATGGCGGTTCGCCCAGTTTGCCGGTTCGCGAACATTTGCGGATGTTCGAGTCCGCCGTTTGCGATCCTAAATTTTTAGGTTTGCGACATCACTACATGCTCTATCTGAATCATGCAACTTAAATTTTAACTTTCCTATCCCTTTAACATATCCATTGATTGTAAAGAAATACATATGATACTCTGATTACATGTTATATTCGCAATTATTCCTGCTCAGAATAATAATACTAATAATACATTTACAATATATACATATAGTGGTATAAATAAACACAGAGATATGACATGACCTAGGGACATGTTAATATGTTTGCAAAAGATTTCTGACATAACACACATACATATATATATATATATATATATATATATATATATATTGTTACAGTTTGGGAAATTGCTTATGTTATAGTTCCATTTCAATGTATATATTGTATGTATGTATGTATGAACATATTTATGTATTGGTATAATATTCTAGCCATGAGAAATATAGAGGCTGTCTATTTTACTATGCCCTATTTCAGTTACAAAAACCTCAAAGAAGGTCAGGGATGGTAAACAAGGGAGTTATTTCCCCAGGCTTCCTCCCATTCAATAGAGTCACCAAATGTTTATATGTAAATAGGAGTCTTTCATGTACCTGTTGGGGTGTGGATGGTAAATAACAGGTTATCATGGACAAAAGAACATCTGACCTTACAATCAGAACAGCTGTCCAAGCCATATGATTTATAGCTATCCACCCCCTACAATAGCCCCTATTTACATGTAAACAGCTAGGACCAATGGTGTTCAGTTTTCCAAATATGGTGAGAAGCGGGAAAAATTGAGCCAATTAAAATCAGAAGTAATACTATCAGATGGGGATGGTTTTAATATATAGAACAAGATTTAGTCAGTAGAGTTAGTCAGGAGTCAGAAGGAGAAGACAGAGGGGAGGATGAAGACAGGAAGCTAGCAGAAACATCCATACTGTCCTAGACAACCCTATTACAACATCTGAATAAGGTACCTGTATCATGTATGTTTGTATAAGTGTATATTTGTCTTGTATGTAAATGTTAATTGTTATTGTCTTTAGGCCTATGCATTGAATATTGTGTCATTTTATGTTTTTTAGCTGATCTAATAAATAATTGTGTATTTTGAAACCAACAGTAATTTTAAGAGTCTTATTACATTGAGTTATTTATCATTTTCTCATCTATATGTGTATTTATGCAATATTTTAGGCTAGAACCTAGTTAATTCTGCCTATTAATATAATATAAAAAAATATCTAATCCCATAGCTACAATTTGTACATTGTAAACCCCTTCTTAGCTAAATAATAAGCCAGATTTCATATAGTTTATGTCTTGCATGGTCAAGAAAACATAAAAAATATATATATATATATATATATATATATATATATATATATATATATATATATATATATATATATATATATATATATATATATATATATATCTGGATTAGTTAGAATTAAATTGTTAATTCCTCAATGAGCCATAAAAAGCTGTGTAAATAAACAAATAAACAGATATTTTTTTGGACGTAGTTATCTTGTCACTCTGGGATGAAATCAGAAAATATTGCATAAATATACATATATATATATATATATATATATATATATATATATATATATATATATATATATATATATATATATATATATATATATGCACTTTACAAGTCAGATTAAGGAACTAAAATTCCTCATATTAAATAACCTTTAAGACTAAATATTATATTTGTACTCTAAATTATTACTTTTAAGAGTTTGCGAACCACTTCAGGTAATAGAAATTTACGTCTCCATAAAGATATTTTATCCGGCATATACGTTTTACACGTATGGTGAGGCTATTAGCAGTGTTCAGGCTGAGGCAGCCACCAGCAATAACTGAATTATAGTATATTCTGTTTATTGAGCTAGTAGGAATACCTTGTTGGAACGTTTACTTCTATTCAAAGAATCCTCATCATTTGAAACAAATATAGTTTAACTGTTGGTATTCATTTACAACAATTTCTAGCTATGGTTCTGACCATAGAAGATTATTAGGCGAGTCCAGGCTGCTCCAGCCGTTCAACAGTCATAAAACCACATTTATTCAATGCCATAAAATAAGCTTTTTTCTGGCATCATTTTGAACTAGAATATCCTTGAAAAGAAAGGATTACATTTGAAATAAATATTGTTGCCGGCTAAGTAAAGGGAAGCTTTGTTTTATTAATATTGAAAAGGTTTCCCTCTATTAACTTGTCTTGCCTTTGTTTTGTTTTGATTTTTGTTTTGTTTGGGCAATTAATGGCATTACAAGTAGTAAATAATTAAGGGAATCTTTATTTTTATTTTGTATTTTGTATGATTTTTTTTTTAACTTTATTATCATTTTTTTTTTTTTTTTTTGTTTTTTCTTCCAAGATGGCTACAGTATCTGCATTAGAAGGTTTTGTAGCTACTTACATCACAAGTCACAAAAGTAAAGATTTTGCTTGTGATGTTCATGAAAAAGAGAATCCTTGGAAATATGTCCTGGATTTATTTGAAAAAGAGATGACTTTCTCTAAAAAAAGTAAAAAATTAAAGGGCAGAGCAGTAGCAAGTATGTTTGCTGCATGCTTGGCAATGAATGCCAAAATAGAAGTTTTAAATGACGCCCTTCACAATTCTTTGAACAAATTTTTGAACCTGACATATTAACAAATGATTTACAGAGCAACAGATTGGTGGAAATCATGGATACAATTAATGGTTTTAAAGAAAAACAGTATTGTTATGATCCACAATGTAAACCTGTTTTTCCTCATTTCTTAGAAAAACAGAGGTACACTTGGAGTTTGGATAGATCCCATGGTTACCCAAAATCATATGCAAAATGGTTACATGATCTAAGTCTATTTTCTACAAAGAATGTTTTTCAGCTCCAACCCAACACGTGTAAAGAAGAGAAGCATGGAGGAATCTTTCTTACAGGGATAGGTGGTATTTTAACAGCAATGGTGAGTATAATTGTATTACCATTGTTCTTGGGACTACTACAGCCTTTAATTAGTTCTAAACAAACATTGTGCCCACGGGGGGGGGGAGATGTCTTTCAGGGAAGTTTCCTCCTGTCTGTGCACTTGTTTGTTAAATTGTTAAACAGTTAAAATAGGGTGTGCCTACCTTAGAATAGAATTACCTATTGGTGGTCCTGAGGCACATTCACCCTTTGTCTCCCAGCAAGTTTACAAAATGTTCTTCCTGTTTATCTTTAATTTGGAAATATCTCACTCCATTGTTTGTTTCAGCAGACCATCCCTAGTGCAATTGTTTGTTTTTGTCACAGACCTGAGATCAAAATGGCATGTTTCAAGCACATTTGCCAGTTGTATTACCCCTAGGAAAAATAATCTTAAATGATTTTAACAATATTATGTGCTCAAAATATTTTGGATTGCTTTAGAGCACTATTATAAAATTGAAGAGAGGGATGTCCAAGAGATGTTTCCAAAATGTAAATAATAGTTTTTAAATTAGAAAAGTAATTACGTTTGTTTTGTTTGTTTTTCCTAGAAAAATCCAAAACCAGTGATGGATATCTGTAAATGCTTCCTCAGAATCCCAACAGCTGAGCAGAAATGCAGAAACAACATTTCCACTGATATTTCATTAACACAGAAGGCTCCAATGAAGAATACAATTATTAGTGTTTAATTATGATTGTTATTATTATTACAAATAATGCAACCCATACCACTATTAATATTTATTAATACAAGATAATTTAAATTACCATCAAGTTTTTCATAACAAGAGCTTTCATATAGTTATTGTACTTATATTCTATGCCTGTTAATAATAATTTGTATCACAATTAATGGTCATTCTTTGGATAGACTTAGTAACCAAAGAAAAAGCAGCATTGCAGCATGTTATCACTGAAAGTTGTATATATGTGTATCTTAATTTAGTTTTTAAATATGTTATGATAAATTGTAATTCAGAGACCTACTTTATCATGCAGAACTTCCATTCAATCTAAATAATTAACAGAAGCTCAATACCTCCATATAGGATGGTATCCCTTTCTCATTAAAATCCAAACATTAACTACATTTCTTTTGCTCTTTATTATTAAAGCCTGAGGAAAAGATTAATTATAAATTAGTATTTATCCATAAATCCTAATGATTAATTATATGTATTTATTAAAACAAAGTGGGATTCCAGTTTTAATACCATCTCTATAAGGTATTGAGGTTCTGATAGAAATGTGTCTTACCCAGTACATTTATGACCTTAAAAACATCATGAATACCATGATATACAATAATATACATTATAGGTGTTAGACCATTTTAGAGAAGTCAGGTAGACATCTGGTTTAAAGTGTATTATAGACATATTGACATAGAATGAGCAACGCTTTTGTTTTAATACTTAGTGTAGAAGGTGTAGGGAATTCTTTTTGTTTTATTTTTTGTTTTGTTTATATGTTGGTTAATATTTTAATCTGAGTAACATAAATATGTTGATTTTTCAGTTATAACCTATATGGTTTTGTGTTCAAACCTATCAGGTGTGAGATGAATGCCAAAAGAGAATATAATTCTCAGGAGAATAATGGCAGTATTTGCCTCTCCAAGATTTGGGATACCAACACCACTGTCAATAGCTTTGATTATGCCAAGTAAGTTTTTTTTTTAACTACCGAACATGTGCTGTCTAGATCTGGGACTTCTCTGCTGATGATATTACTTCAAGACAGAAAATAACATCCCAGAGACAGAAGGAAGATGGAAGATTCAAGATCCTGTCACAACCTATCACAAAGACACTACCAACATCCCTGAAGGAAGGATAGTGCAGTTATGCAAGTGGATCATCAAAAGGGGTACATTCATGTTACAGAGCCAGGGACTCATGTCATTTCACGGTGGCTACAGTATTAGAAGAAACCACAACAGGTTCCTGTTTTCACAACATAACTCCTGAGCTCAACACCCTTTACTTGCATGTGCATATACTAAGGAAATGGACTTGTGGCGCTGCAAGGTGATAGTTTATGAAAATGTCAACACTTATCTAGCAGGTCCCTGTGGCAAAAGAAAAGGAAAAGTGTTCCATTAATACGAAAGTGTATACGTGCCTTTGCCCTCATAACAAACATTTGTACAAGAGGCAGGGCCGGATTTCCCATTAGGCACAGTAGGCATGTGCCTACAGATGCCTTGCAGTGAGGGGCGCCTGCCTGTCAGTAATACTGAGGGCATTCATTTTAGTAAGAATTGTGCTGCAAGGTGCTTACAGAGTCGAGTGTTTCATTGGGAATATGTTACAGCAGTTGAGGGAGCCATGCATGTTTAGTTTCACTTTTATTTTATGTACTTCTGTTGCCTCACACAGCCAAGCTCCATGCTGATCTGTAGCAGACACTTTTTGTTGAGGAATGAAAGCTTCAAAACAAGGCTTCTAATGCTGCCTAGAATGACAACATAACAAGCAGAGCACTTTAACCACTTGGCTACCAGAGAGGGTTGCAGTGTATTCACTTGTTATGTGCTGTAGGGCATTTTTATAGCCAGGGGGTTAAATTCTGCTTCAATATGAATGTTTTTGTTCTATAAAGGCCTTGGAGGTTATGTGGGACTAGCTGCTCTGCTCTTTATTACAAGCTGCCAATTGTGATTTACAGCCTTTAGGGCACTTTGACAACAAAGTATGTAGACTGTAAGGCTGTAAAATGTCTATGTGTGTAAACCACTCACATGGCATATTTGTTTGTATGTATGTATATGTATGTGTGTGTATATATATATATATATATATATATATATATATACACACACATCACATTAAAAATTGTTAATCTGTTCTTCAAGTATGTGTGGTATTTTTGTATTGTGGTAAATTGAATTTCTAATTTTAAACACATTTGTTGACCCCTGGATTACATATAATCTACAACATTCCATGTTTTCCTTTGAGAGCAACATCATATTATATTTACATTTTAGAACAAAATAAATGTAACATCTGTGTGTATTTGTTCCAAAAATATCAGAGTTCACAAGATTTTTTTCATGTAGTGGAAAAAATGCCTACATTTTATGTTTTCTTCCACTGGCTGCACAGGTTGTTGATGAGCTTGCATGCTGCTAGTTTTAATATTGCTATTGTTTACACAAAACTGTGTTTAACTCCAACAAAATGTTAAGCACATAGTCAAAGTCATCTCCAGAAAAGCAATACACTAATGGCATGTCAATAAACATGTCCTATGAGCCCATCTGGGTCTGCACAGATGTGTATTGCTGTCTCAGAACTGACATTGACTATGTGTTTAACTCTTTTGCAAGAGGCTAACACACTTCTGTGCAAGCACTAGTGCAATATTAAAATGCCCTAGCAAACTGACACATTTTATGTCCCTTTAAATAGGGTTTTCTTTAGAATATTTTGCATTAAAAGTTTAACATAATTTGTTTTTGTTATACATAATAGAAATTGTATGGCCATTTGAGTCAAGTGAATATTGATTTTTGGTGTAGCTTCCATTACAACAAATATTGCAATTGGTGTGTGTATTTGTGTATCTCCATAAAAGGGAAAATGTAATTTTACATCTAATATTTATTTTTAGTTGTCCTAAATAATAATAAAAAAAGTCCTCAATTTTTTCCACTTTTTTTTTTGTTTGGGGGGGGGGGTAGGTTAGGGGGTGCTTCAGGTTTTTGTGCCTACAGGCACCTGAGATGTAAATCTGGCCCTGACAAGAAGGTGTCACTTCAGTTTCAAGACTTACAAAATGGACTGTACAGATCTTGTCTTACATAAGGATACCAAGCTTCCAGATGCCAGCACCAGTGTCAAATAGCATAATTAATGCTATTGGCTAGTCGTGTTAATCTTTGCTAAATTAAACTTCATCTCACGGAACACATTACCATGGGTTATAGCATGATACTGTATATAATACTTTGTAGTAATGCATAGGTTGTCTAGTAAGGGTCTGATCATGGGAGAAATACATAAGCAAGATACATAATGTGTGGCCATTGGCTAAAGCTTTCAAGGCCACAAAGCGGGGGACTGTTACAGTTTGGGAAATTGCTTATGTTATAGTTCCATTTCAATGTATATATTGTATGTATGTATGTATGAACATATTTATGTATTGGTATAATATTCTAGCCATGAGAAATATACAGGCTGTCTATTTTACTATGCCCTATTTCAGTTACAAAAATCTCAAAGAAGGTCAGAGATGGTAAACAAGGGAGTTATTTCCCCAGGCTTCCTCCCTTTCAATAGAGTCACCAAATTTTTATATGTAAATAGGAGTCTTTCATGTACTTGTTGGGGTGTGGATGGTAAATAACAGGTTATCATGGACAAAAGAACATCTGACCTTACAATCAGAACAGCTGTCCAAGCCATATGATTTATAGCTATCCACCCCCTACAATAGCCCCTATTTACATGTAAACAGCTAGGACCAATGGTGTTCAGTTTTCCAAATATGGTGAGAAGCGGGAAAAATTGAGCCAATTAAAATCAGAAGTAATACTAGCAGATGGGGATGGTTTTAATATATAGAACAAGATTTAGTCAGTAGAGTTAGTCAGGAGTCAGAAGGAGAAGAGAGAGGGGAGGATGAAGACAGGAAGCTAGCAGAAACATCCATACTGTCCTAGACAACCCTATTACAACATCTGAATAAGGTACCTGTATCATGTATGTTTGTATAAGTGTATATTTGTCTTGTAAGTAAATGTTAATTGTTATTGTCTTTAGGCCTATGCATTGAATATTGTGTCATTTTATGTTTTTTAGCTGATCTAATAAATAATTGTGTATTTTGAAACCAACAGTAATTTTAAGAGTCTTATTACATTGGGTTATTTATCATTTTCTCATCTATATGTGTATTTATGCAATATTTTATACTAGAACCTAGTTAATTCTGTCTATTAATATAATATAAAATATAAAAATCTAATCCCATAGCTACAATTTCTAACATTGTAAACCCCTTTTTAGCTAAATAATAAGCCATATGTCATATAGTTTATGTCTTGCATGGTCAAGAAAACATAACATATATATATCTGGATTAGTTAGAATTTAATTGTTAATTCCTCAATGAGCCATAAAAAGCCTTTTAAATAAACAGATATTTTTTTGGACGTAGTTATCTTGTCACTCTGGGATGAAATCAGAAAATATTGCATAAATATACATATATATATATTACTTTTAAGAATATATTTATATACAAATATGTGCAAGGATATATGTACAAATTCTAGCATTAATAATAATTTAAAGAATAAATAAAAAATATGACTCCTAGAAATACAAATACACATTAATTTCTTTGAAAGTATCATATAACAAATCAATATAAAAATAATTTTATAGGAAATATTGTTTATTGAGGTATAAATCAATCTATTTCTTGGAAATTAACAGATGAAAAATAAAAGATTAGCTTTAGAGAAATGTGCTTGTTCATGGGCAGTAATGAAATGGTATAAATAAAGTTGGGAAAAACCTGAATAACCACAACATTGATGACTGTTAGTTAACACCAGTCCGATGCTCTTCGCACCGTACTTGACGCGCATGTTTTTTATGGCTTTTTTTATAAATAAGGAGATCGTATTCAGGTCCGCGACAGCGATGTCTGTTGAGCGTATTGACACCAGCGAATACAACATAGTTGACACTTTGATAAATAGGCCCCTTTGTGCTTTATTTTACTTTAGACTTCAGATTACATTTTATTAAATTTAAACATTCCACTTACTTTTTTATTTTTATATAGCAGTGTATGTTTCATTGTAATTTTACAAATTCTGGTTATGTGTTGACAGTTTCTGTGTAATTTTAACAATTAGGATCATACTTTGTATATTCATGTGTATATTTCACAAATTACATTGCACTTTGTATTTCTTCTACTTAAAACAAAGCTGAAAAACTTTATTACTTTATATGCACCCAATAAGCAAATATCCTCAAGACTTTAGAGAAATTATAGTGCAGAATTCACAGGGGCTGAACTCATGGAATTTTATAAGAAAATGGGCCAAACCTAGAAATATTTTAACAACAAGGATGGGGAAAAAGGGACAAGAAAGGGATTAAATAGCACTCTTTGCTATTACTAAAGTAACTATATCAGCTCATAACAAGTGTAAATAAAGTCCCTTTAAAAATTAAACTTTAATATTAAAATTGCAAGACAGGGTGTGTGAACTACCCTAAATTGCAGTGTACACCAATACCCGTAACCTCTAAAAACAAAGATAATAATAATAATAGACTAGAACCGCTGTATACTATCCCCCTGTATTCCTGTCCGATAGCTGGAATCATTGGCTTCAGGTGCCAGGGATAGTAAAATCAGCGGTCTAGCTAAATATAAGCACAAACGCGCTTCGGCCTTTAACACGGGCCTTTTTCAATGTGTATCTTGTAATCGTGACAGACAAACCGATTGCCGAAGACTTAGGACTTTTAAATTGTGCACTGCCGAAATTGGACCAATCAGAAAGCAGAATCCAGTTACGCCTCCACGATAGCCTATCAGAATAATTCTACCTCCAAGCTTTAGAGGTGTGCTCAGTTTTAGGTAGATTGTATCCAATACAATGTGCTAAGCTGTTTAGCCAGTGATTGCTTACTTAGAAACCACGCCTTTATGCTTCTAACCTTTCATTGGGAGCAATATTTGTGGGCGTTTGTTGTACTAAGAATTAGGTTTACTACTGGCGATATTACTAATACAATCTGCAGCGCTCATAATAAGTACTTTGTGGATATGGACCTCATGCACCTCATATTTTAAACTTTTTGGAAAGTTTAAAACTATGACATGCACCCTGAATATAGTGCATTTACCCTATGACCAATATCTCAGCATTAATAATAACAATAGAATGAGCTTTGACTCAGTATGTTATAAACTTGCATAAATGGGATTAGACGTATATGGAGGATAATATGTCACTATAGTTATGACTTGTGACAATAGGAATCAGTTATAGCATTATGTAACTTGTATTGAAAAATTCCCTTTCGTAACCCAAACGGTACATGATCTAAGGGTAAATTGATTCTATGTATGTTAAGTTATATACAATATGAGGTGCATGACATGCAATGTAATTTGTAAACAATATACAAAAATATACTAAGCATAATCCTTATTTGTTAAATAAAACAAAAACTTTAGAAATATAATCATAATATATAAAATCACTGCTGGATTTAAATCTAAATGTTTTAAAATATGAAATAGAAAGCTCAAAACTGAAATGTAATAATACTGATAGAGGTCTATTTATGTAGGTGTGGACAGACGTGATCAGCTATAGCGAATCATGTCCGCTGCACATCGATAAATGCCGACAACATACGCTGTCAGCATTTATCATTGCCCCAGCAGTTCTGGTGAACTGCTGGTGCAATACCGCTCCCTGCAGAGTCACAGCCAATCGACCGCTAGCAATGGGTGACAATCAACTCAATCTTATTCAATCGGGCTGATAGCTGTCCGCTACCTCAGAGGTGGCGGACGAGTTAAGGAGCAGCTGTTTTAGGACCGCTGCTTCTTAAAGGGACACTGAACCTAAATTTTTTCTTTCGTGATTCAGATAGAGCATGCAATTTTAAGCAACTTTCTATTTTGCTCCTATTTTCATTTTTTCTTTGTTCTCTTGATTTATATATATATGCCTTCTTTATTTGAAAAAGAAGGCATATAAGCATTTTTTTGTTCAGTACTCTGGACAGCACTTTTTTATTGGTTGATGAATTTATCCACCAATCAGCAAGGACAACCCAGGTTGTTCACCAAAAATGGGCCGGAATTTAAACTTACATTCTTGCATTTCAAATAAAGATACCATGAGAAAAAAGTAAATGCTCTATCTGAATCACAAAAGAAAAAAAATTGGGTTCAGTGTCCCTTTAACTTCCGCTTCAAACGGAACTGAAGCGGAGAGGGTTGGAAGCAGCGTCATAAATAGACCCCATAGTGTCCAGATCAAAGGTAAAAATGAGGTGCTCCAGGATACAGCGATTTCTTGTTGAAAAACTTTTATTGCAGATAAAATCTTTTTCTCCCAATAGTGATAAAGCTTGAATCTGCAATAAAAGTTTTTCAACAAGAATTCACTGTATCCTGGTGCACCTCATTTTTACCTTTGATCAGAATTCTTGGAACAGAGGTTGCACAGTTTTTTACAGTGTTTGTTCCTTGAAAGGCTATACCGGTCTCCCCCTCCAGCTGCCGAAGAGTCTACAACCCCCGCTGGGAGGAAGTTTTTGTGAACCGGATGTAGACAGAGTGACGTCACACGCCAACAGAGAGGAAAGTGTACAAGCAACTGGAGCGGTTGACAGCGGTGACAATTGCCGGACCGGTTTTGCATGCATATGATATGCTTACTTAAGGTTAGTGGGTTATACTAACACCTCTGTGGGTTTGGCTTTGTGTGTTCCCTTGGAAGCAATTGGAGACAAGGGAGGTGAGCGGTATAGCAGTTTAGGCTACAGATCCATGCCCTAGTAGGACACCATCTTAATTGTGTTCCAACATTGACTGTGTTTAAAATACATATATTTGTGGATATAGGTGCCGACATAAACTGACAATTACTCCCATAGTGTCCAGTCTGAAGTAAGAAATTGGCATGTTTTTAAACTTGAACATTATTCCTAATACAAATTAAATTATGCTGTTTTCAGGGCACTGTACCTTAAATACACTGTAATTTTTGTTTGCATAGCTTTTGCTTTCAGAATAATTAATATTTTGAGTATTTTGGTCAAAGCTCACCACCTTTCAATTTGCAAGAAAAAACTATGAGAACTGTAGTGTGAAAATGTTTATAGAATTATGCTGGTATTTTAGAGAAAATGTCATACATACACATGCATAAAACACCTATGTTTAGCCCATTTTACAAAAAAAAAAACAATTAAGCTTTGTATTTTGTACTATGAATTTCTTTGGTTTTTTTTGTACATCCAGTGTACTTAAATTACAATTTGCCCTGTGCACATTTCATACAATTTATTCCTATGTAATTTACATACAAATTTTACATTTTTGATAAAATACAATTTTTGGTGAACAATTTTGTTACGATTTTTGATGCACCTTAATAATACAATTTCTTCCTGCATTTTTTGGTGTGTGAATGATTCAGTTATTCATTTGTATTATTTTAAATAGCAACATTTATTATGCCCTTTTGTAATGTATGAAAACACAGTATACGCCCCTTACCTCAGGGTAAACATTGGCTTTTTCTAATTTCACCAGCGAGATAGAAGGGCTGGCAGGCATTCTTATAGAATCTCACCAGTCCAGAGAACTTTATAGAATTGAGCCCTTAGAGTCTTACATAGCAATATACTACTAAAAAAAAAAAAGAATTAATCTATGGAAGAATTATAACAGTCCTTATAGCTCTCCAATTGCTATCATGATCAGTAAAAGTTGTACTAATTTAAAATGTAATATTGGATTTATCTTGTTGGAGAGTTGGAACCAAGCTTTAAGAAGATGCATTACAGATAGAAGTAAGGAATATGCCAAAGTCATCACCAGATTAACAGAACAAATTATCAACCACCAAGGAATATCCAGAAGAACAGTCAGCAGTCATTTCAAAGTTCAGTTCCAGAGTATCAATCAGGAAACAGACATCACAGCAGGAGGAGAAGTCAAAAGGATAGTCAGAAGCTCTGTCCCTTTAGTCAACTATTTCTCAGTCTACAGTTCAGGGTTAAGGCTTGGAGCATGAACCAGGATGTAAGCAGGGGTCAAAACAAGGAAAGAATATCAAGGACAAAAATGCCAGACCTTCCATAAGAATAACAAAGCATTAAATTACAGTAGCCTTTTAACACTTCCTACGTTCTGCAGCAGGGTCACGTATAGTGCAAAGGGCGCAATAATCTATACCTTTATCACAGGTCACACAATTTGTATAAATAACACAGGAAGTATTAAGACCTTGTGTGCTAAACGTATGCACAGTCCACCCCATGCTGTCAACTGCACTAACCCCTTCCATTTAGCACAGCCCCAGGCTCTAGTAGCACGCAAAGCTCCCCCCATTAGCGGGACCTCACATCTTCATCCCGCTTCCCATCTTTGCAAAATTGTGGCTCCTACTGGGCTCAGGTAAGGAGATGAGAACCTAACACACTAAAGCTAGACTGAAGAGTTGCCATATTACTGTGGACTTGAACTGTTTTGTATTCTCACATACTCAGAATCACTCATTATTGTTATTTATGCTTGCTGTCATTCACCTGGCTTTTAGCATTTAATATTTGGAGGACCCATTAAAAACCTTAGAAATTATGGAGCCTCTAACAATAACACTGTTTAACTTAGACTTCTTCTACTTATGGTAAAATGTCTAATATGGCTGGTATACTTAAAGGGACAGTCTAGTCCAAAATAAACTTTCATGATTCAAATAGGGCATGTAATTTTAAACAATTTTCCAATTTACTTTTATCACCAATTTTGCTTTGTTCTCTTGGTATTCTTAGTTGAAAGCTTAACCTAGGAGGTTCCTATGCACATTTCTTAGACCTTGAAGGCCACCTCTTTTCAGAATGCATTTTAACAGTTTTTCACCACTAAAGGGTGTTAGTTCATGTGTTTCATATAGATAACACTGTGCTCATGCACGTGAAGTTATCTGGGAGCAGGCACTGATTGGTAAACTGCAAGTCTGTCAAAAGAACTTAAATAAAGGGGCAGTTTGCAGAGGTTTAGATACAAGATAATCACAGAGGTTAAAAGTATATTAATATAACTTTGTTGGTTATGCAAAACTGGGGAATGGGTAATAAAGGGATTATCTATCTTTTAAAACAATAAAAATTCTGGTGTAGACTGTCCCTTTAACTTAGAGCTTCACTATATTATTTATTTGAGCATGCTCCATAGCTTATGAACATTGTTTTATATTCTTTAAAAAAAAGGAATATTTATCAGATTATTTTTGTGAGCTCCAACTTGCTTTTTGGTAATTTACAAAAAAAAAAAGACAGTGACAAATATTCCAGAATGTTTTTAAATGTTTACAATACAATTTGAATTTGTATACTACCATTGAGTAGTTTATGATCAATCTTTCTTGGGTTACTCTAAAGATGGTAATATTTGTATACATTATATAATGAAAGAAGTACCTTTATTGGTTTTGTTTAGAAATAATAACTAGGGTCGGCGGAGCCAGATTAGGGGGGCAGAGCCAGTTTAAGACCTGAGCGGTTGCACATCTTAACAGCTCCAGCTATTCTACATATAAAACATACATTTAGCGACTGCTTGGGTCCATATACTTTATTGCAAACCAGCATTCATCCATATTGAAGTTACAAGGAACTAAAACAGGAGAGCGTGTTTGTTCCTGAACGAAGCCTTAGTCTATTGAACTGCCGTGCTGTGCTGACTGTAAAGCAGCGGCCATTTTCCCGAACACGTGGGGAGCAACTAGAGGACACAGCTTACTATTTTGTGGATTGGCAGCTAATGCAAACTTATTATATGACATCGATGGCATACATACTAAGAGAACTGAGCAAGCTTTTGGACAGCTATCAAACCGCTTTCGAGAGGCGGTTCGCCAAGCTGAAGCGAATTTCACAAACCCCGGTACCCATTTTTATACCTCCACAGCTACTTGGGTAGAATGCGGTGCCTTAGGGCCCCAGCGCCCGTCATCCACTCCTTGTGCACTACAGAGTGATGCGGTAGCAAGACCCGAGAGCATAGCACCTCCAGCTGATGAGCCGGCTAACAGATCAATCCAGCATAAGGCGGTGAGCATAATCCCCCTGACTAACGCAAGTGGTACTATAGTGGGGGCCTTTAATGACCCTGTAGTAGACCAGAGGCTTAAAGAACAGAGCTGCCCTCAGCTACAGATAGAGTCGTCTCAAACTGGGCAGCGCATGGTGAGGTCATGTAAAAAAGCAAGCCGGCACACAGGTCCCCCAACCTCGCAACCAGATTGAATGATGTTGCAGACTTACCCACAGCCCTGCTCTTACTGTGTCTCCCTGGGTGCTCTAGGGATGCTGGCAGTAACTCCTGTATTTAGCTTACAGCTTTACCTGTCTTATATCAGTGTAGTGAAGACCCGGGAGATCCCTTGCAACAATGTGCAACCGGAGTGAGATAGACATTCCTGAATCCCATGGCGGCAGAATGCTTCTGCCTGTTTGATTTGTGTTTTTTACTAGAAGGCCCTTGCAGTTAAGAGATACGGTTCACAGGCTGAGAGACTCTTATAAATTACTAGCCACTGATGTGGGGTGAACTTAAAGAACATTGCTCTGGAACTGTATACCACTCATCTTCTCTTCGCTACTTTAAGTGTTTATGTTTTTATGCTTATATGCCATGTTTGTTAACCCTTTTCCTGCATTATGTTCTGGTTAAGATCTAAAGCAGTTACATATTAGGACACGGACATGCTAATCTCTTGCACATTGAAGGGTCTATCGTGATAATGTGAGATGCTTTCTGAGGAGTAATTTTTATTTCTTTTTAATTCTCACTCTATTTATTTTACAGCTATAGTTATACAATCTAATATGGTATACCATACTATTCTGCAGCCTGTGTTATTATATGTTTATAAATGTTCTTGTTCTATATGTATCCTTATCATGTCTAGAGGCCCTGTCTGTTGAAGTTTTTATATACTGTACTTTCCAATGGAACCTGGTAATAGTAATAGGATTACATATAGTTACAGACTAGGATTAAAATCTCTTCTCTGTTGGACCTATCATTGAGATAGCAAGTCTCTACTCCCTGTTAGACGCAATATACATATGGGTCTAAATATGTTCCAATATCTTGTATATCCATCTTGCAACCTCAATACTGTTTAAAGGACATAGCTATTTGCCTACATGGTTTAGTTTCTATCTTGAAATTGCCTAGCAGTTTCTTTATGCCCGTTGAGACATTCATAGAACCTCAATCTAATATTAGTTTTATGCACTTACATGTTTATCTAATTGACGGGGCGCACTGCTGCCAGCAGCCGGGGCGGTGTGGCGCCTATCTTAAACAAATGAGATCTAGCCTTATACCGTGACAATGAAAATTTAATCTCTATAAGCACTGTTTTTATATGCCATTGGGGCTTTAGACATGTTTTTAACATTTTACATATAGCGGTCTAACAGTTATAGTGAGTGCATGTGCTCCTTGAGCTATCCCTTTCCATATTTGACTAGCTGATATTTACTTAGCTTCCATCCTCCTATACTTCCATGAATCTAAACCTAGTTTGCCCTGTCAAGCCCTAACCACAAGTTTATTATAATTGGCTTTCCTTGCTTTATCTTATATTTAGCACATCCTGTTTAAATTATCATCTCCCCCCTTCTCCTCCTAGTAACGTACCCCCTATTCTAGGATTGCTAACTATGTTATACCACATCTAGACATGGACACACTAATACCTTGTTTGCTTTTATAATCTAAATACTACCTCATCCTGTTGACACATTGAGCTCCGTTCTCATACATTCTGGCTAAACATCCCTTGCTGGGAGAATGATTCATGTGAACTCTAGTGCCAGACAAAAATACCCATCTTTCAACTAGCCCTTCCCTGAAGGTCCTCTACGGCCCAGGTGCTCGTGCAACTCCCAGACTAGCTATGGCGCTTTACTTATATATTCTGCCTACCATACTTACCTTATCACCTCCCCCCCCCCCATAACATAACTCCTATTTCAAGAGGGTGGGCTGTGTGGTTTCTCTAACCAATATTATACCTTAGTTTAATATAGTGTCTTTAGAGCAGGCAGATCCTGCATTATTATTATTCCCATTTATGCCCTCATTATGCGATGCATCTCTAATAAGCTACAGGAGCTATACTAGCTTTGTGCTCCTCAGGTTTTATTATTTGAGACATTGTCCCAACTCAGGCGCTATTAATACATTTACACGTTTAATATACCTCCACCACCACCTCCCCCCCCACCCTTTTTTTCTTAATATACCTCCTAATTTAGGTGGATTAATGAAGCGATTTGTCTAGCCTATATCGCATCCTACCTGCCTTTCTTATACATATAATTTACAGTGCTACGTAACATTGACTATACCTTTTCTTTTTATCCTTGCAAGACTGTTTAAAGTTTCTTTATTTGATCACAAATCCAGTTGTAGTGTCTGATTGAAACACAACGTACCCGCATATTTCACTACAACAACTAAGTTTAAGAGAGTATTCTTCCTTCTTTACAATGTTCCAAACTTTCTAGGGCCCATGAGTGACCCATATGTTATTAGAGGAATATACCTATATATGTTTTGTCTATATAAAAATGAAAAAGAGGTTCCAGGTTTCTACACAGCATAATCTATGATGTGAATCTTAACTATCTACATGGAAGCTGTTTACTTGCAATGTATCATTTATATTTGTCTTACGATATGTTGTTTTACATAAGCTGTATTTGTTTTCACACAACCTCAATAAAAATTCTATAAAAAAAATAAAAAATAATAATAACTAAACCTTCTAAATAAATGTACTATTCAAAAAAGACTAGAAAGCAAAAATTGCAACTGTGCATGCACAAAAAACTAAGGTGAGCATGCATAGTCCATTGTTATAGGAACTACTGTAAAATAATGCAAAAAAAGTAAATTTCAGTTGTTAGCACCTAACTGACTATCTAACTAACTGGCACAGCCCAAAGTTTCTTACTAGGAAAGCATTATTATTCAGGGCTAAAAAAAAACTACTCTGCACTCCTTTTTAAAGAAAAACATATTGAACAGTAGCACTACAAAAATGGCACATGATAAAACAATAGCAATCTGCTCACCACAGAAATATTTAGTATATTGATCCCCTGTATGACATTTTCCTTTTATAAGGGTCTATGGCAAGCTAGGAACAGAAGAATATTATTTATATTTATATTTAGATAGATAGATAGATAGATAGATAGATAGATAGATAGATGATAGACAGACAGACAGACAGACGGACGGACTGATGGATGGATAGATAGATAGATAGATAGATAGATAGATAGATGGATCAATAGATAAATAGATGGTTAGATGATAGAAGGTTTTCAGGAAAAACTTAAAAGTCCTTTTTTAGTGTGAAGATTCAAATATTTGCTAAAAATTTACTGTTAATGTAATATTTTCAAAACAAAACAATGCAAACATTCAGAGTGTAAATAAAAAAAAATACATTTAATATACTTACAAGAATTATTGGAGGAAAATGTGTTTGATACACTAGATGACAAACCAAAATCGAAGTCTAAAATAAAATGTAAACATTCTTATACACCATTTATGAAGAAGAACATAACACCAGAAGGGCAAGTGTAATGTAAAATAGTTTGAAGTTAAACTGAAAAAATACAACATTACAGAAACCAATCACATTTTAAACTAAAGAAGGAAGTAATACGAGAAATACAAAATGGGTGTAAGAGACTCACCTGGGAGCTCCTGGTTCAACCCCACAAATCTTAGTAAAATGCCAAGAGTAACTGCTTCCATCATGCCGTCCCATGAAGAGGGACGCTGAGACTCAAATCCTCCTGCTACTGCCTGCAGCTTGAGTAGTTTATGATCAATCTTTCTTGGGTTATTCCAAAGATGCTTCCTTAATATTTTTATACATTCTATAATAAAAAAAAAGTTCCTTTACTGATTTTGTTTAGAAATAATAACTAAACCTTCTAAACAAATGTACTATTCAAAAAGACTAGAAAGCAAAAATTGCAACTGTGCATGCACAAAAAATTACAGTGAGCATGCATAGTCCATTGTTATAGGAACTACTGTAAAAAAAATGCAAAAAAAAGTTAATTTCAGTTGTTAGCACATAACTGACTATCTAACTAACTGGCACAGTCCAAAGTTTCTTACTAGGAAAGCATTATTAGTCAGGGCTGAAAAAAACTACTCTGCCCTCCTCTTTTTAAAGAAAAATGTATTAAACAGTAGCACTACAAAAATAGCACATGGTAAAACAATAGCAATCTGCTCACCACAGAACTATTTATTATATTGATCCCCTATATGAAGTTTTCCTTTTATAAGGGTCTATGGCAAGCTAGGAACAGAAGAATATTATTTATATTTATTACTTTTATTTATATAAAAATGACAATTGAAAATACACAAGCTCGCTAGTGAAAATTGTTCTGAGATCCACCTCCATACAGCATAATTTGGTTTTTATACTCCCAGGGCTCCATATACTAAGCTGTCAATTAATCCGACATTGTAGATGCGGATAAACTCGCCGTTACTCGCCGTGGGCGAAATGGTGTCCGCTGTCACTATGTACTAAAAATACACCCAGAAATAGACACGTCTAGCCCGCCGCGAGCAGTGGCGAATTATTGATAAATTTGATGCCTCACTCGCCGCAACTAAAAATGTACTTAAATGTTAGTAGAAATGTATGGCCAATTATTAACACGTGACATGCAAGGTGTCAGAAACGTCATAGTAGGCGCGGAAAAAGAATTTGGCTACTATAAAAGTGCAACTTTTCTAAACAACTTTATTATTGTTCCAAATTTTTTGAACAGTGACTACAGTGCGTTATTTTTGTAATATTTACAAATTTGATATGGCTTCATCTGGATCTGATACCACTTCAAAATTCAAGAATCCTCACTTTTCACATCAGCAAAACGTAGTTTTGATTGATATGATTATTGACTCTTATGATTATATATTTAGATGTCGTGTCAAACAGACCAATTTTTCAATGAGGAAGATGATCTGGCAAAGGATAAGCGATGCTGTTAGTGCCCAGGGTCCTGGAAAAAAGGAAGTTGAACAGTTTAAGAGACATTATAACGACATCAAATGTTTCACAAAAGCAAAATTGAGCAGAGAAAAAAATTCTGCACGTGCTACCGGGGGTGAACCAGCATATGTGGCCGACTTTAATGACTACGAGCAGAAGCTTGTTCAGCGTCTAGGGCCTGAGATCATCACGGGCCTAACGGACGACTGTGACAGTGATTTCAGAGGTAAATGTATAACATAATAATTGATGCAAAATGCTTGTAAAATAATGATAGTTCTGTGTCTCCAATATTATGGATGAAAAATAACCTTATTGGTCTTCTTACTACAGAAATTAGCTGCTAACGTACGTTAAGTCGCACATAGGCCCCAAATATTTTTGATTCATAGAAATTATGGCGCATTTTTAAAAAAAAAAAAAAACATCTTTACTATGGATTTTTTTAATAAATATATATAACTTCTCCTTGGTGTTTGTATCTCTGATATTTAGCAGCTTTCACATGGATTGTTAGTTCAAGCTAATTTGTTCTGTCTGGTCAGTCCTGTGGTTCAATACAAGGAGTAGACGTCTCACCTGCATTCTCAAACTTTTGCCTTCGCTGCATCCCGGTTGATTCTGAAAATGGCAGGGTGGTGAAAGAATCCACCTTCAGCTGCACGCGCTGCCAACATTCCTTTGACCTGCCACTGCCTACACTGATATCATGCGAGTGTGATATGATGCTTCACTAGTGTCTCTGACTACAAGGAAAGATCTGTCCCACACCAATATGACTGCACAGTAAAAGCTTGTTTTTGGAGGCGATGAATATTGTCTAACTTTTAGCAAAGAAAGGCACATTCCTTCTGTAAAAGTGTTTTCCAGGTGTGAACACCTGAGACCAACAAGATTCTCATCACCAAGAGGAAAAAGAGAGTCCAAGATTTTCCATTGCCTTTCAACAAACGAAATCGGGCACATATAACCAACTCAAGAGAGTCCAGGATTTCCATTCACAGCAACATACCTCTGCCAAGAAGTCCCCTGGAAACAAATATCTTAAGGGTTCCATTGGAATAAAGATTTCTCCAGCAAAGAACAAAGAAAATCGACTTGACAAGAGCCAAAGAAACATCTTTAATCCAAACAAGTCTACAACTCACCTCATAAGATTGAGGTCACCTCTGGTAAGCACAATTTACTTACCCTAGACAAAGAAGTGTCGAATGGTCTAAAGTAAAAGACTGAACTATTGAATATAATAACATTTTATGGACATTATTTCTATGCCCTCTCCCTGCATTTCATTACTAACACAATCATTATTTAGAAAGTAACACACTTACTTTACAAATAGTCACTATCAATTCTAGTGTCCAGCTGTGCGCCTTCTTGATTTCCTCTTACCTTACAATATATATATATATATATATATATATATATATATATATATATATATATATATATATATATATATATATATATATATATATATATATATATATAAAATAAAAAATATATATATATAAATGGGATTCTACAATAATAGGTTTTCTATAATTATCTGTTGTATGAAGCTATAACGGGAATATAAGAAAAATGTTGATATATATATATATATATATATATATATATATATATATATACTGTATTGTTCATGCATACAATAGTGTATTTAAAAGATAAAGATTTACTCAATAGTAAAAGAACTTTTTTATGACGCCTATAAACATTTTTTTTATGATTTGTTTTATAAATATAGGGGAGAACTATTAATGTGATCCCTAAAGATAACATTGTGCTCATGCCGTGCCTTTGTAATCAAAATATTTGTATTAATTGTAATATTTATGTAATTAAATGCCATGTGAACAGGTTTGCTTTATAATATGGTTCAATACAAGTAAATTATATGATATTAAAGGGACATGAAACAAACAATATTTCTTCCCTGATTTAGAAAGTGCATGCAATTGTAAACAACTTTCCAATTTACTTTTATTGTTTATTTTGCATTGTTCTCTTCTTGTCCTTTGCTGAAGGGGTTATCTAGGTAAGCTCAGGAGCAGCAAAGAACCTACGGTAGGTTCTAGCTGCTGATTGTTGACTACATATATCTACTGATTGTCATTGGCTCACCCATATGTTCAGTTAGAAACCAGTGGTGCATTGCAACTCCTTCAAGAAATAATGACAAGAGAAAGAAGCAAATTTGATAATAGAATTAAATTGTTCAAGTTGTGTAACATGGTATTTTCGACATAAATCATGAAAGAAAAATTTGGGGTTTCATGTCACTTTTATCTCAGCATATTCTGACCGCCGTTCCCTGATCACATGCCTGCTCCCTGATCACATGCCTGCCCCCTGATCACATGCCTGCCCCCTGATCACATGCCTTTGTAAATGTATTATCTATTGACTTTCATGTTGCAGGATTCGAGTCTAGAATACAATTTTTAACAGCATTCCAAATTAGTTATAATATCTAATTTTCTGCATTCTATAGATATCTTTTGTTTGAGACATAGCGATGCCCATGGGTGACGCAATCACACGAGCCATCTATGTGCATCAACCTATCATCATTTAGTGAGCCTATCTATATATGCTTTTCATCAAAGTATATCAATGGAATGAAGCAAAAAGGATAATAGAATTAAATTAAAAAATGTCTTTTTAAATTGCATGTTCTTTCGAAATCATGAAAGAAAAATGTTTGTTTTCATGTCCCTTTAATGATTGTGCCAGCAGCCACTGCCATGATCAGAGTATTATTACCAGTATTAGCTTTCATATTAAACTACACATTTAAAAAAAATAATAATAATAATTACTAAAAATATTCTTTTTTTTAATTTATTTTAAAGCTACACCGACACCACAAGCACAGCCTGGGAGGAGTACCTATGAAGCGCCCACTTGTTCCAGATCTTCTGCAGATGTTTCCAGACCATCTACCAGTGCAGCTCATGGTCAATTTATACGGTCCACATCTACTGTCACACACAGTTCTTTATCTGCGGATACACTCCATGATTTAAGGACCAGCACTCTAGATATAGGTGTTGGAATATGAACTGGTAAGTAAATGATTCTTTCTAACAAAATCACAAATTAGCACTATCATTATTCTTTTTTTAAAATAAAAATCAAATTTCCAAAAATATTTTTTTAATTGGCGTGTGTTATGTCTTTCATCTATCAAATCCAAAAACTTAGATTTCAAATATTTTTTTTTCCTAAACATGAACAAATGTACAATGTTAGTATTGACAGAATCTAGTTCAATATAGTTTAGAGATGGAATGGCAGTTCAATGACATATACCAATGATCTGAGCTTATCATTAATCTCAAACTTAATTAATATTAAATGTATTTTACATTTAATTACATTTAAAGGGAATGTAATCACATTCTAATATATTTCAATAATTCCAATTTACTCAAATCTTATTGTCCTTTTTTTTGTTTATAGCTGATTTGGGACGTCTGTTCCATAGTTTGACTGGACATTCATCTCCATTATTTGATGGTATGTATCAATGATATATATATATAATATAATTACAATTTTTAGGTATGACTTTTTAATCATCTCTCTCATTTTATTCCATCTATGAAACCATCTGTAAAAATTTTTTTTTTTGTCATTTTATAACATTTTATTTTGTTTGCTATAGAAGAAGAAAACTCATCAAGGGAGATCACCATAAATCTCATTCAAATAAGAGAGGAAAATCCAAAATTCCGAAGAAAATACAGAAAGTCAGGATGGAAGTGAGACTCCAGATTTTCTCGATGAATTTGGAGATGCCCAACAATTGGAAATACATACCCCTGAGAAACAGGAGGAACAAGTGGAAACACAGGCACCACCACCACCACAAGAAACAGGGGATGTAAATATCGCAAATCCACCAGCTGATGGACTATTGGCCGAGGTTGGCTTAACGAAAATGTTGTCACTTGCCAGGCAATATAGAGAGGACAACAGGGACATGCAGAATCTTATTAACAATAATATTGAACGTTGGGCAGCCATTTCCGAAAAAAGTATTTAAATCGAAAAAGAAAAAATGGAAATTGAAAGGCAAAAATGTAATCTCCAAAGAGAAATGTTTCAGTGGCAGAGGCAGATGGACGAAGGAAAAAAACAGCAATAAATAGAGCCATAAGCCTCACTGAAAGGACACTCCAATCACTATTATCTATTATAAGTGAAAGGGAAGGTACAACAGATCCAAAAAGACCAAGGCTACAATGAACAATTTATTTCTTATTTATACCCCCAAAATTCAAAAGGTTATATTTTCTGTTTATTGTTTTAATACATATATATTTGTTCTATAGTTGTTATTTTTTTTTTATTTTTTTGTTTTTTTGAATTTTTTTTGCAAATAAATACAAAATTGTTTGAAAAAAATATCCTTTATTCATAGAAACTTTAAATCCTGAATTATTATTGATTGTTCCCCCCCCAAAAAAGGATTTGGCATTTTTGTTTGCCTTTCTTATGCAAATTATATTCCAATTTTTTTTTATAAAACAAATAGAATAAAATCAAATAACATATTTTCGGTACAGAAAATCTACTTGCTCCAATAATATTCCCAAAGTTGCCCTAATTTTGTGATTTTAAGTTTAACATTATCTTCAAGACAACTCTGAGTACTTTTGTCTTTAGTTTCAGTAGTTGATGTTGAAGATAAATCTGTAGAATAACAAAAACAAAATAATTAGTATTTAAATTTAAATATCACTATTCAATTCATCATATGGTTATCTGTTCACAATGATTACCTCCTGCTGGTGTATTATTTATTTCATCGACTATATTGGCTTCTACACTTTTGTACACTCCTTTAAAGCTCTCAGGCCCAACTCCTAAAAATATGCAATATTTAATATTTTAAAAAAATGTTTTTTTAATGAGTAATGAGTATGAAAAATACCTTTATCTTCCATCATTGTTCTTAAAACTTCAATTCTTGGCTGACTATCATCTGAACTCAACCCTTCACCTAATGGCACACTATTAGGATTTATCGAAAATCATCTATTTCAGCCAAATTTTCTAGGTCTTCCATGGTAATATCTATGTTATAGTAATAACAAAAATAAAGATAAACAACTATAAAGCCAAAAACTATTTTAAATATATACATTATATGTTAACTAACCATTAACTGTCTGTGTGTTTTTATGAAAACCTTGATATGGATTGGCAGATAATTCAATATCCAATAGTGTTAGTGGCATAGGTGGAGACAAAGCTTCACTCCTGGGTGTTTCTACCAACATTGACCGAAGGTAGCATGGTGGCTGTTTACCCTTTATTTTATTACTTCGCACATCTATAAACATAAATATAAAAAAAAACTTCAAATAAAAAATCAACATAGAAAAATGTTTAACAAAGTTGTTAAAAATTTGAAGTTATGCATGCTACTCCAATTTTATTAATAGTATTTTTTAAGCAATAATTTAAATTTCATTCTACTAACACAGTTCTGCATGCTAATTTTTCTTGCAATTAAATTTATAATCTACTAACATTGTTCATCAAGTTCATTTTTACAGACTAATTACAATTACATTTTACTCTACTAACACAGTTCTGTATGCTTACTTTTCTAATGTTTTAAACTTTAATATACTAACATTGTTAAAGTGCCACTCAACCAAATTGTTTTCTTTCCTGATTCGAATAGAGCATGTCATTATATTAACTTTCTAATTTTCTACAATTATCAATATTTTCTATAGTTTAACTTTATATATTATTTTTAAGAGCAGGAATGTAAATCTTAGCAGCAAGACCATGTTTTGCTCAGCCACATTGATAGTGCTTGTTTATTGGAGGCTTCCATTTACCAACCAATAAGCAAGAAAGGTTCACAAACAAAAATGGACCTGCTCCTATGCATTACATTCATGTTTTTTTAAATAAAGATAGCTAGAGAATGAATAAAAATTGTTAAAAGTAGTATATTAGGAAGTGTCTTAAAATTGAAGGGTGTTTCTAAATCAGGAAATTAAGCATGTTCCTTAATTATCTTGTAGTAATCGTCAATGATGATGCAGTTAAAATTACATTTTTCTATTACAAGAAAAAAAAAATACAAACCTTAATATATATATCCTATATATATATATATATATATATATATATATATATATATATATATATATATATATATATATATATATATATATATATATATATATATATATATATATATATATATATATATACAGATAGATTAAACTTACATGTCCTTATCAATCTTCTAATTGATTTATAGTTCTTAGGTTTCCTTCTCTTCAAGTCACTATATTTTTGAAGACATTGTCATCTTGTTCTTTTAATTTTTGAAATCCGATGCATTCTTCTCAGCATCTTGTATATAATTTTGTCACGGCACTCCTGTTTCACTGCCCTTACACCCCCAATATGTTTTGGAAACTATTTATCCATCGCATAAACTAATATTACTAATTCACCAGCACCAAAAGGTTTAGGACGCGACATGCTTGACGATGATGTCATTAATCGTTAAGTCAATCATTAACGCAATGTTTGAGATATTTAGCAACTAAAAAATGCAAATGTTTAAAATATAATATATATTTCGATATATGTATTTTTTATTGTTTGTAAACAAAAATTATTAATAGAATGTTCAATAATAAAATATTCTTACGTTTATGTTGAAAGGTTTAATAAATTAAATTTTTTTAATAAACCATTTGTGTAAACATCATGACATTTGTGAAAAATTTATAATTTACTCCTATTGTCAAATACTAATTATTATATTTCTAACTTCATTAAAAAAAAACAGGAATGAAAGATTAATAGACAGGTGAACTTCGGTTCAGCACCCTGGATAGCAATTAATTATCAGTGTTTATATTTAGCAAACAATAAGCAAGTGGTACCTAGATGCTGAATCGAAACCGGTCATGCTCTTAATCGTTCAATCCAGTTTTTTAAATAAAAATAACAATAGAACTAAGAATTATTGTTAATAGGAGTAAATTATCAATTTTATATAAACTGTTTATATGTTGAAAGTTACTCAAAAATAACATTTTGTTTAGTAACTATTTCAGTGTTACATAATGTGTATATATATTATAATTTATTGTTGGTTACAGTACGTTTTTAAAAATTAAAAATATATATTTTTTAATATTCTTTGTAAGTTTGTAATAAAACAATTTTTATTGCATTATTTGTTGACAAATATTTTGGCTTTCTTGATTTTCAATTTGCAGCACAATTATTGTCACTATTTGCTTCCTACAAAAAGCTAATTGGATTAATGTTACATAAATATATATGTGCATTGTACAATGACAATGTTTGATCTATATGAGCCACCAGAACTTTAAAAACTATTGAAGGGAAAGCTAAGTTAATAAAAATAATAAGAAATAAGAGCAAGCCCTCAAGGATTTTTGAATTTGAATATGGCTCTACCTAGGAGCTGTTAAAACTTTAGATTACAATAAAACAAAGACAATTACCTAGTTAAAGTCTTTAAAAAAGTTGTTTTAAATTACAAGTCCTATCTGAAACCAGAAACTTTTACTTTTGAATAGACTATCGATTTGTAAATCTACAATTCAATTAGATTAGATTAGTAAAATGGATTAACACCAGCTATTGAGGGATTAAATTAAACAAATTACATTATGTAAAAGAGTTATAGACAGCAGTGTGATGTCACAAAGACAATATATTGTCAACCAAATTTTTTTTTTTTTTTGGAGGTACAATGTAATGTCATTGAATAATACAATTAAATGTCAAATATTGCATACTTTTATATAAAAAAAAGAAAGAGTGAATTAGAAACATGGAAATAAGAATGAAAGCAAGTCTATACATTAAATGGGTCTCTTTTCTGGAAGTAACGCATTGTAAATACAGGTTTAGATATTGAGTCTGTGTTTAAAGATGATATTGGTACTCAGCATGATAGAGATATAGAATACTGGGATTTATGTAGGACGGACCTAATGGGTTATAGAGGAGGAGAAAGAGGAGAAGAGAAGAAGGGAAAGAGGAGGAGAAGAAAAAAGAAAAAAAAAAAAAAAAAAAAAAAGGGAGAGGGGGTGAAGGAACGGGAAAGCAGAAGATGATTAATGGATCTATGGTATGGTTTAAGGGCTTGAGGACCAATTGGGGAACCTAGTGAGCCATGGAAGCCAAATGTCATGGAAGGCATTAGTGCTATCAAGTACTCTGAACGAGTATTGTTCCATTTGGCCAATGTAATGTGTAGATGAGATTACTTGAGAGAGAGTTGGCGACTTCTCCTCCCTCCAAGCTCTAGCTAGGGTCAGTTTTGTGGCCATGAGAACATACATCGTAAGTGCTTCTCCAGAGGTGGTAAGGTCGGGCATCCGCATGTGTAAGAGGGCAACCTCAGGGGTAAATGGGGGGGTGAGGCCTAATGCCCAAAGGAGTGTAAATACTTTCTTCCATAATGGCTGAATTACTGGGCAAGACCACCATATGTGAAGTGGAGAACCAAGCATCTTGCATCCTCTCCAGCACTCTGGGGATTGAGAGTGATAGATCTTGTGTAGGATGGTTGGTACATGGTGCCAACGGACCAAAATCTTATAATGTAGTTCCCACAGTGTGGCACAATGGAGGATCTTTTTGGTTATTTTAATTCTGGCATGCCAATCTTCCAGAGTAAGGGTGAGACCAATTTCTCTCTCCCAGGCCTGGTGCTGTGAAATTTTATGCGAAGGAGCCGGGTTAATAAGTAAATTGTAGTGAAGGGTCAGGAGATGTCGGAGAGCGTGAGCTCCCCGCCATGCTTTCTCCCATGTGGTTAAAGGGCGTAGAGTTTGTTTAGGGTAGCCCCATGTGCGTAAGCGAGTGCTCAATCGGAAACCCTCAAAGTGTAATTTAGGTGGAAGTTGTAGTTTCGCACACATTGCTGGGTGTGAGAGCCATGTGTCTAGCTCATAGAGGTCAGAGACCTGTAGTGCGTGTGCCTGTGGCCATAGGTCATGGTGGGAGTCTGGAAGGCAGAAGAGAGCAGCAGGGATTGTCATGGCGGGAGAGGGGTGGGGGGAAATGTCTGGGTGGTGTCTGATTTGATCCCAAAATCGAAGTGTGTGTCTGAAAATAGGATGTAGGCCGTCTACGTCTCGTCTGTGGTGGGGGGGGATCCAGATTATGTCAGGGAGGGTTATATTTGAGGGCAATAGTGAGGATTCCAAAGAGTACCAGCAGAGATGTCTCTCAGGATCATTCCAGCGAAGGATATGTGAGAGTCTTGCGGCATTGTAATATGAGATCATATTCGGGAGAGCAAGGCCTCCCTGTAAGATCGGTTTTTCGAGTGTGCGACCCGAAGTCCTAGGTCGACGGTCTCTCCAGACATATGAAGTGATTAGACTTTGAAATCTATTAAGGAGTAGTCTCGGGATGTTGTAAGGGATAGATCTAAAAAGATATGTAACCTTGGGGAGAAAGGACATCTTTATCGCGGCAATGCGGCCTGTCCAAGAGATCTCCCTAAACTCCCATGAATCTAACAACTTCCCAAATTCCGGAAGTCTATCGGTATAATTCTGTGATATGGTGGTCAGGGGATCTGGGCTAAGGTGAACTCCTAGAATCTTAAGCGAAGAAGATTTCCATTGGAAGTGATAGGTGGACTGTAGTATAGAGAGGGTTTGTGGAGGGATGTTTATGGGAAGGGCCTCAGTTTTAGTTACATTCAGTTTATAGAAACATAGTGAGCCGAATTTCTCGAGGAGAGTAAAGACTGCAGGGAGAGAAGTGTCAGGGGAGGTGAGGAAGAGAGTGATGTCATCTGCATAGAGGGAAATTTTATGGGTATGTGGACCTATTGTTAATCCTAATGTATGAGGGTCCGATCTGATAGATTGAGCTAAGGGCTCTATAGTGAGGGCAAACAACAGTGGGGAGAGGGGACACCCCTGTCGGGTACCATTTGCAATCGTAAATTTGGAAGATTGGAACCCCACCCCGCGAACAGTAGCCGTGGGGTGGTTATAGAGGGTTTGAACCGCACCTACAAAGGAGGTAGGAAAACCAAAAATGGTCATGGTCTCCCATAGGAACTCCCACCTGACCCTGTCAAATGCTTTTTCTGCGTCTAGTGACAGGGCCAGGAAGGGGATTTGTCGGCAGTCCGCAAGATGGAGAATATCCAGGATTCGTCTAGTTGCATCAACTCCTTCTCTATTCGGGATAAAACCAACTTGGTCGTTCGCTATAAGAGAGGGAATAACTTTTGCAACCCTATTGGCAAGGAGTTTGGCATATATTTTGGTGTCGGTGTTAATCAATGAGATTGGTCGATAGCTGCTGCATAGATCAGGGGGTTTACCAGGTTTTAAAATGGTAATTATTGTAGCTTCTAGAAATTCAGCTGCTAGAGGGGTACCTGATAGTACGTCTTGGAAGAACTTACCGAGGATAGGGAGGATCTGGGGTAAGAAGGTCTTGTAAAACCTTGCTGTGAATCCATCTGGACCAGGAGCTTTCCCTAATTTTAGGTTGCGTATAATTTTTGAGATTTCTTGTGTGGTGAACGGGGATGTCAGAGGGGAGGAATCCTCGAGAGATAAAGAGGGGAGGGCGAGAGATCTAAGGAACTCAGAGATATGTTGGACTGAAGAGGCCGGAGATTCAAGATTGGACTCTATATTATAAAGGTCAGAGTAGTATTGCCTGAAGGTGTTGCCAATTTCACGAGGGGCAGTAACCTGTGTCCCTAGGGGAGTGCGTATGGACATGATTCTGGCTTGGGCTGTGCGATTTTTAAGTTTGTTGGCTAGAAGCGTGGAGGCTTTGTTAGCAAAATGGCAATAGATCCTTTTATACTTCTCTAACATGGATTGGGTTTTCTTGAGTTCAAGAGTTTGGATTTGTTTCATAGTGTCTGAGATTTTGTCATTGAGAGAGGGTGAATATGTGTGAGATAGGTCTGCTCTAAGTTGGCGAAGCTGAATATTTAGAGAGGATAAGGAGGACTTGCCTTTTGCCCGAGCCTCCCATTCGAATTGGATGAGGTGGCCTCTCACCACTGCCTTCAGGGCGGCCCACTGATTCTGTGCTGAGGTCTGATCATTGTCATTAAGGGAGATATAATCTGTGATTATGTTCTGTAGAGAAGTCTTAAGATGTGGGTCTGTAAGAGTCCAGTCCTGTAGGCGCCAAGTAAAAGGAGGTGGGCGGGTGTATGGGCCTATTTGCATGTGAAGTGAGTCATGATCCGACCACGAAATTGGGGAGATAGTAGTAGAATAGACATCGTCAAGGAACTTGGCACATACAAAAATGTAGTCTATGCGCGTATGTGATCTATGTGGAAAAGAGTAGAAAGTGAATTCCTTATCTTGTGGGTGCAGAGCGCGCCAAACGTCATATAAGTCATATAGTGCTATTAGTGATTGGAGGGCTGAAGATAGGGAGTGGGTTGCTCTATCATTTCTAGAGAGTGGAGGTCCTAGTCTGTCTAATTGTATATCCCATATGAGATTAAAATCCCCTCCTAATATGAGGTCTCCCTGCTGTATAGAGGCTATAGACTTAAGTAAAGTTCTAAGGAAGTTGACTTGTTTACTATTCGGTGCATATATGTTAAGGAGGGTAACTAGGTGGGTATTTATTCTACAGACAGCGATAATATAGCGTGCTTGGGGATCTAACTCGGTATATATCTGATCATAATGGACATTCTTGCCTATATAGATAGCTACCCCTCTAGATTTCGATGGGAATGTTGCATCTAGGAGTGTTGGGTAATGTTTGGAGGTGTATCGTTTGGTATATGCATGAGTCCAGTGTGTCTCCTGAATGAAGGCGATGTCTACGTGGTTTTTACGTAAATAGTTAAAAAGTAGGCTGCGTTTGGTAGGGGAGTTCAAACCCTGAACATTAAGAGTTAGAAGATGTAGGCCTTTCATGGTGTACTTGGGTTGTGATCAGTGGATGGGGGTAGAGGGAAGAGGAAAAAGGACAGAGTAGGGAAAAAAAAAAAAAAAAAAGGGGGGGGGGTAAAGTCCGAAAAATGTGGATGAGTACCAATTATAGAGGTAGGGAACAAGAGTTAACTTCACTTATAAAGATATATATTTCGGGAAGAGGGAGACAGCGGGCCAGAGCCGCTTTGTTTAAAAGGAGGAAAGGGATATGGGTGGGAAGGGGTAAGGAGATATGTTAAAAGACCTTGAGTTGAGCTATCGTAAATAGAGGGATAAGAGATGAGGGGAGGGGGAGGGGATTGAGGAAGGGGGGGGCGGAGCCTTGAATGTATATTCCGTAGGGGGTTAATATAAGGACGGGTAGACGGAGCTGCGAGTCGTGGAGGAGAGAGGTGGAGATATATGGTGGAGTAAGTATTGGGGAAGGGAGGTAGATGGGATGAAATAGGAGAAGAGAAAAAAGTACAATCCTGTAGAAAGGGGTAGAAATAGTGGCAGTGTTCGAATAGGAGGTAAGAAGGAGGCGTGGGAGGGAGGGCCGAGAGGAAGCGGGGGCAGAGCCCCCCAATGTTGGATGGAGAGGTGGGTGGGATGATTCAGTAAAGGGTGGTGATGTATAGAATATTGAAAACTGGATAAGTAGATATTTGTATAAGGACTATCTTATATAGAAAGGTATGATTTAGCGTATGTGGTGAGAGGGTAAGTAATAAGGGAGGAAAAGGAGTTGGATGGAGGTAGGTGTAAAATGAAAATGAAGGTTAATGGAGGTATCATAACAGGTGTAGATATGAGAATAAGAGCTTGAGGGTGGTATGGAAAACTTATAAGAGAGAGTAAATATAGTCTTGTTGACCTGGGCATTTAACCTAGAGCATAAATTCTGATAACAACTTTTTAGCTGGTATAAGTGTACTGGTGATAGAGGAGAATAAAGGACAAAAGGATACTAAGAGAAGGGTGAGCTAATAATATTAGACAAATAATACCTGTGTTAGGTTTGTATACATTGAATCCCAAATTTCCTTTAGAATAAGACAAAGACTGAATGCAATAACTTAACGAGCAAAATCAACAAGATAAATAACATTTTGGATATTTAACAAATTGCAAATAGACTTGTGATATATAAGTTTGTCATAATAAAACTTTATCAAAACTGTGTAGGAAAATAAGGAGCCGTGAGCCAAAAGTAGAGTAAGATATGTACCCGTATGTGGGCTCTAGGCTTACCTGTCCGTCGAATGTTCATAATAAGCGTCCAGCTGGGAAGATCTAGGGTAGGGGGGTGAAAGAAGAGTAAGATGTGTACCCGTATGTACACCCCCAATCCCAGAATAACCCCTAGAGGTAAGTCCAGTAGGGAGATGGAAAGAAATAGTCCTTCAAAGGGCCAGGAAAAGGAATATTAGTGCAACAAGAAACTTCAGATAGGACATGAAGGTCAGCCCAGATCTTGGGGTAGTGGAGTAGAGGCTCTGGAGTGCCATTCAGAGGCTGAGGGGTCCAGATCACCTGTTTTTCCTTTTTTCCTGGGGGGTAGTCCAGGGGGATTAATGAGTTCCCAGGTGGTGAGGAGTTTCATGCCTTGTTCTAAGGAAGAGACTGTGTGAGAGGAATCTTGGTATTGGATATGTAACTTCACAGGGAATCCCCACCTGTATTTGATCTTGTTTTGTCTGAGAGTCAGGGTGAACTGATGAAAAGTCCTCCTTTTGTTTAGTGTGTATGGAGATAGGTCAGGGAAGATCTGTAACTTGTTGTATGGTTCCTTAAGGGGTCTGTTGGTGAAGGAGGCTCTCATGATCTTCTCCTTAGTGGTGTAGTAGTGTAAACGTACAATGACGTCTCTGGGAGTGTCAGGTATGGAGTTGCGGGGGCGTGTGGACCTATGTGCTCTGTCCATTAGGAGATCTTGATCTGTGGTGGAGTCAAGGATAATCTTAAACAATGCAACCAAGTATTGTTGGAGGTTTGATGCAGAAACATCTTCCGGAATTCCGCGGATCCTGAGGTTGTTGCGGCAGGATCTGTCTTCGTTATCTGCCAACTTGGATTCGAGGTCGGTCATTTGCTCTGCTAGAGATTGAGAGTAAGCCAAGAGGTTGGCATGGTCAGTCGCCAAATCTTCATGTTTCCTCTCAAGGATTTCAGTTCTCTCTCCCAAAGAAGAGATCTCGCGTTTCAGTTCGCCGACTGAATGACGGAGCTCCTGTCTTAGGGACGAATAGTGAGTGTCCATCTTATCAGTTAAGATTCTGATAGATTCTAGAAAGGTTGATTGAGAAAGTGTGGTTTTATCTTTGCGAGACACCTCAGGTCTAGAATTATCTGCCCCTGGAGCTGCTGAATCTCTGGAATCTTCTCCTGAGAACTCAGGATCTGAGAAGGTTTTACTATGGAAGTGATCCGTGAGAGTCCTCTTAGGATTTTCCTGGTGCTTTGGTTTTCTTTTGATAGACTGAGCCATGTCATGAGCGGGAGGCTATCCGGAGAGTAGAATTTAAAGGTATAGGCTTGAAGTTGCTGAATCAGTGATAGATGAATTTTGGGGGGATGTTACCCCCGCCCCTCTAAAGCCAGGTGCCCTAGCCCATCATTTTCCTATATCAGGGTGTAAAATGGGGGGTCCAATAGTTCACAGCAGGTCTGTAGAATAGGTGAGCGATTCCCCCTCTCCTGGGGATGTACCACCTCTGGGCGAGACCGGTAAAAGGAGAGAGGATATGACCCGCGCCCTAGCGGTGGACGCGGGAAAGGGAGGAGAGGGGGACGTCCAGGGGAGTGGAGATGCTGCTCCTGTATGGACTGTTTAGAGTGTCTTCGTTAGAATGAGACTTTATAGTGGTAGCAAGTGACTTGGGTATGATACAGATTCTGCAGATTATATTGGGGGGAAAAGTGGTAAGGTGGCCTCAAAAGTTCTGCAAGAGGCTGTGGCTGCAAATAGTATTTCTGAGTGTTTTGATTGTGGCCCACTTGATCAAAAAGCTGTATTGCAGAGGGGGATTAGTGCTGTCAGGAGGGAATGTAAGCAGCTATATGCTGCTGCGGTGTTGTAGAATCTTCAAATAGAAAAGGCTGGGGCACAAGTCACAATTACTGACAGAGAAGAGTAAACATAGAATATAGAGGTCTCACCCACAGTTCTGCCACCTAAGTCAGAGGTTGAGGAGATGCACTGACTTCTGCTGGGCTGGGGTCCGGTATTCCCTGTGCGTTGTGGGTATGGAATGTGGAGGTAGATGCCGGAATCTGTCTCCGGTGTAAATCTCAAGCTTGTCCCGGCTGCCTTCTGATTACACTCTGGAGCCCCAGGCAATGTCGAGAGAGGGGAGACACCAAGTCCCACTGTCCGGTGTGATATAGATAGGAATAGGGCTTGTAAGAAGGATGTGCGCATTGGCGCAGCTGCTCCAGAGGCTTCGCGTGACACCTTGCATGAACGGGAGTCAAGTAAAGATGGCTGCTATTCGCGGGCTTTTATGACGTCCCATCTCCTTCGATCTTTGCAAAAGTAGCAGCGTTACAGGTGTCTGGAGGGTGTCGGGATTGTTCCCATATGCCAGGGGGCAAATAGAGTAGGTGATATCCGATCCCGGTAAAGGCTGCGAAGGACTTAGGTAGAAAGCTCCAGTGTCGCAGATCGTGGGAAATGTCCCATCTGTAGATAAGTGTCATAAGGCAGGGTGTAGGGATAAAGGGGAATATTGTGTGCCAAATGAATAGAAATTTGGGGGTATAAATAGGCTTTAAATTTAAATTTTGGGCAATGGAAGCAGAGGAGCTCCGGTCTCAAGCGTCCTCACTGCTCCGTAGTTGGCTCCGCCCCCCGTCAACCAAATTTTTTAATGACTTTTATCATAAACTTGATTTATAGTTACTATTTAAAACCATTGATAATTGAATAGCAACAACTTGATGTAATTATATGTTTACCAACAGTGATTTGTAATACCGTTAAGTATAAATTTAATTTATATTTTTTTTGGTTTAGTTGTATATCAATATTTGTTACCTTTTATTGTCTGTTGATGAGATACATGATATTTTTTTGTCTTCAAGATGTTCTTTTACATTATATTATATTTTAAATTGAAAAATAAAGAGTCGAGGAAACTTTAATAAAGGAAATTATTTTTTTATTAATCAACTTAAGACATAAAATTTAATCATCAAACTATTGTTCTGAAACCATGTCCCTTTGTTGCCATATCACTCCTATTAGGTTGTTCTATAGATATTTCTTCAGCACAATCATCAGCATGTATGGTATTTTCTTCCTCTAATGGGCAGCTTCTTTTAATTGCTATATTGTGCAGTATGCAGCAAACCAATATAATTATTGTGACTTTCTCAGGTGCATACTGCATAGTGCCGCCAGAATGATCAAGACATCGAAACCGCATTTTCAAAAGACCAAAAGTCCTCTCAATTATCCCCCTGGTAGATCGATGTGCTTCATTGAAACGTTCTTGATTTCTGGTTTGTGGGTTGTTATAGGGAGTCACCAGCCATTCTGTACATGAAAAAATTATAAATATTAATAAAAAAATAATCATAAAGATTGATAACTAATACGATACAAATTAAAAATATACTACACATTACAGTTTAATTACAGTGGACAAATTTGGCGCAATTTATGTACATGGAAATTAAAAAAGACAAATTAGATGCCAGTTATGCTTACCTAGAAGCCATCCTTCTGGCATATCTCCGTCCTCAAACTTCAAGTATAAGCCAGTCTGCTTTTAGATGTAAGAATCATGACATGAGCCTGGGTAGTTTGAACGGACACTGATTATCCTCATGTTGGGGTCTCTGCTAAAAATATTGGCCACTAATCCATACTCATCCTACTTGACCTCTCAGCTGCCTTTGACACAGTTGACCACCCCCTCCTCCTACAGACCCTTAGCTCTTTTTGCCTCTGTGGCACTGCTCTTTCCTGGTTTCATTCTTATCTTTCTCACAGATCTTTTTCTGTGTCATTTGCCAATGACTCTTCCTCTCTAATGCCTCTGTCTGTTGGAGTACCTCAAGGATCTGTTCTGGGTCCTCTACTCTTCTCCATTTATACTTCTTCTCTGGGTATCTTTCAACATAAACTTATCAACAGTTATGGCTTCAAATATCATCTCTATGCTAATGACACCCAGATCTATCTCTCCACCCCTGCTCTCTCTCCCTCTGTCCTTTCTCATGTCAGCAACTGCTTATGTGGTATTTCTTTCTGGATGGCCTCTCACCACCTAAAGATTAACATGTCCAAGACTGAGCTCCTTCTTTTCCCCCACCTCAAGCTCTACGCCGACCTGTGAGTTGACGGCATCACCATTTCCCCATCGCCCCAAGTCCGATGCCTTGTAGTTACACTTGACTCAAATCTATCCTTCACCCCCATATCCAATCGCTTTCTTCATCCTGCTGCAACCATCTACACAACATTTCCAAGATTCAACCTTTTCTGTGCGCTAACACCACAAAGCAAATAATCCACTCCCTTGTTATTTCCCGACTTGACTACTGTAATAACCTACTTACTGGCCTTCCCCTTTCCCACCTCTCCCCTCTTTAATCCATCCTAAATGCCTCTGCCAGGCTGATCCACCTTTCCCATCGCTCTGTATCTGCTGCACCTCTCTGCGAGTCCCTTCATTGACTCCCCATACACAGCAGATTTAAATAAATTCTCACCCTTGCATATAAAGCGCTCACCAACTCCGCTCCCCTCTATCTATCCTCTCTAATCAACAAGTATACTCCAGCCGCCCACTAAGATACAACAATGACCTGCTCCTTGCTTCTGCGACTATCACCTCCTCTCATGCTAGACTGCAGGACTTCTGTCGTGCAGCACCTACCCTCTGGAACACTCTCCCTCGTGCTGTCAGGCTTTGCCCAAATCTTTCGTCCTTTAAATGCTCTCTGAAGACTTTTCTGTTCAGAGAAGCCTACCACCCAACTCAATAATATTCCTTTTACCTAACAACATTTCCCTCCTCTAACTCTGCATTAACATCTTCCTCAATCTTGCAGTCCTCACCTCCTGTTTCTCAACCTCCTACCCTCCTAGATTGTAAGTTCCCATGGGAATAGGGCCCTCAATTCCTCCTGTATGTGTTTGAAAATTCTGTCCTGTCTCTTAGTCTTAGAAGTTTTATACTATTGTTTTATTTAAATGATCTGTATCCATGGACAGCAATGTGGAATATGATGGCGCTTCATAAATAAAGTATAATAATAATAATAATAATAATAATAATAATAATAATACCATCTGAACATTCAAGGAATGGAAATGCTTTCCATTCCTATAGATCTCCTCACGAGCTTGATGTGGTCTTACTGCAACATGGGTACAGTCTATGGCCCCCTAGGACATTGGGCATCCCAGCCATCCTATAGAAATTTGACTTTATAGATTGCAATTCTTCTGGGGTAGATGGCAAACAAACATATTGAGGAAAAATAATCATCATAGCCTCTATGACTTTTGATAAGTGACATGAAAAAGCTGATTGACTCATTCCAATAATAACTCTAGAAACCGCCTGAAAGGAGCCCGTTGCCATAAAATGCAATGCAGCTAATAGTTTCAATAGTCTCGGAATAGCTTGTGAACAAGCCATCATCGGCTCCAAATAATCTTCGATCTCTCGATACAGGTGTAATATGGATTCACGATCAAACCGGAATCTTTGTATGATCTCTCGGTCAGAAAGTGTCAGGTTAGGAAATGTCCAGAAGAAGACCCAAATGCTAGGGCGAACTTAAACAACACCTTTGCACTCTGAGTTTAATCCAGGACGTGACCCCACGACAACCTCTAAAAACAATGTACTCATGATATTGAACAGAGTTAGCCTGAGTCCAAAGTAATTCAAGATATCAGCCAAATAGACTTCTGAGTAAGGAACTGGTTTCAGGAAATGTCTTCCACAGAATCAGGAGAGCAGGGATAGTCCACTTATACTCAGACAGAGGAAGGGTAAAACAAGAAACAGTTAATAATGCAGGAGTAGGTAACTTTTTATCAGGCAGTTTGAGGGTTAACACTGTGTAGTCAGTCCTTGCAGAGTTTGGCAACAGGTTATCAGGCAGTTTGAAGGTTAATACTGAATAGTCAGTACTTCTAGAGTTAGACAACAGGATATCAGGTAGTTTGAGGGTTAACACTGTGTAGTCAGTCCTTGCAGAGTTTGGCAACAGGTTATCAGGCAGTTTGAGGGTTAATACTGAATAGTCAGTACTTGTAGAGTTAGACAACAGGATATCAGGTAGTTTGAAGGTTAACACAGATTAATCAATACTTGCAGAGATTGGCAACAGGTTATCATGCAGTTTGAGAGTTTACACTGAATAAACAGTATTTGCAGAGTTTGGCAACAGGTAAACATGCAGTTTGAGAGTTTCACAGAATAAAAAGTACTTGCAGTGTTTGGCAACAAGATATCAAGCAGTTTGAAGGTTACACTGAATAAACAGTACTTGAAGAGTTTGGCAACAGGTTAACATGCAGTTTGAGAAATTCACAGAATAAACAGTACTTGCAGTGTTTGGCAACAGGTTATCAGGAAGTTTGAGGGTTAACCCAGCATAGTCAGTCTTTGCAGAGTTTGGCAACAGAAAATCAGCAGTTAGAGAGTTTTCACAGAGAAGTCCTCAAAGGAGCCACAAAGAGAAGCAACAAACAAACGGGCACTGAAGAAACAGAAAGCCTGGAATAAAAAGCCTGGTAGTGACATCATCAGGAAGGGGCGGTTCAGACTACCTGCCAATAAAGCACACAGAGAGGACCACCGGAGCTTCCCAGCAGCCAAGCGTGACAGTGCCCCCTCCTCAAGGACCCCTCTGGGGGACCCGAGCGGGCCTGACAGGGTATTTCTTTTGAAAAGACTTGACAAGAGCTGGAGCATGAACATGAGAGGCTGGTTCCCAAGATCGTTCAGAGATAGGATAACCCTTCCAATGGACAAGGTAGTACAGCCGATTCCCCCGTAGCTTGGAATCCAAAATCTGGTTCCTTCTAAGGAAAGTGGAGGAGGTGGTTTACTCTTGATAGAGTACCGGTTGTAGATGACTGGCTTGAGTAAGGAGACATGAAACACTGGGTGGATCTTGAGAGTCTTGGGTAAAGCCAGGCGGTATGCAGAAGAACAAACTTTGGAAACAATTCGAAAAGGTCCAATGTACTTAGGACCCAAATTAGTACAAGGTTGTTTTAGACGTATGAATCTGGTGGATAAAAATACTCTGTCTCCAGTACGAAGTAAAGGAGCCTTACACCTTCTGGGATCAGCATATCTCTTGTGTCTAATTCCACCAAATGCAATAACTGAGACCAGTTGGAATGGTGATGGTCTACATAATGTCTAAGAAAAGATTCCAAGGCTTGATTTACATGTTCAGTCTGTCTGTTGGATTGAGGATGATGTGCAGTAGAAAGAGATATGTTGATTCCAAAGTGCTTACAAAAAGACCTCCATAACTTGGAAACAAATTGAACTCCGCGATCTGAGACTATGTCAGTGGGAAAACCATGTAAACGAGATATATGTAGAACAAAGAGTTCAGAAAGTCTTTGAGCTGAAGGCAAGCTTGGAAGAGGTATGAAGTAAGCAGACTTGGAGAACCGATTCACCACTACCCAAATGGTCATATTTCCAGCAGAAACAGGAAGATCTGTAACAAAGTCCATGGATAAGTGAGACCAAGGGTAATGAGGAATAGGAAGAGGGTGTAATAGACCAAATGGTCGATGAGAATATTGTTTGTTCAAAGCACAAGAACCACAAACAGCAATATAGTCCTTAACATCCCTCCTCATAGTGGACCAACAAACATGCTGCTTCAGTTTCCACAAAGTATTGGTTACTCCAGGATGACCTGCTGAAATGTTGTCATGAGCCCAATGTAGAAGCTTAAGACGTAATCCTTTGGGTACATACAGGATACCAGAAGGTAGTTTGCAAGAAGATGGTACCCGGACTTGAGCAGCATGTAAAGCCTGTACTGGAAAAGAGGATTCTTGAGCCAAAACTTTGACTGGACATAGTATATGTTCAGAATCCAAAGGAGAAGGCTCAGAAGATTGGAACTGCCTAGATAAAGCATCTGCCTTGGAATTTTTTGAACCAGGAACATAGGAAAGTACAAAATTAAACCTGGAGAAGAACAAAGCCCACCGAGCCTGACGAGGATTGAGACGAGTAGTTGTATGGAGGTATAAAAGATTCTTATGATCTGTCAGAATGAAAAAAGGTTGACTGGTACCCTCTAACCAATGCCTCCATTCATTCAAAGCTAATTTTATACCCAAATGCTCCTTATTGCCCACATCATAATTTAACTCGGCAGGATTGAATTTTTTCGAAAAGAACGCCACAGGATGTATTTTGCTGGTAGTCTGATCACGTTGGGAGAGAACAGCTCCAGCTGCTATAGAAGAAGCGTCAACCTCCAAAATAAACTGGAGATCAGGAATTGGATGACTGAGAAGAGGTGCAGAAGAAAATGATGATTTTAGCATTTCAAAAGCCTGTACTGCCGAAGTGGACCAGTTCTTATAATTCTGCCCTTTCTTAGTAAGAGAAGTGAGCGGAGACGTGATGTCAGCAAAGTTCTTAATAAACTTTCTATAGTAATTGGCAAAGCCAAGAATCCTCTGCAGGGATTTGAGAGTAGTTGGTCTGGGCCAGTCCTTGATAGCCGAAAGTTTAGCAGGATCCATCTCAAACCCTGATTCTGAAATGATATAACCCAAAAAGGGAATGGAACTTGGATGAAAAGAGCATTTATCCAATTTAGCGAACAGGGAATTGTCTCGTAACCTCTGAAGTAGCAGTCTTACATGATGTACATGTTCCTGTAATGTTTTGGAATAGATCAGAATGTCATAGAGATAAATGATAACAAATTGATTTAGATAATCTCTGAAGATTTTGTTAACAAAGTGCTGAAATACTGCTGGTGCATTGCACAATCCGAATGGCATTACTAGATACTCGTAGTGGCCAAATCTAGTGTTAAATGCCATCTTCCATTCATCTCCTTTACGGATTCTGACCAAATTGTAGGCCCCACGGAGATCTAACTTGGAAAAAATAGAAGCACCTTGAAGACGATCAAATAACTCAGGAATGAGCGGAAGAGGATAGCTGTTTTTGACAGTAATCTGATTCAAGGCCCGATAATCGATACAGGGACGGAGACCTCCATCTTTTTTCCCAATGAAGAAAAAACCTGCACCCACAGGTGATGAGGAAGGATGAATAAATCCTCTGGCTAAGTTGTCCTTTATGTATTCCTCAAGAGAGACATTTTCTTGACGAGAGAGGGGATAGGTCCTTCCCTTAGGTAGAGGAGCCCCTGAAAACAATTTGATAGGACAGTCAAATATCCAGTGTGGAGGTAACGTCTCAGCCTCCTTTTTAGAAAACACATCACTAAAGGCATGATAGTAATTAGGCAATGAATCAGGAACTTCCACCATAGCTACGACAGGACAAGATGGTTTTGAGGGATTTTGCAGGCAATGTTTGAAACAGGTAGTTCCCCAGGAAATAAGTTTTCCATTAGACCATGAGAAGACTGGATCATGAAGCTGCAACCAAGGTAACCCCAGAATCAACGGTATGTGGGGAGAAGTGATGACGTCAAAATTAATAATTTCAGAATGAAGTATGCCCACAGACAAAAGAAGAGGAATGGTAGAATTTTGTATGATACCAAAACCTAGAGGCTGTCCACTAACAGTGGTTACCTTAATTAACTGTTTCTTGGCTTGAAGAGGAATCCTGAGAGAGTCAGCAAAGATTGAATCAATGAAAACTCCAGCAGCTCCAGAGTCAATGAGGGCTTGAGCTCGAAACTTGGGCCTAGATTTGGAGTTCGGCGGTAGCCGTCAAAACCAGCGTTAGAGGCTCCTAACGCTGGTTTTGGCCGCCCGCTGGTATTTGGAGTCAGTGATTAAAGGGTCTAACGCTCACTTTACAGCCGCGACTTTTCCATACCGCAGATCCCCCTACGCCATTTGCGTAGCCTATATTTTCAATGGGATCTTCCTAACGCCGGTATTTAGAGTCGTTTCTGAAGTGAGCGTTAGAGCTCTAACGACAAAATTCCAGCCGCCTGAAAATAGCAGGAGTTAAGAGCTTTCTGGCTAACGCCGGTTCATAAAGCTCTTAACTACTGTACCCTAAAGTACACTAACACCCATAAACTACCTATGTACCCCTAAACCGAGGTCCCCCCACACCGCCGCCACTCGATTAAAATTTTTAACCCCTAATCTGCCGACCGCCACCTACGTTATATTTATGTACCCCTAATCTGCTGCCCCTAACCCCGCCGACCCCTGTATTACATTTATTAACCCCTAATCTGCCCCCCACAACGTCGCCGCAAGCTACTTAAAATAATTAACCCCTAATCTTCCGACCGCAAATCGCCGCCACCTACGTTATCCCTATGTACCCCTAATCTGCTGCCCCTAACATCGCCGACCCCTATATTATATTTATTAACCCCTAATCTGCCCCCCTCAACGTCGCCGACACCTGCCTACACTTATTAACCCCTAATCTGCCGAGCGGACCTGAGCGCTACTATAATAAAGTTATTAACCCCTAATCCGCCTCACTAACCCTATCATAAATAGTATTAACCCCTAATCTGCCCTCCCTAACATCGCCGACACCTAACTTCAATTATTAACCCCTAATCTTCCGATCGGAGCTCACCGCTATTCTAATAAATGGATTAACCCCTAAAGCTAAGTCTAACCCTAACACTAACACCCCCCTAAGTTAAATATAATATTTATCTAACGAAATAAATTAACTCTTATTAAATAACTTATTCCTATTTAAAGCTAAATACTTACCTGTAAAATAAATCCTAATATAGCTACAATATAAATTATAATTATATTATAGCTATTTTAGGATTAATATTTATTTTACAGGCAACTTTGTAATTATTTTAACCAGGTACAATAGCTATTAAATAGTTAAGAACTATTTAATAGTTACCTAGTTAAAATAATAACAAATTTACCTGTAAAATAAATACTAACCTAAGATATAATTAAACCTAACACTACCCTATCAATAAAATAATTAAATAAACTACCTACAATTACCTACAATTAACCTAACACTACACTATCAATAAATTAATTAAACACAATTCCTACAAATAAATACAATTAAATAAACTTGCTAAAGTACAAAAAATAAAAAAGAACTAAGTTACAGAAAATAAAAAAATATTTACAAACATAAGAAAAATATTACAACAATTTTAAACTAATTACACCTACTCTAAGCCCCTAATAAAATAACAAAGCCCCCCAAAATAAAAAATTCCCTACCCTATTCTAAATTAAAAAAGTTACAAGCTCTTTTACCTTACCAGCCCTGAACAGGGCCCTTTGCGGGGCATGCCCCAAGAATTTCAGCTCTTTTGCCTGTAAAAAAAAACATACAATACCCCCCCCAACATTACAACCCACCACCCACATACCCCTAATCTAACCCAAACCCCCCTTAAATAAACCTAACACTAAGCCCTTGAAGATCTTCCTACCTTGTCTTCACCATCCAGGTATCACCGATCCGTCCTGGCTCCAAGATCTTCATCCAACCCAAGCGGGGGTTGGCGATCCATAATCCGGTCCAGAAGAGGCTCCAAAGTCTTCCTCCTATCCGGCAAGAAGAGGACATCCGGACCGGCAAACATCTTCTCCAAGCGGCATCTTCGATCTTCTTCCATCCGGAGCGAAGCGGCAGGATCCTGAAGACATCCAGCGCGGAACATCCATCCGGACCGACGACTGAACGACGAATGACTGTTCCTTTAAGGGACGTCATCCAAGATGGCGTCCCTCGAATTCCGATTGGCTGATAGGATTCTATCAGCCAATCGGAATTAAGGTAGGAATTTTCTGATTGGCTGATGGAATCAGCCAATCAGAATCAAGTTCAATCCGATTGGCTGATCCAATCAGCCAATCAGATTGAGCTCGCATTCTATTGGCTGTTCCGATCAGCCAATAGAATGCGAGCTCAATCTGATTGGCTGATTGGATCGGCCAATCGGATTGAACTAGATTCTGATTGGCTGATTCCATCAGCCAATCAGAAAATTCCTACCTTAATTCCGATTGGCTGATAGAATCCTATCAGCCAATCGGAATTCGAGGGACGCCATCTTGGATGACGTCCCTTAAAGGAACAGTCATTCGTCGTTCAGTCGTCGGTCCGGATGGATGTTCCGCGCTGGATGTCTTCAGGATCCTGCCGCTTCGCTCCGGATGGAAGAAGATCGAAGATGCCGCTTGGAGAAGATGTTTGCCGGTCCGGATGTCCTCTTCTTGCCGGATAGGAGGAAGACTTTGGAGCCTCTTCTGGACCGGATTATGGATCGCCAACCCCCGCTTGGGTTGGATGAAGATCTTGGAGCCAGGACGGATCGGTGATACCTGGATGGTGAAGACAAGGTAGGAAGATCTTCAGGGGCTTAGTGTTAGGTTTATTTAAGGGGGGTTTGGGTTAGATTAGGGGTATGTGGGTGGTGGGTTGTAATGTTGGGGGGGGGGTATTGTATGTTTTTTTTTACAGGCAAAAGAGCTGAAATTCTTGGGGCATGCCCCGCAAAGGGCCCTGTTCAGGGCTGGTAAGGTAAAAGAGCTTGTAACTTTTTTAATTTAGAATAGGGTAGGGAATTTTTTATTTTGGGGGGCTTTGTTATTTTATTAGGGGGCTTAGAGTAGGTGTAATTAGTTTAAAATTGTTGTAATATTTTTCTTATGTTTGTAAATATTTTTTTATTTTCTGTAACTTAGTTCTTTTTTATTTTTTGTACTTTAGCAAGTTTATTTAATTGTATTTATTTGTAGGAATTGTGTTTAATTAATTTATTGATAGTGTAGTGTTAGGTTAATTGTAGGTAATTGTAGGTAGTTTATTTAATTATTTTATTGATAGGGTAGTGTTAGGTTTAATTATATCTTAGGTTAGTATTTATTTTACAGGTAAATTTGTTATTATTTTAACTAGGTAACTATTAAATAGTTCTTAACTATTTAATAGCTATTGTACCTGGTTAAAATAATAACAAAGTTGCCTGTAAAATAAATATTAATCCTAAAATAGCTATAATATAATTATAATTTATATTGTAGCTATATTAGGATTTATTTTACAGGTAAGTATTTAGCTTTAAATAGGAATAAGTTATTTAATAAGAGTTAATTTATTTCGTTAGATAAATATTATATTTAACTTAGGGGGGTGTTAGTGTTAGGGTTAGACTTAGCTTTAGGGGTTAATCCATTTATTAGAATAGCGGTGAGCTCCGATCGGAAGATTAGGGGTTAATAATTGAAGTTAGGTGTCGGCGATGTTAGGGAGGGCAGATTAGGGGTTAATACTATTTATGATAGGGTTAGTGAGGCGGATTAGGGGTTAATAACTTTATTATAGTAGCGCTCAGGTCCGCTCGGCAGATTAGGGGTTAATAAGTGTAGGCAGGTGTCAGCGACGTTGTGGGGGGCAGGTTAGGGGTTAATAAATATAATATAGGGGTCGGCGGTGTTAGGGGTAGCAGATTAGGGGTACATAGGGATAACGTAGGTGGCGGCGGTTTACGGAGCGGCAGATTAGGGGTTTAAAAAAATATGCAGGGGTCAGCGATAGCGGGGGCGGCAGATTAGGGGTTAATAAGTGTAAGGCTAGGGGTGTTTAGACTCGGGGTACATGTTAGAGTGTTAGGTGCAGACGTAGGAAGTGTTTCCCCATAGGAAACAATGGGGCTGCGTTAGGAGCTGAACGCTGCTTTTTTGCAGGTGTTAGGTTTTTTTTCAGCTCAAACAGCCCCATTGTTTCCTATGGGGGAATCGTGCACGAGCACATTTTTGAGGCCGGCCGCGTCCGTAAGCAACTCTGGTATCGAGAGTTGTATTTGCGGTAAAAATGCTCTACGCTCCTTTTTTGGAGCCTAACGCAGCATTTGTTTGAACTCTCGATACCAGAGTTAATTTTATGGTGCGGCCAGAAAAAAGCCCGCGGAGCGTTAACAGCCCTTTTACCGCCGAACTCCAAATCTAGGCCTTGGTGTTTCCAAAAGTTATAGTTACAGGAACAAAAAGTTTAGAATTGAGGGAAGACATGGGATTCTGGCTTAACTCTGTCCCTCTATCAAAAGTTAAGCCTTGGCTTTTACTGGCCGGATAGGACAGTCCTTCAGTAAATGTCCTTTGGTACCACAATACAGACATAATCCAAGAGTACGCCTTCTATGGCATTCAGCTTCTGACAATTTAATAGCTCCTACTTCCATGGGTTCCACAGACTCAGGAGATTGGGAATTATTATTATACAGACTTGAGGTTCAAATAGGAGGATGGAAGAAGATTTAACAAAGGATCTCCGATTCCTATCTCTCTCCTGAAGACGTTCAGAATGACGGGCGTCAAGAGTAATACACAAATTGATAAGACCCTCCAATGAATTGGGGAGTTCCCGAAATACAAGTTCATCCTTAAGGCGTTCGCAAAGTCCCTTGCGAAAGGCTGCCCGTAAGGCTTCTTGGTTCCAATCAGTTTCTGCGGCTAAAGTCCTGAATTCATTAGCATATTGAGCTACTGAAAGGGATCCCTGTCTCAGATCCAACAATCCTGCCTCTGCAGCTGCAGACCTCCCAGGCTTGTCGAAAACAGATGAAAAAAATGGACACAAATAATTCTACATCCTGTAGTAAAGGATCATTCTTCTCTAAAAGAGGATACACCCAGGCTAGAGCCTTACCCTTCATGAGGGATATAATAAAGGTGATTTTGGAAGTAGAATTGGAAGAAACTTGAGAATTATTTCTGAAGTGTAAACAACATTGATTAAGGAATCCACGGCATTCTTCAGGATTACCGTAATATTTATCTGGAAGTGGGATTCGTGGTATATACTGTCCAACAGGTTGAGGTGGGTTAAAGACAGCATTGGCGCTAGTAGCAGCTGCAGCAGGAGTCACCATAGCTTGAGAAGGAGCGGTTATGTAGCAGAGCAGTAATCTGGTCAAGTTGGATCCAAAGATTACAAATGAGCAGAATGATTTCCCAGAAGTTGCCCTTGTAGAGCCACAGCCCTGGATAACTCATCAGGGTCCATATTATGGCCCTTTTGAACTGTCAGGTTAGGAAATGTCCAGAAGAAGACCCAAATGATAGGGCAAACTTAAACAACACTCTTGCACTCTGAGTTTAATCTAGGACGTGACCCCACGACAACCTCTAAAAAACAATGTACTCACGATATAATTCAATATATCAGCCAAATAGTATTCTGAGTAAGGAACTGGTTTCAGGAAATGTCTTCCACAGAATAAGGAGAGCAGGGATAGTCCACTTATACTCAGACAGAGGAAGGGTAAAACAAGCAACAATTAATAATGTAGGAGTAGGTAACTTGTTATCAGGCAGTTTGAGGGTTAACACTGTGTAGTCAGTCCTTGCAGAGTTTGGCAACAGGTTATCAGGCAGTTTGAAGGTTAATACTGAATAGTCAGTACTTGCAGAGTTAGACAACAGGATATCAGGTAGTTTGAGGGTTAACACTGTGTAGTCAGTCCTTGCAGAGTTTGGCAACAGCTTATCAGGCAGTTTGAGGGTTAATACTGAATAGTCAGTACTTGCAGAGTTAGACAACAGGATATCAGGTAGTTTGAAGGTTAACACAGATTAATCAGTACTTGCAGAGATTGGCAACAGGTTATCATGCAGTTTGAGAGTTTACACTGAATAAACAGTATTTGCAGAGTTTGGCAACAGGTAAACATGCAGTTTTAAAGTTTCACAGAATAAACAGTACTTGCAGTGTTTGGCAACATGATATCAAGCAGTTTGAAGGTTACACTGAATAAACAGTACTTGAAGAGTTTGGCAACAGGTTAACATGCAGTTTGAGAGATTCACAGAATAAACAGTACTTGCAGTGTTTGGCAACAGGTTATCAGGAAGTTTGAGGGTTAACCCAGAATAGTCAGTCTTTGCAGAGTTTGGCAACAGAAAATCAGCAGTTAGAGAGTTTCTACAGCGAAGTCCTCACAGGAGCCACAAAGAGAAACAACAAATAAACGGGCACTGAAGAAACAGGAAGCCCAGAATAAAAAGCCTGGTAGTGACATCATCAGGAAGGGGCAGCTCAGACTACCTGCCAATCAAGCACACAGAGAGGACCGTCAGAGCTTCCCAGCGGACGAGCGTGACAGAAAGGCTGTGCAAACCAACCCGTGGAAGGAATACATGGGGGACACAAACTCTCCTTCTTATAACCAATCGATTAGCGACATTTCCAGTATTCTGTCTTCTTGACCAGATTTGCATCACATGGAGAATAAACAAATACAGAAGTGTCTCCATAGCTACTGAAATTAACAATGTAAGTACAATGCTGATATTACTGCCTTTTATATATGTCTAGACTGGCGTCTACATTAACTTTCCTATTGTTTGGTACCTTGCCGCCACCTAAAAGGGGTGTAAGAGACTCATCTCGGATCTCTTGGTTCAGCCCCTCCAATCTTAGTAAAATGCCAAGAGTAACTGCTTCCATCATGCCATCCCATGAAGAGGGAAGCTGAGCCTTGAATCTTCGTGCTACTGCCTTCAGCTGTCCCTAGTCACATGTGGCTGTACGCTGACATTATTTAAGGGGACCATGTCCTATTTACCAGAAGAATTAAAGCTCACCTCGTGCTTCACTCTGAGCTGAGTCATTGCCTTTTAGCTTTGCTTCTTGTTCCTGTCAAGCTAAAGCATATTTACCTAGTACCTGTGTATGCTCACCTTGCTCCAGAAACCACACATACTTATTTGTTAGCTGTGTATGCTCACCCTGTTCCATATATCAAGCATACTTATCTTGTACCTGTGTATGTTCATCTTGTTTCAGAGACCAAGCATACTTACCTTGCTCCTGTGCATGCTCATCTGGTTCCTGAAAACTAAGCAGACTTGCCTGATACCTGTGTATGCTCATCTGAATCTGTACCTATCTGGTATCCTGTGACAGTCTTAACAACTGTACCCTCTTGGTATCCTGTGCCTGCTGACAAACCTGTGTCTACCATACCAGTGACAGCCTTTCTCAAACCAGCTGTACCTGCTGTACCTAACTTATATTCTGTACCTAACTGATATTCTGTAACATTTTTAACAGTGCCCACTAGGTATCCTGTGCCTTCTGAAAAAACTGTGTCTACCATACCAGTGACAGCCTTCTTCAAACCTGCCTGCTGTACATACCAGGTATTCTGTGGCAGCCTCACCCTTTACTGTATAATTCAAGCACCAGTGTTCATTCGACTTTGTTACTGCAAACTACTTAAAGTATTCTGAACCTTGTATTTGACTTAAGTGTTCTAGGTTGGGCCAATGTTCAAACTTGCTGGTTTTTGTGATCTTTAATTTGAACTACTGTTCTTTTGCATTACACTTATGTTTTTCAGTGATATTAGACACAAACTTACTAACAGACATGACACCCAAAGGCAACATAGTGGTCAAAGATAACACAGCATTAAAGGGACAGTATACTATAAAAATGTGTTTCCAATTACTTTTTTTACCAGCTGCAGAGTGTAAAATGCATGAGATTTTCTTTTTAAGGTTTATTTGTGTATATGAATTAGCTGATTTTGTGTTTTGAAGCCACAATCTAATAAAATGGGTTGAGCTTGTAGGTATAATCAGATCTCATTATTTTATCACATTGTGTAAGTCCTGGCCAAAAGTTTTGAGAATGATACATATTAATTTTCCCAAAGTCTGCTGCTTCTGTGTTTTTTTATCTTTTTGTCAGATGTTACTATGGCATACTGAAGTATAATTACAAGCATTTGATATGTGTCAAAGGCTTTTATCGACAATAACATTAAGGTAATGCAGAGTCAATATTTGCAGTGTTGACCCTTCTTTTTCAAGACCTCTGTAATTCACTCTGGTATGCTTTCAATCAACTTCTGGGCCACATCCTGACTGATGACAGCACATTCTTGCATAATCAATGCTTGGAGTTTGTCAGAATTTGTGGGGAGGGTTTGTTCACCCACCTCTTGAGGATTGACCACAAGTTTTCAATGGGATTAAGGTCTGGGGAGTTTCCTGACCATAGATCCAAAATTGTGATGTTTTGTTCACCAAGGCACTTAGTTATCACTTTTGCATTAGGGCAAGATGCTCCATCATGCTGGAAAAGACATTGTTCATCACCAAACTGTTCTTGGATGGTTGGGAGAAGTTACTCTTGGAGGATTTTTTTGTACCATTCTTTATTCATGACTGTGTTTTTAGGCAAAATTGTGAGTGAGCCAACTACCTTGTCTGAGAAGCAACCCCACACATGAATAGTCTCAGGATGCTTTACTGTTGGCATGAAACAGGACTGATGGTAGCGCTCACCTTTTCTTCTCTGGACAAGGTTTTTTCCGGATGCCCAAACAATCAGAAAGGGGATTCATCAGAGAAAAATTTCTTTACCCTCTGCAGTCCAATCCCTATACCTTTTGCAGAATATCAGTCAGTCCCTAATGTTTTTCCTGGAGAGAAGTGGCTTCTTTGCTGCCCTTCTTGACACCAGGCCATCCTCCAAAAGTCTTTGTCTCACTGTGCGTGCAGATGCACTCACACCTGCCTGATGCCATTCCTAAGCAAGATCTGCAATGGTGGTACACTCTACTTGCTTTACACACCTTATTCCACTGCATTCACTTAGCTAACTTTATTGATGCTTGCTGCTAATTATTTTGCTTAACCCTAGATAATACTCACTAATGAGATAAAATCAGAGAAAAAAAAAAACAGATGGGGAAAATTAAAAATACTGCAAAAATATTAAAGAAATTATTAAACAAAGTTTAATATTTTTCTTACAAATGTAATGGATATTGACATCCACTTTGTAATGAGAAAGAAAAACATTAGGCATTTTGGAGAAAGCTGAAGGTGATGTACCTGCTGTTATTGCAAGTTGAGACTGCTTTTGTAAAATGAGCCCTTATTCCATCTGGAATTGTAATACTCTTGAACTCATATGTGTAATACACTGTACAATCCATGCGGAAACTGTAGTTTTGGCAGAAGAAAGATATTTACTTTTTACACAGATACATAAACAGAAGGTACAAGTATGTGCTTTAACCCTTTAATGACCACAGCACTTTTCCATTTTCTGTCCATTTGGGACCAAAGCTATTTTTACATTTTTGTGGTCTTTGTGTTTAGCTGTAATTTTCCTCTTACTGATTTACTGTAACCACACATATTAGATATCGTTTTTCTCGCTATTAAATGGACTTTCCAAAGATACCATTATTTTCATCATATCTTATAATTTACTATAAAAAAATTATAAAATATGAGAAAAAAATGGAAAAAAACACACTTTTTCTAACTTTGACCCCCAAAATCTGTTACACATCTACAACCACCAAAAAACACCAATGCTAAATAGTTTCTAAATTTTGTCCTGAGTTTAGAAATACCCAATGTTTACATGTTCTTTCCTTTTTTTGCAAGTTATAGGGCAATAAATACAAGTAGCACTTTGCTATTTACAAACCATTTTTTTTTCAAAATTAGCACTAGTTACATTGGGACACTGATATCTTTCAGGAATCTCTGAATATCCCATGACATGTATATATTTATTTTTAGAAGACATCCCAAAGTATTGATCTAGGCCAATTTTGGTATATTTCATGCCACCATTTCACCGCCAAATGCGATTAAATACAAAAAATTGTTCACTTTTTCACAAATTTTTTCACAAACTTTTGGTTTCTAACTGAAATTATTTACAAACAGCTTGCGCAATTATGGCATAAATGATTGTAAATTTTTATTTGGGATCCCATTTGTTCAGAAATAGCAGACATATATGGCTTTGGCGTTGCTTTTTGGTAATTAGAAGGCTGCTAAATGCCACTGTGCACCACACGTGTATTATGCCCAGCCGTAAAGGGGTTAATTAGGGAGCATGTAGGGAGCTTTTTGGGGTAATTTTAGCTTTAGTGTAGTGTAGTAGACAACCCCAAATAATGATCTATGCCCATTTTGGTATATTTCATGCCACCATTTCACCGCCAATTGCGATCAAATTAAAAAAAAAGTTAAATTTTTCACAATTTTAGGTTTCTCACTGAAATCATTTACAAACAGCTTGTGCAATTATGGCACAAATTGTTGTAAATGCTTCTCTGGGATCCCCTTTGTTCAGAAATAGCAGACATATATGGCTTTGGCATTGCTTTTTGGTACTTAGAAGGCTGCTAAATGCCGCTGCGCATCACACGTGTATTATGGCTAGCAGTGAAGGGGTTAATTAGGTAGCTTGTAGGGAGCTTGCAGGGTTAATTTTAGCTTTAGTGTAGAGCTCAGCCTCCCACCTGAAATATCAGACCCCCTGATCCCTCCCAAACAGCTCTCTTCCCTCCCCCACCCCACAATTGTCCCCGCCATCTTAAGTACTGGCAGCAACTCTGCCAGTACTAAAATAAAAGATATATTTAGGCTTTTTGGGGGGGTTTTAAGCATATTTACATATGCTGCTGTGTAGGAGCCCCCCTTAGCCCCCAACCTGACTGATCCCCCACCAAACAGCTTGTCATGAGATGCAGGACATATGCAGGACACAGCAATGATGGTACAACTCTATTTTATTACAGAGCATAGCAATACACATCCAGACAGGTTGATTGTACTAAACTAACTGCGACACAGACACCGGACCTAAGCCCCGCCCACATGCTAGTGACATCACATCCTGCTATCATCACATCTTCCCCTTTTTCAAAGGCAAAGCATACATTTGCATATATTAAATAACAAGGTACACCAACAGGGTATACAACAACATTTTGTTTTAGAACATTATAGAAACAGATAGATTAGAAAACATGAACAAATAAATTACATCCTGACTTGGACATCGGGGTAGACTACCCTAGTCCACAGTGACCATGGGATTATTCTGCCCATACTTCCGGTCACTGTTCTAGCTAAAGTCAGTCCCTGTATCGGGCCGGAAGCCTCACCACTCTTCCGCTTGATGTAACTTTGCATGAACTGTCCTCTGATACAGAAGATGGTGAACAAGAGTCTGCTGGAGGCAAAGATATATCCCCGCTATGATCTTGCTGAGGGGAAGGCACCTCTCTTAGAACAGGAGATCCCACCGGCGGTGGTACTGAGGTATCCGGTTCCAGACTCTCAGGTACAGGCTGAAGATGTCTTCGGTTACGGCGTGTAACCGTCCCTCCCTCTGTAAGGACTGTGTAAGACCTTGGTTCTGGAGAGCGGCCCACTACCGTAGCAGGCGTCTTCCATTTCTTCTCATCATCCAGTTTAATTCTGACACTTTGGCCCGCTTTCAGTTCCTGTAAAGGCCTGACAGAATGTCTCCTGTCGTAGAAGAAACGATAACCCTTTTTGGCCTCTTCATCCCTCCTAAGGACTTCGTCCCGAGGAACAGGGCCAGGCGGCTTGAAGACACCCACTGAGGGTAAAGTGGTGCGAATCTGACGTCCTAGCATCAGCTGTGCCGGGCTAAACCCGGTGGCTTGAATGGGCGTCGCCCTGTATGACAAGAGGGCTAGGTACGGTTCAGATTGCTTTAGAATGAATTTTGTTGTTTGAACTGCCCTTTCAGCCATTCCGTTGGCCTGCGGATAATGTGGACTTGACGTGGAATGTACAAAATCATATTCCCTGCTAAAAGCACTGAACTCTGTAGAAGCGAACTGCATGCCATTATCACTCACCAGCTCCATTGGAATGCCCCAGCGGGCGAACAAGCTCTTCAGGCGAATGATAACGGCCTGACTTGTGATATCATTCAGGGGTGCTATTTCCAAATACCTGGAATAGTAGTCGATAACAACAAGAAACTTTTTCCCGTGCAGTTCGCACAAATCAGCAGCTATTTTCTGCCACGGCCCCACAGGCAGCGGAGTAGACATTAAGGGCTCCCTTCTCTGAGTAGGCCGGCGTTCCCGGCAAAAGGCACATTTAGACACGTGATTTGCAATGTCGGAGCTGATCCCAGGCCACCACACAGCTGTAGCTGCTCTTTCTCTGCACTTTGTAATGCCTAAGTGGCCATCGTGAATCCTGTTTAACATCTCCTTCCTCATGCTGACAGGAATTACAATACGGTCTTGGAACAGCACCAACCCCTCCAGCTCCGTGAGCTGTGACCTCTCTGGCTGGTAAGCATTTAAAGACATCCAGGCTGCCCGGCTCTCGGGCCAGCCATCTCTTATGTACCTTATAACTTCTTGCAGATCTGTGTCCAAATATGTCTCTTTCTTTATCTCTTCCAGTTTCCTTGAAGAAATGGACTTAGAGGCCAGAACTGAATCAACATACACTTTTACATCCGACTCTGTGGAGGATTCTTCAGCAGCAGCCAGCGGGAGCCTGGACAGTGTGTCTGCCACAACCAGCTGCTTCCCCGGCACATGCACTGCCTGAACATTGAACCTGAGCAGTCTCATTAAAAGTCTCTGGCATCTCAAGGGTGTTTTGTCGATGTCATAAGAATTGATAAGAGGGACTAGCGGTTTGTGGTCAGTTTCCAGACTAAATTTCTCCAAACCCACTAGATAACGCTGAAAGCGCTCACAGGCCCAAACTGCAGCCAGGCACTCCTTCTCAATTTGAGCGTATTTTGACTCCGCAGCCGTCAGTGTGCGGGAACAGTAGGCGATGGGCTGTAGTTTGTTGTCATTCAGCTGCAGGAGTGCAGCCCCCAACCCATAACTGCTTGCATCGGCACTAACCACAGTCTTTTTTGAAGGGTCGTAGAACCCCAGCACTGGGGCAGACCCCAGCAGGGACTTAGCATGCAGGAACGCTTTTTCTTGTGAGGGTCCCCAGACCCAGGCAACATCTTTCTTAAGCAACTCTGTGATAGGGTGCAAAACTGTAGATAAATCCGGAAGAAACTTGCCCACGTAATTTACAAGGCCCAATATCTGTCTCAGCTCATGTACATCAGAAGGGCTTTTCATCTGTTCGATAGCCCGAATTTTCTCGGGGTCCGGCTTGATGCCATCCCCGTTGATGATATGCCCAAAGTAGCATAATTCAGTTTTCCTAAAATGACATTTTTCTTTATTCAGCTTCAGCCCAGACTCTTTGATAGCCTGCAGCACACAACTCAAACGCTGATCATGCTCCTCCACTGTAGACCCATACACTAGAATGTCGTCCATGACGACTGCTGTGCCCACGTGGCCACTCAGGAGAGAACTCATTTCCCTCTGAAAGATCTCAGGAGCGGAGGATATCCCAAAGGGAAGTCTGCAGAAACAGAACCGACCTACCGGAGTGATAAAGGTAGTCAGTTTGCGGCACTTTGGATCCAGGGGGATCTGCCAAAAGCCGCTAGAAGCGTCTAATGTGGAAAAGAACTTCGCCCCAGCCAACTTCGGGGCTATATCTTCCAGTGTCGGCAGCACAAATCTCTCCCTCTTCACTGCCTCATTCAACCTTTTCAGGTCCACACAGATGCGCACCTTTCCGTTTTTCTTTGCAACTGGAACAATGGGGGCACACCAATCAGTTGCTTCAACCACCTCTTCAATAACCCCCATAGACTTCATGCGCATGAGCTCTTTCTCCACTTGAGGCATGAGCGGGAACGGAATTCTACGAGGAGTAGAAATACTGTACGGGACTGCGTCATTTTTAAGTGCTATACGGACAGGTTTGCAGCTCAGTAGGCCCAACTCGCCAAACATATCTTCAGAGATCTCATTCACTCTGGCCACGAGGCCCAAGTCACAGGCTGCTTTTCTGCTCAATAAACTGTTAACACACTGACCTCGGATCACATGCACCCACATGGTGAACTTCCTTTGTTTGTACTCACAGCTGGCAAGAAATTTCCCCACACAATCAATGCGGCCACCAGGACTATGAACATTTGTAGTAACCTTCGCCAGCTGGGGCTGTCGAGGCAGTCTCATAAATTCAGCAAAAGACATTACAGTGATATCTGCTCCTGTGTCAATCTTAAAATCAACATTGGCTCCCATTACAGTAAAGGTAACTTTCCAATCTTCCTCTGAGCTTGTCCGTTCCACAACAGACCCCACAAAAGACACTTCCTGACCCTCCTGGTCACTGTCCACCTGCATCTCCTTAATGTATTCAGTTTTACACACCACTTCAAAATGGCCTATTCTGTTACATTTTCTGCATCTTTTATCTCTGGCCGGGCATATAGCACTCTGATCATGAGCCCGGTAGCACCGTGTGCATCGGCCATGTTGCGCCCATCCACTTCTAGGCCTTTCCAGTACTTTAGATCTACCGCTCACACTGTGCCTTTCACTAGCAATTTTCCTAGACTGTTGTACTTCATCCACAATACTCTCAGACCTCAGATCAGCACTTTGCTTTTTCACCAGTTCACTCTGGCGGGCCATCCTAATAGCCCCGTCTAGTGTTAAATCAGGCTCTAACTGCAGCTTCAGGGAGACTTCAGCATCTGCAATTCCAATAACTATTCTGTCTCTGATTTGCTCTTCTTTAGCAACACCAAACTCACAGAATTCAGCTAATTCATACAGGCTGCGCAAAAATGACTCCACAGATTCTCCCACACGCTGATTACGTTTGTGAAAACAAGCTCTCTCATGAATCACATTTCTTTTGGGCACAAAGTGGGCACTGAGTTTATCCATAACTATATCAAAGTTAACTTCTTCCCCTTCTTGGAAAGTAAAAGCATTGAACACTGGCTCTACATCTTTCCCCATAGAGTATAAAAGAGAATTAACTTGTACTTCACCACTCTCCTTGTTCAGTTTGGATGCAATCCTGAAGCGCTGAAACCGCTGACGCCATGTGGGCCAAGCTGCAGGCTGAGAAAAGTCAAAAGGCTCAGGTGGGGTGAACTTTGACATCGTCATCATCAGAAACAGAAGCGTAGTCCAGAACTTCTGACACCATGTCATGAGATGCAGGACATATGCAGGACACAGCAATGATGGTACAACTCTATTTTATTACAGAGCATAGCAATACACATCCAGACAGGTTGATTGTACTAAACTAACTGCGACACAGACACCGGACCTAAGCCCCGCCCACATGCTAGTGACATCACATCCTGCTATCATCACACAGCTCTCTAACCCTCCCCCTCTGCCTTAATGGCCGCCATTTTGGGTACTGGCAGCTGTCTGCCAGTACCCAGTTTAGAATAAAATAGTTGCTTTTTTATTTTTTCCCCATTTTCTGTAGTGTAGCTCCCCCCCCACCAAAGAACAAACCCCCACCCCCTCCTAGATACCTTTGATTGTTATTTTTTTTAAAATATAAACTTTTTTTCTGACACTTTTAGTTCTGTCTTTTCTGTAGTGTAGCGGTTCCCACCCGCTCCCGCCCCGTGCACGCGCCGTCCGCCACCCGCCGTGCACGCGTGCGCGCCCCCATCGGCCCCGCCCCCGATCCCGTCCCCCTCTAAATTACCCGGCCCATCGATGGCCGCCCACCCGCCTCCCAAGTCGGCTCCCACCCACCAACGATACCGGCCATCGATGTCCGATGCAGAGAGGGCCACAGAGTGGCTCTCTCTGCATCGGATGGCCATCTACAGTTATTGCAGGATGCCTCCATATCGAGGCATCACTGCAATAACCGGAAAGCAGCTGGAAGCGAGCAGGATCGCTTCCAGCTGCTTTCCACACCGAGGACGTGCAGGGTACGTCCTCAGGCGTTAACTGCCTTTTTTTTGAGGACGTACTCTGCACGTCCTCGGTCGTTAAGGGGTTAAGTAATGAAAATCTTAAACAAATATTTAAAAAAAAAAAAAAAAAACACATTTGTGGTTCTCCTGCAAATGGCCTAGACCAGTGTTTCTCAACTGTGGCCCTCAAGTACCCAGGCCACATTTTCATTATAGCTGAACCAATACAAAGCTGAAGTAATTAGCTGAGCAGTAACACCATGATTACTAACCTGTTCTCATCCATAAGCTGATTATTTCACCTGTGCACTGGTTCAGCTATAATGAAAACCTGGCCTGTTGGGGATACTTGAGGACCACAGTTGAGAAAAAATGGCCTAGATTACAAATGGATTGATAATTTTTTATTGCTCATGAACACTAATTGCGGTCATTGTAAAAAATGATCAAACTCAGGTTAGCGATGGTATTACATGTAGAATGTAAAATGTAGTGTGAAACGATAACTTCAAGAATTTGGATATTTTGACCATGCTAAATCCCTCTCCTGTAGACTTCTATGTTGAACTCTAAAGAAAGCGTTTTGCTGTTGTGCAAAGCTGAAACTATGCTAGACCAACTGCGTTAAAGCGAAGGTACATAAGGAATACTTTAAATTCCTATGTCCATCACTTAGAAGAAAATATTTTATATATATATATATATAATTTTTTTTATTAAAAAAGTATAATATATATATATATATTAAAAAAAAAAAATATATATATATATATATATTTGTATTAATATAATTGTTATCTTTTTGGTAAAAATATATACATCTGAGTGTAATAATTTATTTTAATATGTTTTAAATGTGTTTTGTTAAAAAAAATAATTAACCTCTACACTTTACTTCAGGTTTCAGGTTGCGCTAACTCTTCTAGTGTTATTTAGGCTTTCACTTGAACCCATAACTTTCAACTTGCAATATGAGTGCTATTTAGTGCTGTCCTGATATCCATTGAAACTAATACGTGTGCTAGAGTAATGTTGGCTGCACTAAACCTTGTAGGTTGTCAGATGATTTAGTGATAGTGTTGTTATAGTTAAAGGCGCCTATAGCCTAAAAAGTAATAATATTCAATTAAATATCCAATGCGAAATGATCTCAAAAGTAATAAACACTGTAGTGCAAAGGTGCGCACATTCGTAATAGTATAATCTAAAATCCTATTAGCGTATTCAATAAAACAAGGTATTTAAAATAAAAGGGGTTGGACTAATCACTAAAACCCATACTATAAAAAAATAAATTCTTAGATGCAATACAAAAACATACTTGCTAAGCGCAAGGTGATGTGAAAAAAGGATACCTGCACAAAAAAAAATATTATTATATGCAGAACAATAAATTCAATTCATAAGTAAAAGTCCCCAACACAAAGTTCCAAGGGACAGAGTCCTTAGAGATTGTGGATAAAGAATGTCTCAGATGATCACTTCAATCAGGGTACAGAGAAGGCAGCAAAAATTCTTCCAATGTTGTTCGACAAACAAGCAGGAATCTGGAGATAATGGAAAAAGCAAAGAAGAAGGCGCCACAATGGTGCTCTATCAATGAGATAAGACAAAACACACAATAGGTATACTCCAAACTTGGTAGAGTGTTTTCCTTGCACAACTGTCCCTATCAGATTTATTTTAATCAAAGTTTACTGGACTATATCTTCATTTAAATCCAAAGGTTTTTTTATGAAAGAATACCTGGCCTGTACTGTGACCCTCCATCAACTGTTTCATATGTTGTTTAAGTTAATGAAGAAAGGTTATTATCTAGCTAGCTTTATTGTAATATTTTAGCATTGTTGATGTGGAAACATTGGCCATCTTGACCATTTGACTACATGAATTATTGAGACCAATTTGCCCAGCATTTTCTTTCTACCAACATATGCCTAAAAGTCACCTATTAAACTATACAGATAGATTATTTTGTGTATTATTTTAAGATGTAAGAAACACCATACTATTCAAAAATTGCCCTAAACCCTTCAGTTCTTTAGTATGAAATAATCCAACCACAACACCATACAATTTTCAATGCTTCTCCTATATAATGGTTTTTTTTTCTGGGTACAAAATTTCAATCAGGTAATGAAGTACAGGATTGACCTTCTAAATGTATGCAATTAGAGGCAAGGGAACCTTGGTATATGCTCTCTGGGCTTAAGAGACCCAGATTAGCAATTTTATGGTGCTACTGAAAACTACAGATTCTGGACATAAGTTTTTTCCACTGGAACATAAATGTATATGTTCATCAGATCTGTGGGGACCAGAAACATATTCAGAGATATTTGTTTAATTACACTCAAGAGTAATTCCAACTTTTTCATTTTAATAAATTTATTAAGCAATCTTAGATGTAGAACATTCTATTTTTTTTTCTTTATCAGAAAGAGGCAATAGTAAAAATCCTTTTTCTGCTGAGACAAAGGAACTTCATGTATTAAACATGAATATGTAATGTAATTTTATCCTTAAATTGTATAAAACCTATGAACCTGAGTTATATGAATTTCAATCCATTCACTACTGGGAATTTCAGAGAAACACATGACAGTACACAGTGTAGGGCCCTTTTTTATTTACTTATATTTTATTTTTCTGTAGTGCAGGGATTCTTCCTCTCACTCCTACCAACCTGATCCTTCCCAAAGAGTTTTCTTATTCTCTCCCTCCCACTGGTCGCCACTAAATTTGGTACTGGCAGACAGTCTGCCAGTTCCAGTATAAGGCCCTTTTTATGTAATCTATTTATTTTATCTTTTTGTTTTCATTATTCTGTAGTTTAGGGATACCCACTCACCCTCCCCAACTCCCAACTCATCAAAAAGTACCCCACTACACTATTAACCCCTAAACTGATACCCACCCACATCGCAAAGTACTTTGCTACACCTTTAACCTGTAAACCACTACAACCCCCCATTGCAAAGTACCCATTAACCTCCTAACAGCAAAACCCCTAACACCCTTAACCTAATACCTTTAAGTTACAAAAACTAACATTACAGAAAAATAAAACATTACAGAAAATAAAAAAACATAACATTAGGGAAAATAAAAAAAGTTACCAAAAATAAAAATAAAAAAGTTATGCTTATTTTAAAACTAAATTAAAAACCCTATACTTACACTAAAAGTTGCTATAACAAAAGCCTATAGAAGGGCTTTTTTCTCAAAAAAATACAACCTGATTTTACAATAAAAGTAAAACCCCACCCAAAAAAAGCCTGTCTAAAAAAAACTACTCTAAAAATTGCCCTGAAAAGTGCATTTGGTCGGGTATTGCCCTTAGTTAATGTAATTGGTTGCTATCCAATCAAAAAAAACAAAAACAATACCCTGTTCTAAAAATAAATAACACTCAAAAAAAGCCTACTGATAAACCCTAAATATGATACTCACTCTGATCTGGCTCCTAAGTGCTTGCCAATTGCGGTGTTCCTCTTCATGGGTACCGGTGCCATCTTCATCCTGGCGGCTTTTTCATGGAGGTGGTGGTGACCCATTTTCTATCTTCATCCTTGCCACCATTACGCTGGGGAAGTCTTCATCCATCTTCCACCTGATGGCTCTTCTTATCTTCAGATCTTCTGTCGCCGACATCAACTTAATGTGGTCAACCTGCCACATACTGAAGTTTGAATAAGAGGTACCCCCCCCCCCTTACATTGCTACTGGCAGATTTTCATTTCCAAATTTAAATCAGTAAATAGAATGAACACTTTTTCTATTAGCTGATTTGGATTTGAAAATAAGCCAATAGGAATGTTATGGTACTGCTATTTAAGGGGGTACCTCGCATTCAAAGTTCAGTGTGAAACAGGTGACCGCATGAAGATTATGTCGAGGATGGAAGATCTGAAGATGAGAAGAAAAGAAGATGACAATGGAATGGGGGCACAATATGGATAAAGATGGACCACTGCCGCCGGGATGAAGATAGAAGGTGGTCCCCTGCCTCAACCAGGATAAAGATGGGTCTTGCCATTAATAGGAGCACCACAGTTGGTGTGCAAGTATGAGTCAGATTCAAGTTCAGTGAGTACCATATTTGGTGTTTAGCTGTAGGTTTTATTTTGGTGGTGTTTTTTTAATTAAGTTTTTTTAAAAAGAAAAAGAGATGGGGGCGGAGCCTGGCCACGCAGGGAGATGGCCGCAAACTGAAAGGGCTCCTATCTCCTAAGCCAGCAAAAACATCAAATTTAGCCTCACAACTCTCACAAAATTAATAATTGGCGGGGACAGAGGGGAGAGGGGACCGAGACATAACACCCGACACCTGTATAAAGCTTGGAGGGGCACGAGCAGGGAAAGATTACAAGTATCCTGTAGGCCCAGCGGGCCTCAACTGGAGAAAAGCTCAGATTGCAAGACAGGAGCGCTGCTCCAGATAAAGGCCTCATACGGGACTTTTACAGCCTGACCTGTTCACCAGCTCGCTCGGATCTAGGGCAAAAAAGGAATAACATCCAGGATCCAATCACGGGTTAGACGCGGTCAGTCAAAAACGGACCTCAGTGCATCTACAGACCCGCTTACTGAGGTAAGGGCACCTTTGAGAGCGGATACCGGAGAGGGCTGGGGGAGCGGTGCTGCGCACAAGAGTTATATCAGAGCTCACCTTAACAGCTCTTTTGCCTTATAAGGATCACACTGTCCCAGCGCAAACCAAAGTCACTGAGCTCACGTCCCAGGCTCCTGAACAGAGGGGTCACTTACAACAGAGGTCTAGCACCCACGTGGGAATGTGTAAAACCAAGTTTAAGAGCAGAGGACACCTCATACTTGTTGCCGCAATATATCCAATGAACCCCATACCACACACCACTGGCTCACCTTCATAGGGTCACTCTGGGGGAACAAGGATATAACAACAACTGTTTCTTTGGTCTAGTAGCACCTAGGAGGGAGGGAAAAAAAAGGGACAAATTAAATAAAAGGTGAAAAAAAAAAGAAAGAAAAAGACAAGAGAAGCAGAACAGCTTTGAATTAAATTTAGCGTCACCTCCCATGAGAGCCTGTGCTTTGGGGGATGCCTTGTAAGAGACAGAACAAAGCAGGTCAATCCGGGCCCTCTAATCCCCTAAGCCAATTTTTAAAACCAGTGGAACCCAGATTTGAAACCCCTGGTGAAAATATGGCTAACAAACAAATCACCACAGCAGCCCAGGTGTTGCAGACAGAGGCCTCCCAGACATCTTATCTCACAAAAAGTGACATACAACACTTATCATCAAAAGAAGATATACAAGGAGTTCTACTAGAAATGAGATCATTGTTTGGAGATCTTAGAAAAGATCTAAGCGCCTTGGATAACAGGGTACTGAAGATAGAAGAGCAACATGGTACCTTCACAGAAAAAGTCAAACACCAAGAAGAAGACTTGAGGAGTCAGTCAGAGCAAATATTTTATTTAACAGATAAAATGGAGGACCTGGACAATCGTTGCAGGCGCAACAACCTCAGGTTCAGGGGGATCTCTGAATCTGTCCACCCCCCCACAATTGAAGGCTATCTACAAGCCCTTTTTAGGGTAATAAAAGAGGATCCCTCTGCCTAAACCACCTTTAAAGGCCCCTCCCAGAGACATCATCGTTAAATTTGTAAGTTACAAGGACAAGGAGGATATCCTCAAAAGCGCCAGAGCCAAACAACCTATATCACACGCAGGGGAGGAAATACAATTTTTTTCTGATTTATCTCCGGTCACTCTGCAGAAAAGAAGGGAGCTTTTGCATATAACTGCACATCTTCGAAGGAACAAGATCCCTTACCGCTGGGGTTTCCCAGTATCTATTATTGTGATTCACAATAATAAATCAATCATTTTCAGACCGGGAACCGACCCACAACTGTTCTATAGAGACCTGAACATACAGGGCAGCTCTGATCACGACCCTCCTCACTCTCGAGGAGGTGACTCAGTAAGACCTACTGCTTCCACGGAAAGACCAACTCCATATGAGTAGATAAATGTGTTGTCTGCTTTGTTGTGCTTGAATATGTGTTACTCCATTATAGGAGACTGTATTCCAATAGAAATACGAACTGTAATGACCCTATTTATAACAGGACTCCACTCATCTTTAGGAATAAGGTAATTATAGGGTATATTAACCGCTAAAGTTTAGACCACATACCAACTATACTAAGTAGGACATAATAAATCTTTCTACTCGTCACAAGAGGGAAAGGTTGTCTATATGCTCTAGCTCAGTAGAATTTTAAAACAACTAATTATCCTATACTGTAATATTATCTGTTGTATAGAATTACTTATGTTGGCCTGGTGGTTAAAATTATTTGACATGTGAACTTCATATTTATCCAACAGCCCCCCTCCCCTCCCCTCATATCTCCTCCCCCACCTCCCCATCCCCCTTCTCTGATTTCCCCCCCTTCCCTCTTACTTACCCTTTACCCACTTGTCTCTACCACATTCCCCTCATCCATACCCTCCCTCATACCTTCTCCCTTCCTCTCTTTCCCTCCCCTCACCTCCTCTCCCCTTTAATATCTATAACCTCAAGGTTCAATTTATACCAGATGTGATCACAAACCAGATGTCTGTTATGTATTTATAAACAATGTGCTAGCTGGTACTGAGGGCCTACCCTCTAAAAGTAAAAAGGTGGGATATGGACTGTGTGGGAAGGTCGAGATGTATAAATGTACTCACTCTGTCGAAACTTAAGATACGTATTCACCTCTGCTTGTATATTCACCTATTTTGAAGTAACCCCTCGAATCCTCCATGGCTATGCATCCTGTAGCTCCCCTCCACCTCTGGTGATAACCTCCCCACTCTCTCCCCCCCATCCCTCTATCTGCCCAACCCTATCCCTATTCCCACTCCCTATTTCATGCATATCTTTTCTCCCCTCCTTACCCGTGCCCCTTCTTCCTTCACCTCCCTCTCACTCTCCCTTCCCTATATAATCTCCCCTCTCCCACACTACCTATCGCACTCACCTCCTTTCCCATCCTCTTTTTCCCATTCCCTCCCTTCCATATCCCCTCTGCTTCCCCTAGGACCCCTAAGGGACTTTCTAATAACATTCATCTCCTTGGATAAACGTCAAATGCTGAAGTATAACAGGATGACAGGGTGTTGTGAATAATGCATACCGTCCCAAAAAATGAAACATGAAACAGGTTAAAATGTTAAAGGTTATAGTTACAAAGTTAGTTCAGTTTTTCCTGCTTGCAGGCCGACAGGTCCTCCATGTCCTGTGTCCTATTCCACTAGGTTTATTACCCACAGGGTCGCTTCACCACTCACCCCCCCCCCATTTTTCTCAAGTTAATTAACTGTTCTTTATTACAGTGAGAGATATAACTATGTTTATTGTTTGCTGTGCTTCGGGGTACTACCCCTATTTGACTTAGTTTTTACTGAGGTTACCACATCTGCTTTTCTAGCCACAAAGGATTCATCAGTGAATTATATAACTAAGTTATATAGTCTATACTTAAAAGAAATCTATAACCTCGATACTTCTCTTTCCTTTAGCCTTATATCTACTCCTTCTTTACCCTTCCCTCCCCCCTTTTTTTTACCCCCCCCTGTCCGCATAGTAGTCCCAAAATGCCTCCTAAAATCAGTAAATTTCAAGATCATTTTTTACAAATATCTACAGTTAACGCTAAGGGGTTAAACAATCCAGGGAAACGATCTATTGCTTTCCAAGACCTAAATAAACTTAATAGCCACATTCTTATGCTACAGGAAACCCACTTCAAAAAGGGTAAAGAACCTAAATGTGAGGGAAAGTGAGTAATCACAGCTGTAGCATCCTCGCATGAACCGGAAGTGCAATCCTCGGATAGAGGATACTGAAAAGACCCCAGGAGACTCACGGAGTGCCGTAGCCAGAAAACGGAGGATCAGCCCGTGAAGCAGTACACACGAAGAGAAAGCGGCAGGCACTACCAGACAGACCCACAAGCGTAAGTAGTAAAAAATACAAAAGCTTTATTTAGGCACTTGGCCAAGTTAAAAGGCAGACTGACAGGCAAGGGGAACAGAACAAACAAGGTCTTACGTGTTTCGCGCCCCCTAGTGGCGCTTACTCATAGACTGTTGTCTATGTTACAACCATTACAATTTATAGGCTTAACAGAAAAAGATTAACCCCTCAGCAGCCAAATAAAAACTGGTTAAAAACATAGATAGTTCTGGGTGGATACAGGATAATTATAAATAGTAATTAATTAACAAGGTTTCAAAGTACACAAACAATAAATATAAAAACTAGATGAAATGCTACTAAATGCATCAAAATACATTAGAAAAAATTGTTAGAAAAATTTAAGAAAAAAAAAAAAATATATATATATATATATTTTTTGAAATGAAGAAAACTGCAATATTAATTACAGAAAACAGATTATATATATAGTTTTTTGTATTATTGCTAACAGAAAAAGCACTTTTAAGGGCATTGCTAAGATAGCTAATGTGCAGACATATAATACTGAAAATCCCTTTTAAAATTCCTTATTTGAAAACTCCATCTAGACAAAAGAGAAAGTACAAGCCATAGATACCATACATTCATAATTTCAAGAGTTAGTTATACTTAATTATCAATAAAATAACTAACATCACATTCCCTATTCATGCCAATTGGATTGCATGTTCTGAGTTTTAAAATCCAGTATAATTCTTTCTTCTCTAAAATTTTGGATTTATTTCCTCCTCTTGGGGGAACTGTAGCTATATCTATGATTTGTAAAGAAATTCTGCTTGATTTGAAAAATGAACATAATTAAAGTGATTTGCAACCGCAGAATCAGAATCATAATTCTTGGTATCCCTAATGTGTTCATTAAATCTAGTTCTAACATGTCGTGATGTCATGCCTACATACTGGCAGAAACAAAGTTTACATGTAAGTAAATAGATTGCATATTGAGTGGAACAATTAGCATAGAAGTCTATATTATAGATTTTATTATCAGCAGTGCAACGAAAGGTGTCACCCTGTAGAATGTTAGGACACGCATAACAAATTTTAGCCCCACATTTATAGGTGCCTTTTTTGGACAACCAATTTTTTGGCATACCTTGGGATGTATTCTTAACCATACTAGGAGACAGTATTTGCCCCAATGTCTTAGATTTTTTAGGGACAAATTTATATTTATGAGTGTATTCACCAAGTACATCATCTGTGGCCAATATTGGTAAGTGCCTTTTTAGGATATTTATTATATCCTGATATTCCTGACTGAATTCAGTAGTAAACAATATCGAATCATCAAAGCTGTCTTCTCTTGACCTTGTATGAAGGGCATATTGATGATAAGTGCTAACCACTTTTCTGCATTTTTCTAACTTATGAAACTTATACCCTCTTTTAGTTAATCTATTTCTAAGTTCTATGGACTGCTGATCATAGATCTCGTCAGATTTGGTATTGCGTCTGAGTCTAATAAATTGTGATTTGGGTATAGATTCAATAAGGTGTTGTGGGTGTTGGGAGGTGGCATGAAGTATAGTGTTACCAGCTGTTATTTTTCTGAACGTTTTGGTCACTATATGATTGTCAACAATTTGAAGGGTTAGGTCCAAGTAATTAACACTTACTCTACTAAATACCCCAGTAAATTTTAGACCCATTTCATTGTTATTGCAAAATTCAATAAATTCATAGAACAATGTGTTATCAATTGTTTTTTTAACTATGAAAAGAAGGTAATCTATATAGCGTACTAGTAATTCTATATCTTCACACCAAGGGTTCACTGGCGTATACACATAGAGTAGTTCCCACCAGGTGACAAAGATGTTTGCAAAAGAGGGCGCATACTTAGCCCCCATGGCTGTACCACAGGTTTGTAAATAGTATTGATTGTCGAATAAAAAATAATTATGCGACAAAAGAAATCTTAATACCTCACAAACATATTCAATAATGGGGGATTCTAAGTCAGAGTCTCTATGCAAGAAAAACTCTACGGCCTGAATGCCCAAATTTTGAGGGATAGAAGTGTATAAGGAAGTTATGTCTATAACGAGCCAAGAAAAATTAAGTTGCCAGTTAATATAATCTAATGTGTTTAAAAGATGTGAACTATCCCTAAGATAACTGAGTTGGGAAGTGGCAATAGGCTGTAATATGGAATCTAGCCATTCTCCTAATGGTTCAAGTAAAGATCCAATACCGGCCACTATGGGTCTACCCGGAGGGGAATCTAGGCTCTTATGTATCTTAGGTACATGGTGAAACACTGGGCATATTGGATTTTCAGGTACCAAGGAGTTCATGTCTTGTTCTTTAAAAACTCCCAAGGTAATGCCGTCTGCTATTAGTTGTTTAAGACTGTGTTTGAAGATGTTAGTAGGATTACTGTTCAATAAATGGTATGGACATGTGTCAGACAGCTGTCTGTAAGCTTCACTGAAATTACTGGTCTTATTCATGACAACAATACTGCCTCCCTTATCAGAATTACGTATAACAATATTATCATTATCACGTAAAGACTTAATAGCTTGTCTTTCTTTATACGTGAGATTAGGGGAGGCAGCATTGTTGCCAATATTGTTTTCTAACTGTAGTATATCAGCCTGGACTGCTTTTTGGAAAGCATTTACCAAAGGACCCCTAGAGTTCTTTGGATAAAATTCAGAATTATGTTTGGTAGGTTGTGGTACTTGATTAGAATCTTGATTATTATAATTATCTAAGTACAGATCTTCTAGTGTAGTTAAAGCACAAGCATCCTGAAATGCTAAATGAGAGATATTAGAATTGTGTTTAACACTTACTACATTTTTGTTAGTTGGTATATCATTAATTCTATTCTGTGCAAAGAACCTTTTAAGGGACAATTTGCGTACACATTTGTTCACATCTAACAATGTATTGAAACTTGAAAATGTGTTAGTGGGTGCAAACCCATGTCCTTTTGATAAGACTTTAGTCTCCTCTTTGGTTAATGGATAGTCCGAAATGTTGACCACACTTAGATCATTGGAAGGTGCAACAGAGGTCTCTTCAACAGGTGACTCTATTGGTAACTTCACTTCTTCTTTTTGTTCTTTTCTTGACCTCTTACTTCTCCATCTTCTCTTTCTTCTTTCTCTCTTAAAGTGATTTTTCTTGTCTTTGATCGACTTGTCCGTTAAATCTCCTCTGGTTCGTCCACCGCAGGTTCCTGTAAAAAAACAGAGGAAGAAGAAGGGGAGGGGGAAGAGAGAAGAGGGAGCAGAAGAACTGGAAGAAATCCCAGTACCCCTAGATGTAACATCTGAATCAGTGGACTCTCCATCATTGCTGAATACTACTTTTCTTTTTTGTTTATTTTTCAGAATAGACTTGGGATGTTCTTTCAAGTCATCATTTGTTTTAGGGATTTGCTGGCTTCTCCCAGTATTATTGCTTTTGTTAGCTTGCTTGTTTTTCCAGAATGATTCTTTTCTTTGTTTTCGAACAACAGCCCAGTTATAAACTTTGTTTTGTTCATAATCTTCTTTGTCACCTAAATGGTACAACAAACAATACCCCTCCGCATATTTTGCATCTGGGCCAAACAAAAAAGCTGGAGCAGGGGTCTTATTTTATAGATCTTTACCTATACAAATACTACATATAGAAAAAGACCCTGCAGGCAGATACATTTTGATAAAAGGATCCTTATATGGTCATCAAATAACATCGATTAATATTTATGCCCCAAATCAGACACAAATAGGCTTTTTTAGAAAAATTGCTAACCTCATTCTCGACCACTCCCAGGGAGTTGTATTCTTAGTGGGAGACTTTAATCTTTCCTTTGAGCCCCATATAGATTCCTCAAAGGGGACCTCCAGTGTTGCCACCAAGAAAATTAAAATAATTAAACATATTTTACAGACTCTCACACTCCACGACATATGGAGAACTCTGCATCCCCTAGATAGGGATTATACTTTCTACTCAAACCCACACAATAGTTACACGAGAATTGATCATATATATATACTGATTCTCAGGGACTCTCTATCACGGGAGATTGCACTATTGGTCCTATCACTTGGTCTGACCATGCCCCGGTAACGTGTAGAATATTATGGCCAGATATCCCAATATCTCTTAAAATTTGGAGATTAGAAGACTCGCTACTGAATGACCCGATATTTCTGGAATCAATCCAAAAAGAAATCTCTGAATATTTTACTTTAAACTCCCACTCTTCATCCTCTAGACAATTAGAATGGGAAGCACACAAAACGGTGATAAGAGGTTTATTAATTAAACACAAGTCTAAACTTAACCGAGTAGCCAGGGAAAAACATTCCAAACTCTTACAAACAATTACAACATTAGAAGCGGCCCATAAACAAAACTCAAATAATGAGCAAATCCTGCAGGAAATTCTAGACACTAGACTTCAGCTCAAACAACACTTGACTGAAGTTTACCAGCGAAAGGCTATGTTCCTCAAACAGTATTACTTCGAAGGAGGAAATAAACCAGGAAAAATTTTAGCTAGAAACTTGAAAAGGAAACAACTGAACACATACATACACTCTCTAGTGACCGCAGAAGGAAAACTAGCTAAAGATAGTACTACGATAGCTGAAGCTTTCCTTTCCTATTATAATAAGCTTTACAACTTAGGAGGTAATACCACCCAAGACAATTCCTCACTTGAAGAAGGGTTAAACCAATATTTCCAAAATTTACAACTTCCAACAGTTGATAAACAGACAGCTGATTCCCTGGGGGCTGAAATCACTCTAGAAGAACTTCAGCAATTTATAAAAGACATCCCTTCAGGGAAAAGCCCTGGCCCTAATGGTCTTACATCTACCTACTATAAAACATGTGGGGGAGTGCTAGCGGGACACATGCTACAACTGTTTAACAAACTCAGAGATGACCCTACATTAACTAGAATGTTATTAGAAGCACATATAACGGTACTAGCCAAACCAGGCAAACAAGCCACAAACCCAGGTAACTTTAGAACCATATCCCTAATTAATGTAGATATGAAAATTCTGGCCAAGATATTAGCTAACAGATTAAACAAAATTCTTCCGAATTTGATAGACAGGGATCAAGTAGGATTTATCTCGGGGAGAGAAGCGAGAGATAACATTACCAGAGTAATCCAACTGATCAACTATGCAAAGGTTTCTAACACTCCCATGGTACTGTTTGCAACAGACGCAGAGAAGGCCTTCGATAGGGTAGGCTGGCCTTTCCTGCGAAGGGCGATGAGCGAGATGGGTATTCCATCACCCTTCCTAAATATGACTATGGCTCTATATTCAGCCCCGAATGCGAGAGTCCGGGTTAACGGGACACTCTCTGACACTTTTTACATTAGCAACGGGACAAGGCAGGGATGCCCCCTTTCGCCCTTGCTCTTCGCCATTTCCATAGAGGTCTTAGCTCAAAAATTAGGCTCATTGACAAGATTACAGGTATCAGAGTTGGAGACTCAGAGAGTAAACAAGCGTTATACGCGGATGATGTGCTCTTTAATCTGACTAAAGCCGAAACATCCATCCCAGAACTCATAAAGGAACTGGATTCTTATGGAGTAGTATCCAACTTCCTCCTTAATCTAAACAAATCTGAACTCATGAACATAAATACTCCCCCACAACACATATCTACCCTACATGAAAAATACTCGATTCCTATAGCCAGCCATAAACTTAAGTATCTCGGAATACATCTCACACCATGTGTGGAAGATCTATTTAAACATAACTACGCACCCTTAAAAGACAAAATTGTTAGAGACCTATCTAGCTGGTAGTATAAGCCTGTCTCTTGGTTGGGGAGGATAGGAGTTTTCAAGATGAATATTCTCCCTAGAATCCTTTACTTTCTCCAAGCATTACCCATCCCGTTACAGGATGGTTATTTAAAACAACTGCAAACCATAATAGAGCAATACATTTGGGCAAATACTAAACCCAGGATCCCGAAGAAGACAATGTACTTACCTAGGAACTGAGGGGGGCTGGGGTTGCCTAAGTTAATTGCGTATAGAAGAGCGATATTCCTACAAAGGGTGGTGGAGTGGTCGCATAACAACATGGATAAGGCTTGAATACACCTGGATAGGCAAATATTTAAACTAATTAAAGTGGGCACCTTAGCATGGATCCCCGTGGTCCACAGGCCAAAGCATATCCCTAAATACTTAATAACCACAGAAACACTATCAGAATTGGATAAAACACTTGCAACAAGCACTCACATTTCATCTAGAAACTCTCCTCTCACGCCGATTATTGAAAACCTAGAGCTTCCATACTGGAAACAGGGCCATCAAAATAAACATCCATACAGTCTCAGAGTAGGGTCTATGCATTTCCTTAGGGAAAATAATCTACTTAAAACTCAAGCTCAAATAGCAGAGACCCATACAGAGATCTTCTCCTCATGGCTCAACTTTAATAGACTGTTTCACTACATTTCACACCACAAACACAGGAAAGACCTGGGGAGGGTACCCACAACCTTTGAGGGTCTTTGTATCCTTCCGAAACTACCGAGACATCTTATATCCATTCTATATAAAATCTCATCCACTGATAATGAAACACCACTTCCCACTTACACCTTAGCTTGGAATAAGGAGTTATCCCAAGATTTGGGGGCAGATGCCTGGGCGAAGGCCTTTGAGCTCACAAAGCACTCATCGGTTTCCGCCAACATACAGGAGACACACTTTAAACTCCTGAGCCGATGGCACCTCACACCGGTCAGGCTCCACAGAATCTTCCCCTCCTTGAGCAGCTCTTGTTGGAGAGGTTGTCGGGGAGAGGGCTCTCTGTCACATATATGGTGGTCGTGCCCCAAACTAGGAAATTACTGGGTAAACATCCTCCTCATCATATCAAACGTACTAAACATAGCTATACCAAATGCCCTAGAAAGCATACTGTTCTGCTCTCTTCCTACTATCAAAGAACCAGCCAAACAGGCTCTCTTGTTAATAATGATTACAGGGGCAAAGAAACTCATACCCAAAAGATGGAAATCCCAAATGATTCCCTCAGTGGAAGAGTGGAGGAGGGAGGTTTCAGAACTCATTTCTCTAGAGAGGTATCATTATCTTAAGATAAATAAGCTTGACACAAATGAGATGATCCAGGCAATATGGATTGGTACTATATAGATTGGGAGTCTCTAGCCTTTTTTCCCTCCCTTTTTTTTTTCTCTTCTTCTTCTCGTCCCTTCTTCTCTCCCCCCCCACCTTCTCTATCCTTTCTAGCTTTTGCTTTTCTAACTTGTTGTATATAGTGTTCTACGTGGACAGCAGTAGAGCTTGTGGCAGTGGTAACGATAATGGTTTCACCAAACATATTATATATATCATAAACATAAAAATTAATGGTTTTCAAAGATTGATGTTTACTTTATTCGAGGCCAAGAAATTTAAAGACAATGGTTTCAAATTATAAAGAGAAAGGCTTCCTATTGTATAGACAGGACTGAATCACAATATGTTGCCCCTTCGTGTAATGTAAATTTTGTTCTGAATATTGTAAACCTGTAAAATGCATAATAAAGCTCTTTTGAAAACTTAAAAAAAGAAAAAAAAAGAGATATGCTCACTTTAGGGCAATGCTCTACCAAATGCCCTTTTTTTGTTTGTTGAGGGGGGCAGCAAAAGAGCTTCATCACTTTAGGGCACTGCCCTACCAAATGCCCTTTTGGAACACTAGGTATTTTCTCTTTATTAAAAAAATGAATTACTATTTGTAAAGGTAGATGCTTTACTTTCCAAATTTAAACCTAGAATCATGTTTATACTGTTTATAAAACTAGAAATAAATGGTTCAAAAGTAACAAAATGTGTGTCATGGTTGCACTTTTTAAGCAACAAGTTTTACATAATAATATTTAGAAAGATATTGTAAGGTTTGTACAAAATGTTCTCTATAAAATGTACCAATGCATAGAGAGCATGTAATTAGCAAGAGTCCATGAGCTAGTGACGTATGGGATATACATTCCTACCAGGAGGGGCAAAGTTTCCCAAACCTCAAAATGCCTATAAATACACCCCTCACCACACCCACAAATCAGTTTTACAAACTTTGCCTCCTATGGAGGTGGTGAAGTAAGTTTGTGCTAGATTCGACGTTGATATGCGCTCCGCAGCAGGTTGGAGCCCGGTTTTCCTCTCAGAGTGCAGTGAATGTCAGAGGGATGTGAAGAGAGTATTGCCTATTTGAATTCAATGATCTCCTTCTACGGGGTCTATTTCATAGGTTCTCTGTTATCGGTCGTAGAGATTCATCTCTTACCTCCCTTTTCAGATCGACGATATACTCTTATATATACCATTACCTCTACTGATTCTCGTTTCAGTACTGGTTTGGCTTTCTACTACATGAAGATGAGTGTCCTGGGGTAAGTAAGTCTTATTTGTGTGACACTCTAAGCTATGGTTGGGCACTTTTTATATAAAGTTCTAAATAATTGTGTTTAAACATTTATTTGCCTTGATTCAGGATGTTCAACATTCCTTATTTCAGACAGTCAGTTTCATTATATGGGTTAATGCATTTGAATAATCAATTTTTTTCTTACCTTAAAATTTGACTTTTTTCCCTGTGGGCTGTTAGGCTCGCGGGGGCTGAAAATGCTTCATTTTATAGCGTCATTTTTGGCGCAGACTTTTTTGGCGCAAAAAAATTATTTGTTATTTCCGGCGTCGTTCTTGTCACCGGAAGTTGCGTAATTTTTTGACGTTTTTGCGCCAAAAGTGTCGGCGTTACCGGATGTGGCGTCATTTTTGGCGCTAAAAGCATTTAGGCGCCAAATAATGTGGGCGTCTTTTTTGGCGCTAAAAAATATGGGCGTCATTATTGTCTCCATATTATTTAAGTCTTATTGTTTATTTACTTCTGGTTGTTAGAAGCTTGTTCACTGGCATTTTTTCCCATTCCTGAAACTGTCATTTAAGGAATTTGATCAATTTTGCTTTATATGTTGTTTTTTCCATTACATATTGCAAGATGTCTCAGTTGGATGCTGAATCAGAAGATACTTCTGGAAAATCGCTGCCTGATGTTGGATCTACCAAAGTTAAGTGTATTTGCTGTAAACTTGTGGTATCTGTTCCTCCAGCTGTTGTTTGTAATGAATGTCATGACAAACTTGTTAATGCAGATAATATTTCCTTTAGTAATGTTACATTACCTGTTGTTGTTCCATCAACATCTAATACTCAGAGTGTTCCTGTTAACATAAGAGATTTTGTTTCTAAATCCATTAAGAAGGCTATGTCTGTTATTCCTCTTTCTAGTAAACGGAAAAGGTCTTTTAAAACTTCTAATTTTTCAGATGAATTTTTAAATGAACATCATCATTCTGATTCCGATAATGTTTCCTCTGGTTCAGAGGATTCAGTTTCAGAGGTTGATGCTGATAAATCTTCATATTTATTCAAAATGGAATTTATTCGTTCTTTACTTAAAGAAGTCTTAATTGCATTAGAGATAGAGGAATCTGGTCCTCTTGATACTAAATCTAAACGTTTAAATAAGGTTTTTAAATCTCCTGTAGTTATTCCAGAAGTTTTTCCTGTCCCTGATGCTATTTCTGAAGTAATTTCCAGGGAATGGAATAATTTGGGTAATTCATTCACTCCTTCTAAACGTTTTAAGCAATTATATCCTGTACCAGCTGACAGATTAGAGTTTTGGGACAAAATCCCTAAGGTTGATGGGGCTATCTCTACTCTTGCTAAGCATACTACTATTCCTACGGAAGATAGTACTTCCTTTAAGGATCCTTTAGATAGGAAAATTGAATCCTTTCTAAGAAAAGCTTACTTATGTTCAGGTAATCTTCTTAGACCTGCTATATCTTTAGCGGATGTTGCTGCAGCTTCAACTTTTTGGTTGGAAGCTTTAGCGCAACAAGTATCAGATCATAATTCTCATAGCATTGTTAATCTTCTTCAACATGCTAATAATTTTATTTGTGATGCCATCTTTGATATTATCAGGGTTGATGTCAGGTATATGTCTCTAGCTATTTTAGCTAGAAGAGCTTTATGGCTTAAAACTTGGAATGCTGATATGTCTTCTAAGTCAACTTTGCTTTCTCTTTCTTTCCAGGGTAATAAATTATTTGTTTCACAGTTGGATTCTATTATTTCAACTGTTACTGGAGGGAAAGGAACTTTTTTACCACAGGATAAAAAATCTAAAGGTAAATTTAGGTCTACTAATCGTTTTCGTTCCTTTCGTCACAATAAGGAACAAAAGCCTGATCCTTCCCCTACAGGAGCAGTATCAGTTTGGAAACCATCTCCAGTCTGGAATAAATCCAAGCCTTTTGGAAAGACAAAGCCAGCTCCCAAGTCGACATGAAGGTGCGGCCCTCATTCCAGCTCAGCTGGTAGGGGGCAGATTACGATTTTTCAAAGAAATTTGGATCAATTCGATTCACAATCTTTGGATTCAGAACATTGTTTCACAAGGGTACAGAATAGGCTTCAAGATCAGGCCTCCTGCAAGAAGATTTTTTCTTTCCCATGTCCCAGTAAATCCAGTGAAGGCTCAAGCATTTCTGAAATGTGTTTCAGATCTAGAGTTGGCTGGGGTAATTATGCCAGTTCCAGTTCTGGAACAGGGGCTGGGGTTTTACTCAAATCTTTTCATTGTACCAAAGGAGAATTCCTTCAGACCAGTTCTGGATTTAAAAATATTGAATCATTATGTAAGGATACCAACATTCAAGATGGTTACTATAAGGACTATTCTGCCTTTTGTTCAGCAAGGGCATTATATGTCCACAATAGATTTACAGGATGCATATCTTCATATTCCGATTCATCCAGATCACTATCAGTTTCTGAGATTCTCTTTCCTAGACAAGCATTACCAGTTTGTGGCTCTGCCGTTTGGCCTAGCAACAGCTCCAAGGATTTTTACAAAGGTTCTCGGTGCCCTTCTCTCTGTAATCAGAGAACAGGGTATTGTGGTATTTCCTTATTTGGACGATATCTTGGTACTTGCTCAGTCTTCACATTTAGCAGAATCTCATACGAATCAACTTGTATTGTTTCTTCGAGAACATGGTTGGAGGATCAATTTACCAAAAAGTTCATTGATTCCTCAGACAAGGGTAACCTTTTTAGGTTTCCAGATAGATTCAGTGTCCATGACTCTGTCTCTGACAGACAAGAGACGTCTAAAATTGGTTTCAGCTTGTCGAAACCTTCAGTCTCAATCATTCCCTTCGGTAGCCTTATGCATGGAAATTCTAGGTCTCATGACTGCTGCATCGGACGCGATCCCCTTTGCTCGTTTTCACATGCGACCTCTTCAGCTCTGTATGCTGAACCAGTGGTGCAGGGATTATACAAAGATATCTCAATTAATATCTTTAAAACCGATTGTACGACAATCTCTGACGGGGTGGACAGACCACCATCGTTTAGTTCAGGGGGCTTCTTTTGTTCTTCCGACCTGGACTGTGATTTCAACAGATGCAAGTCTGACAGGTTGGGGAGCTGTTTGGGGGTCTCTGACAGCACAAGGGGTTTGGGAATCTCAGGAGGTGAGATTACCAATCAACATTTTGGAACTCCGTGCAATTTTCAGAGCTCTTCAGTCATGGCCTCTTCTAAAGAGAGAGTCGTTCATTTGTTTTCAGACGGACAATGTCACAACCGTGGCATATGTCAATCATCAAGGAGGGACTCACAGTCCTCTGGCTATGAAAGAAGTATCTCGAATTCTGGTATGGGCGGAATCCAGCTCCTGTCTAATTTCTGCGGTTCATATCCCAGGTATAGACAATTGGGAAGCGGATTATCTCAGTCGCCAAACGATACATCCGGGCGAATGGTCTCTTCACCCAGAGGTATTTCTTCAGATTGTTCAAATGTGGGGACTTCCAGAAATAGATCTGATGGCTTCTCATCTAAACAAGAAGCTTCCCAGGTATCTGTCCAGATCCAGGGATCCTCAAGCGGAGGCAGTGGATGCATTGTCACTTCCTTGGAAGTATCATCCTGCCTATATCTTTCCGCCTCTAGTTCTTCTTCCAAGAGTGATTTCCAAGATTCTAAAGGAGTGCTCGTTTGTTCTGCTGGTGGCTCCAGCATGGCCTCACAGGTTTTGGTATGCGGATCTTGTCCGGATGGCCACTTGTCAACCGTGGACTCTTCCGTTAAGACCAGACCTTCTATCGCAAGGTCCTTTTTTCCATCAGGATCTCAAATCCTTAAATTTGAAGGTATGGAGATTGAACGCTTGATTCTCAGTCATAGAGGTTTCTCTGACTCTGTGATTAATACTATGTTACAGGCTCGTAAATCATTATCTAGGAAGATATATTATCGAGTCTGGAAGATTTACATTTCTTGGTGTTTTTCTCATCATTTTTCTTGGCATTCTTTTAGAATTCCTAGAATTTTAGAGTTTTTCAGGATGGTTTGGATAAAGGTTTGTCTGCAAGTTCCTTGAAAGGACAAATCTCTGCTCTTTCTGTTCTTTTTCACAGAAAGATTGGTAGTCTTCCTGATATTCATTGTTTGTTACAAGCTTTGGTTTGTATAAAACCTGTCATTAAGTCAATCTCTCTTCTGTGGAGTTTGAATTTGGTTCTGGGGTCTCTTCAAGCTCCTCCATTTGAACCTATGCATTCGCTGGACATTAAATTACTTTCTTGGAAAGTTTTGTTTCTTTTGGCCATCTCTTCTGCTAGAAGAGTTTCTGAATTATCTGCTCTTTCTTGTGAGTCTCCTTTTCTGATTTTTCATCAGGATAAGGCGGTGTTGCGAACTTCTTTTAAATTTTTTCCTAAGGTTGTGAATTCTAACAACATTAGTAGAGAAATTGTGGTTCCTTCATTGTGTCCTAATCCTAAGAATTCTAAGGAAAAGTCGTTGCATTCTTTGGATGTAGTTAGAGCTTTGAAATATTATGTTGAAGCTACTAAGGATTTCCGAAAGACTTCTAGTCTATTTGTTATATTTTCCGGTTCTAGGAAAGGTCAGAAGGCTTCTGCCATTTCTTTGGCATCTTGGTTAAAATCTTTGATTCATCATGCTTATGTCGAGTCGGGTAAAACTCCGCCTCAAAGGATTACAGCTCATTCTACTAGGTCAGTTTCTACTTCCTGGGCGTTTAGGAATGAAGTTTCGGTTGATCAGATTTGCAAAGCAGCAACTTGGTCTTCTTTGCATACTTTTACTAAATTCTACCATTTTGATGTGTTTTCTTCTTCTGAAGCAGTTTTTGGTAGAAAAGTACCTCAGGCAGCTGTTTCAGTTTGATTCTTCTGCTTATAATTTCAGTTTTTTTCATTATAAGATTTAAACTTTGTTTTGGGTGTGGATTTTTTTCAGCGGAATTGGCTGTCTTTATTTTATCCCTCCCTCTCTAGTGACTCTTGCGTGGAAGATCCACATCTTGGGTAGTCATTATCCCATACGTCACTAGCTCATGGACTCTTGCTAATTACATGAAAGAAAACATAATTTATGTAAGAACTTACCTGATAAATTAATTTCTTTCATATTAGCAAGAGTCCATGAGGCCCACCCTTTTTTGTGGTGGTTATGATTTTTTTGTATAAAGCACAATTATTCCAATTCCTTATTTTTTATGTTTTCACACTTTTTTCTTATCACCCCACTTCTTGGCTATACGTTAAAATGATTTGTGGGTGTGGTGAGGGGTGTATTTATAGGCATTTTGAGGTTTGGGAAACTTTGCCCCTCCTGGTAGGAATGTATATCCCATACGTCACTAGCTCATGGACTCTTGCTAATATGAAAGAAATGAATTTATCAGGTAAGTTCTTACATAAATTATAAAAACCAAATACAGGGTGCGCTAATGAAAGCTGCTAATCAAGAGGATTGAGTGGAACTAATAATTGCAGAATATGTAAAAAACAAGTGGATAAGATAATATCATGAAATATATTTTAATACATTAAAATGAACCCTAATACAAATGAACTAACAATGAAAAATAATTAGGAATGAACTCTAAATGAAAAATAACAAAAGGTATAAAAATATATTGATGAAACATAAAATAAAATTAAATAAAATTAAATAAAACCACCGGTGGAAAAAATCAGGAAGAAAAAATGGAAAAAATGGAAAAAATGGAAGTCCGTTAGGGGCTTAAAAATGTATCCAAATAAACACAGTTCATAGGTTAAAATTGCAAATGAAAAAATATATATGTAGTGGAAGTCAAATGAGAGCACGGAAAGCAGCTAAGTCAGTCTGTGTGGCTGTATCAATGTGATTTTGCATCAATGTAACATTCGGGTGGAAAGTTCCGTCGATGGCTACAAAGACGATCTGCATTCAAATGGAAAAGTCAGTGACATAAATGATTCATCTTACAAGTTGGACTCACCCAGAATACGAAGCTATTTTCTGTTTGCTTCTCCGTGTGTTAGAGTAGTAGGTCTGAAGTAAACACGTTAGACCCTTGGTGGTTAAGAAATTACCTTTCAGGTGAGCAGTATCGCTCCAGCGTGTACTGTGGTTTGCCGGATTGTGCAACGTGTGCGGGGTCACGTGATATTTTGTTCCAATTAGATGCACGGATTACCGGGTGGTCTGTGATTCAGCGTGTAAGTGATGTCTGCAGATTCTGATCGTCACAGCTAGCCAAACTTGTTGATGAGATGGAGAACAATGTTACATAGCAGTTAGGATTGTTTACGAAGAGTTCCAAAGTGGAAAACAACAGAGCGCTCTGTGTGTTATATAAAACTTGGTAGTAAAACAATCTCAATGTTGCGGATCAACGCGTTTCAGCTGATGTAGCCTTTTTCAAGATAAATTCAGACTGCTTGCTGCTCACCTTTTATAGAGGATAATTGTTTGTGACTCCTCCTTAATGGGTGCTCAGTTTTTTCTTTTTACTTTTTTTCTTAAAGGGACGTATCCATTACATGTTTCAAATAGTCTCTCATAAAATAACGGACTCTCATTTTTAAAAACATAATATGTATACACACATGTATAAATCTCATGTGTGAAGTAATAAGAACAAAGAATGAATAAAAATGAAAAAAATGAATAAAAAATGAAAAAAATGAAAAGAAGAATAAATGAACATCCTATTTATGGCAATTTATGTGTACAATTAATATAAATAAAATTCCTTGTCTAATTCATATCTAGGGAAAAAAACATATGTTATTCTCCAATGGAGATCTATAAAGTGAAGAAAGAGTTAATAGGTGTTGTGAATAAATAATAACCTAAAACTATGTGCATATAATAAAATTAATGTATTTGTTGGATTTAAATAAATTGTGTAAGCTAATCTTATCAGTGTAAATTAATGAATAGAGGTGAAAAAAATCTAATAAATAACATGTATTTAATATTTAATACATAAAAAATGTATAAAATACAATATTATACATACTAGTGGTGTCTTTTAATCTTGTGTGTAGTGAAAATTGTGATGGTGAAAAATTAATAGTTGAAAATAATTGCACTTACAAGTGTATAAACTTCTAACTTAGTTAATTAGCTGATTATTTTGATGGTTTTTTGTATTGTTTTATTTGTCTGTTCTAAGAGCTTAAAATCGAAGATATATGTTAAATTAATAATAATTCAAAATAAAAATTTGTATTGATATTAAACTTTAAGTTGTATAATTTGATTAAGAGTAAAATGTAGTGGGTGAAGGAATTTTTGTTTATTTTAAATATATATGATTTATTAATGCATTACAGAATTTAAATCAAGTTCTGCATTTAAACCAGATGGTTCAAGAGTTTTGAATTGAAATATCAATTCTGCTTCGGCCCGTAGCAACTTTTTATTATATAAATTATTTTTATTATATAAATTATTATAAATTATGTTATTACATACAGGGTTATCATAAAACGCAAAAAACTTTTTTCTGCATAGTACTTTTTCAGGGCTAAAATAAAGCACACTTTTTTATATAATATTCTAGTATTCTAAAATACTTTTAAATGCCAGAAGAGTCACTAAATTTAAACATGTGGTTTGCCTCTCCAGTTATAATGTGCTTCCAGTAATAAGGTGGTGTCTTCCAATTAAGTTGCTCATAGAAGATTGCTGAGTGGGAGTACTAAACACAGCTACTTGCTCTGTGAAATCCTTCAGGGGTCTAGCAGACCGTAGCAGTATCACCTCTCTGGACAATAACTCTTTCAAGGGACCAATATAGACAAGTTTAAAGGGATATGAAACACAAGTTTTCTTTTGTGATTTAGGTAGAACATACAATTTTAAACCACTTTCCAGTTTACTTCTATTATCAAATTTGCTTAATTCATTGGTATCGTTTGTTGAATGAGCAGCAATGCACTACTGGTTTCTAACTGAACACATGGGTGAGCCAATGATAATCGGTATATATATGCAGCCACCAATCAACAGATAGAAGCTAGGGGCGTGAACCGATATAGATCGTAGTTTGTGGCGCAAGCGAGGGAACCCCCACCGCCCGTAGTTTCAGCTCGCAACTCGTCCTATCCAATATACCACGCCGGCAATTGGTAAAGTGCCATAAGTCGGATAAACCATCGATGTCCAGAAATCTGCGTAAGTACAAATTTCTGGATTCGCCACTTTAGAAACTGCCGGCGCCTACAAAACCTGACTAAGTTATTAAATAACCCGTACTGTCTAACACGCCTCCCAAACATAGCCCGACACATATACCCCTCTCTCCGCTATCCCCCCTCACTCTCCTAATAATAAAAAATGTATTAACCCCTAAACCGCCGCTCCCGGACCCCGCCGCACCTAATAAAGTTATTAACCCCTAAACCGCCGCTCCTGGACCCAGCCGCCACCTACATTAACTACCCCCTAATGTGAGCTCCTACCCCGCAGTCAGCTACATTAACTACCCCCTAATGTGAGCTCCTACCCCGCCGCCAGCTACATTAACTACCCCCTAATGTGAGCTCCTACCCCACCGCCAGCTACTTTAACTACCCCCTAATGTGAGCTCCTCCCCCACCGCCAGCTACATTAACTACCCCCTAATGTGAGCTTCTACCCCGCCTCCAGCTATATTAACTACCCCCAAATGTGAGCTCCTACCCTGCCGCCAGCTATATTAACTACCCCCTAATGTGAGCTCCTACCCTGCCACCAGCTATATTAAATTATTAACCCCTATTCTAATCCCCCTACCCCGCCGCCAGCTATATTAAAATTATTAACCCCTAATTTAATCCCCCTACACCGCCGCAAGCTATATTAAAATTATTAACCCCTAATTTAATCCCCCTACACCGCCGCCAGCTATATTAAATTGATTAACCCCTAATCTAATCCCACTATACCGCCGCCACCTATATTAAATTATTAACCCCTAATCTAATACCCCTATACGGCTGCCACCTATATTAAATTAATTAACCCCTAAAATACTAAGCTATCCCTACCACTAAACCTAAGTCTAACCCTACAAATAGCCCTGAAAAGGGCTTTTTGCATGGCATTACCCCAAAGTAAACAGCTCTATTGCCAGCCCTTAAAAGGGCTTTTTGCGGGGCTTTGCCCCAAAGTATTCAGCTCTTTTACCAGCCCTTAAAAGGGCTTCTGGCGGGGCATTGTCACAAAGTAATCAGCTCTTTTGCCTCTAATCTAAATCCCCCTACACCGCCGCCACTTATAATAAATGTATTACCCCCTAATCTAATCCCCCTACACCGCCGCCACCTATATTAACTATATTAACCCTAATTATATTAGGGTTAATATAGTTAATATAGTTATTATATTATATATATATTAAGTATAATAACCCTATCTAACTCTAACACCCCTAACTAAATTCTTATTAAAATAAATCTAATTAATATAGGTAGCGGCGGTGTAGGGAGATTAGATTAGGGGGTAATACATTTATTATAGGTGGCGGCGGTGTAGGGGGATTTAGATTAGAGGCAAAAGAGCTGATTACTTTGTGACAATGCCCCACCAAAAGCCCTTTTAAGGGCTGGTAAAAGAGCTGATTACTTTGGGGCAAAGCCCCGCAAAAAGCCCTTTTAAGGGCTGGCAATAGAGCTGTTTACTTTGGGGTAATGCCATGCAAAAAACCCTTTTCAGGGCTATTTGTAGGCTTAGACTTAGGTTTAGTGGTAGGGATAGTTTATTATTTTAGGGGTTAATTAATTTAATATAGCTGGCGGCGGGGTAGGGGGATTATTTTAGGGGTTAATAATTTAATATAGCTGGCGGCAGTGTAAGGGGCTCCCATTAGGGGGTAGTTAATGTAGGTGGCGGCGGTGTAAGGGGCTCACATTAGGGGGTAACTAATGTAGCCGGTGGCAGTGTAAGGGGCTCACATTAGGGGGTAGTTAATGTAGCTGGCGGCGGTGTAAGGGGCTCACATTAGGGGGTAGTTAATGTAGCTGGCGGCGGGGTCCGGGAGCGGCGGTTTAGGGGTTAATAACTTTATTAAGGATTGCGGCGGCGGATCGCGGTTGACAGGTAGATAGACATTGTGCATGCGTTAGGTGTTAGGTTTTATTTAGCAGGTAGTTTAGGGAGTTACGGGGCTCCAATACACAGCATAAGGTTTACTACGCCTGCAATTTGTGGCGAGGTGAAAATGGAGTAAAATTTCTCCATTTTCGCCACGTAAGTCCTTACGCTGTATATTGGATACCAAACTGCGCTGGTTTGGTATACCTGTCTATGGCCCAAAAAACTACGGCCGAAGGCAGAAATATACGAGCGTAACTTCTAGGTTACGCCATATATGTGATACCAAACCAGCGCAAAATTTGGCGTCGCCGGCTTTTGCGGGCGACGCTGCATATCGGATCGAGGCCCAGGTTCTTATCTGCTCCTGAGCTTTACTAGATAAACCTTTCAGCAAAGGTTAACAATAGAAGGGAGCAAATAAAAGCAAATAAAACAATAGAAGTAAATTGGAAAGTTGTTTAAAATGGTATGCTCTGGGTTTCTGGAGGAGGAGTCTAAGCGCAGGTTGTGTAGCGCTAGCTCAGAGAATTCCCATTTTCAGCTGCTTGCGGAGGTTCCCGCGCCGTGCCCCAAAACCTGGGGTAGCTGCTCATAAAGCTTCCTACACCGCTGCCGGATCCACTGCAGTGGAAATCCAACCCACTGCGCTGACTCGCTATCAGCTTGCAAGACCTCCATTCCCTCTGGACTATTATCATATTTTGGGAACTCAAAATAGGCAACAGGCTTTCCCTCTCCCACTGGGAGAGGAAGGCAGTGTTGTATACCTTGTTCCATGCTGGCCTAGAAGGGACATTAACATGTTGACTGTAGACAAGCGGTCGCTAGCACCCTAATAATAAAAAGAATAAAAGTTCCTCCCAGACACTACTGACACACTTTATGCGGCACTCCCAGAAGTGTGACAGAAGACTCTCATTCCTTCAGCTTTCCTCGCTCCCTGTGCCTGAATCAAACTAAGGTCTGGCCCCTGGGGATTCTGATGTTAACAGTCTCATGAAACCAAACCCCAGTCAGACTTACCTGGCTCTGGGGAGTAGAGGCATATAGAGAGCATATCAACAGTACCACCGACAACGCTGTGCTTAAAACCAAAGAAAAGGGGCCCTCAGGTAGATAGCCACCTACCTGGCTGTGGAGACGAGCTGTTTTATTGGGGCTACGGGGAGCGCTCCTCTGAATTGGGCCCTGAGATCGGAGGTGACAGCACGAAATGTGGGTCATCCCGCTGCCTAGAACACAGCAGAAGAAACCTGGCTCATGAAGCTGACGTAGTATCAGCGCCTGAGGATTCTACACTCCCTCCGTTTACTGCGATGCCCAGGTGATTTGGAGCAGCGGTTTGTCTTACTCCTCACCCACTGATGCTGTGCGAGAGGAGGACAGAATTATATCTCTATTTCTGCTGTTCTCGGCCGTGCATTGTCAAAAACGGCCCTCACCTCACAGTGTGTGGAGTGTGGAGCTCCGGCACAGTTTTTCACGCACATCACAAGAAGTGGCATGAAGAATCCCTACTCAAATAGTTCTCCTTCTTTTGATGCCATAGGAGTATAGCCATCAAGGGGTTTTATTAGTGTTCGTTAACACAGCATTAGAACCCCGGAGGAAAGGGGGTAAAGGTTTCCTGAGAATTCCCTCTACCATTACGGAGGTCACGAATGGAGACTAAGAGCTGGCTGCTACTTTTCCTAGAAGGTACTTTATAATTTGTTGTATTTGTTGTATCTTTTTCCTTTGTACAAAGTATTAAGTCCCCGGGATGTGTCAGCCTTTTAACATTGGATTACGATAATTGGGAGGATCTGTCTAATTTGAGAACTTTGTATGCCGCATATGAAAGAAAGAAAAAAGGGAATTAAAAGAAACTTGTATCTCTCTCCCTAAGTGTTTCACTTCCTTTCCTCTTTTGTTACTATTTACCCCATATGTATCAGACTTTACAGATCCCCTACTAGGAGCAATTTTGGGGTATTGGGGCTGATTAATCATTTCTGTTGGCTTTGAGAGAGGGCTTGATAAATCATCTAGGTTAATTCCTTCTTTAGCTATTTTGCTTTAAGCTTTGGTGTAAATTTACAAAGGGTACTCCTGATTCTGTGTTTGCCTCTGTCTATCAGCAAACTGGGCAAAATACATCAGAGCTCTGTCTATCATTTTAGGCTATATAATATATCTGAACGGGTCTTTAAAACAGGGTCACCTATCTAATACTGGCTACTTTCAGAGGTTTTACTACTTGGATCAGATTTCACCAAATTTTCTGGAGGGTATAAGTGCATTGTACTAGTGAAAGCTCTGTAGTATTGTTTAAGGATTTTTGTATGTAAACACTAGCATTTGACAAACTCAAGTTTAATTTTTTGTTTTATCATAGTAAGGAGTCTTTTACAACAACATTTCTGTTTAGTAACAGAGTATCCTGAAACTTTAATCTGTTGAGGTCTAAGCGGCCAGTACCAATATATCTTCCTATAGGCTAGGGCAGTCAACATTCTTAAGAGTTCTTCTTCTTAAGTTCTGAATAATCATGACCTGATCTTTTTCTTACAAATATCACAGCACAAAAGAGGCTCCAAATAACACACCTAGTTTTTATAAGGGCCTCGTGCGCGCCTTATTAAGCCATCATCTGCCACAAATTTACTTGACCCTCCATACCAATTGCCACTATCCGTGGATGTTCAAGTGAGTCCCACCTATTTTTTTATTTTTTTTTGTTCACTGGTCTCCCAAGCACCTCTTCACATTTCTGATCTGAACCACTTCTCACCCCTTCTCCTCACAGTCTCTTCCCCCTTCCCTCCCTTCCACCCCCCCCTTTTTTTTTCTTCCTGGCACTGGGAGCATTATCCCCCTTGATTGATTAACCTTTATTCCCACTCACTGTTTTCACGGCACATGGACAAATTTCTTCACATTCACACTAGGACTCCCTCAACAGCTGTGGCAGCCATGCATAGGGACAGGACAGCGAAAAATACTCCTGATATCTCGGCAGACATACACTTGGCCCCACAAATATAACACCCATAAACAAAGTAATATACAAACTTTAGTTGCTAAGAGGCTAAATTCACCCCTAAATTTGACGCACTTAAATCAGAAATCAAACAGGACATTGCATCGTTAACTCAGAAAAGCAGACACTCACCAACAGAATAAATGAAGTAGAGGAAAGGATGTCAGATCTTGAAGATCTCACTGCATTACATAGCTCCAATCTAGAAGATGTAAAAATCTCTAAAATGCAGTCCAGAATTGAGGAACTTGAAAATCGCTCTAGAAGGAATAATATTTGGATCATTGGGGTCCCAGAGGGGAAACAATATTAAGATTTAATCACTTTTATCTCAGAGTCATTAGTTCAGCTTCTCAAAATTCCCCACACATATCACCAGGTAATAGTTAAAAGAGCGCACAGGAAGGATAGGAAAATCCCTGACTGATAACAAAGGAAATAGCAGGCCCAGACCCGTGATAGCAAGACTGCTAAATTTTCAAGATACGGTCACCTTACTTCAGTATTTTCACAAGAATCAGCCCTTTACTATTGGGGAAGCTAAAATACTTTTATTCCAGAATTATTCAGCTGAAACAGCAACTTAGCCCCATTCTGCACTAAATTCATACAACAAGGTTACCGTGCTACTATAATTTATCCCTTGATGTTGAAAGTTCTTGTTAGAGAGGAAGTTAATTTTTTTGATATAGCACAAGAGGCAGAACATTTTTTGAGTGATTTAAACCCCCCAGATCAATAGCCGATAAGATCAACACATTGCCGCATAACACTTAATAATGGATTGTAGGTTCGATCAGGGATTTTTTTTTTCTTTTTATTATGTAGGGTCCCCTTTTTTTTTTTTTTTTTTAGATCCAGAGGGGAGATATGTGATGTTAAAAGTCAAAATTGCCAAAACAGTTTTCACGTTCTGTAATATTTACACACCTTTTGATCCAGAGTTTTGGGATACGCTACAGTCAAAAATGTTCTCTTTTTCCAAAGGTTACCTGGTTCTTGGGGGAGATTTTAATATGGACAGATAATAGAGGAGTGGATGCAGCGCCAACAAGAGGACACGGGATAAATATAATCACAGAGAGATAAAAGAAATTATTTAATAAACAGTACTTAAAACCAACAGCTATAAAAAGCTATACATAAAAATTCCAAGAATAGCTCACAGGAGCGGGTCAAAGGTCATAAGATGGTGAACTATTAATGGTTGGCAAATATAAAAGTAGTCCCTAGGACTGAGATAATGACGAGTGATCAATTAAGCAATACACCAGATAAAGAGTGTAAGCTGGGAAGACAAAGTAGTAACAAAGCAAACAGTGTATCAAACAAATGATATGTAAATGAAAAATACAGATAATATGTAAACAAAAAATACAATCAATGTGTTTGGTGTGTGGATAATGCCTGTGCACTGCAGTGCAAAAAAGAAAAATCAATTCGTAGAAAAAACAAATAAAAAATGATAATTAATGTGAAAATAGTGGCAAGTGTACGTGAGTGCAAATGGAATTCACAAATAATATACACAGATATTACAGTATATGGGGTAGATATTAAAATAATGCCAATAAGTCAACGCGTTTCTGCTTTTTATAGATGTTGATTTTAAGTACTGTTTATTAAATAATTTCTTTTATCTCTCTGTGATTATATTTATCCCGTGGCCTCTTTTTGGCGCTGCATCCACTCCTCTATTATCTGTGCATTTTTCTCTGGGGGTTGGTTAGGCCCTCTGTTTGGATACAGCTTGGGGATTGCCTTAGCGCTTGGACACTATCTTTTTATTTTTTAGAGATTTTAATATGGCCCTGCACTGCCCCCTGGACAGACTAAGACAGAGCACTAAACAGCAAAAACATAAAAGGGATAACCTAGAAACCAAAATGTTTAAAAAAATCATGCAGAATTTAGCTATTAAGGAAGTATGGAGAACTCAGAATCCCAACCTTAGGGACTTTACTTGCTTATCCAAGGCCTTTAAAACCCTATCTAGAATCGATCTATTTTTGATTGATGACAGGTTATGCACAATGAAGGTGAAGGCAGGAATAATGCCCATTTTCCTATCAGATCACGGACCTATTTCCTTAGAGTTCCAACTTAATCATCCAAAATCTAAACCCTCGCAATCTAATTTTCCTTCTTTTCTCGCAATCGACTTAAAATTTAAAAAAATGGCTCAAAAATAAATTTGAAGATCATATCTATTTCAACCGGGATTACATAGAACGCCCCGTAGTATTTTGGGAAGCCGCAAAGACAGTGCTCAGGGGTGAAATTATAGCATATAGTTCCATGGTAGTCAGGAAACTTAAATTAAGAGAGAAAGAAATAACCAAATCAGTAACTAACTCTTACAATTGCTTCTTGCTGGAGAAGACACCAGCAAACTGGGCAAAATACATCAGAGCTAAGAACGAAAGAGACACCTTTGCAGTTTTCCAAGAAACGCAAAAATACTTAAAATTCCAAGCTAAACTTTACAGATTTGGAAACAAATCCAGGAAACTCCTGGCCAACTTCTCAAAAGGGACAAGAAACCATCTCTAAATGAAAAACTTCAACAGGAGGGGGAAGACCCTTTTAAAATCTGAAGAAATTTCAGAGGCACTTGTAAAATATAACCAAGAACTCTACTCTCTTAGGAGTTCGGATATAGCTCAGTCTGATGACTTCTGGAGCAAAATCACTTATCCCACAATAACAGCTGAATCTGCTGAAATCCTCAATGCCCCAGTCACCGAGAAGGAAACAGAAAAAGCTATATCTGATCTTGCCTTGAACAAAGCACCAGGACCCGATGGGCTACCCAATTGGTTTTATAAATTTATATCTTCAGAGATCACCCTATATCTTTGTAAACTTTACAATGATATGTATGTTAATGGTGAGCCAGTAGCTACGTCTTTTTCTGCCTCACATACAACTTTAATCCTTAATCGGGGTGAAAGATCCCCCTCAGAAGGAGTCATATAGACCCATAGCCCTCTTAAACTCAGACTACAAGATATTCATTTCTATTATAGCCCAGAGGCTCCAGATAACGCTTTCCAACATTATTCACACAGATCAAGCTGGGTTTCTGCATAAGTGAAACTCCTCAGCAAAAATAAGAGAAGCTTTGGTAACTACAGAGTACTTTGGGAACCTGAAAGTGTCCCTGATCTAGCTATTGTTTCAATTGATGCAGAGAAAGCATTCAACTCAGTACACTTTGATCACTTATTCACTTCCTTAGTCAAGTTTGGTTTTAAAGGCGGGTTCCTCAACGTCATAAAAAATCTGTATAATGAACCTTATACAAGAATGATAGTCAACAATATTCTGTCCACACAGATCATGCTGGGGAGGGGAACTAGCCAGGGATGTCCTCTCTCCCCTCTTCTCTTTAATGTCTCTATCAAGCCACTAGCAATCATGGTCAGGCACCGACTGGAGGGTATCAAAATAGGTAAACAAGAGTTGAAAATTGCACTGTATGCGATGATATACTCATGTATTTGTCAAATACTAAAATCAGCATACCTAAGCTCCTTCGAATTATTGATCAAATTGGGTCCTTTTCAGGATATAAGGTCAACGCAGCAAAATCGGAACTCCTATGGCTTATAAAAAGTAGTAACTCTTTTTCCAATATTCCTTTTAGAGTGGTCAAAGACGCATTTAAATATCTAGGTATTTAATCCCATCTAAACCAGGCGACATTTATAATCTTAATATACCCCCAGTCTTAGCAAGCATCAGGGAGAAACATAGAAGCTGGCAAAATTTACCATTATCTATTTCTTTTTTTTTTAAATAATTTTATTTGATTCCAATACAGCAAAGAGAAAGGAAAAACATCATAAATCCATTGTAGACAAGCCACCTGACAATGTAGCAATGTACACATTATCATGTCAACAAAAGACGCCTCACAGGGCTGTCTGCAAAAAAAAACATTATTACATCTCATAAGATTTCAGCTTTGATTTATTATTTTGTTTTCACTTAAATTCTTATTAAACAAATATACATACTCTTGGTTTACCATCCCTTATTGCCTCACTTATGTTCTATAGTCATATTGGCTTCCCCATTTTAACCCATAACCTAAAAAAAAAACCTCTCTCTCTCTCTCGCTCCCACACCCCCAATCTGTGTCTAAATTAATGGTCTAGTAACTTCTGTTTGGTTTGGGAATTAATTTTAATTTTGGGAAATAAATTTAATTGAAATTGCATTAATTATTACTTCTGATTCTCTAAAAGGATATAGCAAACAAATTTGTTCCTCTTCAGAGAGTGTCTGAATAAACTTTTTCCATTTGCTAATAAGACGCTTAACCTGAGATTCTGATTTAATTACTGTGTCATATTGTTCCACTATTAGTTGACGTTTAATTTTATTAATACATTCCGTTAGGTTAGGACTTTTCTTTCCCTTTTTTCAAAATTAATGACCTCCCTATCAATATAACTGTGTTTATAAATTTAAGGTTAACCTGACACCTAGGTGTTTGAAACATAAAGACAATATCCTCTCTATCTAGTTTGATCTCTACTTTGTTAATTTTATTTAACCAGTAATTAAGTTTGTACCAAAATTTTTGAATTTTTGGACAGCTCCAAATACAATGTTCTAAGTCTGCCAGTGGCATACTATATTTATGTCATTTGTTCATTGACATTTTATCCCACTTTGCTTTCATTGCTGAAGTAATATAAGCTTTATTCACCAATTTGATATGTGATTCTCTCTAGGCAACTGATAACGTTGCTCTATCCATAAGGTAAAAGCTTTTTTGGAGTCTCTCTACTGGTTGATGCCAGCTAGCCACTAATGCTCTTATTCTTGTGACCTCTTGAAACTTTTTGACTGTTTTTAAAAAAAAGGAGATTGATTAGTTGCCTTGTTTATATAGATGTATCACTGTCTTTAATTCCTCCCATTTATCCTCTATATTATATTTGTTTATTCACTCAAAAAAATGTCTCACCTGTAAATATGCATAAAATTATTTGTTGGAGATTCCAAATTCAATTTTTAATTCTTGGAAAGCTTTAAAGCCCTTAGTTTCATTATCTATTAATTGATATAAAAATACTAACCCCTTAGTTTTCCAGTTCTCAAATGCTTTAGAGTCTATAGCAGGTGTGAACTCTGGATTCCCCCTTATTGTCAAATATTTTGAATATCTGGAGTTAATTTTTAATATTTTTAATAATTTATGCCATGCATAGATCACATTTTTTATCGTTTTTAAGCTTTTATTTTTTTTTCTGGCAATTTTGCTCTGCAGTGAGCAAAGGCTTTCAAGGCATATGGAACAACTAGCTGTTCTTCCACTTCCGTTAACGCATAATAGTCCACTTCTGTCAGCCATTCCAGTACAAATTTCCCCATACATACTAAATTATAGATTTCTAAGTCTGGAAATGCTAGGCTTTCCCCTGACTTTAGGAGCATCAAATTTTGGAGGGAGAGAGCTCTACGTTTTTCACCCCATAGAAATTGTATACAAGATTTTCGGAAATAATACCATTTTAATTAAATTAATTTTGCCTGAAAGGGTCAGTGTAAAATTTGCCCATCTTGTCAGATCTTTAAATATTTTTATCCATATTTGGGGATAATTTAATAAATACCACTTATACGGGTCTCTAGCGAGTACAATACCTAAATATTAAATTTTTTCCTTTGCTTCTTTAAACGGTGTATTCTTGTTACTATCTTTCTGTTTATGTAACCAAAGAATTTTCGGATTTATTTATGTTAACTTTATCCTCCGAAAACCTGCCTACTTTTTCTAATATTTGAATTAAGATAGGAATGTTTTTCTTTGTGTCTTTTATAAAGACTAGCAAGTCGTCTGCATATAACAATAGAGTGACTCTTCTTTTCCCTAACCAGACTCCCTCAATTTCCTTCCTAAGAAGGATGGCGAGGGGCTTGATGGCCAGATTAAATAGATATGGCGATAAAGGGCATCCTTGTCTGGTCCCTTTTTGCAGTGTGAAGCTAGGTGTCATATTGCCATTTACTGCAATTGTAGCCCTTGGCTCTTTGTAAATCAACTGGACCAATCTGAGGAAAGGACCTGAAATCTTAAATTTTTCTATTGTTGTGAATAAATAATCCCATGTAATCATATCAAAAGCTTGTTCTGCATCAATAGACATAATTGCCACATCTACTTGCTTTTTATTAGAGTTTTTTTTAGTTTGATTCCAATAGTGGTCGATTACTAATTGTACCTTTCTCAGATTGGTTGTCAAGCTTCTATTTGGCATAAAGCCCACTTGATCCTTATGTATTAAAGAACCCATCACTTTCTCTGTGCTTTTAACACCGAAAATATTTTATAATCATTATAATCATTATATTTTATAATCATTATTTAATAGTGAGATGGGTCTGTATGACCCTATCTCTTCTGGGTCCTTTTCTTTTTTAAGAACTAGTGAAATTACTGAAGCTGTAAAATCTTTAGACTGCATCTTGTTCTTTATAAATATCGTGTTAAATAAACTTTCCAATGTTTAGGCTATTTCCTCACTTATTAATTTATATAACTCTATTGGTATTTGATCAGGCCCTGGTGTTTTATTTGTTGCTGTTCTATCAATTGCTTTTTTTTTATTTCTTCTTGTGTCATTGGTTTGTTTAATTCTTCTAATCCTGCTCTATATATCACTGGTAATCTGATTTTATCCCCAAATTCTACTTTATCTTGATAGTTAATTGAATCAGCAGTATAAAGCTTTTTAAAGTATTCATAAATTATTCTATTTATTTCTTCCATATTCGTTACTCTCCCATTTCCCCCTTTAATTGCCTCTATGACTCGTTTTTTCTTCTTTAACTTAACCAAGTTTGCTAAAAATTTCCCTGCTCTTCCACTATGTCTATTAAAGAATGCTCTGGTTCTAAGTTCTTCTTGCCTTAATTTTTGGTTGAGAAAGATTTCTCTTATCTGTTTAGCTTTTATATATTTTTCCCAGAGAGCTCTGGATGTATCACTTAAATAGGCGTTATAACAATTTTGCACTTGCCCTGCTAGTTGAAGCTCCTGCTGTGTAACTCTTTTGTTTTTAACTAAATACGCCTTTACTTCCCCTCTAATAACAGCTTTAAAAGCTTCCCAAAATATTTCATGTTTATGTTCATATTCTTTATTAAAATAGCAATAGTCATTCCATTTTCTTTTAATCCACCCCCTAAACTGCACATTGGAGCAAAGATATGTAGGGAAGAAGAATTTCGCGGGATCTCTTTTAAATTTACTTAACTGAAATTTAAGGGAAATGATGGCATGATCAGATATTATAACATCATTGATATCCGTCACTATATCTGTGCCCAAGAGATTTTCAGATATTAGGAAGGTATCAATTCTAGATATAGTTTTATGGCTATGTGAAATGCACGTATAACATTGTGCATCAGGATTCAGTGTCCTCCAAACATCTTTGAGTCTAAGGTTTCTACATAGATTCTTTAAAATCTTATGGCTAGATTACGAGTTTTGCATTATGAGGGGTGTGTTAATAACTTGCACGTTATTGTCACTGCTCACTTACCTACAGCGCTGGTATTACAGGTTTTTATAAACCCAGCGTTAATAGACAAGAAGTGAGCGTAGAGCAAAATTGTGCTTCATACTGCACTCCAATACCAGCGCTGCTTAAGTCAGCGGTGATCTGGTTGTACGTGCTCGTGCATGATTTCCCCATAGACATTAATGGGGAGAGCCGGCTGAAAAAAAGCCTAACACCTGCAATAAAGCATCGTAAAGCTTCGTAATGCAGCCCCATTGATTCCTATGGTGAAACTAAATTTATGTTTACACCTAACACCCTAACATGAACCCCGAGTCTATACACCCCTAATCTTACACTCATTAACCCCTAATCTGCTGCCCCCGACATCGCCGATACCTACATTATATTTATTAACCCCTAATCTGCCGCTCCGGACATCGCCAACACCTACATTATACATATAAGCCCCTAATCTGCTGCCCCCAACATCACCACCACTATAATAAACATATTAACCCCTAAACCGCCACACTCCCACCTCGCAAACACTAGTTAAATATTAAGAACCCCTAATCTGCCGTCCCCAACGTCGCCGCCACTATATTAAATTTATTAACCCCTAAGTCTAACCCTAACCCTAACACTCCCTAACTTAAATATAATTAAAATAAATCTAAATAAAACCTACAATTAATAACTAAATAATTCCTATTTAAAAATAAATACTTACCTGTAAAATAAACCCTAAGTTAGCTACAATATAACTAATAGTTACATTGTATCTAGCTTAGGTTTTATTTTTATTTTACAGGGAAGTTTGTATTTATTTTAACTAGGTAGAATAGTTACTAAATAGTTATTAACTATTTACTAACTACCTATCTAAAATAAATACAAATTTACCTGTAAAATAAAACCTAACCTAAGTTACACTAACACCTAACACTACACTACAATTAAATAAATTACCTAAATTAAATACAATTAATTGCACCTAATCTAATAGCCCTATCAAAATAAAAAAGCACCCCAAAAATAAAAAAAAAACCTAGCCTAAACTAAACTATCAATAGCCCTTAAAAGGGCCTATTGCGGGTCATTGCCTCAAAGAAATCAGCTCTTTTACCTGAAAAAAATACAAAGAACCCCCCCCAACAGTAAAACCTACCACCCACACAACCAACCCCCCAAATAAAACACTAACTAAAAAAACCTAAGCTCCCCATTGCCCTGAAAAGGGCATTTGGATGGGCATTGCCCTTAAATGGGCATTTAGCGCTATTGTGGCCCAAAGCCCTAACCTAAAAATAAAACCCACCCAATAAACCCTTAAAAAACCTAACACTAACCCCTGAAGATCCACTTACAGTTTTGAAGATCCGTCATCCATCCTCAACAAAGCCGGGAGAAGTCCTCATCGAAGTGGCAACAAGTCCTCAATGAAGCCAGGAGAAGTCTTCATCCAAGCCGGGAGAAGTGGTCCTCCAGACAGACAGAAGTCTTCATCCAGACGGCATCTCCTATCTTCATCCATCCTGCGCGGAGCGGGTCCATCTTCAAGACATCCGATGCAGAGCATCCTCTTATTTCCGACGACTAACGATGAATGAAGGTTCCTTTAAATGATGTCATCCAAGATGACGTCTCTTAGATTCCAATTGGCTGATAGAATTCTATCAGGCAATCGGAATGAAGGTTGAAAAAATCCTATTGGCTGATGCAATCAATTGAACTTCAGTCCTATTGGCTGATCCAATCAGCCAATGGGATTGAGCTTGCATTCTATTGGCTGATTTTAAAAGGGACAGCAGATTAGGGGTTAATAATATTTAACTAATGTTTGCAAGGGGGGAGTGCAGCAGTTTAGTCGTTAATATGTTTATTCTAGTGGCAGCGATGTCGGGAGGGCCTTTGTTTAGGGTTTAATAGGCAGTTTATGGGTGTTAGTGTACTTTTTAGCACTTTGGTTATGAGTTTTATGCTACAGCGTTGTAGTGTAAAACTCACTACTGACTTTAGAATGCATTACGAATCTTGCGGGATAGGCTGTACCGCTCACTTTTTGGCCTAAAAAAAAAAAGCTTTTAATACCGGTGCTATGGAACTCCCATTGAAAATTGACTATATGCAAATTGCGTAAGTTGATTTGCGGTAAGGCCAAAAAGTGTACGGGACAGCTTTACCTACAAGACTCGTAATAGCAGCGGTAGTGAAAAAGCAGCTTTATGAGGCTTAACGCTGCTTTTTTACTCATAACGCAAGACTCGTAATCTAGCCGTTAGTTTCTTGTTTACTATTTCTGTTTGATGGTGCTTTTAATCTATCTAGCGTTGGGTACATTACCATGTTTAAATCTCTTGCTAATATTATATTCTCTGTGTTATAGTTAAATAATTTTGCTTGTATTCTATTCCAGAAAGCTTTGCCTAGTTTATTGGGGCCATAGATATGGCACAATATTAACACTCTTTCTTTTATTTTAATCTGCAAAATTATAAACCTTCCCTCTACATCTAATTTTTTAGATATAATTTTATATTCCAATTTTTTATTAAACAAAATTGCCACTCCCTTTTTCCTTGTTGCACAAGGTGTTGCAACTACTTCTCCCACCCACCCTATTTTAAGCTTGTTGATCTCTTGTTCTTTAAGGTGTGTTTCTTGTAGCATTGCTATGTCTATCGCATGTTTTTTAAGTTGTTTAAGAATATTTTTCCATTTCCAATGTGACGTAATTCCCCCCCCCCCCACATTCCATGATGCAAATTTTATTTGTTTCACTCATTTTAAGTTCTGACTAATTACCCTTTATGATCAGGAGAGGTAAGGGAGCGAGAGAGCAAGTGGAAAGCGAGAAGAAAAAAAAAAAAAAAAAAAAAACAAGAAAAAAAAAGAGACCCTAAAATCAGTTGCCAGCCTGGGGGGACTAAGCCCCCTACCTGCTTAACAAAAATAAACTTCTCATTCATACTTTCTAAATCTTTCAGAGGATATGCCCTCTCCAACCTAAGCTGCGGGGCACTGGTCTTATCTTGAACCTTCAAATCTAATTCCTGTTATAGCATTATAGGCAGTTCTTAGTCCCATCTGGTTAAATTTTGGGCTTGTCCCTTTCTTTATTCATTTTGACTAGAATTCAGAAAAGTTTCTACTTCTCCAGGATTATTAAGCAGGACATGCCCCTGTTCCATGAATATTTTAATTTTTGTCGGATATACAATTGTAGCTTTTAGGCCCATTTTAATTAAGTTTGTGCATAAAGGTACCATTTCCCTTCTTTTCACTGACGTCTCCACTGAAAAATCCTGGAAAAGCATTATATTCTTATCTTCAATTATTACTGGCATTTTCTGTTTATAATGACTCATTATACTGACTTTATCTTGAAAGTTTAGATATTTAGCCAAAACTGGTGTATTTTGTATTTTGCCATCTGGATACGTTCTAACACCACATACCCTATGTGCTCTTTCTACCTGAAGGCCTTGTGGGGGTATTTGCATGTCTAATATTCGCGGTAATTGGATTGCAGTAAACTTTAATAAATCTTGATGTTCTTTAGATTCAGGTAATCCTATAACTCTTACATTCTTGCCCCTTGCACGATCTTCTAACTCCACAACTTTATTTTGAAGCGTACATAGATGAGATTAATGTTCCTTAATCTCTGTCTCATGTCTCAGATTTATATCCTCCATATCAAAAATTCTATTTTCCGCTTCAAGATGTCTGTCCGAAAATTGTTTTACTTCTGACGCAAGTACTATTATCTCTTTTTTAACCTGCTCGAATTGTGATAGCATAATGTCAGAGATCTGTTATACCAGATCCTGACACTCTGTAGGGTACATATTTGCGTTAGTTATGTCTGTTGAGCTTTCGTTAGCTGTTTCTAGACTGTTTCTTTTAAGGTTTTTCTTATCTTTCCCTTTAGGCGGCATTGCCGGTGACAAATTTTTCCATAGGTGTTTGTAAGAAAAAAGAGTGAATAATTAAGGAAATCGGGCCTAAGCATGGGCCTTGTGTATAAGTGTTATACGGAGTGAGAAGAGGCAAAAGGACAAAACAAAAAAAGAAGAAAAAGTGATTATATGTTTGCTTGTGCAAACTAGTGAAAGGATTAGATTAGATTAGGATATACACCGTCCAGTGTTATAATGGCAATGACTTATATTCAAATTGATTCAAATGTCCCTTTTAAGGGAAGGATTTATTCAAATCCATTGCTCACCTTACCCGCAATTCAGAATTTTAGTTTGTCTTTATTCCTTCTCCAAGTGTAATACCCTTATTGCTTGAAAAGCTATCTTCCCCTACTTTGCATTCTATCACCTTTTTTTTGTTACACCCAATACTTTTACTACTAACATAGAAGAAATATAGACATAAAAAGGATACATTTTGATAAGCGCACTCCGGCGCATCTCTTATAATATAGCTAGAACTTTACTGCTTTTAATTACTCCTTTAAAAACCTCTTGATCTCTCAGGGATCACTTATTTATACAGGCTATATTCTACTGAAAAATATTTTAGTATTCGTATTGAGTTTAGTGCAGTCTTTGCTAAATGTAGCTGGGTTAACCAATACATTTGCTGCTTTTGGTTGCTCCACTAAGGGCCACTAATGACCTCACAGAGATCAATTATAAATACAAATTCATACCAAGTAAATTCTGCTAAATGCTGTTTTTTCTTGCCTTACATAGTATATCTTATCTTTGTTACAGACAATACTTAATAGGATAAATACTAATAGACGCACTCTAGTGTCTCTTTCAATATACTACTTTTTAAACAAAACACGTTCTATCTTGAGCAACATCCCGACACCAATCTGCAATATTCCATCAACAGGCACAGTTACTCTCTCTGCCACCCTCTGCATCTTCCATCCAGCCACTGAGAATGAAGTTTCCTCCTTACTATCTTCCTCACGCCTCACTACTTACCCGCTCGACCCTATCCCTTCCCATCTAATACACTCCCTATCTTCCACCCTCACTCCTGCTCTTACCCACATCTTCAACCAATCTCTTTCTACCGGCTCATTCCCATCTTCTTTCAAACACGCAAAAGTCACTCCCATACTCAAAAAACCCTCCCTTGACCCTAATTCTCTTGAAAGCTACTGCCCAATATCACTTCTCCCACTAACATCAAAACTCCTTGAAAAACTAGTTTACAATCGCCTAACCCACTTCCTGTCCACCAACTCCTTACTTGACCCCCTGCAATCCAGATTCTGCCCCAAACACTCAACTGAGACTGCCCTTACCAAGGTTACTAATGAACTTCTCTCTGCTAAAAATATTGGCCCTTACTCCATACTCATCTTACTTTACCTCTCAGCTGCCTTTGACACAGTTGACCATCCCCTCCTCCTACAAACCCTTAGCTCTTTTGGCCTCTGTGACACTGTTCTTTCTTGGATTCACTCTTATCTTTCTCACAGTTCTTTTTCTGTGTCATTTGCCGGCGACTCCTCCTCTCCAATGCCTCTGTCTGTTGGAGTACCTCAATGATCTGTTCTGGGTCCTCTACTCTTCTCCATTTATACTTCTTCACTGGGTAAACTTATCAACAGTTATGACTTCAAATATCACCTCTATGCTGATGGTATTTCTTCCTGGATGGCCTCTCACCACCTAAATATTAACATGTCCAAGACTGAGCTCCTTCTTATCCCCCCTCAAGCTCTACGCCGACATGTGAACTCTCTATCCCTGTTGACGGCATCACCATTTCCCCATTGCCCCAAGTCCGTTGCCCCGGAGTTACACTTGACTCAAATCTATCCTTCGCCCCCCATATTCAATCGCTTTCTACATCCTGCCATAACCATCTACGCAACATTTCCAAGATTCGACCTTTTCTATGCGCTAACACCACAAAGCAAATAATTCACTCCCTTGTTATTTCCCGACTTGACTACTGCAATAATCTACTTACTGGCCTTCCTCTTTCCTGCCTCTCCCCCTTTCAATCCATCCTAAATGCCTCTGCCAGGTTGATCCACCTTTCCTGTCGCTCTGTATCTGCTGCACCTCTCTGTGAGACCCTTCATTGGCTCCCCATACACAACAGAATAAAATTCAAAATTCTCACCCTTGCATACAAAGCGCTCACCAACACCGCTCCCCTCTACCTATCCTCTCTAATCAACAAGTATACTCCAGCTCGCCCACTAAGCTCCAACAATGACCTGCTCCTTACATCTGCGACTATCACCTCCTCTCATGCTAGACTGCAGGACTTCTGTCGTGCAGCACATACCCTCTGGAACACTCTCCCTTGTGCTGTCAGGCTTTGCCCTAATCTTTCTTCCTTTAAATACTCTCTGAAGACTTTCCTGTTCAGAGAAGCCTACCACCCAACTCAATAATATTTCTCTTACCTAACAAAATTTCCCACATCTAACTCTGCATTAACATCTTTCTCAATCTTGCAGTCCTCACCTCCTGTTTCTCAACCTCCTACCCTTCTAGATTGTAAGTTCCCACAGGAATAGGGTCCTCGATTCCTCCTGTATGTGTTTGTAAATTATGTCCTGTCTCTTAGTCTTAGAAGTTTTATATTATTGTTTTATTTAAATGAACTGTATCCATGGACAGCACTGCAGAATATGATGGCGCTTCATAAATAAAGTATAATAAGAATACATTCACAAATAATTTTTCTGCTGTTCTTTGCTCCACTAACAGGCACTATTACCCTTGAAAACATACTTATAAGTACAAACTTATACCAGCTAAAAAGTACAAATAAGATAGGTAGGGAAAAAAGAAACATTGGTGAGAGCAATCTAGTTTGACTCGTTCAACTATGGCTGAATAAGTAGATAGCTTAGTTGCATTTAAATTGTTCTTTAACAGCCTCTGTTAGCCACATACTATCAATTTTTAAAACATTACCATGTAGGGCATTATAGAGCTATTATAGTATGTTGTACTACCAATGTTAACCTTAATAATATGTCCCCCTTGTTTTAAGAGAATGTCCGTCTTCTTGAATTGCTTTTACCACAGAAAATGCTTATGTTCTCTTTTTACTTAGAACCTTAATAACAAGCTCTGTCCTTTATAACGTTGTGTCCAAGCCTTTATCCACTTTGCGGTGCTTAGTCTAATACCAATCTATCTTATAGTGTATCCAGCTGGGGAGCGTAATTTCAATAAAAATTAGCCTCAAATTATAGCATCTTTTAGCACCGGGACAAATAGTTGCGTCACCCATGTATCACCTTCTGTGCTAGCACTGTTCTTCGTGAGGAGGGGACACTTGTCAGTATAACAATGTTTTACACTTTGCTCTTGGCTGGTTTGTCGCTTTATTTACTGTGTTTCCCACAGGCCTAGTTCTTTCTGACCTTGTTTTCTCATACTTTATCTGCGGCTTTCCCGCTGCCTGCCAGGGTACTCCTGGCTCGCTATTCAGTGTTTCAATCAGTCTAAAGTCAGATTAACATTCATGGCCTTGGGTACGTCTAACCACCCTCTCTTCATTCCTCCACTCACCTTGGCCTATCCTAGTATAGAAAAAGCTTACTATGCCTTTTTACATATGGACGCAACTTTTTATATGTCTTGCCTCTATATTTTATATCCACTGCTACCCGTTGAATGAGTCCTTGCAATCAGGTTCAAGATTAAAAGCTATCTGAAGAATCAATGTATATTGGAACAGAGGGATACCAACATAGATAATGAATCTGACATCAGACAATTTTTAAAAAAATGGACAGCATTTATTAAATCGCTCCTGATCACCGAGATTGATCACATGATATTCCCGTATAGGAACTCAGAGGTAGTACTCCTGGGCATTTGGTAAAATACTAATATGGTTGAATAGCGAGGGAAGAGTGGATGCATTCTACCTGCCCCCCTCCCTTTCCTCCATCTCTCTCTCTGCTTTATTCTCTTTCCCCTCCCCCTTTTTTTTGTGGGTAAGTAGTACAATAGAAAATATAACGACCTCACCAGTGTAAAGTAGAAGTACAAGCACATCGCTGTCAAGTCTTATTGGTTTAATCAAGTTGTGATTTTAAACAATGTTAATATTATATTTTGTTTGTTTGGAATGACCATTTTGATTGATCCCCTTGCAAGGCACAAACAATATGTTCATTTTTTGCACTGCTGGCTCTAACATAAAGAATTAAAAAAAAATGGTATGCTCTATCTGAATCATGAATGTCACATTATAAGTTTACTGTCCCTTTAAGCTTAAGTCATTCAGAAAGAGCATTCATTTTTTAAACAGCTTTCCAATGTACTTCTGTTATAAAATTTGTTTTGTTCTTTTGGTACCTAGCATACCTAGATAGGCTCAGGAGCGACAGTGCATTACAGAACATATAAACATATTGTCATTGGCTCAACCAATGTGTTCAGCTGGATCCCAGTAGTGCAGTGTTGCTCTTGAGTCTGCCTATGTTTACTATTCAACAACCATATATAAAATAATAAAAGTATATTGAAATTGTGTTTAAAATTGCATGCTCTATCTGAATCATGACATTTTAATTTTGACTTTACTGCCCCATTTAACCCTTTACACGTTTGTTGTATCACCTTTAGCCTCAACAAACATGACATTACTCATTTGAGCCTTCACAGACACAAGGGAATTCCAGAGCTACAAATGACTTACCAACTTGGGGCCCGATCTGATATGCAGCGTCACCCGCAAAAGCCGGCGCCGCCGGTTATTGCACTGTTTTGGTATCACATATACGGTGTAGCATACAAGTTACGCCCGTATATTTCACCCGTCACCCGCAATTTTTACTCCCATAGGCTAACATGGGACCGCGTAGTAAGTCGGTATCCAATATCCAGGGCAAGGCATTATGTGGCGAAAATGGAGAAATCTTACTCCATTTTCACCTCGCCATAAAATGCAGCCGTAGCAGGCCTTGCGCTGAGTATGGGAGCATCGTAACTCCCTAAAATGCCTTCCAAAAATAACCTAACACCTAACGCATGCACAATGTCTATCTACCTGTCAACTGCAATCCCCCACCGCAATAACTAATAAAGTATATTAACCCTTAAACCACCGCTCCCGGAGTCCACCTCCTACTACATTATATGTATTAACCCCTAAACCGCCGCTCCCGGACCCCGCTACCACCTACATTAAATTTATTAACCCCTAATCTGACCCCCCTACACTACTGCCACCTACATTAAATTAATTAACCCCTATTCTCCTGCCCCCATGGTTCCCGCCACTATATTAAATTTATTAATCCCTAACTCTAAGTCTAACCCTAACAACCCCCTAACTTAATTATTATTTAAATAAATCTAAATAATATTACTATTATTAACTAAATTATTTCTATTTAAAACTAAATACTTACCTATAACATAAACCCTAAGATAGCTACAATATAATTAATAATTACATTCTAGCTATTTTAGGATTTATTTTTATTTTACAGGCAACTTTGTATTTATTTTAACTAGGTACAATAGCTATTAAATAGTTAATAACTATTTAATAGCTACCTAGTTAAAATAATTACAAAATTACCTGTAAAATAAATCCTAACCTAAGTTACAAATACACCAAACACTACACTATCAATAAAAAAATTAAATTAATTAACTACAATTAGCTAAAATTAAATACAATTAACTAAAATAAACTAAAGTACAAAAAATAAAAAATAAAAATTACAGACGAAAGTTTAAACTAATTACCCCTACTCTAAGCCCCCTAATAAAATAAGAAAGCCCCCCAAAATAATAAAATGCCCTACCCTATACTAAATTACAAATAGCCCTTAAAAGGGCTTTTTGCTGGGAATTTCCCCAAAGTAATCAGCTCTTTTACCTGTAAAAAAAAGACAATATCCCCCCAACATTACAACCCACCACCCACACACCCTTACTCTAAAACCACCCAATCCCCCCTTAATAAAACCTAACACTACCCCATTGAAGATCACCCTACCTTGAGCCGTCTTCACCCAGCCAGGCACCAGTGGTCATCCGATCCGGGCAGAAGTCTTCATCCGATGGGGCAGAAGAGGACATCCAGACCGGCAGAAGTCTTCATCCTATCCGGACAGAAGAGGACATCCGGACCGGCAGAAGGCTTCATCCAAGCGGCATCTTCTATCTTCTTCCATCCGACGAGGAGCGACTCCATCTTGAAGGCATTCGGCGTGGAGCATCCTACAGCACGACGACTACTCAATGAATGACGGTTCCTTTAAATGGCGTCATCCAAGATGGCATCCCTCGAATTACGATTGGCTGATAGGATTCTATCAGCCAATCGGAATTAAGGTAGGAAAAATCCGATTGGTTGATTTAATCAGCCAATCGGATTGAAGTTCAATCCGATTGGCTGATTGGATCAGCCAATAGAATGCGAGGTCTGGATGTCCTCTTCTGCCCCATCGGATGAAGACTTCTGCCCGGATCGGATGACCACTGGTGCCTGGCTGGGTGAAGACGGCTCAAGGTAGGGTGATCTTCAATGGGGTAGTGTTAGGTTTCATTAAGGGGGGATTGGGTGGGTTTTAGAGTAGGGGTGTGTGGGAGGTGGGTTGTAATGTTGGGGGGGTATTGTCTTTTTTTTACAGGTAAAAGAGCTGATTACTTTGGGGCAATGCCCCGCAAAAAGCCCTTTTAAGGGCTATTTGTAATTTAGTATAAGGTAGGGCATTTTATTATTTTGGGGGGCATTTTTATTTTATTAGGGGGCTTAGATTAGGTGTAATTAGTTTAAACTTCTTGTAATTTTTTTTTATTTTCTGTAATTTAGGTGTTTTTTTTTACTATAGTTTATTTAATTTAATTGTATTTAATTTTAGCTAATTGTAATTAATTAATTTTATTTATTTATTGATAGTGTAGTGTTAGGTGTATTTGTAACTTAGGTTACATCCTCCAGCACAACGACTACTCGATGAATGACGGTTCCTTTAAATGGCGTCATCCAAGATAGCGTCCCTCGAATTCCGATTGGCTGATAGGATTCTATCAGCCAATCGGAATTAAGGTTGGAAAAATCCGATTGGTTGATTTAATCAGCCAATCGGATTGAAGTTCAATCCGATTAGCTGATTGGATCAGCCAATAGAATGCGAGGTCTGGATGTCCTCTTCTGCCCCATCGGATGAAGACTTCTGCCCAGATCCGATGACCACTGGTGCCTGGCTGGTTGAAGACGGCTCAAGGTAGGGTGATCTTCAATGGGGTAGTGTTAGGCTTCATTAAGGGGGGATTGGGTGGGTTTTAGAGTAGGGGTGTGTGGGTGGTGGGTTGTAATGTTGGGGGGGTATTGTCTTTTTTTTACAGGTAAAAGAGCTGATTACTTTGGGGCAATGCCCCGCAAAATGCCCTTTTAAGGGCTATTTGTAATTTAGTATAGGGTAGGGCATTTTATTATTTTGGGGGGCTTTCTTATTTTATTAGGGGGCTTAGATTAGGTGTAATTAGTTTAAACTTCTTGTAATTTTTTTTTATTTTCTGTAATTTAGTTTTTTTTTTACTATAGTTTATTTAATTTAATTGTATTTAATTTTAGCTAATTATAATTAATTAATTTTATTTATTTATTGATAGTGTAGTGTTAGGTGTATTTGTAACTTAGGTTACATCCTCCAGCACGACGACTACTCGATGAATGACGGTTCCTTTAAATGGCGTCATCCAAGATGGCGTCCCTCTAATTCCGATTGGCTGATAGGATTCTATCAGCCAATCGGAATTAAGGTTGGAAAAATCTGATTGGTTGATTTAATCAGCCAATCGGATTGAAGTTCAATCCGATTAGCTGATTGGATCAGCCAATAGAATGCGAGGTCTGGATGTCCTCTTCTGCCCCATCGGATGAAGACTTCTGCCCGGATCGGATGACCACTGGTGCCTGGCTGGGTGAAGACGGCTCAAGGTAGGGTGATCTTCAATGGGGTAGTGTTAGGTTTCATTAAGGGGGGATTGGGTGGGTTTTAGAGTAGGGGTGTGTGGGTGGTGGGTTGTAATGTTGGGGGGGTATTGTCTTTTTTTTACAGGTAAAAGAGCTGATAACTTTGGGGCAATGCCCCGCAAAAAGCCCTTTTAAGGGCTATTTGTAATTTAGTATAGGGTAGGGCATTTTATTATTTTGGGGGGCTTTCTTATTTTATTAGGGGGCTTAGATTAGGTGTAATTAGTTTAAACTTCTTGTATTTTTTTTTTATTTTCTGTAATTTAGTTTTTTTTTTTACTATAGTTTATTTAATTTAATTGTATTTAATTTTAGCTAATTGTAATTAATGAATTTAATTTATTTATTGATAGTTTAGTGTTAGGTGTATTTGTAACTTAGGTTACATCCTCCAACACGACGACTACTCGATGAATGACGGTTCCTTTAAATGGCGTCATCCAAGATGGCGTCCCTCGAATTCCGATTGGCTGATAGGATTCTATCAGCCAATCAGAATTAAGGTTGGAAAAATCTGATTGGTTGATTTAATCAGCCAATCGGATTGAAGTTCAATCCGATTGGCTGATTGGATCAGCCAATAGAATGCGAGTTCTGGATGTCCTCTTCTGCCCCATCGGATTAAGACTTCTGCCCGGATCGGATGACCACTGGTGCCTGGCTGGATGAAGACGGCTCAAGGTAGGGTGAGCTTCAATGGGGTAGTGTTAGGTTTCATTAAGGGGGGATTGGGTGGGTTTTAGAGTAGGGGTGTGTGGGTGGTGGGTTGTAATGTTGGGGGGGGTATTGTCTTTTTTTTACAGGTAAAAGAGCTGATCACTTTGGGGCAATGCCCCGCAAAAAGCCCTTTTAAGGGCTATTTGTAATTTAGTATAGGGTAGGGCATTTTATTATTTTGGGGGGCTTTCTTATTTTATTAGGGGGCTTAGATTATTTATTTTCTGTAATTTAGGTTTTTTTTTACTATAGTTTATTTAATTTAATTGTATTTAATTTTAGCTAATTGTAATTAATGAATTTAATTTATTTATTGATAGTGTAGTGTTAGGTGTATTTGTAACTTAGGTTAGGTTTTTATTTTACAGGTATATTTGTAATTGTTTTTACTAGGTAGCTATTAAATAGTTATTAACTATTTAATAGCTATTATACCTAGTTAAAATAAATACAAATATACCTGTAAAATAAAAATAAATCCTAAAATAGCTACAATGTAATTATTAATTATATTGTAGCTATCTTAGGGTTTATTTCATAGGTAAGTATTTAGTTTAAATAGGAATACTTTAGTTAATAATAGTAATATTATTTAGATTTATTTAAATAATAATTAAGTTAGGGGGTGTTAGGGTTAGACTTAGGTTTAGGGGTTAATAACTTTATTATAGTGGCGGCGGTAGATTAGGGGTTAATAGATTTAATAGGCTATGTGGGCTATGGCGGTTTAGGGGTTAATACTAGGATAGGTTTATTGTGGTGTGGGCTATGGCGGTTTAAGGGTTAATACTAGGATAGGCTTATTGCGGTTTGGGCTATGGTGGTTTAGGGGTTAATAATTAGGCTTATTGCGTTGTGGGGGGTTGTCGGTCTAGGGGTTAATACTACTAGGATAGGTTTATTGTGGTTTGGGCTATGGGGGTTTAGGGGTTAATAATAAAAGGATAAGTTTATTGCGGTGTGGGGTGTTGTCGGTCTAGGGGTTAATACGTTTATTATTAGGAGTGAGAGGGGGATTGTGGATATAGGGGTATTCGTATCGGGCTGATTTTTGGGAGACAGTTTAGACAGTTACGGGAGATTTAATATTTTAGTTAGTTTTCTTAGGTGCAGGCAGTTTCTAAAGTGCCGTAAGTCACTGGCGACTCCAGAAATTTGTAATTACACTTATTTCTGGACATCGCTAGTTTATCAGACTTACGGCACTTTAGGAACTGCCGGCAGGGTATATGTAATACCCCGATGTGCGAGGTGAAACTACGGGCGGCGCGGGTTCCCTTGCTTGTGCCGAAAACTAGGCCGTATATCGGATCGCGCCCTTGGTTGTAAGGCAAAACACCCTCAACATTCTGATGTTATAAATCTCCTAGGTGCCCAGAAATACAACTGCATTATCGTGCCTTAAAGTCATAGCAGGTCAGTTTAATGGTGAGAAATACCTTAGATTTCTTTGACCTTTGATGGGTAGAACTAAAGAATGAAGTCAAAAAGAAAAGTATTCGCTTTTCTACTTTTCTATTTTAGTATCTGATGAGTCAAAAGAGAATAAACTCTGCAGTATGTGAACTTGTAATGTCATTCTGAACCTCTCATCAGGCAAATGTAGGTCATATATAGATACCACATGTAACAAAAGATGATCCAGATGATGCTTCATAGTATAAAAAATTACTTTTTATGATGCTTAAAAACAGCAAAAAATCTTCTCACATTGTAGGGTAAAAATAGACAGGGGAAATACAGACAGGTCTAACGCATTTCAGCTCAGTGGAGCTGTACTCATAGACCTACAAGCAATAAGAGTAGGTGTCACACCTACTAGTTATCTGCATATTCCGAACTAACTAGAAAAGGTAAGTGTGTACGTAGGATTAAAGGATATAACATATGAGGTATGTTACTCCTAAGTAACCTTACATTTAATATAGATATTCCTATCTCTCCCAAGAATATAAAAGTTAGTTTGGGTCTATACAACATAAGCAGTTGAACAGCAGAAGGAGGAATAACAGCTGAAGCAGATAAATGCACACAACTAGAAAATGAAGCCAAGTGGAATAGTAACTGGTAGTGGGTATTTGAGAATGCAGATAACTTAAATATGAGTTCAGAGCAGTTGTGGTTAATTAACTGACAAAGAAAACTTCCAGGACATAGGTAAATGTAAATTAACAGCATACAGCTTTAAGCATATGAGGAATCTAGATACAAATGTTCAATTGATTAGAAAGAGGTAAGTTCAATATATTATGCACAATGAGTCACATTAAGTTGAAGTAAATGTATTCCAGTGAAATTCACAGCAACAAATAGCAAAATTACTTACAAACTACTCCAGAGTATCTTGCAGCTGTCTGTGTAAGAAAAGGGCTGTGTTTGAGACCATACATTCAGCTGGTGTTCCAGATAAGTAGTGCTGACTTCCCCTTTAGGAAACAAATTATCAGCAGAAGTGTTTGTTAACCCCTTAACGACCAAGGACGTGCAGGGTACGTCCTCAAATAAAAGGCAGTTAACGCCTGAGGACGTACCCTGCACGTCCTCGGTGTGGAAAGCAGCTGGAAGCGATCCTGCTCGCTTCCAGCTGCTTTTCGGTTATTGCAGTGATGCCTCGATATGGAGGCATCCTTCAATAACTCTAGATGGCCATCCGATGCAGAGAGAGCCACTCTGTGGCCCTCTCTGCACCGGACATCGATGGCTGGTATCGTTGGTGGGTGGGAGCCGACTTGGGAGGCGGGTGGGCGGCCATCGATGGGCCGGGTAATGTAGAGGGGGCGGGATCGGGGGCAGGGCCAATGGGGGCGCACACGGGCGCGTGCACGGGGGGTGGCGGGCGGGCACGTGCAAGGGGCGGGAGCGGGTGGGAACGCTACACTACAGAAAATATAACTGTGTATAAAAGTTTGAGAAAGGGGTATTTTAATTTGAAAAAAATATAAATCGAAGGTATCTAGGAGGGGGTGGGGGTTGGTCTTTGGTGGGGCAGGGAGCTACACTACAGAAAAGGGGAAAAATTAAAAAATATCAGCAATTTTATTATAAACTGGGTACTGGCAGACAGCTGCCAGTACCCAAGATGGCGGCCATTAAGACAGAGGGGGAGAGTTAGAGAGCTGTTTGGTGGGGGATCAGTCAGGTTGGGGGCTAAAGGAGGGTCCTACAGAGCAGCATATGTAAATATGCCTTTTCTTTAAAAAAAAAAAAAAAAAAGCCCAAATATAGCTTTTATTTTAGTACTGGCAGTTTCTGCCAGTACTTAAGATGGCGGGGACAATTGTGGGGTGGGGGTGGGAAGAGAGCTGTTTGGGAGGGATCAGGGGGGAAACAAATTATCAGCAGAAGTGTTTGTTAAAGGATTCCTCCCAGATTGTAGATTACCTTGAAATCTCATGGAAAATCCCCACACACTGAGAGGCTTAGAACACAAGGAAAAGCAAACAAGCATGAAGCAATCAGAGAGGTAACTTCACACAGCTTATCTTAGACTTGAACTGAAGTTGCCAGACAATATCCAAGCAGTTTCTTAGGGGAGTGTCAGACTTATATACACACTCAGAGTCAGGAAAGGTGATTATGCCAGAATTAAAGGTACAGCAGCACTTAAACATGACAGTAGGAGGCCTGTAGAAGCAATAAAACTTGAAAGCTTAAAATTCACTGCTAGGGTCCAAATTATCAAGCTCCGAATGGAGCTTGATGCCCCTGTTTCCGCACGAGCCTTCAGGCTCACCGGAAAAAGAAGTTATAAAGCAGCGGACAGAAAGCAACCCAATCGAATGCAATCGGGTTGATTGACACCCCCAGCTAGTGGCCGATTGGCCACGAATCTGCAGGGGGCGGCATTGCACAAGTAGTTCACAAGAACTGCTTGTGCAATGATAAATGCAGACAGCGTATGCTGTCGGCATTTATCGATGTGCTGTGGACATGATACGCTGCATCGTATCATGTCCGCTCACACTATGATAAATTGGCCCCCTAAACTTTTTAGATATCTTATGACAGCATAAAATATTTTATCTTTTAGGAAAAACCAACAAACAATCTATCTCTTGACTTTGTTGATGATATTATACACAGAGACAAGTGTTTGATTTTGTTTTGTTTTTTAAATGGATTGCAATATGCCAGAGAATGAAGGCCACATGAACTCTTCTGGCATGATGTGTAATTAGAAACGTACTCTCATATAAAAGCAGAAGTGAAAATGTGTCCCCTAAATGCATACTGGAAACATTTGGGTTGCATCTTAAAAGCTTAAATATTTTTCTGGATGTCTATAAAATCTTATAGTTTTCATTAGCACAGCGTTGTGCATATATCACTTTTTACTTTGAGTATGGTGTAATTCTTTGTATTGGGGTATGTGAAGCCTTGATCGTTTATTTTTTTAAGTAGAGCTAAGTAGCACTTCCAATGTTGAGGGTCTACGTTTTTACATTTTAATGTCCTCCTTGAAAATAATTATAATTATATATTATAGAGCAATAAACAGTTAAATAAAAGGTAGCAATGTTCAGTTTAATCATTAAAACTAAAAATTAGCTTAAAAGAAAATATATTAAAATGTCTAATTAAAAAAAAAAGTACATTAATCATTACTTTAGATTAAACACTCAGCCTTGCTAACTACATGGTAGGATTTAAGATCTACTATTTAAATAATGATCTAATTGTCAAGACTCTGATGTGAACTTCTTAAGCAATTCATCTTTTAATGCAGTTTTTATTTTAAAATATAGTGGGCATCTGTAAATCTGGGAATCAGCTGAGATTCTTAATTTAAACACATGGCACGTAGTGAACAGACCAGTTTAGCTGACTTACTTTAAAAAGATTCTCTGTTGTTGCTAGGAAACCTTTCTGCAATCTTTTTACTTGTTATAAAGCATTAGCTTTTCAATTGATAAGGATGCACCTTTAGGTAACAAATAATTTTAAGTGCAATAAAACAATGTCAGTAGGGCTATGATAAAGAGAAGACCTTAAAATATGTAATTTCTAAATTGAGCAATCAAGTAAAGGCAGATATGTATTTTTTTTTATTTTTTTTATTTAAACTGAGTTTAATATGATATTGCTGAATACAAGCACACTGTAAATGTTTTAAGATTGAATAAATTATCACACTAAAGTTCAACTGAAGTTTTAAGTGTTCATTTTCTCTTAATACTATTGAAATATATCATTATTTCATCAACTTTAAGTAAACATGCAATTTTAGAGAATAAAAATATATCTAATAAAAACAATATGCCTCATTTTAATGATAATAAGTTAAAACTATTTAAAATGCTTAGGGCTATATTGATGCGCCAAGGGTTTTGCGCTAGTGTAATCATGTTATTATAAGTGGAGCAAAATCCATTTATTCTTCAATCCTTACAGCGATCTCAAAGCTGTGGTTAACCGTTTTCCAAAACAAAAAAGTTGCACAAAACAATTAAAAAATACATGACAAAGTACAGTTACACTCATATTAACACTGTCTAATACAAATTCTTTAAAAAAATTAAAGCACAAAAAAGTGATATGGGCTCAAAGATAGGATATTGTGGGTGTTAGAAAAAAAAAGACAGGCAAATCGCTTTAACATTAAAGGGACAGTATACACTCATTTTCATATAACTGCATGTAATAGACACTACTATAAAGAATAAGATGCACAAATACTGATATAAAAATCCAGTATAAAACTGTTTAAAAACTTACTTAGAAGCTGTCAGTTTGGCTCTGTTGAAAAGGTAGTTGGAAAGCCCACTGCAAGTGGCAAATAAGACACTCCCCCCCTCCCCCTTCTTTTGCATATGAAAAGACCCTTTACACAAACAGCAGCAAGCTGGAGAAGGTAGCTGACAGTATTCACATAAAACTTTGGGGCTTGGTTAGGAGTCTGAAAATCAGAGCAATGTTATTTAAAAATAAGCAAAACTATACATTTATTTAAAAAAAAAAACTTTATGGGCTATATAAATAGATCATCTACAAAACATTTATGCAAAGAAAAAATGAGTGTATAATGTCCCTTTAACAATGAGAAACATACATATACATACATATACATACGTTGCTAATGATTTATTTGTATGTACTGTATATATATATATATATATATATATACACACGCTCACCAGCCACTTTATTAGGTACACCTGTTCATTTGCTTGGTAACACAAATTGCTACTCAGCCAATCACATGGCAGCAACTCAACACATTTAGGCATCAAGACGTGGTAAAGACAACTTGCTGAAGATCAAACCTAGCACCAGACTGAAGAAGAAAGGGGATTTAAGTAACTTTGAAAGTGGCATGGTTGTTGGTGCCAGACGGGCTGGTCTGAGTATTTAAAAAATGCTGATCTACTGGAATTTTAATGCACAACCATCTCCAGGGTTTACAAAGAATGGTCAGAAAAAGAGAAAATATTCAGTGAGCGGCAGTTGTGTAGACACAAATGGCTTGTTAATGTCAGAGGTCAGAGGAGAATGAAAGAAAGTTTGAGATGAAAGAAAGGCAACAGTAACTCAAATAACCACCTGTTACAACCAAAGTATGCAGAATACCATCTCTGAATGCACAAAACATTGAACCTTGATGCAGATGGGCTACAGCAACAGAACACACCGGGAGACACTTCTGTCAGCTAAGAACAGGAAACTGAGGCTACGATTCGCACAGGCTCACCAAAATTGGACAACAGAAGATTGGAAAAATGATGCCTTGTTTGATGAGTTTTGATTTCAGCTGTGACATTCAGATGGTAGGGTCAGAATTTGGTGAAAACAACATGAAAGCATGGATCCATCCTGCCTTGTATCAACGGTTGAGGCTGGTGGTGGTGGTATAATGGTGTAGAGGATATTTTTTTGTCATACTTTGGGCCCCTTAGTACTAATTGATCATCGTTTAAATGCAACGTCCTACCTATTTTTGCTGACCATATCCTTCCGTTGATGACTACAGTATACCAATCTTCTGATGGCAGGATAATGCACCATGTCACAAAGCTCAAATAATTTCAAACTGGTTTCTTGAACATGACAATGAGTTCACTGTAGTCCAATGGCCTTGACAGTCACAAGATCTCAATCCAATAGAGCACCTTTGAGATGTGGTGGAACGGGAGATTTGCATCATGGATGTGCAGCTGACAAAGCTGCAGGAACTGCATGATGCTATCATTTCAATATGGACCAAAATGTCTGAGGAATGTTTCCAACACATTTTTGAAAATATGCAACAAAGAATTAACGCAGTTCTGAAGGCAAAAGGGGGTCCAATCCGGTACTAGCAAGGTGTACCTAATAAAGTGGCCAGTGTACAGTATATAAACTGTTTTGCAATGTACCCTGGAAAAATATAAATGTCCTAATAAGGATAATAAAGTAATAACAAAAAAGACTAGAAACTAATGACATCAGTCCATTACAATATTCTAGGTAAACTATAAGATTTTTTCCATCCATTCATGCTTTATGATGTCCTGAAACCACTGTCTACATTGTTAAGGCAATGGAAAATTTAAGAATTGTCCCTTACAAAAAATATATTTTGATTTAACAGCATTAATAAATTATTGTCTTATTTATGTTAATTGTTCATATTAAAACATTTATGTTATCAAAAAGTTGTTACTCAATCAGTAATCAAATATCCTTGTAGTAAATCTTGGTATCTTGCTGGGCTTTTAGGCATCATTGATTGACCCTTCTTATTTGTAGATACTTTTTATTGCAAATAACCTTTTATAAACTAAGATGATGATAACCATTGTTTAAGAGAATTTGTTTGATAGAGGCGTTAACAAATATATGAGTTGTTTTTACTTTTTTGCAAAAGATTTACAGTTTATTTCCTTATTTTATCCTTATTGTATGTTTAAAATCATTGTAAATCAGAAAAAATATAATGGTTTTACAGTCCAGTACACCAAAAGTAAAAGTAATTAATAAAGAGAAACTGATTAGAAACTAATTACAATATTCTACGTAAACTATAAGAATGCTTCCATTCATTCATGCTAGATTACAAGTGGAGCATGCGTTCCCATAAACAGACAAATACACCATTTATGGGTATGCAATAAATAACCAGCCATTAAAAGTGGCTGGTTATTGTTATCGCAAACTCACGGTAGCAATTAGCGCTCAAAAAACTAACAAGAGGTCAGACCTCTGGTTAATTTTTTGAATGTCCCTCAGTTACCCCCAAAATCAAATGTGAGCTCCCTTTTAGAAAAAAAATAAATATATATATATATATATATATATATTTAAACTTTACTAAGTAGTTTTTAGGGGTTAAAGTGTGCGGGTGTGCGGTGTTAGAAGAAAAAACGGCACTGAAAAGCGGTCTATGGGAAACTGTGTGTTCTTTATGAATATATATTTATATGCTTTATATATACTGTATATATATATATATATATATATATATATATATATATATATATATGTATATATATATATATTTATATTTATGTGTTAATATGTGTATATACACATATAAACATATAAAGAGATATGTATATATTCACCCCCTTGAGAAAGCATGAGAACGAGGCTCCCGTTGGAGCCTAAGGAAGCACACTCGCGTTTTATATTGTGGGTCACTTCAAATAACAGTGCACAATTGCGTGCACTGGTATTACGAGTGTAGTACAAATATGGCGCTCGCAAAAGCGCAATTTTTCACTCCACTCGTAATTTGGCCCCATATTGTTAAGGCAAGGAAAATAATAAGAATTGTCCCTTACAATCAAAATATATTTTGATTTAATAACATCATTAAAGTTTTGGCTTATTTATATATACAGTATATGTTCATATTAAAATATTTATGTTATTAAAAAATTGTTAATCAATCATCAATCAGATATCTTTGTAGTAAATCTTGGTATCTTGCTGGGCCTTCAACCAAGCGGCAGTCATCAACCAAGTGGCATCATTGAAGACCCTTCTTTTTTGTAGGTATGTTTTATTGCAATTAACCTTTTGTAAACTAAGATGACGATAAACATCTTTTAAGAGACATTTTTTTAAAAAAAATAAGTGCATTTTCACTAGTCAACAAGTTTTGATAGATGCTTTAAAGGGTTAATAAATCTTGTTTTCACTAGCTTTAAAAAATATGAGTTTGTTTTCTTTCTTTTTTTTTGCAAAAGATTTACAATTTATATCCTTATTGTATGTTTTAAATCTTTAAAATCAGACAAATATGATGGTTTTACAGTCCAGTAAAGTAGTTGTTGGGATGGTAAGGGCAAAAAGTCCCTTTCTTATGTATATTGTCTTTTGTTAAAAATGTACATTAATTTGATTTTATTGTTTACCTCTGTAGTGTTCAATAACACTTCTCAATTTTTTGTGTTGTTTCAATTATCAAATATTAAGAGTGTGAAAAATCAACTGTTCCACAAATAATTTTATGCAATTTTTTTTTTCCCTCAACCTTTTACGCAAGCTCTCAAGTTGTGATAAACTAATGCTCATTAAATTAGATTACGCTCTTGCTAATACATTTACTTTCAACTTGTAAGATTCTCATTATTTCTGTTGCACATAAAAGCCGGGGAAAAAATTATATTGCTTGCACGCTACAATTAGCGCGCCCCTGCTAATCTAGCCCTAAGACAGAAAATGGTGCATTTGGATGGCGCAGTCTGAATGAAATGATAGGCGCACAGAGGCGAGAAACTTGTGATAAAAGATGATGAGGGGCCATGAGTAACAGTTGTGCTTTAGTTTATTTGGGCTCAAATAGTGAGTCATATGTAGAGCTATATCAGATTATAGTCAGCTCCGCAACACCCAGAGGGAAGAACAGTATGTTTAAAGGGACAGTAAATGTTGATTAAAATGTTACATAATTGTGCACTATGTGACATAAAGATAGTCTTTCCTTAAATGTAATGTGCTCCTGTGCTAGGTAGAGAAACTGATAGCTTTACTCAGCACTGCAGTGCACTACATTTAGTTGAATGTAGGGCCGGTTTTTGTGTAAGGCAAAATAGGCAGCCGCCTTAATGCACCCCCCACAGGGAAGGGGAGGATAATCTGCCTTTCAGTGCCTTGCGTGTTAAAATATTTCCAGTGCGTGCAGTAATTCTCAGCTCTATAGTGGCTGCCTGTAGTGCACTGTGCACACAGCATTAATCTGCGCCTGATTTAGGGCTAGATTTATGTAACCCCTACGGCAGCCCTACGGCAGCAAGTTCTCACAAGAACTTGCTCGCCGTGATTTATCAAGCAGCGGTCACCAGACCGCTGCTTGATAACGCTCTTCGCCACCTCTAAACTGGTGAAATTCAATCTCCTCGGTCATGTCCGACTGAGGAGATTGACAGCTCTTGACCGCGCGTTATTGGCTGTGCGCGGGCAGGGGGCGGGATTGCACGTGAGCGCAAAATTGAACTCGTGTGTAATGCCAAATACCTGCGGGTAATTTCGCCCAACCACAGGCGAGCTGAGGCATAATAAATCTAGCCCTAATCAGCCTGAAGCCCCCTGCTGCAATTTCTAATCTAATGTAACACTTTTTGCGTGCTGTGTCTGTGTGGGGCTCTTGCGCTAAACGGTTAACCTGCCTATCAATCTATGCTCCCTCGCATTTCCTGCTCAGTCACAGTCAAACAGCAGCCTGTGAGTGACTCCTTACATCACTAAGAAAGCATAGATTGATAGGCAGGTTAACCGTATAGCAGAAGAACCAGAGCCCCACAGCCACAGTGACAGCACGCAAAGGATCAGGATGCCTGGTGCCGCGTTACTGAGACAGGACTTGTCTCTAAAAGTGAAGGAGCAGCAGGAGTGAGGAGGTCGCTGCTGACACCCACCCTAGACTGGTACCAAAGCCAAAGTGTACATTGAAGAGGTAGGAGGGAAGGGTGGGGTGCAGTTATGCTTTTTACACTATCTCCCCCTGCCCTTTATTTCCACAGATAGTACAACTCCTGAGGTCCTGTAGGTCTGGGGTGCCTTTTCTGTTACAGACAGTCTGTCTTAGCCTCCCTCCCTGCAATTGTCAGTGGTGCTGCCTGTCATTGTATAACAGGTGTGAGAGCGCACAGCACCACAATGCATAAACCCCCTTTAGCAATGCCAGTGCTTGGTCATAGCCATCAACTGAATAAAGCCAGATACAATAAACTACCACCTTCTCCCACCCTGAGTGCACACCAAGTTCAACTAGTCACTTACTGTGTACTCAGTGGTGTACTCCCTAACTGCTGCATGGGCTGTATCCAATCTCTGCACTTTGAGTGTCAGTCAGTGCAGCTGAGCAGTGACACAGTGAATGACACTATACTTCCTGAAAACTAGACAGAAAGGGTCACAACCAGCCCCTTGCTAGCAGAAGGCAATGTGGGGGTTACAAGGTACTGTCACAGTCCACTAGGTATTTGCTCAGTTTGCCTGATGGTCAGTCAAGGGTGTTTGCAACTCTTTGTAAGACTGTGAGAATTTGCACAGGGCTGTAAGTCACTGTATGTTTAATTTGATTTCATTTTTCTTAACATTCTGTTCTAAACAATCACACACACAGTCCACCTGAATCACTTTATAAGGCTTTGAGTATCTGCACAGGACCCCAGTTTGGGAGTTCTGTCCTGCTATCCTTCATTTGCCTATTTATGTTCTGGGACCACTTAAAACTAGCCTATGGACAACCCTGACTTCACTGCAGGCTCTTGCCCCCTGGTTCCATTTAGAAAAAAAAAAAGGTTGAAAAGGGTATGTGCATCTCTTTCATATTTTTCCTTTTATCCCCATTCTCTCTGTAGCTCGGTCACTCTTTACCCCCTCTGTACCTATACTAACAACCAAACCCTCTAGGAGGTACTTGTAGGAAATATGCAATGGGAAGCATTTTTGAGATAGCAAGCACACAGAACACGTGAGAATGATTTCCTATCTCAAAAATGCTTTCCATTGCATATTTCCTACAAGTACCTCCTAGAGGGCTTGATTGTTAGTTATATATAGTTATGCAGCACAACTACTGCCTGATGTGTTATGCAGCACAACCATTGTCTGATGTGTTATACAGCCCAACCATTGTCTGATGTGATATGCAAGCACAACCACTGTTTGATTTGCTTTTCAGCACAACCACTGTTTGATTTGTTTTGCAGCACAACCACTGTCTGGTGTGTAATGCAGCACAACCACTGTCTGAATTGTTATGCAGTGCTACCACTGTTTGATTTGCTTTGTAGTGCTACCACTGTTTGATTTGCTATGCTGCACTGCCATTGTTTGATTTGCAATGCCGGGCTACCACTGTTTGATTTGCATTTAGCTACCAATTAGCCAGTGCTGCTCCTAAGCTTATATTCCTGCTTTTCAAATACAGATACCAAGAGAATGAAGAACAATTGATAATAGGAGTCAATTAGAAAGTTGCTTAAAATGTCCTGTTCTAGCTGAATCATGATAGAAAAAAATTGGGTTTAATTTCATTTTAACTAGCAATGGGATGATATGTAATGGGGGTGGCGGCAAAATGTATACTCGCCTGTGTGGCAAAAAATCCTAGCACCGGCCCTGGTTGAATGGCACAATAGGGCACACAGTGATTAGACAGCAAGCCTGTGATGGGGGTGTTAATAAAAAATGCTGCACCAAAGAGGACATCTGCAAACGTTTTATCTGCCTAAGTCTATACTTTAAAATATATATGTTTTTAAAGGAAAGGCTATCAGGTTACATAGCACAGAATTTTGTAACATTTTAAACAATATTTACTCGCCTAGATTTAGAGTTTTGCGGCCAAAGGGGTGCATTAGCTACGCGTCTTTTTTTTCTAGCTCTGCTTCTAAACAACGCTGGTATTTAGAGTTCTCTGAAGGGCTGCGTTAGGCTCCAAAAAGGGAGCGTACAGGCATATTTTCCGCCACTTCAACTATCAATACCAGCGTTGCTTACGGTAGCGGCTAGCTGGAAAAATGTGCTCGTGCACGATTCCCCCAAAGGAAACAATGAGGCAGTTTGGGCTGAAAAAAAACCTAACACCTGCAAAAAAGCAGCGTTCAGCTCCTAACGCAGCCCCATTGTTTCCTATGGGGGAAAAACTCTCTAAGTCTGCACCTAGCACCCTAACATGTACCCCGAGTCTAAACACCCCTAACCTCCCCTAACCTTACACTTATTAACCCCTAATCTGCCACCCCCGCTATTGCTGACACCTGCATTACACTATTAACCCCTAATCTGCCGCTCAGGACACTGCTGCAACCTACATTATCCCTATGTACCCCTAATCTGCTGCCCCTAACATCGCTGACCCCTATATTATATTTATTAACCCCTAATCTGCCCCCCCAATGTCGCCGCTACCTAACTACACTTATTAACCCCTAATCTGCCGACCGGACCTCGCCGCTAATATAATAAATGTATTAACCCTTAATGCTAACTCTAACCCTAACACCCCCCTAAATTAAATATAATTGTAATCTAACAAAATAAATTAAATATTATTAACTAAAGTATTCCTATTTAAAACTAAATACTTACCTGTAAAATAAACCCTAATATAGCTACAATATAACGAATAATTATATTGTAGCTATTTTAGGATTTATATTTATTTTACAGGCAACTTTGTATTTATTTTATCTAGATACAATAGCTATTAAATAGTTATTTACTATTTAATAGCTACCTAGTTAAAATAAATACAAAATTACCTGTAAAATAAATCCTAACCTAAGTTACAATTAAACCAAACACTACACTAGCAATAAATTAATTAAATAAATTACCTACAATTACCTACAATTAAATAAACTAAACTAAATTACAAAAGAAACAAACACTAAATTAAAAAAAAAAAAAGATTACAAGAATTTTAAGCTAATTACACCTATTCTAAGCCCCCTAATAAAATAACAAAGCCCCCCAAAATAAAACAATTTCCCTACCCTAATCTAAATTAAAAAAGTTAACAGCTCTATTACCAGCCCTTAAAAAATCAACTCTTTTGCCTGTAAAAAAAAAACACAATACCACCCCACAACATAAAAACCCACCACCCACATACTCCTACTCTAACCCAAACCCCCCTTAAATAAACCTAACACTACCCCCCTGAAGATCTCCCTACCTTGAGTCGTGTTCACCCAGCCGGGCACCGATGGACCAAAAGAGGACATCCGGAGCGGCAGAAGTCTTCATCCTATCCGGGCAGAAGAGGACATCCGGACCGGCAGACATCTTCATCCAAGCGGCATCTTCTATCTTCATCCATCCAGAGCGGAGCGGAGCCATCTTCTTCCAGCCGATTCGGATCCATCCTTCTTCCCCGGCGCCTACTCGCTGAATGAAGGTTCCTTTAAATAACGTCATCCAATCGGAATTAAGGTATGAAAAATCTGATTGGCTGATTGAATCAGCCAATCAGATTCAAGTTCAATCGGATTGGCTGATCCAATCAGCCAGTCAAATTGAGCTTGCAGTCTATTGGCTGTTCAGATCAGCCAATAGAATGCAAGCTCAATCTGATTGGCTGATTGAATCAGCCAATCAGATTTTTCCTACCTTAATTCCGATTGGCTGATAGAATCCTATCAGCCAATCGGAATTTGAGGGACGCCATCTTGGATGACGTCATTTAAAGGAAACTTCATTCGGCGAGTAGACGTCGGGGAAGGATGGATCCGCGTCGGCTGGAAGAAGATGGCTCCGCTCTGCTCCGGATGGATGAAGATAGAAGATGCCGCTTGGATGAAGATGTCTGCCGGTCCGGATGTCCTCTTCTGCCCGGATAGGATAAAGACTTCTGCCGCTCTGGATGTCCTCTTTTGGTCCATCGGTGCCTGGCTGGGTGAACACGACTCAAGGTAGGGAGATCTTCAGGGGGGTAGTGTGTGATATACCTTTAAGGTATCTCCCTTCATGCACCTTACTCCTTTAAAAGGGAGCCTCCTACAATCAATCTTTGCCTGATTATTGAAGTTCAACAGCCTGGAGGCTGTTCCCCTTTGTTACTACTCAGGTCACTTCGTTTCCTTTCAAATTTATGTTTGGGAATTATACCTTAAGTTGTTAAACTTTGAACTGAATATCCACAGCTACCTCTGTGTTATTAACCAGTTACTAAATTTCTGTGATTACCGCTCTGCACAAAAATCCCTTTTCAGGTCTCCCTCTGCAGCTCCTGTCAGTTATTTTTTCACATCGCGGAACCTCCGCAACTTTCCGACGCTGGATCCTCAAACCGGAAGTGAGTCACACATTCACCGCAAGCGGTTCTCTCCTGCAACAGGCAAGCTCTCTCTGACTCCTTGGTCACAGGTAACCTCTGTTTGTTACTATTTCTGGATATCGTTTGCATCGGTTATTCCTCTTGTTGCCACATATATTCAAGTTGACTCTCTCTAAATATGTTGCTACACACATGGGATGTGAATCACTATACCGGTGCATATTAATTCCTCAACAAATACTGCTTACAAGTTACATATTTGGATAAACCTATAGTTGTAATAAGCAATTTGTGTGAGTGACTTTGTATATATTTTATTGGGTGAATGTGTGTGAAGTATACGGGACACTGAATCAAGGTTTACAGAAGTTATACGATTCATCCACAAATCAACCCTCTATCTAACTCCTGATTCTGGGCTATCTGAGTTAGAGTTCTAAAACCTATAATACTGGCTATTAATTGCTCACTGTTACCATTTCTGTTCAAACTAAGTCTGTGTTTGCAGAGATAGATATACAAAAGAGCTACAAATATTCTATTTCTGGTTTGTGTGTGAGTGGATTCGTTACATAATAATCAGGCCTAAAACTGATCCTGTTAAATTACTAAAACATGGATCCCACAGAAGTAAAAAATGAATTCACTAATGTGTACCAGAAATTAGATTATTTAGGCCATGCTATACAAGAATTACAGACTGACAATGTAGCCATAAAAGCAATGTTAAAGGATTTCATTACACCTAAACTTATGGATATACCTGAACCCCAAGTACATACACCAACACCATTTTCTGGAAAACGATCTGAGTTTCGTGATTTCAAAAACGCATGTAACTTGCTATTTTCTTTGAAACCACGCACCTATCATTCAGACAGAATTAAAGTTTGCACCACAATTTCATATATGACAGGAGAGCCACGTACCTGGGCTAACAGATATTTTGAACAGAACAACCCTATTCTAGATTCATTAACTGATTTCTTTTCAGCAATGACAAGTTTGTATGAGGATTCAAACAGCCAAATACTAGCTGAGACCAAATTACGGTCATTAAAACAAGGCAAAAGGACTGTAGAGGAATATACAACAGACTTTCAGATGTGGGCCTCAGACTCATTGTGGAATGAGGTAAGCTTACGTAATCAGTTTCGCCTAGGTTTGTCTGAATCTCTAAAAGATGAACTCTCACGATTGGAAATGCCTGAAACACTCACCGGCTTAATCAAGCTAAGCACCACATTAGATAGACGTCTGAGGGAAAGGAAAGCTGAAAAAAGCATGTATGACCCCTCTATCAGACGCTTTCATCCATCCACAGTCTCTCAAGACAGAAATCAGACTTTTAGCACCCCAATGGAGATTGGGACAATCAAAGGACCTCTGACTCAAGAGGAAAAAACAAGAAGGAAATTAGGAAATTTATGTCTTTACTGTGCTCACAAGGAGCATACAGTTGCAACCTGCCCCCTCTTATCAAAACAGAAGAAGGGTAAGGAAAAAAATATAGTATCAATATACAATTTATCTACTGCAACCCAGCTCACTGTCTCTCTTTCTTTACAGTGGGACCGTCTCCACATCCAGAGTGATGCGTTAATAGATTCTGGTGCTTCAGGGATATATATTGATGATACATTTGTTAAAAAGAATAAAATACCCACAGTGTGTAAACAGCAACCAATTTTTGTGAAGTTAATAGATGGTACTCTGATCCAGAATGGTCCTATCACACATCACACTATACCTTTACTTACTACCACAAAAAATGGTCACACAGAATACCTTACATACGATATCATTCCTATTGATAGACATTCTATTATTTTAGGATATCTGTGGTTAAAGACACATAATCCTAGCATTGATTGGTTAAAGGGTGAGATAAATTTAACATCTAGATATTGCACTAATACGTGTTATCCACACTGTTCTATATCTTCTATTGAGAATGGTATACCAGCGGCATATTCTGATTTGGTAGATGTATTCGATTTAAAAGAGGCTGAATCATTGCCGCCACACCGTGAATTTGACTGCCCCATCGAATTAATACCCGGGTCTCAAATACCCTATGGCAAAATATATCCTCTGTCCCAAGATGAGTTAACCCATTTACGCACTTACCTGGATGAAAACCTTAAAAAAGGTTTTATATCACATTCAACTTCACCCGCAGCAGCTGGTATTTTTTTTTGTTAAAAATAAAGATCTAAGTCTAAGACCCATAATAGATTACCGAGCCTTAAATGCAATAACAGTAAAAAACCGTTACCCATTGCCTTTAATACCAGAATTACTGGAAAGACTCACTAATGCTACCATATATACCAAACTGGATTTGAAGGGGGCGTATAATTTGATTCGCATTAGAAGTGGAGACGAATGGAAGACAGCTTTTCGCACACGATACGGGTTATTTCAGTACAATGTCATGCCTTTCGGGTTGAGTAACACACCAGCTACTTTCCAACATTTCATCAACGAGATATTCCGAGATTTAACTGACATATGTGTTGTAATTTATCTAGATGATATTCTAATATATTCCACAAATTTACAAGACCATGAAAGGCATGTACGATGGGTACTCACCCGACTAAGACAACATAGATTGTTTGCCAAACTGGAAAAATGCAATTTCCATGTTAAACAGATTAAGTTCCTTGGTTATATCTTATCTCCTCAAAAGATCCAAATGGATCCTGAAAAGATAAACACAATCCAGGAATGGACCATACCACGCACGGTTCGAGCACTACAGAGGTTTTTGGGTTTCTCAAATTTTTACAGAAAATTTATCAGAGATTTCTCTACTATTGTAAGACCATTAACCCAACTCACAAGGAAATCCCAAAGATTTCATTGGAATGAAGAAGCTCAAACTGCTTTTAACAAGCTAAAGCACTGTTTTTCCACTGCCCCAGTGCTAACGCTGCCAGACTATCAATCTCAATTCATTTTAGAGGTTGATGCCTCCAACACTGGTATAGGAGCAGTTCTTTCACAAAAAATCAAGGAAAACCAAGAAATGCATCCTGTAGCTTTTTATTCCAGAACCTTGCTCCCAGCCGAAATAAATTATAGCATTGGAGACAAAGAGCTTTTAGCAATTAAAAGTTCCTTAGAGCACTGGAGGCATCTATTAGAAGGGTCAAAAGAACCTTTTCTCATTTTTACTGATCACAAAAACCTTGAATATTTAAGAAAAAGTAAAACTCTTTCTGCACGCCAAGTCAGATGGTCTTTGTTTTTAGATCGCTTTAATTTTTTGATTACTTACAGACCAGGACATTCTAACACTAAAGCTGATGCCCTCTCCAGAATGTATGATTCTACGAATATCTCCGAGACCCTCAATCCAATCATACCAGAAGAGAAATTTATATACTCACTTTCTAACTTAGAAAGGGACATTCTACTGGAAACTCAAAAAGAAAAAGTCTGCCCTCCAAATTGTGAGAAAGATTCCACATCAGGGTTGTTGTACCACAAAGATAGTTTATATGTACCTAAGGCTCTTAGAATGATGATATTAAAACATTATCATGACAATGTTATGTCAGGCCACAAAGGTGTACAAAAGACCACCAACTTGATCAAAAGACACTTTTGGTGGCCACAGCTAAATCAAGATGTTATCCATCATTTGAAAAAATGTGATATATGTGCAAGAAACAAAGTGGCACACAAAAAACCTATTGGTTTATTAACTACCTTACCAATACCAGATATGCCATGGTCCACCATATCAATGGATTTTATTGTTGATCTTCCAGTCTCACAAAAGTACACCACTATTCTAGTGGTTGTAGATCACTTAACTAAATTAGGTCATTTTATTCCACTAACAAGTTTACCCACAGCCATTACTACAGCAAAAGTCTTTTTGGATAATATAGTCAAATTACATGGATTACCGACTACAGTGATCACAGATAGAGGTACTCAGTTCACCTCAGCATTCTGGAGGTCTCTGTGCAAACTGTTACAAATAGATACTCGTTATACCACAGCCTTTCATCCTCAGTCAAATGGATTGACTGAACGTCTGAATCAGACGCTAGAACAATTCCTACGATGTTATCTAAGCCATCTTCAGGATGATTGGGTAGATTACCTCCCAATGGCAGAGTTCTCATACAACAACTCGATTTCTACCTCAACCAAAGTATCACCATTCTTCGCCACATATGGTTTCCATCCAACCACTATCACATTATCACATACTACAGTGAATTGCCCCGGAGCAATGGATTTCAGTAATTCCTTACAAGATAGACTTTTGTTGCTTAAGACTCACTTGCAGGATGCTCAAGAACACCAAAAGAAGTACTATGACTTACATCATTCCCCTAGTCCCACTTATGCAGTAGGAGATTTGGTTCTATTGTCCACCAAGTATCTGAAACTTCGTGTGCCATGTAAAAAATTGGCCAATCAATTTATTGGTCCGTTTCCGATTGCAGCAATAGTCAACTCGAACGCTGTTCGGTTGACTCTGCCCAAAGATCTCACCGTTCATCCTACATTTCATGTATCTCTGATTAAGCCTTACGTAGGAAACCCTTCATTACAACTGGCAGATCCTCCTCCACCCATTTATCACCAAGATCAGTTGGAATATGAAGTGGAGTCCATCTTAGATTCCCGGATACGTCGCGGTCATGTACAATACTTGATACAATGGAAAGGCTATGGTCCTGAAAGCAATTCATGGGAATCTCATGAGGATGTTCACGCACCTGATCTACTCTCCGCTTTTCATCGGCGGTATCCTGGGAAGCCATATCTCCGCACCCCTGTTGACTGCCCTTGAGGAGGGGGGTATGTGATATACCTTTAAGGTATCTCCCTTCATGCACCTTACTCCTTTAAAAGGGAGCCTCCTACAATCAATCTTTGCCTGATTATTGAAGTTCAACAGCCTGGAGGCTGTTCCCCTTTGTTACTACTCAGGTCACTTCGTTTCCTTTCAAATTTATGTTTGGGAATTATACCTTAAGTTGTTAAACTTTGAACTGAATATCCACAGCTACCTCTGTGTTATTAACCAGTTACTAAATTTCTGTGATTACCGCTCTGCACAAAAATCCCTTTTCAGGTCTCCCTCTGCAGCTCCTGTCAGTTATTTTTTCACATCGCGGAACCTCCGCAACTTTCCGACGCTGGATCCTCAAACCGGAAGTGAGTCACACATTCACCGCAAGCGGTTCTCTCCTGCAACAGGCAAGCTCTCTCTGACTCCTTGGTCACAGGTAACCTCTGTTTGTTACTATTTCTGGATATCGTTTGCATCGGTTATTCCTCTTGTTGCCACATATATTCAAGTTGACTCTCTCTAAATATGTTGCTACACACATGGGATGTGAATCACTATACCGGTGCATATTAATTCCTCAACAAATACTGCTTACAAGTTACATATTTGGATAAACCTATAGTTGTAATAAGCAATTCGTGTGAGTGACTTTGTATATATTTTATTGGGTGAATGTGTGTGAAGTATACGGGACACTGAATCAAGGTTTACAGAAGTTATACGATTCATCCACAAATCAACCCTCTATCTAACTCCTGATTCTGGGCTATCTGAGTTAGAGTTCTAAAACCTATAATACTGGCTATTAATTGCTCACTGTTACCATTTCTGTTCAAACTAAGTCTGTGTTTGCAGAGATAGATATACAAAAGAGCTACAAATATTCTATTTCTGGTTTGTGTGTGAGTGGATTCGTTACATAGTGTTAGGTTTATTTAAGGGGGGTTTGGGTTAGAGTAGGGGTATGTTGATGGTGGGTTTTAATGTTGGGGGTGGTATTGTGTTTTTGTTTACATGCAAAAGAGCTGATTACTTTGGGGCATGCCCCGCAAAAATCAATTTTAAGGGCTGGTAATAGAGCTGTTAACCTTTTTAATTTAGATTAGGGTAGGGAAATTGTTTTATTTTGGGGGGCTTTGTTATTTTATTAGGGGGCTTAGAGTAGGTGTAATTAGCTTAAAATTCTTGTAATACATAACATAGTAACATAGTAACATAGTAGATAAGGTTGAAAAAAGACTGAAGTCCATCGAGTTCAACCTATACAAATCTAAAATACTTACAAAAAGCTCCAGTTAAGCTTAAATAACCCCATTAAAATGTGACCCATTTAATACTAGCAATCATATCCATGAATTTTGTTTATATACAGAAATTTATCCAGACTATTTTTAAATGTATCTTTTTTTATTTTTTGTAATTTAGTGTTGTTTTTTTTGTAATTTAGTTTAGTTTATTTAATTGTAGGTAATTGTAGGTAGTTTATTTAATTAATTTATTGCTAGTGTAGTGTTAGGTTTAATTGTAACTTAGGTTAGGATTTATTTTACAAGTAATTTTGTATTTATTTTAACTAGGTAGCTATTAAATAGTAAATAACTATTTAATAGCTATTGTACCTAGTTAAAATAAATACAAAGCTGCCTGTAAAATAAATATAAATCCTAAAATAGCTACAATATCATTATTCATTATATTGTAGCTATATTAGGGTTTATTTTACAGGTATTTAGTTAATATTTAATTTATTTTGTTAGATTAAAATTATATTTAACTTAGGGGGGTGTTAGGGTTAGGGTTAGAGTTAGCTTTAGGGGTTAATACATTTATTATAGTAGAGGCGAGGTCCGGTCGGCAGATTAGGGGTTAATACTTGAAGTTCGGTGGCGGCTATGTTAGGGAGGGCAGATTAGGGGTTAATACTATTTATTATCGGGTTTGCGAGGCGGGAGTGCGGCGGTTTAGGGGTTAATAACTTTATTAGAGTAGCGGCGAGGTTCATTCAGTAGATTAGGGGTTAATAAGTGTAGTTAGGTAGCGGCAACGTTGGGGGGGTAGATTAGGGGTTAATAAATATTATGTAGGTGTCGGCGATGTTAGGGGCAGCAGATTAGGGGTTCATAGGGATAATGTAGGTGGCGACGGTGTGCGGTTGGCAGATTAGGGGTTAATAATATTTATTATAGTGGCGGCGATGTGGGGGGACCTCGGTTTAGGGGTACATAGGTAGTTTATGGGTGTTAGTGTACTTTCAGAGCACAGTAGTTAAGAGCTTTATAAACCGGCGTTAGCCCATGTCGGTAGAGGGTCTACTGCTCACTTCAGCCAAGACTCTAAATAGCGGCGTTAGGAAGATCCCATTGAAAAGATAGGATACGCAATTGGCGTAAGGGGATCTGCGGTATGCAAAAGTTGCGGCTTGAAAGTGAGCGTTAGACCCTTTCCTGCCTGACTCTAAATACCAGCGGGCGGCCAAAAGCAGCGTTAGGACCCCTTAACACTGCTTTTGACGGCTACCGCAGAATTCTAAATCTAGGCGACTGTTTCTTTTTAATTGACATTAAAAGGATGAAAAAAATAATCTTAACCACATAAAATATACAGGGAGTGCAGAATTATTAGGCAAGTTGTATTTTTGAGGATTAATTTTATTATTGAACAACAACCATGTTCTCAATGAACCCAAAACACTCATTAATATCAAAGCTGAATATTTTTGGAAGTAGTTTTTAGTTTGTTTTTAGTTTTAGCTATTTTAGGGGGATATCTGTGTGTGCAGGTGACTATTACTGTGCATAATTATTAGGCAACTTAACAAATAACAAATATATACCCATTTCAATTATTTATTTTTACCAGTGAAACCAATATAACATCTCAACATTCACAAATATACATTTCTGACATTCAAAAACAAAACAAAAACAAATCAGTGACCAATATAGCCACCTTTCTTTGCAAGGACACTCAAAAGCCTGCCATCCATGGATTCTGTCAGTGTTTTGATCTGTTCACCATCAACATTGCGTGCAGCAGCAACCACAGCCTCCCAGACACTGTTCAGAGAGGTGTACTGTTTTCCCTCCTTGTAAATCTCACATTTGATGATGGACCACAGGTTCTCAATGGGGTTCAGATCAGGTGAACAAGGAGGCCATGTCATTAGATTTTCTTCTTTTATACCCTTTCTTGCCAGCCACGCTGTGGAGTACTTGACGCGTGTGATGGAGCATTGTCCTGCATGAAAATCATGTTTTTCTTGAAGGATGCAGACTTCTTCCTGTACCACTGCTTGAAGAAGGTGTCTTCCAGAAACTGGCAGTAGGACTGGGAGTTGAGCTTGACTCCATCCTCAACCCAAAAAGGCCCCACAAGCTCATCTTTGATGATACCAGCCCAAACCAGTACTCCACCTCCACCTTGCTGGCGTCTGAGTCGGACTGGAGCTCTCTGCCCTTTACCAATCCAGCCACGGGCCCATCCATCTGGCCCATCAAGACTCACTCTCATTTCATCAGTCCATAAAACCTTAGAAAAATCAGTCTTGAGATATTTCTTGGCCCAGTCTTGACGTTTCAGCTTGTGTGTCTTGTTGAGTGGTGGTCGTCTTTCAGCCTTTCTTACCTTGGCCATGTCTCTGAGTATTGCACACCTTGTGCTTTTGGGCACTCCAGTGATGTTGCAGCTCTGAAATATTGCCAAACTTGTGGCAAGTGGCATCTTGGCAGCTGCACGCTTGACTTTTCTCAGTTCATGGGCAGTTATTTTGCGCCTTGGTTTTTCCACACGCTTCTTGCGACCCTGTTGACTATTTTGAATGAAACGCTTGATTGTTCGATGATCACGCTTCAGAAGCTTTGCAATTTTAAGAGTGGTGCTTCCCTCTGCAAGATATCTCACTATTTTTGACTTTTCTGATCCTGTCAAGTCCTTCTTTTGACCCATTTTGCCAAAGGAAAGGAAGTTGCCTAATTATTATGCACATCTGATATAGGGTGTTGATGTCATTAGACCACACCCCTTCTCATTACAGAGATGCACATCACCTAATATGCTTAATTGGTAGTAGGCTTTCGAGCCTATACAGCTTGGAATAAGACAACATGCATAAAGAGGATGATGTGGTCAAAATACTCATTTGCCTAATAATTCTGCACTCCCTGTATATATTATATGCATAAATAATTATGTAATTATAGAAATTATAAAAGGGAAATTCATACACAATTACTTACTAGAATTTCAGTTTCTCAAATATATGTAATTTAAAGCACATTCATACAGTATTGAGCTGGGCTGCCCAATTTGTGTGCTCATATTTCTCAAGCTGACTGACTGTTATGTGTGACTGACATGGCTGACAACAAAATTTATGAATATATCGTCATTAGAGAAACATAAAAGGAGTAATGCCTTTCGATTTTGCATAAAAGTATTTGTTGCAGTAAACATACTTTGCTTTGGTAGTATAATACAAAATAAATATAATTCAGTGGATTTTTTAATTTTTAACACAAGCGTAAAAATATTTTTTTTTCAACTTAAACTCTGAAATCTGACTTCTTTAGACTCTGCATACAAGGGCAAGTGAAAACAGAACTGGCTTGTGAAAGACCTTTTCATTTAGCAATGAAGACTAAAACGCTGTTCTAAAGTTTATGGGTGGCCCTTAACTTGCTGGCAATTTTTGACAAATTCTTTTAGTATTTGAGTTCTTGTATTTTATCATTTATAGACAATGGCTTTATTTAATTAATTAAAACTTCTCTCATCAGTAGCAGGGAAAATACTGTTTTATATAGAATTCCATGAGGGCTGTCCCTGTGAGTCTCTGTGTGGAACGCCACCTCTTGCCCAGAAGTGAGAATGCAGCTCATCACACCAGCCAACCGTGGAGTGGCTGAAATAGGATTTATTTCTTCTAGAGTTACAGGTGTTTTTCCAAGTTGATACCTGTACAATGTAGATTGCAATACCAGGGTAAGATTCACTTCTATCTATAGTTGCCAAGCTCTTAGCACTCACTTGGAGTCATAGATAATCCTATAATCCTATTCTGTAACAAGGCATCATTTGTTGAAACCTGCACAGCTTTCCCCTTTAAATTTTTTTATTACGTATTTCAGCTGCTACCTTTTTTTTTTAATAACTTGGATAAATTTACCATATTACTATATTATCGTTTGTATCTAATGTGTCCTTAAATTAATATAAATAATATATTTTTTAAAGGGACAGTCTACACCAGAATTGTTATTGTTTAAAAAGATAGATAATCCCTTTATCACCCATTCCCCAGTTTTGCAAAACCAACAAAGTTATAATAATATACTTTTTACCTATGTGATTACCTTGTATCTAAGCATCTGCAGACTGCCCCCTTATTTCAGTTCTTTTGACAGACTTACATTTTAGCCTATCAGTGCTGACTCCTTGGTAACTCCATGGGCATGAGCACAATGTTATCTATATGGCACACATGAACTAATGCCCTGTAGTTTTGAAAATTTGTCAAAATGCATTCAAAAAAGAGGCGGCCTTCACGGGCTAAGAAATTAGCATATGAGCATCCTAGGTTTAACTTTCAACTAAAAATACCAAGAGAACAAAGCAACATTGATGATAAAAGTACATTGGAAAGTTGTTTAAAATTGCATGCCCTATCTGAATCATGAAAGTTCATTTTTGACTTAACTGTCCCTTTAAATCGTTGCAAAGATTTGTCAAAGGATTTCATAGGTGACTATTAACCTATGGCCATTCTTGCTTAGGGAACACCTCTACATAAGACAGATTATTCAATTAATTCAGAAAGGACATTAAGTGTTCCTTTAGAAATTCAGTATCAATTCCCAAACCTAAAATTGAGGTTAAAAAAAAAACTACAAAACAAAACAAAAAATCCCTGTGAAACACAGAAAGTTAGACTCAGGCAAGAAACTTTGAAAACTTCATAACAAGCATTGCTGGTGTCTAAATATCAGAAGAGAGGGAGCCGCAGCTTTCGTTCATTCCTGGTAGAGCACTTCTCTCTTCGTATGCAAATTAATATGGCCCTAGGGAGGTCTCCTTATGGGTGATGGGGGAAACCTGACGTGGACTCCTTGCCCAGTGTGCTTAGAGGAATGTGGCTGCACCTCACTTACAATGCCCATAGGAGGCTGAAACGATCGTCTGGGGTTGTCATATTCCTTGTTCAGGGGAGAATTGCCTGGTATTTCAGGGCTGGACTGACCTTACTTGGCGGGAGTTTTCCTCTGTGAAAAGCACACTGGTCTATAAAAGGCTATTCCTGGGTGGTAAATCACCATAGAACTAGCTAATGAGCTGTTGTTCGTTCCTGGTAGAGCACTTCTTTCTTTGTATGCAAATTGCTGGTGTCTGATTCCCGGGCATCTGTTTATATGTGAATATTAAAATGAATATAATTGTTGCTGAATTATATAAATGAAAACAGAAAACAATCATACGTGTTCAATAAATATTTTCTCTAGGATCACATTACAGATTTTTATTCTGTTGATTGACAAAACTGCAAAACGGTTTGTCTGGAATTCCATCATTATGTGGCATAAATTATATTCATTGTGTGAAGATATTTTACAAAAATTTTTTTTGCAGGAACAAAGCTAAAGATCATGAACTAAAATTGCATGGCTGTTATATTTATAGAAAAATCTAAGTAGTTTTATACTATACAGGGCCTAAGGATCCCTTCAAGGCATCTGTAATACAATGCTTCTGGGGTTTTAAGGCCTCTAAATACTTATGTCTTGTCACCAACACAATGTAAAGAAGTTTACATTAAAAATGCATCTGACTGAGTGGATTCAATTCAGACTGCTAAGTGGCATTGTTGTTAAGGGGAGATCATGTTGAAAATTAACTCAGGCTTACTTCACATATATGCCAATATTTCATTAGTGGGCTCTCCTGCCTTTAACATATATAGTTGTTACATCCGGGGCCCGATCCGATATGCAGCGTCGCCCGCAGAAGCCAGCGACTCCAAATTTTGCGCTGGTTTGGTATCACATATACGGCATAACCTAGAAGTTACACTCGTATATTTCACCCTTCGGCTGTAGTTTTTTGGCCCATAGAGTGATATACCAAACCTGCGCAGTTTGGTATCCAATATACAGCGTAAGGACTTACGTGGCGAAAATTGAGAAATCTTACTCCATTTTCACCTCGCCACAAAATGCAGGCGTAGTAAGCCTTACGCTGAGTATTGGAGCCCCGTAACTCCCTAAACTACCTGCAAAATAAAACCTAACACCTAACGCATGCGCAATGTCTATCTACCTGTGTGAGGAGTGAGCAACCTGTGCAAAAGATTAATATGTGTTTTGTTTTATGAACCACAGCTACTGAGATACTTAGTAATAGTTTGTAGCAAGCAGTCAAAAGAAATGTCACATAAATAACTGTTTTAGAGTAATGTGATATCTCAGTATGACTACCAAAGCATTTGATAGTTGGTTGGTTGAAATAAGATGTACTATGGCTGCCACCTGTGAGATTATCACTTATACCTTGCAGCAGTATAACCTGTAACAACAGCCAGTAAGATTCAACACATAGTAGTTATATATATAACATCGTAGTTAAGCTTTAACATCTGAAACTGCTTATCAGGGAATACACAGCAAGCATAATTTAGAAAGTATGGTAAAGTTACCTGCAGGAATATAAAGTAGCGATTGCTAGATTGAAAGAATCAGAGGTACTGGCAGCGTGTCGGACACAGATGGAAGATACAGCTCAATAGCGCTAAGGTGTCGGCGTGTGACATCAGCGCAAGAAGTTCCGGTGATTCCTTGCAAACAGCTGTGTGAGTAGCATGCAGGAGAAAGGAAGAGCGATAACCTTCTGGGAGGTGTCTAAGGTAGGCAGCGAGTGAGAGCCAATCAAGCAGTAAGGTCACCACAGGAAAATAACAGGCAATTGGAGAGTGGAGCCGTAGGCTCTTATAGCAGCTGGAAGGTGTTTCACTTAAAGGTGCAGTATGTGGTATAAAGGAGAGAAAGGAAACATAATGATATGATGATGAAAAGGGGTAAAACATGACAACCTGTCAACCGCAATCCCCCTGCACAATCCCTAATAAAGTGTTTAACCCCTAAACCGCCGTTCCCAGACCCCGCCACCACCTATATGTATTACCCCCTAATCTGATCCCCCTACACCGCCGCCAGCTACATTAAATTTATTACCCCCTAATCTGAGCCCCCTACACTGCTGCCACCTATATTATATGTATTACCCCCTAATGTAACCCCCTACCCCGCCGCAACCTACATTAACTATATTAACCCCTAATGTGACCCCCTACCCCGCCGCCACCTACATTAACTATATTAATCCAATCAGCCAATAGGATTGAGCTTGCATTCTATTGGCTGATTGGAACAGCCAAAAGAATGCCAGCTCAATCCTATTGGCTGATTGCATCAGCCAATAGGATTTTTTCTACCTTAATTCCAATTGGCTGATAAAATTCTATCAGCCAATCGGAATCTAAGGAGCGCCATCTTGAATGACGTCACTTAAAGTGATATCCATTCCGAAGAAGACGTTGTTTGAAGAGGATGTTGAAGAGTCTTGAAGATGGAGCTGCTCCGTGTCGGAAGGATGAAGATAGAAGATGCCGTCTGGATGAAGACTTCTGCCCATCTGGAGGACCACTTCTCCTCGTCTGGAGGACCCCTTCTACTGGCTTCCTTGAGGACATCTTGCCGCTTAGATGAAGACTTCACCCGGTAAGTGAATCTTCGGGGGTTAGTGTTAGGATTTTTTTTTAAGGGTTTATTAGGTGGGTTTATTTTTTAGGTTAGGGGCTTTGGGCCTGCAATAGAGCTAAATGCCCTTTAAAGGACAATTCCCATCCAAATGCCCTTTTCAGGGCAATGGGGAGCTTAGTTTTTTTAGATTTGGCTTTTATTTGGGGGGTTGGTTGTGTGGGTGGTGGGTTTTACTGTTTGGGGGTTGTTTGTATTTTTTTACAGGTAAAAGAGCTGATTTCTTTGGGGCAATGCCCTGCAAGAGGCCCTTTTAAGGGCTATTGATAGTTCAGTTTAGGCTAGGGTTTTTTTATTTTGAGGGAGCTTTTTTTATTTTGATAGGGCTATTAGATTAGGTGTAATTAGTTTAAAGATCTGTAAAAAAAAATCTGTAATTTAGTGTTTGTTTTTTGTGATTTAGCTAATTTAATTTAATTTATTTAATTTATTTAATTGTAGTGTAGTGTTAGGTGTTAATGTAACTTAGGCTAGGTTTTATTTTACAGGCACATTTGTATTTATTTTAGCTAGGTAGTTATTAAATAGTTAATAACTATTTAATAACTATTCTACCTAGTTAAAATAAATACAAACTTGCCTGTAAAATAAAATTAAACCCTAAGATAGCTACAATGTAACTATTAGTTATATTGTAGCTAGCTTAGGATTTATTGTATAGGTAAGTATTTAGTTTTAAATAGGAATAATTTAGTTAATTATAGTAATTTTATTTAGATTTATTTAAATTATATTTAAGTATGGGGGTGTTAGGGTTAGACTTAGATTTAGGGGATAATACAGCGGCGACGCTGGGGGCGGCAGATTAGGTGTTAATAAGTGTAGGTAGATTGCAGCGACATTGGGGCGGGAGATTAGGGGTTAATAAATATAATGTAGGTGTCAGCGATGATTGGGGCAGCAGATTAGGGGTTAATAAATGTAGGTAGGTGGCGGCGATGTTGGGGGCAGCAGATTAGGGGTTAATAGGTATAATGTAGGTTGCGGTGATGTCCGGAGCAGAAGATTAGGGGTTAATAAGTATAATTTAGGTGGTGGTGATGTTAGGGGCGGCAGATTAGGGGTTAATAATATTTAACTAGTGTTTGTGAGGCGGGAGTGCGGCAGTTTAGGGGTTAATATGTTTATTCTAGTGGCAGTGATGTCTGGAGAGGCAGATTAAGGGTTAAAAATGTTATTATAGTGTTTGCGATGTGGGAGGGCCTCGGTTTTGGGGTTAATAGGTAGTTTATGGGTATTAGTGTACTTTTTAGCACTTTAGTTATGAGTTTTATGCCACAGCGTTGTAGTGTAAAACTCATAACTACTGACTTTAGAATGCATTAGGAATCTTGGCGGTAGAGGGTGTACCGCTCACTTTTTGGCCTCCCAGGACAGACTCGTAATACCAGAGCTATGGAAGTCCCATAGAAAAAAGGGTTTACAAAGTTTACGTAAGTCGTTTTGCGGTAAGGCCAAAAAAGTGTGCGGTGCCTCTAAACCTGCAAGAATCGTAATAGCAGCGGTAGTGAAAAAGCAGCGTTAGGACCTGTTAACGCTGCTTTTTCAGCTTACCGCAAAACTCGTAATCTAGCCGATAGACTTTAAAAAAATCATCCAATTGTAATAATGGGCTGCCCAACTTTTGACATTAGCTTGTTGATGGCCAGACTACAGCATGAGATACAAAGGTGAGGTCACATTGAGTGGCCTGTTCTGATTGTTCCTGGAAGCAAAGACAACAATTAAAAGTTGTGTAGGGTGTTTTTGTTCTATCAAGGGGGCTTTTTATGTTTGTTTATTTGAAATTCCTGTAACATAGCACAGTAAATTAATAATATTTGGAAAGATAAAACAGACCTGGGAAGTGATGGATTCATATATTTTTTTTATTTATCTTTGTATTTCTAAAGAAACATGCAGAAGAAATTCATAAATCAGTATGAAAAAATAAGATGTGTTGTTCGTGGCTATAGGAAGAAAGATGGCAAAAAATTTTGTAGCTTTAATATTGAATGGTAGAATGTATTTCACTGCAGAAGAATCAGTTTCAATAGATAATTCAAGTTTTTTTATATATATATTTACATAAAATAATAAAAAACACACAATGGGGCCGATTTATAAAAGTGCAAGCGGACATGATACGATGTAGCGTATCATGTCCTACCGCACATCGATAAATGCAGACAGCATATGCTGTAGGCATTTATCATTGCACAAGCAGTTCTTATGAACTGCTTGTGCAATGCCGCTCCCTGCAAATTTGTGGCCAATCAGCCGCTAGCAAGGGGAGTCAATTAGCCCGATCATATAGGATCAGGCGCATTGATGTCCGCAGCCTCAGAGCAGGTGGACAAGTTATGGAGCAGCGGTCTTCATAAATGCTGTTTCCAGCTAGCCTGAAGGCTCACGCAGAAACAGGGACATCAAGCTCCATTCCGAGCTTGATAATTCGGACCCAATATCTCTGGTTTTCATCTAATGTGGCAGTGCATACAAGACATAATTATTAAATTATTTCGGACCAAAATTAATAAATGGATTTACATTCTTTCAGAGGGCACTAATATTGTTGCTTTTTTCTCCTAATATATTTAACACATTCAACCTGAAAGTAAATGTTTTTTACTTCCTCTAAATATTTCAGTGCCAATGTTTATAGGTAACCATCATTTTAAGGGCAATATCAATTAGACATGTGCGTTTTGTTTTGTCAGAATGAATGGGAATGGGAATTATGGAAGATTCATCCGAATTTCTGAATCGGCACATCCTGAAAAATTTAGAAAATGAATAAATTCTTATTCATATTCGGAATTTTTCATTCTCCCTAATGTAAACTGCACATTGCCGACACTAACTCTAAGTCTAAATCATTAAATAAAGCTATTAACCCCTAAACCACCATTCCCAAACATAGCCGACAATAACTAAACCTAATAACTCCTAAAACGCTGTTCCGTAATATTGCCAACAATTAACCTATTAACCCCAAAACCGCCGTTCCGAAACATCGCCAACACTACCTAAACCTATTAACCCTTAAACCGCCCTCCCTTTGTCAACACTAACTAAACCTATTAACCCCTAAACTACAGTTTCTCTACATTTCCGACACTAACTAAATCACTAAATTAAGCTATTAACCCCTAAACAGCCTTTCCCCGACATCGCCGACACTAACTAATCCTATTAACCCCTAAAACACTGTTCCAAAACATCGCCAACACTAACTAAACCTATTAACCCAAAAACCGCCGTTCTGAAACATCGCCGACACAACCTAAACCTATTAACCCCTAAACCGCCAGCCCCCACATTGCAACAATCTAAATTAAACTATATTAACCACTAAACATAACCCTAAACCTAACTGTAACCCTAACCCTAAACCTAACACCCCCTAACTTTAACAAAATTAAAATAGACCTAAATTAAAGTTACAGTGATTAACTAAATAATACCTATTTAAAACTAAAAACAAACTTTCCTGTGAAATAAAAATAAAACCTAAGCTAGCTACATTATAACTAATAGGTATATTGTATATAGCTTAGGTTTTTATTTTACAGGTAAGTTTGTATTTATTTTAACTAGGTAGACTAGTTAGTAAATAGTTATTAACTATTTTTACTGACTACCTAGTTAAAACAAATACAAACTTATCTGTAAAATAAAAGTCAAACCTAAGCTGCCTTACACTAAAACCTAACATTACAAAAAAAACAACTAACATTAAAAAAAAAAAAACAGGGGCGGAGCCAACCGCCATTACATCCAGACGTGCTTTCATGTAGCTCCCGGCTATTGGAACACCTTTATGGGAAATTATACATAGAGTAGCCCTGGAATTGCTATTTTCTTCTATTTCTTCTTTCAGTCACATGCCTATTACTTTTATGATATGGAAAAATATCACCCTTACGGACAAGATGACACCATGCACTTCTAAGAGCAGCGAAGCCATATGGTATACATGCCATCTTGAAATATTGTGCCTTGCTCACATTCGCAGATCTGTCTAACCGGCCTTAAATCATCTGCTATATTATGGGGGAACTCTATTCGGAAATCAGAGCTTGCCTGATAGGCTTGGAATACCGCATGGCGAACCACTTTCATTGTCTAACTAACATTTTCAGATACGGATCTGAACCCAATATGGGGTCTGCTGAAATACAGTCAGAATCTACGGACCTTGAATCTCGCATTCGGCTATCTGTTACTCCAGCACAGGGTGTTACATCAGCCCTGTCATGCTAGATTCCGGTAGCCCCTGTGCCCCTCATCTTGCGTGCAATGAAGAAAGCAACTTGCTTAGAGACAGAGATGGGATTGTGGATGTCTGACATGGGATTACTTCTACCTGACCACAGATTCCCTGACGCTACCTCAAATCCGAGGGATTCCGGTCTGTGCTCCGATATCTATATCAATCCACATATGATTGGATCTCACCCCAGGTCAGTGATTGCTGTTCCGTCGGTAGTAAAACTATATCTGGATAAGCCTAATATGCCTAGAGGGTCCATCACTGCGATCCCCCCTGGGGAGCATCTCTTTCTGATCCAGCAGACCTCATTGTAGCTGGCAGAGACGTTTCCCTTACAGGCTGGACATTTGGTCTCCATGAACTGGCAAGCACTCTCAGCCTATTTACTTTATGGGGCATAGGTTGATGAGAGGACACAACACTTCTTCTGTTTATTTTCCCCAAGACTGATGTCAACACTGTATATGCCTTTTGTAGAATTTTCAGTTATTTACCAGGCCCACAGACTACCGTTAATGATGACATGCTAAATATGTTTGATGTGATGTCTCTTAGGCACTGGCTGTGTTTCTTTAATTTTCCGGGGGCAAGTTTCCCTCTACCATTAAGTACTCTGTGACTATCTAACTGTTGAATATGCTTACATTACTCAATGCTGAAAGTAGATCTGTCAATAGCCTTAAAGCCTGGACTAATCATATATGTTTTCACGCCTTCAATACTATCTCCCTTTACCAATATGTATTTGTATAGAATTACTGTTTACTTCTTAACTATTTGGATATCAGAGGGTTCTGATGTTAATATTCAGCCCCATTAGATAAAAGATGCCAACTATGTAATAGGATTAGTTTTGCTGTGAGATAACAGTTGCTTCTTAGTATTTTCTTTCCACTGACACTCTAGGATCAATAACTCTAGGGGTTGCAACTATGCCTTATCTAAGTATAGAAACTGTGACACAGCGGTTTGTGTCTGACCCCTCTCAGCTTATCCCGGACTATCCTAGCATAGCTTTACTGAGTGTTCGTTCCTATCAGTGCTGAGATGACAAATATTGGATATAGATCCTTGTCTTCAACTCTGTGCCTGTTCATATATCTAACTCTCAGTTATTATTTTTATGGCATTGAGTATTAGATATGGTTCCACATATGAAAGACTTATTGTAGGTGGAGAAGTATGAAAGCTCTGTTTATTGCTTTCTAGTTCCATCTTAGTTATCATACAAGTACTCTAAATGCATGTGTCACGGAAGTTAAAGTGGCTATATTTCACTGAAGAAATCTCTATAACAGTTAATCTCTGTTTAGTTTAACATAAAGGTTACATTTTGTACTGTATATGAGGCCTGTTGTCTATGGTCATATTATTTTACACCTGGATATACTTGTAATAAGAGTGCTCTCTGCCTATGACTCCTTGTGTATGTCTGCTAACTGTGGCTTATCAGAGTAAGCCTAGAACGACATGAAAAACTAAAGTAAATGGGAGATATCTAGCTGATTTCATTAGCTAGTAGGTCATACTATGATCTAAGATGCCTAACAGAGCAATGCAGCCACATGCAAGTTCTAGATTGTCTAAATGTTATCAGTTCCCATTATCAAGCTATAGAAAAGGACCTTCAGCTACCGAGATGTTATTTTTATTGTATATAAGGGTTACATGTTTTTTTTTTTCAGCAATAATTTTTTTTTTTAAATGTTTCTAATTGAAGTTCATTTGAAGGCAAACAACATTACATAAATAGATTCTTATGTCACATGAGATAAAATATCAGTTTTACAAGGGGTACTGGCAATAACAATTGGGTTACAAAAAAAAACACAAGGCTAAAAATATATGTACCATGTGACCATTATGTATATGGAATGCTTGTCACCTAGGGACCTTCCAAATGATACAGTATATTTCTCTTGGACCTTCTAACATAAACAGAAATAAAAGAAGGTGATTTCAAACCTAGGAGACCGCTTATGGATCTCATATGATAAACCTCAATTTTATAGTGCTTTATATCATGCACAACGAATAAACTTAAAACATTTTTCTTGTAACTCGATAGGCCACTATTGGACCAAACTGAAGTATTAACTCAAGATAGGAGAGAAAAGTTATTTTAGCACGTTCAATTTGTAGGTAATGTTGAAAGTTATATTAAGGGTTGCGGCATAGGCAAGAAAAGCCGCGTATTTAGTTCTCCTTAACAAGGGGAGACGTTATAGATGGGGGGGGGGGGGTGGGTATATAAATTTAGTAAGTTATGAAAATTAAATAAGCAGGTTATAGCCATACGGGGCAATATTGCTTTACGTAGCAGTACATGAGCATATGGGACCCTGAGGTAGTGTAAGAAAGGAATAGGTGACATATGAGGCCAATAGCTTGTCTAGCATAGTAAAGTGTGGAAGGTGCGGCATAGGCTTAGATGAGCCGCATAGTTAGCCCTCCTCTCCTAGGAGGAGTATTATGATGTGGCATGATGGGGGGTTGTAGGGAGTAAGTTCAATACAGCAATAAAAAAACAGGTTCTGGCCTTGTAGAGTTACATAATCATATTCACACTTTCAGGGACATTTAAGGGAAAAATAAAAATGAATTATAAGTAGTTTATAGGCTAATAATATGTTAGGCTGATGTTATGCCTTGTGCTAGGGAGCCTCAAGTTCAGTACTCATAAAGATGGTATAACGTAAGGAGCTTATTCAAAGTATGGTGCAAAATAAGATCATAATTAAGTGTAGTAATACTGGTCCAGCCCGTATCACAAAATGGAGCTATGTATCTCAAAATATCTATGTCTTACCTAGTAAGTTATGAATTAGCACTGTATCTCATAATAGAATAGCAAGACCCTCAGCAAGATACCTAAACCAAGCAGCTATGAATATAATAAACCCACTGCTTTGTCGTTAGATAGGTTACACAAGCGATTCAAGTAGTCTATTCATATTAAAATATGATAAATTACCATAAGCATGCGAACCATGGGTACACCCAAAAATGGAGTATAGGAGCCAGGATGGGATTTTTATAGTATAAACGTTTCTAACTATGAAAGACTGCACCTAGGTTGCAACCTGGACCCCATGACTTAGGTTAATATGGAAACAAACGGCACTCTCAGTAAAAATTAGATAATAACAATAGGCTGAACATTACTGTATGGAGGGGGACAAACAATTGTACCATATAGAACAACTATAACACTGTACTTAGTAGATGTTTAGGCGGAGCCTCGGCCACTGGCAACGCCTGCGCTGTAGGAAAATAAAACTTTCAAAGTGTAATGTCCCAAAATGAATCATGATAAGTGCGTACATGGATATGAGAGTAATGAATGTCTCACCTAAACTTTGAGTATACTCATAGAAAGCAAAATACCATTTCATATATAAAGTAGAGCATATGAGGGATATTAATCAGAGATACAGACAATGATGATCTCGAAATGCAGTAGCAACTAGAACCACACTAGGCAGTAATAACTATCCCAGGTATTGATTTAGAAGGTCTTACAAATTTTCAGTGCCCATTATGAAAAGCCTAGTAAGCCTTATAATCTGCTGAGGGTGTGACCCCTAGTTTAACAAGGGTACTAATACAGTGAAATTTCAAAAAGGAGTGAATAATACTACATAGGCATGGGGTCCCACTAGACATCAGTTAATCAGACCTGAGGTGTGGTAGTATGAGAAAAGCATGACCTTGTTAATATACTTTACCGCTGTTCATGAAGTATGTATACCATGTCTAACATTTCTAAAGCCCAAGCTTGAAATAGATCTCCCTAAAGGCTAGGAAATTACTTGCATCAGGAACTTAAGTAGGCTGTCACCTCAATGAGTCTTGAGTAAGAAGAGAGAAGGACTGTGTAAAAAACATTGATCACCACTTGTGCACAACAGACATATTATATAACTTGTTAGTGCCTCTCGACTTATAAACTATTCTAAATATCAGTCAAAAGTAGATAGTGATAATGGGCACAGTTTGCATATCAATCTACATCAGCTCTTAAAGTTCAAAACAAAAATACCCATTAGGGCTATATCAATAGTGTCTCTAAAGAGTTCTTATTTCCCCATTATCTGATAACTCCAAAGGAAGGGCTTTATTAACTGAATGACATTTAGCGTTGCACATTACCAGTCCTGCTCCGGCGTAATCTGATAAAATTTTTTTTTTTTTTTTTTAGCTAACTCCAATTCTAGGCAAGATAAAAGTTAGTCTCTCCCGGCTCCAAAGCATCTCCACTTCAAAAAAGGAACATTGTATGGACATTCTGTGTAATAATACAATTGTCTGTTTTCAACTTTGTGAATTATAGGAAATGTTCACAGAGGTGTCCATTTCTAGAAGTGACATTAGGTGCATTACTTGAGGAGAGTTCAGTTCCATCACATACTTAACCAATTCCTCGTCTGGGGCCAATTGATCTAGAAGACATTGAATGAGGTAGGCGCACCATGCCCTGGAATAGTGAATGTCTATCTGTACTCCATGACTGCAAGGTATTTAGTCGCCAGCTAGAAAAATTTTCACCCACCTTGAGAAGTACAGGTAGATCAGAGGGTGTCTAGTTGCTGCTGGTGGCACTAGGTATTGGCACGGGAGCAGAGTCCAGAAGCTGGTGGCACATGGGACCGGGAGCCTTCGTGAGAGTACAAGGTAAGGCCGCTGATGCCGTGAGGTAATCTGTGGCTTCGTTTCAATCTGTGTTTCCTAAAGTAGCTGTGCTGCTCATCCGATATAGTGAACTCGATGGCTTGTACACTTCCCTTCGGTTCTATTTCTGACCCCTCTAATTGCCGTGTGGGTGTTCCATATATGAACGGGATGACTGGGGCTTTATCTTGCGGGCTCACCTCAGGCTTCAAAATAAAATCTTCAGCAGCTATATCTTCTGTCCGTGTGGTCTCACGTGGATTGTCTAGACGATCACATGCCTTCTTCTCAAATTCCGCAATTAGATCCACACCGGCTGCATAGAATGCCTGTATATGCATGCTGTAAGATTAGTGTAAGTGCAACCATGCGGTCCAAGATGGCGCTTCGCACTTTGTATTTCGGCTATGACACTGGCAACTAATCAGTGCCTGATGTCTGGGCTTCTCACGGTGGCGTTCTGATTAATCCCTGGTTCACAGGAGCATAGCAGAGCTGTTGGACTTGGCAGTGTTAGTTTCCCAGCTGTCAGTACTTTTTATACGAGCAGGCCGGACATATTATATGCTTAAAGAATGCTGTGCTGTTGTGTGCTCCAGGGTTCTTTCTAGATGTAAAGTTAATAACAGGATATCATTTCTGAAAGTCTTAGTTATAAAATATAGGTAGATAAATCCTTATTATTGAAGTTTTAGCCGGGAGCTCTATTACTGTGCGACCATCCACTTCGCTAGTTGGCTCCACCCCCCCTTTTTCAGCAATAATTGATCATTTGATCCACATTTTCACTCACCATCAATGTACACATATTTCATAGGCTATTTTACTTCTTTATTGTTATGATATCATCTGTGTCATCTCTATTTAGTGCCAATCTATACTGCTTTCAGCATGCTATGATATATTGCTATAATTTGATGACATTAGTATCTTAAATGATGTCTATACCCTTAGCTATTTAAAACAACATTTTTTAAAGGACTAAGCACTACACTGTTCACAAATGTTAACTCTTCAATCACTATTGTACTATGATTATAGTTGGTGAATATTGCTTAGACTAGTGGATATTATGTCATCCAAGGTCTTATAGAGATAGTCTGTATTACTTTTTAATTGTTGTGATATTCCTATATATGACCCCCATCTTGTACATGCCATGGCTACATGTAAAGGAGACATTGTCAACCTTATTATAGATAAGGATGCTCCCTGTGTTGATTTCATTGCTAGAGCAAATCATTTATTCCTGTTGGGCCCATCTGCTCCCTTTCTCGCTGGTACTTGTTGCCTGCGGGTCATATCACTACTCCCTTTTCCCACATCACCTATAGCTGGCATTTCCCTAGGAGAGGAGCTCATCCAGAAGCCCCCTATATCTTATATCTCATATTGCATGCATACTAATATTCCTCTTAGAGCAAAACTGTATCAGGAGTTAATCTTATTCATTCTATACACAAAAGCCTAGGGACCTTTATTAGGTCTCTACTTAAGGATACTCATAAAATACAGCTATAATGGTAACAGCCTGGGAAGCATGTTGCTCCAATATATCTTATGGCTCCGCCCTCCACCCTTTCCCCCATATTTAGAGCGGTGCTTACCCGCTGAATATCCCCCCCCTCCCACTATATACGCATTCCTTCTCTCCTGGAAGCTCCTAAAGAGCTGTTTACCTGACCATCAGCTATTTCTTTTTTACAATTCTGGACCATTGGGCCTAAAACTGTGTTCCCATCTGGTCACTCATGTATGCTATTTAATTGAAAAATTGAGGTTTCCTTAGCCTACCATTAATGATTTACAGGGAGTGCAGAATTATTAGGCAAATGAGTATATTGACCACATCATCCTCTTTATGCATGTTGTCTTACTCCAAGCTGTATAGGCTCGAAAGCCTACTACCAATTAAGCATATTAGGTGATGTGCATCTCTGTAATGAGAAGGGGTGTGGTCTAATGACATCAACACCCTATCAGGTGTGCATAATTATTAGGCAACTTCCTTTCCCTTGGCAAAATGGGTCAAAAGAAGGACTTGACAGGCTCAGAAAAGTCAAAAATAGTGAGATATCTTGCAGAGGGATGCAGCACTCTTAAAATTGCAAAGCTTCTGAAGCGTGATCATCGAACAATCAAGCGTTTCATTCAAAATAGTCAACAGGGTCGCAAGAAGCGTGTGGAAAAACCAAGGCGCAAAATAACTGCCCATGAACTGAGAAAAGTCAAGCGTGCAGCTGCCAAGATGCCACTTGCCACCAGTTTGGCCATATTTCAGAGCTGAAACATCACTGGAGTGCCCAAAAGCACAAGGTGTGCTATACTCAGAGACATGGCCAAGGTAAGAAAGGCTGAAAGACGACCACCACTGAACAAGACACACAAGCTGAAACGTCAAGACTGGGCCAAGAAATATCTCAAGACTGATTTTTCTAAGGTTTTATGGACTGATGAAATGAGAGGGAGTCTTGATGGGCCAGATGGATGGGCCCGTTGCTGGATTGGTAAAGGGCAGAGAGCTCCAGTCCGACTCAGACACCAGCAAGGTGGAGGTGGAGTACTGGTTTGGGCTGGTATCATCAAAGATGAGCTTGTGGGGCCTTTTCGGGTTGAGGATGGAGTCAAGCTCAACTCCCAGTCCTACTGCCAGTTTCTGGAAGACACCTTCTTCAAGCAGTGGTACAGGAAGAAGTCTGCATCCTTCAAGAAAAACATGATTTTCATGCAGGACAATGCTCCATCACACGCGTCCAAGTACTCCACAGCGTGGCTGGCAAGAAAGGGTATAAAAGAAGAAAATCTAATGACATGGCGTCCTTGTTCACCTGATCTGAACCCCATTGAGAACCTGTGGTCCATCATCAAATGTGAGATTTACAAGGAGGGAAAACAGTACACCTCTCTGAACAGTGTCTGGGAGGCTGTGGTTGCTGCTGCACGCAATGTTGATGGTGAACAGATCAAAACACTGACAGAATCCATGGATGGCAGGCTTTTGAGTGTCCTTGCAAAGAAAGGTGGCTATATTGGTCACTGATTTGTTTTTGTTTTGTTTTTGAATGTCAGAAATGTATATTTGTGAATGTTGAGATGTTATATTGGTTTCACTGGTAAAAATAAATAATTGAAATGGGTATATATTTGTTTTTTGCTAAGTTGCCTGATAATTATGCACAGTAATAGTCACCTGCACACACAGATATCCCCCTAAAATAGCTATAACTAAAAACAAACTAAAAACTACTTCCAAAACTATTCAGCTTTGATATTAATGAGTTTTTTGGGTTCATTGAGAACATGGTTGTTGTTCAATAATAAAATTAATCCTCAAAAATACAACTTGCCTAATAATTCTGCACTCCCTGTATATAACTGTCAAAATGTTTGCTCAATTTTGTTTGTATCTTTTTCTTTTTTCAAAAGAGGTGTATTATGTTTTATGTATGATATGCAAAACCTCAATAAAAAATATTAAAAAAAAAAAAACTACCATTACAAAAAATAACAAAGAAAAATATTCAAAACATTAAAAATTATTCCTATTCTAATACCCTGTTTAAAAAAAAACACTCACCAAAATAAAAAACCCTAATCTATAATTAACTACCAAGGGCCCTTAAAAAGAATGTCATTATGTCAATTTTCGAACATCTGTTTCTTCCTAATACTACTTGTACACCTATGTATTCAAACGACAAGTTTTTTTTTTTTTAATTTGTTTTTTACCATTTCTTATATATTATAATCAATAACTTTGCTTCATTTTCGATTTCACTCCTCCCAGCAGGCACTTCCGTATTTTCCACTGGGTGACGCATAGAACGGTCCCACTCGCTTTATACGTTTGTCTAAAGTGCGCACCCGTGGAGCTTTTCATCTGGCTCTTCGCTTGAATCCTATATAATTACTCTGTGTTATTTATTGCGGCGTTGTTTTTTGCTCAATCTAACAATGTGTTGTATAGAGCATGCATGTTGCGTCAACGCGCATCCGTTCTCAAGCTGCAGATAATGGTTTAGCGCATGTGCAGAAGAAGCAAATGACATTTAAAAAAAGGGGTTGAACGCCCCGGGGGGTAAAAAGGATTGGCAATCAATGTTGTGAATTAATCTGAAATAGAGGGACAATATGGTGGGCAGAGGAAGCACGGTAAGAAAATAAAGAAAAAACATAATTTATGTAAGAACTTACCTGATAAATTCATTTCTTTCATATTGGCAAGAGTCCATGAGCTAGTGACATATGGGATATACAATCCTACCAGGAGGGGCAAAGTTTCCCAAACCTCAAAATGCCTATAAATACACCCCTCACCACACCCACAATTCAGTTTAACGAATAGCCAAGCAGTGGGGTGATAAAGAAAGGAGTAGAAAGCATCAACAAAGGAAATTTGGAAATAATTGTGCTTTCTACAAAAAATCATAACCACCATAAAAAAGGGTGGGCCTCATGGACTCTTGCCAATATGAAAGAAATGAATTTATCAGGTAAATTCTTACATAAATTATGTTTTCTTTCATGTAATTGGCAAGAGTCCATGAGCTAGTGACATATGGGATATCAATACCCAAGATGTGGAGTCTTCCACTCAAGAGTCACTAGAGAGGGAGGGACTAAAACAAAAACAGCCATATTCCGCTGAGAAAATAATCCACAACCCAAAAATAAGTTTATTTTCACTATTGAAAGAAAAAAACTCAAAATCAAAAAGCAGAAGAATCAAACTGAAACAGCTGCCTGAAGAACTTTTCTTCCAAAAACTGCTTCCGAAGAAGCAAATACATCAAAATGGTAGAATTTAGTAAATGTATGCAAAGAGGACCAAGTGGCTGCTTTGCAAATCTGATCGACTGAAGCTTCATTCTTAAAAGCCCATGAAGTAGAGACTGATCTAGTAGAATGAGCTGTAATTCTCTAAGGCGGGGTTTGACCCGACTCCAAATAAGCTTGATGAATCAAAAGTTTCAACCAAGAAGCCAAGGAAACAGCAGAAGCTTTCTGACCTTTCCTAGGACCAGAAAATAATACAAATAGACTAGAAGTCTTCCTGAACTTTTTAGTAGCTTCCACATAATATTTCAAAGCTCTTACCACATCCAAAGAATGTAAGGATCTCTCCAAAGTATTCTTAGGATTAGGACATAAAGAAGGGACAACAATTTCTCTACTAATATTGTTAGAATTCACAACCTTAGGTAAAAATTGAAAAGAAGTCCGCAAAACTGCCTTATCCTGATGACAAATCAGAAAAGGAGACTCACAAGAAAGAGCAGATAGCTCAGAAACTCTTCTAGCAGAAGAGATAGCCAAAAGGAACAACACTTTCCATGAAAGTAATTTAATGTCCAAAGAATGCATAGGTTCAAATGGAGGAGCCTGTAAAGCCCTCAGAACCAAATTAAGACTCCAAGGAGGAGAAATTGACTTAATGATAGGCTTAATACGAACTAAAGCCTGTACAAAACAGTGTATATCAGGAAGTATAGCAATTTTTCTGTGAAATAAAACAGAAAGAGCTGAGATTTGTCCTTTCAAGGAACTTGCAGACAAACCCTTATCAGACCATCCTGAAGAAACTGCAAAACTCTAGGAATTCTAAAAGAATGCCAGGAGAATTTATGAGAAGAACACCATGAAATGTAAGCCTTCCAAACTCTATAATAAATCTTCCTAGAGACAGATTTACGAGCTTGTAACATAGTATTAATCACTGAATCAGAGAAACCTCTATGACTTAGAACTAAGCGTTCAATTTCCATACCTTCAAATTTAATGATTTGAGATCCTGATGGAAAAACGGACATTGAGATATAAGGGTCTGGCCGTAACGGAAGTGGCCAAGGCGGGCAACTGGACATCCGAACCAGATCCGCTTACCAAAACCTGTGTGGCCATGCTGGAGCCACCAGCAACACAAAAGACTGTTCCATGATTATTTTGGAAATCACTCTTGGAAGAAGAACTAGAGGCGGGAAGATGTAAGCAGGTTGATAACACCAAGGAAGTGTCAGCGCATCCACTGCTTCCGCCTGAATATCCCTGGATCTGGACAGGTATCTGGGAAGTTTCTTGTTTAGATGAGAGGCCATGAGATCTATCTCTGGAAGCCCCCATATCTGAACAATCTGAGAAACACATCTGGATGTAGAGACCACACCCCTGGATGTAAAGTCTGGCGGCTGAGATAATCCGCCTCCCAATTGTCTACACCTGGGATATGCACCGCAGAGATTAGACAGGAGCTGGATTCCACCCAAGCAAGTATCCGAGATACTTCTTTCATAGCTTGGGGACTGTGAGTCCCACCCTGATGATTGACATAAGCCACAGTTGTGATATTGTCTGTCTGAAAACAAATGAACGGTTCTCTCTTTAGTAGAGGCCAGAGCTGAAGAGCCCTGAGAATTGCACGGAGTTCTAAAATATTTATTGGTAATCTCGCCTCTTGAGATTTCCAAACCCCTTGTGCTGTCAGAGACCCCCAAACGGCTCCCATGTCAGAGAGTGTCGTACATTGGGATTCAAGGATATTAATTGTGATATCTTTGTATAATCCCTGCACCATTGATTCAGCATACAAAGCTGTAGAGGTCTCATGTAAAAACGAGCAAAGGGGATTGCGTCCGATGCTGCAGTCATGAGACCTAAAACTTCCATGCACATAGCCACTGAAGGGAATGACTGAGACTGAAGGTGACGGCAGGATGCAACCAATTTTAAACGTCTCTTGTCTCTTAGAGACAGAGTCATGGACACTGAATCTATCTGGAAACCTAAAAAGGTGACCCTTGTCTGAGGAATCAATAAACCTTTTGGTAAATTGATCCTCCAACCATGTTTCCAAAGAAACAACACTAGTTGATTCATGTGAGATTCTGCAGTATGTAAAGACTGAGCTAGTACCAAGATATCGTCCAAATAAGGAAACACCGCAATACCCTGTTCTCTGATTACATATAGTAGGGCACCCAGAACCTTTGAAAAGATTCTTGGAGCTGTTGCTAGGCCAAATGGAAGAGCAACAAATTGGTAATGCTTGTCTAGAAAAGAGAATCTCAGAAACTGATAGTGTTCTGGATGAATCAGAATATGAAGGTATGCATCCTGCAAGTCTATTGTGGACATATAATGTCCTTGCTGAACAAAAGGCAGAATAGTCCTTATAGTCACCATCTTGAAAGTTGGTACTCTTACATAACGATTCAAAATTTTCAGATCCAGAACTGGTCTGAACAAATTTTCTGGCATGATTACCCCTGAAGACTCCAGGTCTGAAACACACTTCAGAAAAGCCTGAGCTTTTACTGGATTTACAGGAATGTGTGAGAGAAAAAATCTTCTCACAGGAGGTCTTACTTTGAATCCTATTTGATACCCTTGAGAGACAATGCTCTGAATCCAATGATTTTGGACAGATTTTATCCAAAAATCCTTGAAAAACCTTAATCTGCCCCCTACCAGCTGAGCTGGAATGAGGGCCGCACCTTCATGCGGACTTAGGGGAAGACTTTGGTTTCCTAAATGGCTTGGATTTATTCCAATTTGAGGAAGGTTTCCAACTGGAAGCAGATTCCTTGGGAGGAGGATTGAGTTTTTGTTCCTTATTCTGACGAAAGGAACGAAAACGGTTAGAAGCCTTAGATTTACCCTTAGGTTTTTTATCCTGAGGCAATTTTCCTCCAGTGATAGTTGAAATAATAGAATCCAACTGAGAACCAAATAAATTATTACCTTGGAAAGAGATAGTAATCTAGATTTAGATGTCATATCAGCATTCCAAGATTTAAGCCACAAAGCTCTTCTAGCTAATACAGCTAAAGACATGGATCTAACATCAATTTTGATAATATAAAAAATGGCATCATAAATAAAATGATAAGCATGTTGCAGTAAGTGAACAATGATAGATATGTCAGAATCCAATTCATGTTGCGCTAAATTTTCCAACCAGAAAGTTGATGCAGCCGCAACATCACCCAAAGAAATAGCAGGTCTGAGAAGATGACCTGAATATAAATAGGCCTTCCTTAGATAAGATTCAAGCTTCCTATCTAAAGGATCCTTAAAGGAAGTGCTATCTTCCATAGGAATAGTGGTACGTTTAGCAAGAGTTGAAATAGCCCCATCAACTTTGGGGATCTTTTCCCAAAACTCTATACATTTTGCTGGTAAAGGATGCAATCTCTTAAACCTTGAAGAAGGAACAAAGGAAGTACCTGGCTTATTCCATTCCCTATTAATCATATCAGAAATAGCCTCAGGAATGGGAAAAACACCTGGGGAAACCACAGGAGGTTTAAAAACAGCATTTAAACGTTTAAACGTTTATTAGACTGAACGTCAATAGGACTGGTTACCTCAATATCCAAAGTAATTAACACTTCTTTTAATAAAGAACGCATATACTCTATTTTAAATAAATAAGTAGATTTGTCAGTGTCAATATCTGAGGAAGGATGTTCTGTTTCAGATAGATCCTCAGCAGAAGAGGATGACTTATTATGTTGTTGGTCATTTGAAATTTCATCAGCTAAATGAGAAGCTTTAAAAGACCTTTTAAGTTTATTAGAAGGTGGAAATGCAGACAAAGCCTTCATAGTAGATTCAGAAACAAACTCTTTAAAATTTACAGGTATATCATGCACATTAGAAGTTGAAGGAACTGCAACTGGCAATGTACTATTACTGATAGAAACACTATCTGCATGTAAAAGTTTATCATGACAACTATTACAAATTACATTCGGTGGAATAATTTCTACAATTTTGCAACAAATGCACTTAGCTTTGGTAGAACCGATGTCAGTCAGCAATGTTCCAGCAGAAACAGGATCGGATTGGGACATCTTGCTCAATGTAAAAGAAAAAACAACATATAAAGCAAAATTATTTATTTCCTTAAATGACAGTTTCAGGAATGGGAAAAAATGCGAAAGCATAGGCCTCTTGATAGAGAAGAATGCAGGAGGCAAACATGAATGGGGTATTGAAAAAAATTTGGCGCCAAGTATGACGCACAACGTAACGTAAACTTTTTTTGGCGCCAAAAATTACCGTAAATGACACACTTGCATCACTAATGACGCCGCCGTGTGAAAGGTATCGACGTCACGTATGACGCCGGAAATGACAAAGTTGCGTCAAAAACGTAATTTCCAGCGCCAAAAATGACGCAATAAAGTCTAACATTTGACGCACCCGCGGGCCTAATACCCGCAAATGCAAAAGTAGTCAAAATTGAAAAAGACTAAACCCCAGGTAAGAAACAAATTTCTTAAAGTGTTTATATTCCCAAATATGAAACTGACAGTCTGCAGAAGGAAATACATGAACCTGACTCATGGCAAATATAAGTACAATACATATATTTAGAACTTTATATAATTTGCATAAAGTTCCAAACCATAGCTGAGAGTGTCTTAAGTAATAAAAACATACTTACCAAAAGACACCCATCCACATATAGCAGATAGCCAAACCAGTACTAAAACAGTTCTTTAGTAGAGGTAATGGTAAATTTGAGAGTATATCGTCGATCTGAAAAGGGAGGTAGGAGATGAATCTCTACGACCGATAACAGAGAACCCATGAAAAAGACCCCCATTAGGGAATTCATCGTATTCAATAGGTGATACTCCCTTCACGTCCCTCTGACATTCGCTGTACTCTGAGAGGAATCAGGCTTCAACAATGCTGAGAAGCGCATATCAACGTAGAAATCTTAGCACAAACTTACTTCACCACCTCCATAGGAGGCAAAGTTTGTAAAACTGAATTGTGGGTGTGGTGAGGGGTGTATTTATAGGCATTTTGAGGTTTGGAAAACTTTGCCCCACCTGGTAGGATTGTATATCCCATATGTCACTAGCTCATGGACTCTTGCCAATTACATGAAAGAAATAAGGTATTTTATAAACGTTAGAATTAGGAAAATTAAAAATGATGAATTAAAGTCCCCCTAATTTGTCTTCATTAATAACATGGTGTTAACCGGTCCTGCTGACTTCATATTCACTTTAAAAGTGCCTTTTGTAGGCCCTTAAAAGAGCCTTATGTAGGGCATTGCCCTAAAGAAATCAGTTATTTTGCTAAAAAAGAAAAGCAAACACCTCTTACAGTATACAAACCCCCACCCCCCAAACCCACAAAATAAAAATAAAGTTAAACCTAATCTACCCATTGCACTAACAAGTGCATTTGTATGGGCATTGCCCTTAAAAGAACATTCAGCTCTTTTGCTGCCCATTAAAAAAAAGAAAATGGCTATTCTAAAAAAAAAAAATCACAAAAAGAATAAAAAAGAAATAAAAACATTACACAAAATAACAAACAAATTATATTAAATAATAAAAATTATTCCTATTCTAATACCCCATTTAAAAAAAACACCCCAAAATAAAAGAACCCTAATCTATAATAAACTACCAATAGCCCTTAAAGGGGCCCTTTGTAGGACATTACCCTAAAGATAGTAGCTCTTTTGCTACAAAATAAAAACAAAGACTACTTAACATTACAACCCCCCCCCCAAAATAATAAAAATGTAACTAAAAAAAACTAATCTACCCGTTGCCCTGAAAAGGGAATTTGTATGGGCATTGCCCTTAAGAGGGCATTCATCTCTGTTTCTGCCCTTAAAGGGGCATTAAGCTCTTTTAAGATTGCCCAATAGCCCTAATAAAAAATGAATAAAAAAAAAAAACTAACACTAACCCCTCTTTAGGTAATCACAGTTGCTGAATTCTGATTTGAATGATCTTCATCCCAGCGGCTCCATCTTCATCCAGGCGGCTCAATCTTCATCCATCAAGGGACCAGCATCTTCTTCATCGCTGCAGAGGTGGAGCGGTCGATGCGCGGAGGCGAAGGTCCAGGCGAAGGTCCAGGCGGAGGTCTATTTATCCGTCGTGGAGGTCCTCTTCATACGATCGTCCGCCACACACTGAGAATTCAAATGCAAGGTACCCCTTTTATACTGGGGGTACAATTGCATTCCTATTGGCGGAAAAAATTTAGCCAGCCAATAGGAATTAGAAGTGCTAAAATCCTATTGGCTGTTTAAATCATCCAATAGGATTTAATCAGCTCTCATTCCTATTGGCTGTTTTGATGAAGAATATGCCGGTCCCTCGATGGATCAAGATGGAGCCGCCTGGATGAAGATAGAGCCTCCTAGATGAAGATGGAGCCACTGGGATGAAGATCGTTCAAGTTGGACTTCAGCAACTGTGAGCACCTAAAGAGGGGTTAGGTTTTTTTTTGTTTTGTTTTTATTAGGGCCTTTGGGCAATCTTAAAAGAGCTGAATGCCCTTTTAAGGGCAGTAAAAGAGATGTATGCCCTTTTAAGGGTAATGCCCATACAAATGCCCTTTTCAGGGCAATGGGTAGATTAGGTTTTTTTGTTAGGTTTTTTTATTTTGTGGGTTTGGGGGGGTGGGGGTTTGTAATGTTGGGGGGGGTTGATTTTATTTTGTAGCAAAAGAGCTGATTCCTTTAGGGCAATGCCCTACAAAAGGCCCTTTTAAGGGCCATTGGTTGGTAGTTTATTATAGATTAGGGTTCTTTTATTTTGTGGTTTTTTTTAAAAACAGGGTATTAGAATAGGAATAATTTTTATTATTTTGTATAATTTGTTTGTTATTTTGTGTAATTTTTTTTGGGGGGCTGTGTTTTTATTTTTAGAATAGCCATTTTTTTTTTTTTTTTAATGGCCAGCAAAAGAGCTGAATGCCCATAGAAATGCCCTTTTCAGGGCAATGGGTAGATTAGGTTTAATTTTATTTTTATTTTGTGGGTTTGGGGGGTGGGGGTTTGTATACTGTTAGGGGTGTTTGTTTTTCTTTTTTAGCAAATGAGCTGATTTCTTTAGGGCAATACCCTACAAAAGGCCTGTTTAAGAGCCCTTGGTAGTTTAATATAGATTAGGGTTATTTTATTTTGTTTTGTTTTTAAATGGGGTATTAGATTAGGAATAATATTTATTGCTTTGGATAATTTTGTTTGTTATTTTTGTAATGGAAGTTTTTTATTTTTTTTATTTTAGTGCTTTTTATTTTTGTAATGGTACAAGTAAGTTTGTATTTATTTTAATTAGGTAGTTAATAAAAAATAGTTAATAACTATTTACTAACAAGTCTACCTAGTTAAAATAAATACAAACTTACCTGTGAAATAAAAACCTAAGCTAGCTACAATATAACTATTAGTTACTGTATATTGTAGCTAGCTTAGGTTTTATTTTTATTTCACAGGTAAGTTTGTATTTAGTTTTAAATACTGTAGGTATTATTTAGTTAATAATTGTAACTTTAATTTAGGTCTATTTTAATTATGTTAAAGTTAGGGGGTGTTAGGGTTACGGTTAGGTTTAGGGGTTAAAGGTACAGTAAACCCAAACATTTTCTTTCATTATTTAGATAGAGAATACAATGTTTAAAAAGTTTCCAATTTACTTCTATTATCAAATTTGTTTAGTTTTCAAGTTATTCTTTGATGAAGAGATACCTAGGTAGGTAGCATGCACATGCCTAAAGCACTACATGACAGGAAATAGTGCTGCCATCTAGTGCTCCTGCTAATGTATAACATTGTTGCAAAACAGCTGCCGTATAGTGCTGTAGGCAGGTGCACACTCATGAGCTTACATCCCAGCTTTTCAACAAAGGATAACAAGAAAACAAAGAATATTTGATAACAGAAGTAAATTAGAAAGTTGTTTAAAATTGTATGTTCTATTTGAATCACGAAAGAAAAATGCTGGGTTTCATGTCCCTTTAATATAGTTTAATTTAGGTTGTTGCAATATGGGGGCCGACAGTTTAGGGGTTAATAGGTTTAGGTAGTGTTGGCGATGTGGAGGGGTGCAGTTTAGGGGTTAATAGGTTTAGTTAGTGTCGGCAATGTCAGGGAAATGAGGTTTAGGGGTTAATACATTATTTAGTTATTTAGTTTGTGTCAGCGATGTCAGTGAACGGTGGTTTAGGGGTTAATAACTTTATTTAGTTAGTATCGGCAATGTGGGTGGACAGTGGTTTAGGGGCTAATAGCTTTATTTAGTGGCGGCTTGGGTGATGCCGGAGGTTTTACATAATTTTGTTTGGGTATTTGTCGGCACATTCGTTACGTTAAATTAATTCATTTTCTTGGATGCTTTCGTTTTTTGGATCCATTATTTATTCATATGTATTATTCTATAACTTCAGAATAGAATAATGAATATGAAATAAGAATGGATCCGAAAAAACGAACAGATCCGAAAAAACCAATGGATCCAAAACCGATTTAACGTAATGTAACTTATTTGCCGAAACAAAATTATTTTTTAACTAATTGAAAACTAAACAACCAAATTTTTTAGTGACACAAAAGTCTAATATCAATCATATATTACTTACAGCATAGAATGTGTTTCTGTAGTTGCTAAACACAAAATCACCACTATCTATTTTACAAGGTCAGACTATCCCACAGACCAGATTTCACCTAACAAAAATATGTTTCTTATAGTTAGTCTACTTATACAATATTAAAATACAGAATAGGTCTTCATTCTCAGAAACACCCTTTAAGAAACCAGCTATAAAGTGAGTTTTTTTTATTTTTTCATATAAAAAATCTTTCATGTTCATTCCTTGAATGTTGAAAGAAAGTAGAATGTAGAAAGAAAAAAAGTGGTAATTAACACACTGCCTTAAAAGTGTGTAAATCAAGTAATAAAATTCCACAAAAGTGTCCATAGAAGTGAAAGAATTCTTGAGGGGAGAATATAAAGGCGGGAAGGCACCTGTAGTGTGAGAAAAAGTGGGGAGAGCACCTGGTGGAATGTTTAAAATATGAGTGCAGCTCAGGTTTTTCATTAGGGGTGGGAGAGTTCCTAAGGGGTTGTAAATAACAACAATAATGTGAGAAGTATTTTCTTTTTGTGTGTAAAAGTGAAAGAGAGCATAGTAGGCATGTGTAACTGATGACAAAGGAAATATGTGTGTGTGTGTGTGTGTGCATGTGTTTGTATATAAAAAAATGAGAGAGAGGGTTTTTAGATTATTATGTAGAGTTGAAAGAGTGCATGGAGCATACCTAAGTGTGGCAGAACACCTGGTGTATTTAAATAAGAGTGGGAGAATACCTGGGAATGTGTGTAAAGATGGGTAGATATTCAAGGTGTGTGTATGATTTGGAGAGTGGCTAGTGGGATTGCATAAGTTTGAGAGTGCACCTGGGGTGTATATAAAGGTGACTTAGGAGTGCATAATTATTTGTTGAAACGTATTGCAACACATAGTAAACCATGTTTCTGGCCATGCCGTTTTCATGTGGTATACTATTGTTCCAGATTATAACAAGCTGGAATCAATGGCTGAGAGGTACAATTTACTACAAACCCTTATTGAGATACTACAAGTTAAATACAGTAACCAAGGATGCGAGGGGTTAGGGGTAAGAGACAAATGCAATCTCCAAAAGACAAGCCAAAGTCAAATAATAATAAACTGTCAAAAGAATTAAACAAAGCAAGTATGGGGAAGCTAAATCAAAACCAGGAAATCCAAATATTAAATTACCAGAGTAGAAGTAGCTAACATACTCAATACACAAGCAGCATCATGCTGCAAACAGAGAGCTTATAATGACTACTATATTTAAGGCCTGATTGATTTTCTAGGCCTCCTTAAAGGTACAGGATGCCTTACTGCAGCAGGAAGAGAAATCACAGTCTTTAACAAATGTCTATAATGACACTGAACCCCACCACTACTAATCACCAGGGTTGCTCTCAGGATCCATCCTGGGACAGGCGGCAATTTGCTATAAATTAAGCAAAATTTTTAAATAAAATAAATTAAAATAAACCTAATGGCATGGAACTATTGTCTCATCCCTTCACTAGAACCCCCCCCCCCCCAACTAAACTGACTGCTTCTGTCAAATTGCAATGAGAGGGGGTCAATTTAGTTTGGGAAAACCTTTAGTCTACCCATAGCAAATTTCTCCCTGTCCCAGGCTGGACCCTGGGGGCAACTCTGGTGACTAGTGGAGTGGTGGTATCGAAGTTGAACCACACCCCACTAGGTTGCAAAACACTGCATACTGACAGGCAGCTTTACACATCCATTCAGTATGTCTAATTGTCTGGCAGAGAGTCCTGGAGGGTTCTAGGAAAGTCACTGATGAGTTTTTGTATGCTGGTTCATGGAGTATATGTACATATGCTGCCCTTAGAGTGACAGCCATCACTGAAACTGTTAATGATTCCTAGAAGCATTTTTGCTAATAAATGAGTATTACATAAATACTTTCATTAAAAACTGGAATGCATTTTAATTTTGGGTTTTATGACCATTTAAAAAGTTCATCTAAATGTTCATTTATTATTGGAATTGTGTTTTTTTAGATGTTTAAATAAGTCAATTATAATATTACTGAAAATTATTTGTAATTATCAATTGCAGGTATGTCATAAATTAATAATAATAGTTATGTGATAAAATGCATTCTAACATATGAAGCTGTTATCATTATATATACTGAATTAATTTGCTAACATGTTATACCGGTACATGAGATTTGACTGTGTATCATTTGCTTCTATGAAAATCAATGAAAAACTTGAAAATCCTTACATTTTCAGTTGTTTTTCATGTTTAACTAGATTTTTGCAATTATGTAATTTTTCTAATCCAAAGTTTATAATATACTTTAAATTTTCAAATGAAAATTCTTATTGATTGGAATCTTGGTCTATCTTTTGATTGAACAAATCTCCAAAGTAACAGAAATTCCTTTGCAGTTAATTATAGCTAGGGCTTAACAAAATAATTGTAGAATGCAATCTGTACACTTTTTTTTAAACAATATGAATAAAGTTAATAAAACGAGCAATTTATGGTATTACTATTAAATTTGTGTTTTCTTCTCTATGAGACAATTAATTGCAGACTATTTTAATACATTAAGTAACCTGGAAGCAGTCCCAGGCAGATGTAGACTGTTTGAATGTTGACTGTACAATTTTGTCAGAACTGTTGACATTGCATATCAACAATGGAAATTTGCCAGTGCTCCAAACAAATATCTTCATTATATAGAACTACATTGTTAATCTGGAACTGAATGCAACAGGCAATTGTAGGACAGTTTTAAATTGCATCCATATATATACAATCATGAAGGTGGTGTGCTGTTCTTCAGCATTAAATATTCAGCTAGTATTTTCCATCATCAATAAGCTTACCACACAAAAAAATCTGTCAGCTCCATATTTTATTTTCAGTTCAAATGAGACAGACCTGCATGATAATGGGATTTCCTTCAGAGCAAGTACTAAATGATACATGGTTTAACATCAACTCTATGACCTTAGTCTTTGTGTATTCAGAACACCTATGTTTTATGAATAACATGAATAATTTATTATATAGATAAGAAGTTATTCACCCATTGATCTTTCTAAACTTTTTTTCCGAAAGGATACATTCTAAAGATACTTTTAGAGGTTTAATCTAAAAAATATATAATTATTGGAAACATATAGAAATACATTTATTATTCTTATGATATTTTTTAGGATTATGCTGATATCTCTAATTCTGCACTGATCAGGTTTTAATGTACCAAATATGAGAATTATATATGCTATGTAGTGTTGAATGTTAATCTACACTTTGCAAATCCTTATTCCCAAACATTTTCTTCTGTGTCTCTCACACTATCCATCTTCAAATACATTTCATACTTCCCAACTTGTCCTCATCTTGTAGGATTGTCATGAGGTTGGGATGTATGTACCACTGTCCTGCTAGCAGCCGCTCAGTGTCCTGGTTTCATCGGACTGACCAAGTCCCACCCAGAAATTCCCAAAGTCACCCATGGACCGTACATAATATTAATGAATTGCATTCTAGTATCTAATGATGAAAAAGACTGTTTTGTGCCCTCCTTAAAAATCGTCCAGATATCTCCAAATTCGTACTAGAAAATAAATACTTGATGTGCTGAGTAAAGGGAAAGAGGGAAATATATTGTTTATCAGAGGGCACATGAAGAAAGCATATACACAATTCCCTAGACACCAGGAGAAGTAACAGGTTGAATTAATTATCTATACACATCACTAGCTATAAGTTGGGTATCTCCCTGCACTGTCTGTGGTATTGGCTATATGGGGCTAAACCCCTTTACTATGTGGGTCACTAGTAATAAGAAGGTCATGTTATTGTTTTGTTAATCATATTGGTAATTTGGGGTTAACTCTTGTGTGTGATTTGGTTGGCTAATGGTTCAAAGGGTAAGCACTTTATGTTATCAATGTAGATATTCTTGATCACCACAACAGGCAAAAATAAAGCTTCATTTTTGACCATTTTTTTCAATGGTGATTTTTGTCCACTTTACATATTGCCATAGCATATTGTTCAATGTTCAAGCAATATTAGTTTAAAGTTATAAAAATTGTTTTGAAAAAAATCTGTGCAATAACAAATAGTATTATATATGGGTTTACTAGAAAGCTTTTCAACAGGAAATATTACAGAAATCAATACACAATAGCGTAATTTAAAAATATTAATCCAATTTAATTTAAAATGTTATGGGTTTTATTGACCATCAAATTAAATTTCCAAATTAATTCAGCCATTAAAGAGTTATATCCATTTAAAAACAGCCTTTTACACAAAATTCTCTTTTGAAATTAAAGTACAGCTGTTCTATAATAAATGAGGGATAAATGTTCTTTTTTACACAATAGGATTAAGATGGAAAGCAATTTAACAGGCATGTCTTCCTATGGAATAAGAGTACACATATTAAGTTACTGAAAATAGTCCATACATACCTAAAAAGCAATTCATTGGTTGGTGATGAATATTAGTAGTTTGTATGTTGACACAATAGATGCCTTCAACAATCACCATAATGATATAATATAATGAATGCAGCTCAAGGTGTGCAGTGTAAATCTATGCAGTTGTACACAACAGCAATATTGTTCACATTAGAGAAAATATATATTTTGTCATCAAATACAAAACAGAAGGTTGTCAAGCCTGGCTGTTGTTTTAAATCTGATATCCTCAGGGTAATCTTATGTAAATCTCATTGACATTTTATTATCTTTTATCTAGTTTTTTCTTAAAGTATTTACTACTTATTCTGTGTATGCTTCTATGTAACTAATAAACAATGCACCTTTAGTGGCTTTTGATTGAGTTATTTCTAAGTAAAATAAAATAGCTTTCTAAATCTAAGAGGTTTAAATCTGAATGATGTTGGGTTTTTTTTAATGTTAAAACAGCACCCTTCCTAATGAATTAAAACCAAGAAGCAAATAATACTGAACCAATTACTTTCTGTATGAAATGTATGTTCATAACTTTGTCTTCATGAGCTGTGAATCTGTTTGAAGGATTAAGATTTTTTAACCAAAAATGTGATATGAATATTAAGTAAAAAGTAAAGGAAAATATAAACTACATTAAGTGGTATGTGAGCATTATAACCTCAAAATGTAATTCATGAGCCATTTCTCCTAAGCTGTCCTTATTCTGAATATTTTTTTTTGTGTCAGATTTTGATTTTATAATAATATCACATTTTGAATTAAGACAGTTGGCCTATTTTAGCAAAGGTAAAATGTAATAATAAACTATCCATGCAAACAATTTACTTTTATATTTTGTTTGAAGAAAAACCATGAACAAATAAATTGAATCATCTCTTCTGTTCAGGGATGCATACAACCTACACTAACCTTTCCTAATGCCGGTTCCTCTCCTCCATTGCTATCCTCCATGAACCTCCTTACAATGTAAGACTAAGAGCCCAATCACCTTCACAAGAGCTGACTACAACAGTGTGACTCTAGGCAGGACCCCCTACCCATTTGATCCCAATATTTGCTACCCTTTATACCGCCTATGTTTATAGTGCTGCAGAATCTGTTGGCGCTCTACAAATAACCATTAATAATAATAATCATCCATTTAACTTAATTGTTATAACCTCATTTTATTATGTGGGCAATTATCCCTATTCTGTATCAAAATACAATTAGCATTTTTGCAATATCCAAATACTCCAGTTGCAATCATGAACATATACGGCTCCATTTAAGAAGCTGCTTATAGTTAAGTACCAACGCTCATCAGACAGCTGCTTTCTAGCCTATATGCTAGCTCTGACCTGGTGGTTTTCAATCCCCCTGGACTTGTCCAACCAGAGTGATTGACAGTCCCTGCTCATGCACAATAGTCTGATTTGATTTAAACAATGTAAAAAAAAGAAATTATTTTGTTAAAATTAGAAATGAGCTTTCGCAAAATTAACAACCTTCCCCCCAACCCCCCCCCCCCCTCTGAAAAACCTAGCAAAAACTGTTAAAATAGAGTTTTCTGATAATTGTGATATAAATCAATTGAAAGTATTTGAAACATCCATTTTTCTACATTGGAATCTTTTGAAGTTTGACAATTTATTATTATACTACATAAATTCACACAAATGTATCCTTTAACAGATTAAAATAGATCCTATATCTTTAAAAAAAACATTATTATACAATGCAAATATCAATTTGCTGTATCCTAGAGCATCAGAACTTGGAATATTGTAATGGCTTAGAAATGTATATAACATTTATGTTGGTATTGAAAACACTTCTGTACACACCGGAATTGCAAAACGTACTACTGAAAAGTTTTTTTAGACAGTTTCTAAAATAAATTCACTATTAAATGTTGTGCATGTCAGTTTGTTTAAGGAAGTCATCTGTTAACCTTTTCACTACAAATATTATAAACCCCTCTGCCTGTTTTCTTCCAACTGAACTGAACTGAAAAAATATTCTTTAATTTGCCAGTGATTGTAATGAATGACAGTCCATTGTAAAATGTAAATTGAGTGCACTGTGCAGCGATTTTATATATATATATATATATATATATATATATATATATATATATATATATATATATGTGTGTGTATATATATATATATATATATATATATATATAGGCTCTATTTTAGTATATACCTATAAATACAGTATATATTATTATACTTTAATTGCTGTTAGTCACTGATAAAAAGGAATGTGAAAAGATATTTTAATATAAATGTTGTATTTAAAAGTTTTAAGGTAAATAATTTAAGTAACAGTTTTCTTTATGATCTATAAAGCTGTGATTATATTAGCAGGTTTTTTTTAAAGGGACATAAAACAAGTTGGGATTGAGACAAAAGATAATAATATGTTCTTTAATTACTTTACCTGCAAATCTATACTGCAGTGCCTCACCATTAACCCTTTCTTATTAGTTTCTGAATTGTAAAGCTCTAACTCCCCCCACACAATTCCTTTTATGGCTTTATTTATATCTATGGTTACTTTTGGTAGAATACAAAAGTTAATTGGAATTATCTTCTGGAGCATGCCTAGAAGCTGTGAACTCACTGAAATACAATGTCTGTGTCTAAACACTGATGGGGGGGGGGTGGAGTTGACTGGCAGCTTAGCTATGTAATTCATTTTGTTTATTTTTGAAAATTATTTTAAAATACTTGCCAACAAGTTTCAAACATTTTTTTTATGCAAACTATTTTTAATTAATTAATTAATTAATTAATTTCAGTCTGTTTTATGTCCCTTTAATTTCACTTTGTATTATACCCCTCATTTGTCTAAACATCTAAATAGCCATTTTAGAATTGCCAAATGTTCTTTCAATCACCGATCTTGCTTTCCTGTGTACCTTATTAACATTGAACTCTAAAGATGTTTGTAGTATTTGGTGTAGGTGTTGACAACTAATTATAGAAAGAGTATGACCTAGATTTGGAGTTTGTCGTTAGCCGTGAAAACCAGCATTAGAGGCTCCTAACGCTGGTTTTAGGCTACCGCCAGTATTTGGAGTCACTCAAAATAGGGTCTAAAGCTCACTTTTCAGCCGCGACTTTTCCATACCGCAGATCCCCTTACGTCAATTGCGTATCCTATCTTTTCAATGGGATTTTTTTAACTCCGGTATTTAGAGTCGTTTCTGAAGTGAGCGTTAGACATCTAACGACAAAACTCCAGCCGCAGGAAAAAAGTCAGTAGTTAAGAGCTTTCTGGGCTAACGCCGGTTTATAAAGCTCTTAACTACTGTACTCTAAAGTAAACTACCTATATACCCCTAAACCGAGGTCCCCCCACATTGCCGACACTCGAATAAAAATTTTTAACCCCTAATCTGCCGACCGCCACCTACGTTATCCTTATGTACCCCTAATCTGCTCCCCCTAACACCGCCGACCCCTGTATTATATTTATTAATCCCTAATCTGCCCCCCTCAACGTCACCTCCATCTGCCTACACTTATTAACCCCTAATCTGCCGAGCGGACCTGAGCGCTACTATAATAAAGTTATTAACCCCTAATCCGCATCACTAACCCTATAATAAATAGTATTAACCCCTAATCTGCCCTCCCTAACATCGCCGACACCTAACTTCAATTATTAACCCCTAATCTGCCGACTGGAGCTCACCGCTACTCTAATAAATGTATTAACCCCTAAAGCTAAGTCTAACCCTAACACTAACACCCCCCTAAATTAAATATAATTTACATCTAACGAAATTAATTAACTCTTATTAAATAAATTATTCCTATTTAAAGATAAATACTTACCTGTAAAATAAATCCTAATATAGCTACAATATAATTTATAATTATATTATAGCTATTTTAGGATTTATATTTATTTTACAGGTTACTTTGTATTTATTTTAACCAGGTACAATAGCTATTAAATAGTTAAGAACTATTTAATAGCTAAAATAGTTAAAATAATTACAAAATTACCTGTAAAATAAATACTAACCTAAGTTACAATTAAACCTAACACTACACTATCAATAAATTAATTAAATAAACTACCTACAATTACCTACAATTAACCTAACACTACACTATCAATAAATTAATTAAATACAATTCCTACAAATAAATACTATTAAATAAACTAACTAAAGTACAAAAAATAAAAAAGAACTAAGTTATAAAAAATAAAAAAATATTTACAAACATAATAAAAATATTACAACAATTTTAAACTAATTACACCTACTCTAAGCACCCTAATAAAACAACAAAGCCCCCCAAAATAAAAAATGCCCTACCCTATTCTAAATTACTAAAGTTAAAAGCTCTTTTACCTTACCAGCCCTGAACAGGGCCCTTTGCGGGGCATGCCCCAAGAAGTTCAGCTCTTTTGCCTGTAAAAAAAAAACATACAATACCCCCCCCAAACATTACAACCCACCACCCACATACCCCTAATCTAACCCAAACCCCCCTTAAATAAACCTAACACTAAGCCCCTGAAGATCATCCTACCTTGTCTTCACCTCACCAGGTATCACCGATCCGTCCTGGCTCCAAAACCTTCATCCAACCCTGAAGACCTCCACCGCGGACCCATCTTCTTCCGGCGACGTCCAACTGAAGAATGATGGTTGTAGGGCATTTTTTATTTTGGGGGGCTTTGTTGTTTTATTAGGGGGCTTAGAGTAGGTGTAGTTAGTTTAAAATTGTTGTAATATTTTTCTAATGTTTGTAGATATTTTTTATTTTTTGTACTTTAGTTAGTTTATTTCATTGTAGTTATTTGTAGATATTGTATTTAATTAATGTATTGATAGTGTAGTGTTAGGTTAAATTGTAGGTAATTGTAGGTATTTTATTTAATTAATTTAATGATAGTATAGTGTTAGGTTTAATTGTAACTTAGGTTAGGATTTATTTTACAGGTAATTTTGTAATTATTTTAACTAGGTAACTATTAAATAGTTCTTAACTATTTAATAGCTATTGTACCTGGTTAAAATAATTACAAAGTTGCCTGTAAAAAAATATTAATCCTAAAATAGCTACAATGTAATTATAATTTATATTGTAGCTATATTAGGGTTTATTTTACAGGTAAGTATTTAGCTTTAAATAGGAATAATTTATTTAATAAGAGTTAATTAATTTTGTTAGATTAAAATTATATTTAATTTAGGGGGGGTGTTAGTGTTAGGGTTAGACTTAGCTTTAGGGGTTAATCCATTTATTAGAGTAGCGGTGAGCTCCGGTCGGCAGATTAGGGGTTAATAATTGAAATTAGGTGTCGGCGATGTTAGGGAGGGCAGATTAGGGGTTAATACTATTTATTATAGAGTTAGTGAGGCGGATTAGGGGTTAATAACTTTATTATAATAGCGGTGCGGTCCGCTCGGCAGATTAGGGGTTAATAAGTGTAGGCAGGTGGAGGCGACGTTGAGGGGGGCAGATTAGGGGTTAATAAATATAATATAGGGGTCGGCGGTGTTAGGGGCAGCAGATTAGGGGTACATAGGGATAATGTAAGTAGCGGCGGTTTACGGAGCGGCAGATTAGGGGTTAAAAATAAAATGCAGGTGTCAGCGATAGCGGGGGCGGCAGATTAGGGGTTAATAAGTGTAAGGTTAGGGGTGTTTAGACTCGGGGTACATGTTAGAGTGTTAGGTGCAGACGTAGGAAGTGTTTCCCCATAGCAAACAATGGGGCTGCGTTAAGAGCTGAACGCGGCTTTTTTGCAGGTGTTAGGTTTTTTTTCAGCTCAAACAGCCCCATTGTTTCCTATGGGGGAATCGTGCACAAGCACGTTTTTGAGGCTGGCCGCTTGCGTAAGCAACTCTGGTATTGAGAGTTGAAGCTGCGTTAAAAATGCTCTACGCTCCTTTTTTGGAGCCTAACACAGCCTTTATGTGGACTCTCAATACCAGAGTTATTTTTATGGTGCGGCCAGAAAAAAGCCGGCGTTAGTTTTTCGGGTCCAAATCTAGCCGTATGTAAGTTAATATAGGGGGTGAGTACTTTTGTCAATGTTACTGCTGGAGGGGTCTTCACATTATTCAAGTGAGCCAGACCAACTATTTATACCCCAGGATTACATTGTGCTGAACCCTGAAACACACATAACAGATAAGTGATGATTTTAAAATGAACTAACTTTTTTATGATTATGCAGTTTAATTGCTTTTTCTTTAGAAGCTTTAGTCTGGAAGATCATTTTATAATTTCCTTAAATCTCTAAAGTTTACTAACTGTTTTGTTATGGTATTTGTTTTGTTTAGTGAATGTACTTTCAAGAAAAGTTGTACATTGTAGTGGGTCACAAAATATGTGATAATTATCTGTTGTTTTCAATGTCTTTTGCAAAATATATTTTAATTTGTTGAGAAAATGTAATTTATATTACACAAAATCACAATTTTTAATGAGCATAGATATTACTTTATAACAGCAATTTATTTTCTCATTTCTGTAATTTCAGTAAAATAAAAAGGTATGTGAAAATATATTTTAATATACATGTTCTATTTAAATATTGTAAAGTAAATAATTTAAATAATAGTTTTGTAATGATCTATACAACAGTAATTATATCAGCATTTATTTATTATTTATTTTTTAACTTTGTATTATACTCCTCATTTGTCTAAACATCTAAATAGACATTCAGAATTGCCAAATGTTCTTTCAATCACTGATCTTACTTTACTGTGTACCTTATTAACATTGAGTGATGTCGCGAACCTAAAAATTTGGGTTCGCGAACGCGAACTTCCGTGAATGTTCGCGAATCGGCAAACCGGGCGAACCGCCATAGACTTCAATAGGCAGGCGAATTTTAAAATCCACAGGGACTCTTTCTGGCCACAATAGTGATGGAAAAGTTGTTTCAAGGGGACTAACACGTGGACTGTGGCATACCGGAGGGGGATCCATGGCAAAACTCCCATGGAAAATTACATAGTTGATGCAGAGTCTGGTTTTAATCCATAAAGGGCATAAATCACCTAACATTCCTAAATTGTTTGGAATAACATGCTTTAAAACATCAGGTATGATGTTGTATCGATCAAGTAGTATAAGGGTTACGCCCGCTTCACAGTGCGCAGTGTAGGTGATATACCAGCCCTGTGACCATGCTTTGCAGACCAGGTATCAGTGGTCAGATGGACCCTTGCCCCAACACTGTGTGCCAGACATGCCATTATAGCAGACTTATATGGCTTTGGCGTTGCTTTTTGGTAATTAGAAGGCTGCTAAATGCCACTGTGCACCACACATGTTTTATGCCCAGCAGTGAAGGGGTTAATTAGGGAGCATGTAGGCAGCGTGTAGAGTTAATTTTAGCTTAAGTGTAGTGTAGTAGACAACCCAAAGTATTGATCTAGGCCCATTTTGGTATATTTCATGCCACCATTTCACCGCCAAATGCGATCAAATTTAAAAAAAACTTATTTTTTTCGCAATTTTAGGTTTCTCACTGAAATTATTTACAAACAGCTTGTGCAATTATGGCACAAATGGTTGTAAATGCTTTTCTGGGATCCCCTTTGTTCAGAAATAGCAGACATATATGACATTGGCCTTGCTTTCTGGTAATTAGAAGGCCGCTAAATGCTGCTGCGCATCACACGTGTATTATGGCTAGCAGTGAAGGGGTTAATTAGGTCGTTTGTAGGGAGCTTGCAGGGTTAATTTTAGCTTTAGTGTAGAGATCAGCCTCCCACCTGACACATCAGACCCCCTGATCCCTCCCAAACAGCTCCCTTCCCTCCCCCACCCCACAATTGTCCCCACCATCTTAAGTACTGGCAGAAAGTCTGCCAGTACTAAAATAAAAGGTTTTTAAAAAAATTTAATTTTTGTTTAGCATATTTACATATGCTGTGGTGTAGCATCCCCCCTTAGCCCCCAACCTCCCTGAACCCCCCCCAAAACAGCTCTCTAACCCTCCCCATCTGCCTTATTGGTGGCCATCTTGGGTACTGGCAGCTGTCTGCTATTATTTCACAGTCAAAAAAGTTTTTTTTTTTTTTAAATGTACACTACTGTTACACCAGATATAAGTGGTGGCACTGGGCAAGTGGGCACAGTATACGCTGTGAGCCTGACACACACGCTGGCAGGCAGGCAGGCAGGCAGGCAACTGCAATTAGATTACACAGGATAAAAAAAAAGCAGTCTGATGTTCTAGCCTTAAAAGGGCTTTTTGGGGTGCTGTCCTTACAGCATAGATCAGATGAGTCCTTCAGGACTGTAGTGGACACTGAATACACTAGCCTAGCTATCGATTTCCCTATTAAATCAGCAGCAGCTACACTGTCCCTCCTCTCACTAAGAATGCAGCTTCCAAATGAATCTAAAATGGATGCTGTCCAGGAGGTGGGAGGGTCTGGGAGGGAGGGTCTGCTGCTGATTGGCTGTAATGTGTCTTCTGACTGTGAGGTACAGGGTCAAAGTTTACTCAATAATAAAGAATAGGGGGCGGACCGAACATCGCATATGTTTGCCGTCCGCGGCGAACGCGAATATGCTATGTTCGCTGGGAACTATTCACCAGCGAACTATTCGCGACATCATTAACATTGAACTCTAAAGATTTTTTTTTTGTAGTATTTGGTGAAGGTGTTGACAACTATTTATAGAAAGAGTATACCATTTCTCCCAAAAATAAATAAATTATTGTTATATTTTTGTAATAAAAAAGCAGTGCATATAACAGTAGCTAAATATAAATAAATATTAAAAATGGATACTTAGTAGGCATGATGTATTTTTCCAAAGTGTAAATAATATTGATGTCGCAAACCTAAAATTTTCCGTTCGTGAACGGCGAACGCGAACTTCCTCATATGTTCGCGAACCGGCGAACCCGGCGAAATGCCATAGACTTCAATAGGCAGGCGAATTTTAAAACCCACAGGGACTCTTTCTGGCCACAATAGTGATGGAAAAGTTGTTTCAAGGGGACTAACACCTGGACTGTGGCATGCCGACGGGGGATCCATGGCAAAACTCCAATGGAAAATTACATAGTTGATGCAGAGTCTGGTTTTAATCCATAAAGGGCATAAATCACCTAACATTCCTAAATTGTTTGGAATAACGTGCTTTAAAACATCAGGTATGATGTTGTATCGATCAGGTAGTGTAAGGGTTACGCCCGCTTTACAGTGACAGACCAAACTCCCCATTTAACGCACCGCAAACAACCGCAAACAGTCCATTTGCACAACCGCAAACTCCCCATTTGCACAAGGTTGGATACCAAGCTAGCCATGTCCCATTCCTTGTCCTCACTGATGTCATTGAAGATCTCTTCCTCCACCCAGCCACGTACAACACCAAGGGTCCCCGAAAGGTGACAACAAGCCCCCTGGGACGCCTGCTGTGTTTGGTCTTCCACCTCCTCAAAGCCACCTTCCTCCTCTGACTCCTCTTCTTCAGACTCCTCTCTCTGCATTTCCTCTCTCTGCGTTATTTTAAGGTGTGTTAAGTAGTACTATTCCTATCAGTTTAATCCCTGTTATGTACCTTTTTTTTGGTTTGGTTTTTGAAGCCACAGTGCAGCACCAGAGGCCAGAAAAATTAGGCATGTACACATGCCTGAAAAAATAGGTATTGTTGCAGCCGCTGCTGTAGCAGCGGCCAGAAAAATTGATGTTTGTTTCCCAGGCAGAAAGTGCCCTAAAACATTGCGGCTTGAACCCTAGTTGGTGGCGGATAAGTCACGCAAGTCATCCGGCATTCAGAGATAAAATACAGCAGCGTGTGGACCATTTTTAGCCCAAGGCAGCTCATCTCATCAGGCCTTTTTTAGTCGAATGTATCGCCCACTGTCAGTCCCTTCGGGATCCATCCCTCATTCATCTTAATAAAGGTGAGGTAATCTAGACTTTTTTGACCTAGGCGACTTCTCTTCTCAGTGACAATACCTCCTGCTGCACTGAAGGTCCTTTCTGACACTTGAAGCGGGGCAGGCCAGAAGTTCTATCACAAATTGGGATAGCTCAGGCCACAGGTCAAGCCTGCACACCCAGTAGTCAAGGGATTCATCGCTCCTCAGAGTGTCGATATCTGCAGTTAAGGCGAGGTAGTCTTCTACCTGTCGGTCGAGTCATTCTCTGAGGGTGGACCCCGAAGGGCTGTGGCGATGCGTAGGACTTAAAAAGCTCCGCATGTCCTTCATCAACAACGTTAGATTCCCGTTGTGCTGTGACATCACCCTTATACGCTGTGTAAAGCATACTTTTTAATTTATTTTTGAACTGCTGCATCCTTTCCGACTTGCGGGAATTCTGTAACATTTCAGACACTTTATGCTTATACCGGGAGTCTAGTAGCGTGGACACCCAGTACAGATTGTTCTCCTTCAGCCTTTTTATACGAGGGTCCCTCAACAGGCATGACAGCATGAAAGACCCCATTTGCACAAGGTCAGATGCCGAGCTACTCATGTCCCGTTCCTCATTCTCAGTGATCTCACTGAAGGTATGTTCTTCCCCCCAGCCACGTACAACACCACGGGTACAAGATAGGTGACAACGAGCACCCTGGGATGCATGTTGTGGTTGGTCTTCCTCCTCCTCCTCCTCAAAGCCACATTCCTCCTCTGACTCCTCTTCCTCACAATCTTCTTCCAGCGTTGCCGCAGGTCCAGAAAGCGATGCTGATAAGGCTGTTTCTGGTGGTGATGGTGACCACAACTCTTCCTCTTCACGCTCATCTACGGCCTGATCCAGCAATCTTTGCAGGCATGCTCCAGGAAGAAAACAAATGGTTTGCTGTTGCTGATGGTGCCTTCGGTGCGACTGACTAGGTTTGTCACCTCCTCAAAAGGAAGCATGAGCCTACAGGCATTGCGCATGAGCATCCAGTAACGTGGCAAAAAAATTCCCATCTCTGCAGAGGCTGTCCTAGCACCCCGGTCATACAAATAGTCGTTAACGGCTTTTTCTTATTGTATCAGGCGGTCGAACATAAAGAGTGTTGAATTCCAATGTGTCGGGCTGTCGCAAATCAAGCACCTCACTGGCAGGTTGTTTCGCCGCTGGATATCGGACAAGTGCGCCATGGCCGTGTAGGAACACCTGAAATGGCCACACACCTTCCTGGCCTCCTTCAGGACGTCCTGTAAGCCTGGGTAATTATGCACAAAACGTTGTACGATCAGATTACACACATGTGCCATGCATGGCACATGTGTCAACTTGCCCAAATTCAATGCCGCCAACAAATTTCTTCCATTGTCACAAACCACTTTGACAATCTCCAGTTGGTGCGGAGTCAGCCACTGATCCACCTGTGCGTTCAGGGCGGACAGGAGTGCTGGTCCGGTGTGACTCTCTGCTTTCAGGCAAGTCAACCCCAAGATGGCGTGACACTGACGTATCCGGGATGTGGAATAGTACCTGGGGAGCTGGGGGGGGTGCCGTTGATGTGGAGCAAGAAGCAGCAGGAGAGGAGGACTCAGCTGAGGAGGTTATGGAAGAGGATGGAGTAGGAGGAGTAGAGGAGGTGGCAGCAGGCCTGCCTGCAAGTCGTGGAGGTGTCACCAACTCCTCTTCAGAGCCACGCATTCCATGCTTGGCAGCCATCAGCAGGTTTACCCAATGCGCAGTGTAGGTGATATACCTGCCCTGACCATGCTTTGCAGACCAGGTATCAGTGGTCAGATGGACCCTTGCCCCAACACTGTGTGCCAGACATGCCATTACTTCCTTTTGCACAATCGAGTACAGGTTGGGGATTGCCTTTTGTGCAAAGAAATTTCAACCGGGTACCTTCCACTGAGGTGTCCCAATAGCTACAAATTTTTGGAACGCCTCAGACTCCACCAGCTTGTATGGTTAAAGCTGGCGGGCTAAGAGTTCAGACAAGACAGCTGTCAGATGCCGGGCAAGGAGGTGACTTTGTGACATTGACTTCTTACGCTCAAACATGTCCTTGACAGACACCTGACTGTGGGCAGATGAGCAGGAACTGCTCAAGGCGAGAGACTGAGTGGCGGATGGTTGAGAGGGAGCAAGGAGGACAGCAGTGGTTGACGTGGCTGAAGATAATGGAACAGGAGGAGGATGGCGGCTTTGAGTTTGTGTGCTGCTTATACTCATGTGTTGATCCCATAGGCGTTTGTGATGTGCGATCATGTGCCTTCGCAAAGCAGTTGTACCTAGGTGGGTGTTGGACTTCCCATGACTCAGTTTCTTTTGGCACAGGTTGCAAATGGCATCGCTGTTGTCAGAGGCAGACACACACAAAAAATGCCACACTGCTGAGCTCTGCAATGACGGCATTCTGGTGATGGCAACAGGATGCGTTGATTGGCATGCTGTCTGGCTGACCCCGGGTGCCGATGAATGCTGTCTGACTGTGCCACTAGCTCCTTGCGATGACCTCCCCCTGCTTCCAACTCGTCTCCTCCTCCTCTCTGTCTCCCCATCTGAACTTTCCCCCTTTTCTTCTTCTCTTCTAGTGGGCACCCACGTGACATCCACGGATGCATCGTCATCATCAACCGCTTCACTTGTATCTGACAACTCAGCAAAGGAAGCAGCAGCGGGTACCGATGCATGCTGTCTGACTCTGCCACGAGCTCCTTGCGACGACCTCCCCCTGCTTCCAACTCGTCTCCTCCTCCTCTCTGTCTCCCCATCTGAACTTTCCCCCTGTTCTTCTTCTCTTCTAGCGGGCACCCACGTTACATCCACGGATGCATCGTCATCATCAACTGCTTCACTTGTATCTGACAACTCAGCAAAGGAAGCAGCAGCGGGTACAACATCATCATCATCACACGTACATCCATGTGTGTAATGCTGCCTGACTGAGACATATCCCTGTTATCTACATCCTCTGGCATTAATGGTTGCGCAATACTCATTTCTTCCAACTGATGTGTAAATAACTCCTCTGACAGATCAAGTGAAGCAGCTGTGGTGCTAGTGTTGGCGGCAAGCGGGCGAGTGGTAACTTGAGAGGTGCCCGAAGCTAAGCTGGAGGAGGATGGTGCGTCAAGGTTCCGAGCGGAAGCTGTAGAAGATTGGGTGTCCTGTGTTAGCCAGTCAACTATGTCCTCAGAACTGTTTGAGTTCAGGGTACGTGGCCTCTGAGTACTGGGCATTATTATAAGGCCAAAGGAAATCACAGCACCACGACGGCCCCTGCGGGTTGGCCTGCCTCTGCCTGTCATTTTTTTTTTCGATCAGTGGTACTATACGTTCAAGCTACTGTGACAGATATGAGTGGCACTGTGCACTGGCAGAAGTTGGCAGAGTAGACGCTGTAAGCCTGACACACACGCCTGCAGACAACTAACTGCTATTCAATCTAATACAGTCAAAATTGTATATTATTTTTAAATGTACACTACTGTTACACCAGATATTAGTTGCACTGGTGTGACGTTGTGCCCTGGCAGGCCCTGAAACGCACACGCATGAAGGAAACTGACTGCTATTATTTCACAGTCAAAAAAGTGTTGTTTTTTTTAAATGTACACTACTGTTACATCAGATATGAGTTGCACTGGGGTGACACTGTGCCCTGGCAGGCCCTGAAACGCACACATGTGAAGGAAACTGACTGCTATTATTTCACAGTCAAAAAAGTGTTGTTTTTTTTAAATGTACACTACTGTTACACCAGATATGAGTTGCACTGGGGTGACACTGTGCCCTGGCAGGCAGGCACTGAAACGCACACGTGTGAAGGAAATAATTGTATATTATTTTTAAATGTACACTACTGTTACACCAGATATTAGTTGCACTGGTGTGACGTTGTGCCCTGGCAGGCCCTGAAACGCACACGCATGAAGGAAACTGACTGCTATTATTTCACAGTCAAAAAAGTGTTGTTTTTTTTAAATGTACACTACTGTTACATCAGATATGAGTTGCACTGGGGTGACACTGTGCCCTGGCAGGCCCTGAAACGCACACATGTGAAGGAAACTGACTGCTATTATTTCACAGTCAAAAAAGTGTTGTTTTTTTTAAATGTACACTACTGTTATACTAGATATGAGTTGCACTGGGGTGACACTGTGCCCTGGCAGGCACGGAAACGCACACGTGTGAAGGAAACTGACTGCTATTATTTCACAGTCAAAAAATTGTTTTTTTTTTTAAATGTACACTACTGTTACACCAGATATGAGTTGCACTGGGGTGACACTGTGCCCTGGCAGGCACTGAAACACACACGTGTGAAGGAAACTGACTGCTATTATTTCACAGTCAAAAAAGTGTTGTTTTTTTTAAATGTACACTACTGTTACACCAGATATGAGTTGCACTGGGGTGACACTGTGCCCTGGCAGGACCTGAAACGCACACATGTGAAGGAAACTGACTGCTATTATTTCACAGTCAAAAAAGTGTTGTTTTTTTTTAAATGTACACTACTGTTAAACCAGATATGAGTTGCACTGGGGTGACACTGTGCCCTGGCAGGCCCTGAAAAGCACACACGTGAAGGAAACTGACTGCTATTATTTCAGTCAAAAAAGTGTTGTTTTTTTTTTTAATGTACACTACTATTACACCAGATATGAATTGCACTGGGGTGACACTGTACCCTGGCAGGCACTGAAACGCACACGTGTGAAAGAAACTGACTGCTATTATTTCACAGTCAAAAAAGTGTTTTTTTTTTTTAATGTACACTACTGTTACATCAGATATGACTTGCACTGGGGTGACACTGTGCCCTGGCAGGCCCTGAAACGCACACGCGTGAAGGAAACTGACTGCTATTTTTTTCACAGTCAAAAAAGTGTTTTTTTTAAATGTGCACTACTGTTACTCCAGATATGAGTTGCACTGGGGTGACACTGTGCCCTGGCAGGCCCTGAAACGCACACACGTGAAGGAAACTGACTGCAATTATTTCACAGTCAAAAAAGTGTTTTGTTTTTTTTAAATGTACACTACTGTTACACCAGATATGAGTTGCACTGGGGTGACACTGTGCCCTGGCAAGCACTGAAACGCACACGTGTGAAGGAAACTAACTGCTATTATTTCACAGTCAAAAAAGTGTTTTTTTTTTTTTTAAATGTACACTACTGTTAAACCAGATATGAGTTGCACTGGGGTGACACTGTGCCCTGGCAGGCACTGAAACGCACACGCGTGAAGGAAACTGACTGCTATTATTTCACAGTCAAAAAAGTGTTGTTTTTTTTAAATGTACACTACTGTTACACCAGATATGAGTTGCACTGGGGTGACACTGTGCCCTAGCAGGCCCTGAAACGCACACGCGTGAAGGAAACTGACTGCTATTATTTCACAGTCAAAAAAGTGTTTTTTTTTTTAAATGTACACTACTGTTACACCAGATATGAGTTGCACTGGGGTGACACTGTGCCCTGGCAGGCACTGAAACACACACGTGTGAAGGAAACTGACTGCTATTATTTCACAGTCAAAAAAGTGTTGTTTTTTTTAAATGTACACTACTGTTACACCAGATATGAGTTGCACTGGGGTGACACTGTGCCCTGGCAGGACCTGAAACGCACACATGTGAAGGAAACTGACTGCTATTATTTCACAGTCAAAAAAGTGTTGTTTTTTTTTAAATGTACACTACTGTTAAACCAGATATGAGTTGCACTGGGGTGACACTGTGCCCTGGCAGGCCCTGAAAAGCACACACGTGAAGGAAACTGACTGCTATTATTTCAGTCAAAAAAGTGTTGTTTTTTTTTTTAATGTACACTACTATTACACCAGATATGAATTGCACTGGGGTGACACTGTACCCTGGCAGGCACTGAAACGCACACGTGTGAAAGAAACTGACTGCTATTATTTCACAGTCAAAAAAGTGTTTTTTTTTTTTTAATGTACACTACTGTTACATCAGATATGACTTGCACTGGGGTGACACTGTGCCCTGGCAGGCCCTGAAACGCACACGCGTGAAGGAAACTGACTGCTATTTTTTTCACAGTCAAAAAAGTGTTTTTTTTAAATGTGCACTACTGTTACTCCAGATATGAGTTGCACTGGGGTGACACTGTGCCCTGGCAGGCCCTGAAACGCACACACGTGAAGGAAACTGACTGCAATTATTTCACAGTCAAAAAAGTGTTTTGTTTTTTTTAAATGTACACTACTGTTACACCAGATATGAGTTGCACTGGGGTGACACTGTGCCCTGGCAAGCACTGAAACGCACACGTGTGAAGGAAACTAACTGCTATTATTTCACAGTCAAAAAAGTGTTTTTTTTTTTTTTAAATGTACACTACTGTTAAACCAGATATGAGTTGCACTGGGGTGACACTGTGCCCTGGCAGGCACTGAAACGCACACGCGTGAAGGAAACTGACTGCTATTATTTCACAGTCAAAAAAGTGTTGTTTTTTTTAAATGTACACTACTGTTACACCAGATATGAGTTGCACTGGGGTGACACTGTGCCCTAGCAGGCCCTGAAACGCACACGCGTGAAGGAAACTGACTGCTATTATTTCACAGTCAAAAAAGTGTTTTTTTTTTTTTAAAATGTACACTACTATTATACCAGATATGAATTGCACTGGGGTGACACTGTACCCTGGCAGGCACTGAAACGCACACGTGTGAAAGAAACTGACTGCTATTATTTCACAGTCAAAAAAGTGTTGTTTTTTTTTAAATGTACACTACTGTTACACCAGATATGAGTTGCACTGGGGTGACACTGTGCCCTGGCTGGCCCTGAAACGCACACGCGTGAAAGAAACTGACTGCTATTATTTCACAGTCAAAAAAGTGTTGTTTTTTTTAAATGTACACTACTGTTACACCAGATATGAGTTGCACTGGGGTGACACTGTGCCCTGGCAGGCCCTGAAACGCACACGCGTGAAGGAAACTGACTGCTATTATTTCACAGTCAAAAAAGTGTTGTTGTTTTTTAAATGTACACTACTGTTACACCAGATATGAGTTGAACTGGGGTGACACTGTGCCCTGGCAGGCCCTGAAACGCACACGCGTGAAGGAAACTGACTGCAATTATTTCACAGTCAAAAAAATGTTTTGTTTTTTTAAATGTACACTACTGTTACACCAGATATGAGTTGCACTGGGGTGACACTGTGCCCTGGCAAGCACTGAAACGCACATGTGTGAAGGAAACTAACTGCTATTATTTCACAGTCAAAAAAGTGTTGTTTTTTTTAAATGTACACTACTGTTAAACCAGATATGAGTTGCACTGGGGTGACACTGTGCCCTGGCAGGCACTGAAATGCACACGTGTGAAGGAAACTGACTGCTATTATTTCACAGTCAAAAAAGTGTTGTTTTTTTTAAATGTACACTACTGTTACACCAGATATGAGTTGCACTGGGGTGACACTGTGCCCTGGCAGGCACTGAAACACACACGTGTGAAGGAAACTGACTGCTATTATTTCACAGTCAAAAAAGTGCTGTTATTTTTTTAAATGTACACTAATGTTACACCAGATATGAGTTGCACTGGGGTGACACTGTGCCCTTTCAGGCACTGAAACGCACACGGGCGCGATCCGATATAGATCGCAGTTTGCGGCGCAAGTGAGGGAACCGGCGTCGCCCGCAGTTTCAGCTCGCAACTCGAGCTATCCCATATATGGCGCCGTCAGATGCTAACGTGCCGTAAGTCTGACAAACCAGCGATTTCCAGAAATCTGCGCAAGTACAAATTTCTGGCGTCGCCAGTGACTTACGGCACATTAGAAACTGCCGGCGCCTATAAAACCTGACTAAAGTCTAAAACACCCGCACTGTCTAACACGCCTCCCTAACATAGCCCGCACTGTCTAACACGCCTCCCTAACATAGCCCGACACGTCTAACCCTCTATCCGCTATCCCCCCTCACTAGCCTAACAATAAAAAAGCTATTAACCCCTAAACCGCCGCTCCCGTACCCCGCCGCCAGCTATATTATATCTATAACCCCCTAAAGTGAGCCCCTAACACCGCCACCATCTATATTAAAATTATTAACCCCTAATGTAAGCCCCTTACACCGCCGCCATCTCTATTAAAATGATTAAGCCCTAATTTAATCTACCTACCCCGCCGCCAGCTATATTATCTATATTAACCCTAAGTATATTATAGTTAATATAGGTATTACATTATATATATTAACTATATTAACCCTAATTATATTAGGGTTAATATAGTTAATATAGTTACTATAGTATTTATATTAACTATATTAACTCTATCTAACCCTAACACCCCTAACTAAATTTATATAAAATTAATCTAATTCATTTATAAACTAAAATAATTCCTATTTAAATCTAAATACTTACCTATAAAATAAACCCTAAGATAGCTACAATATAATTAATAATTACATTGTAGCTATGTTAGGGTTAATATTTATTTTACAGGTAAATTGTTAATTATTTTAACTAGGTATAATAGATATTAAATAGTTATTAACTATTTAATATCTACCTAGTTAAAATAATTACCCAATTACCTGTAAAATAAATCCTAACCTAAGTTACAAATACACCTACACTATCAATAAATTTAATAAACTACAAACATCTATCTAAAAATACAATTAAATTAACTAAACTAAATTACAAAAAAAACAAAACACTAAATTACAAAAAATAAAAAAAGATTACAAGATTTTTAAGCTAATTACACCTATTCTAAGCCCCCTAATAAAATAATAAAGCCCCCCAAAATAAAAATAATTCCCTGCCCTATTCTAAATTATACAAATTTCAAAGCTCTTTACCTTACCAGCCCTTAAAAGGGCCTTTTGTGGGGCATGCCCCAAAGAATTCAGCTCTTTTGCATACAACAAATACAATCCCCCCCCCATTACAACCCACCACCCACATACCCCTATTCTAAAACCACCTAAACCCCCCTTAAAAAAGCCTAACACTACCCCCCTGAAGATCTCCCTACCTTGTCTTCACCACACCGGGCCGAACTCCTGATCCGATCCGGGCGATGTCTTCCTCCAAGCGGCAAAGAAGAATTCTTCCTCCGGCGATGTCTTCCTCCAAGCGGCAAAGAAGAATTCTTCCTCCGGCGACGTCTTCCTCCAAGCGGCAGCAAAGTCTTCATTCTTCCGGCGGCATCTTCAATCTTCTTTCTTCGCTCCGCCGCCGCGGAGCATCCATCCAGGCCAACGACTGAACGACGAATGAGGTACCTTTAAATGACGTCATCCAAGATGGCGTCCGCCGAATTCCGATTGGCTGATAGGATTCTATCAGCCAATCGGAATTAAGTTAAAAAAATCTGATTGGCTGATTGAATCAGCCAATCAGATTTAAGTTCAATCCGATTGGCTGATCCAATCAGCCAATCAGATTGAGCTCGCATTCTATTGGCTGTTCCGATCAGCCAATAGAATGCGAGCTCAATCTGATTGGCTGATTGGATCAGCCAATCGGATTGAACTTGAATCTGATTGGCTGATTCAATCAGCCAATCAGATTTTTTTAACTTAATTCCGATTGGCTGATAGAATCCTATCAGCCAATCGGAATTCGGCGGACGCCATCTTGGATGACGTCATTTAAAGGTACCTCATTCGTCGTTCAGTCGTCGGCCTGGATGGATGCTCCGCTGCGGCGGAGCGAAGAAAGAAGATTGAAGATGCCGCCGGAAGAATGAAGACTTTGCTGCCGCTCGGAGAAAGACATCGCCGGAGGAAGAATTCTTCTTTGCCGCTTGGAGGAAGACATCGCCGGAGGAAGAATTCTTCTTTGCCGCTTGGAGGAAGACATCGCCTGGATCGGATCAGGAGTTCGGCCCGGTGTGGTGAAGACAAGGTAGGGAGATCTTCAGGGGGGTAGTGTTAGGCTTTTTTAAGGGGGTTTGGGTGGTTTTAGAATAGGGGTATGTGGGTGGTGGGTTGTAATGGGGGGGGGGATTGTATTTGTTGTATGCAAAAGAGCTGAATTCTTTGGGGCATGCCCCACAAAAGGCCCTTTTAAGGGCTGGTAAGGTAAAGAGCTTTGAAATTTGTATAATTTAGAATAGGTCAGGGAATTTTTTTTATTTTGGGGGTTTATTATTTTATTAGGGGGCTTAGAATAGGTGTAATTAGCTTAAAAATCTTGTAATCTTTTTTTTTTTTTTTGTAATTTAGTGTTTGTTTTTTTTTGTAATTTAGTTTAGTTAATTTAATTGTATTTTTAGATAGATGTTTGTAGTTTATTAAATTTATTGATAGTGTAGGTGTATTTGTAACTTAGGTTAGGATTATTTTACAGGTAATTGGGTAATTATTTTAACTAGGTAGATATTAAATAGTTAATAACTATTTAATATCTATTATACCTAGTTAAAATAATTAACAATTTACCTGTAAAATAAATATTAACCCTAACATAGCTACAATATAATTATTAATTATATTGTAGCTATCTTAGGGTTTATTTTATAGGTAAGTATTTAGATTTAAATAGGAATATTTTAGTTTATAAATGAATTAGATTAATTTAATATAAATTTAGTTAGGGGTGTTAGGGTTAGATAGAGTTAATATAGTTAATATAAATACTATAGTAACTATATTAACCCTAATATAATTAGGGTTAATATAGTTAATATATATAATGTAATAACTATATTAACTATAATATACTTAGGGTTAATATAGATAACATAGCTGGCGGCGGGGTAGGTAGATTAAATTAGGGGTTAATAATTTTTATATAGGTGGCGGCGGTGTAAGGGGTCAGATTACGGGATAGATAAGGTAGATGACAGCGGTGTAAGGGGTTCTAATTAGGGGATAGATAAGGTAGATGGCGGCAGTATTTGGGGCTCACAGTAGGGGGTTAGTTTATGTAGATGGCGGCGGGGTCCAGGAGCGGCGGTTTAGGGGTTAATAACTTTATTAGGGATTTCGGGGGGGGGATCGCGGTTGACAGGTAGATAGACATTGCGCATGCGTTAGGTGTTTGGTTTATTTTAGAAGATCGCGGTTGACAGGGAGATAGACATTGCGCATGCGTTAGGTGTTAGGTTTATTTTAGCAGCCAGTTTAGGGAGTTACGGGTCTCCAATAGTCAGCGTAAGGCTTCTTACGGCTGCTTTTTGTGGCGAGGTGAAAATGGAGTAAGTTTTCTCCATTTTCGCCACGTAAGTCCTTACGCTGCAAATTGGATACCAAACTGCGCTGGTTTGGTATACCTGCCTATGGCCCAAAAAACTACGGGCGACGGCAGAAATATACGCGCGTAACTTCTAGGTTACGCCGTATATGTGATACCAAATCAGCGTAAATATTGGCGTCGCCGGCTTTTGCGGGCGACGCTTTATATCGGATCGACCCCCACGTGTGAAGGAAACTGACTGCTATTATTTCACAGTCAAAAAAGTGTTGTTTTTTTTAAATGTACACTACTGTTACACCAGATATGAGTTGCACTGGGGTGACACTGTGCCCTGGCAGGCCCTGAAACGCACACGCGTGAAGGAAACTGACTGCTAGTATTTCACAGTCAAAAAGTATCGTTTTTTTTAAATGTACACTACTGTTATACTAGATATGAGTTGCACTGGGGTGACACTGTGCCCTGGCAGGCACGGAAACGCACACATGTGAAGGAAACTGACTGCTATTATTTCACAGTCAAAAAAGTGTTGTTTTTTTTAAATGTACACTACTGTTACACCAGATATGAGTTGCACTGGGGTGACACTGTGCCCTGGCAGGCACTGAAACACACACGTGTGAAGGAAACTGACTGCTATTATTTCACAGTCAAAAAAGTGTCGTTTTTTTTTAAATGTACACTACTGTTACACCAGATATGAGTTGCACTGGGATGACACTGTGCCCTGGCAGGCCTTGAAATGCACACGCGTGAAGGAAACTGACTGCAATTATTTCACAGTCAAAAAAGTGTTGTTTTTTTTAAATGTACACTACTGTTACATCAGATATGAGTTGCACTGGGGTGACACTGTGCCCTGGCAGGCCCTGAAACGCACACGCGTGAAGGAAACTGACTGCTATTATTTCACAGTCAAAAAAATGTTGTTTTTTTTTTTTTAAATGTACACTACTGTTACACCAGATATGAGTTGCACTGGGGTGACACTGTGCCCTGGCAGGCACTGAAATGCACACGCGTGAAGGAAACTGACTGCTATTATTTCACAGTCAAAAAAGTGTTGTTTTTTTTAAATGTACACTACTGTTACACCAGATATGAGTTGCACTGGGGTGACACTGTGCCCTGGCAGGCACGGAAACGCACACGTGTGAAGGAAACTGACTGCTATTATTTCACAGTCAAAAAAGTGTTGTTTTTTTTTAAATGTACACACCTGTTACACCAGATATGAGTTGCACTGTGGTGACACTGTGCCCTGGCAGGCCCTGAAACACACACGCATGAAGGAAACTGACTGCTATTATTCCCCAGTCAAAAAAGTGTTTTTTGTTTTTTAAATGTACACTACTGTTACACCAGATATGAGTTGCACTGGGGTGACACTGTGCCCTGGCAGGCACGAAAACGCACACGTGTGAAGGAAACTGACTGCTATTATTTCACAGTCAAAAAAATGTTTTTGTTTTTTTTAAATGTAAACTACTGTTACACCAGATATGAGTGGTGGCACTGGGCAAGTGGGCACAGTATACGCTGTGAGCCTGACACACACGCTGGCAGGCAGGCAACTGCAATTAGATTACACAGGGGAAGAAAAAAAAAAAGCAGACTGATGTTCTAGCCCTAAAAAGGGTTTTTTGTTGTGCTGTCCTTACAGCAGAGATCAGATGAGTCCTTCAGGACTGTAGTGGACACTGAATACACTAGCCTAGCTATCGATTTCCCTATTAAATCAGCAGCAGCTACACTGTCCCTCTTCTCACTAAGAATGCAGCTTCCAAATGAATCTAAAATGGATGCTGTCCAGGAGGTGGGAGGGTCTGGGAGGGAGGGTCTGCTGCTGATTGGCTGGAATGTGTCTGCTGACTGTGAGATACAGGGTCAAAATTTACTCAATGATGACCGTCCGCGGCGAACGCGAACATGCTATGTTCGCCGGGAAGTATTCGCCGGCGAACTATTCGCGACATCACTAGTAAAGAATAATGAAATTCTTAATATGTATAAATCAGGGGCACTGCCTGGAAATGAGGATAGAAATGTTAATATTTTATTATTTTTGATCACATAATACTTGCAAGTTTACAAAGTGCCATCCTTTCGTTTTAACGTGTTTTTCATAAAGTGTTTGCAGTCACTTACAACTGGTATTCAAAAATTTGTAAAGAAATATATTTTGTTGTAAACATTTTGAAAAAGCACATTGAGAAACACTGCCAAGAATACTAGAAGTGTTCTGAAAGGATCCTGTTGCAAATAGCCCAGGAACAGCATTGCTACTTTTATCAATATCATATGTCAAAATCATTATCTTCCCTGATGATTTCTGATATATACAGTATATATATTCGGGGCATTCACCCCTTCCTCAGACAACCCAAAATGTGATTCAAACAGTGTTAAATACCCAACAAGCCCCTCCCCCATCTCAGTTCAACCAATCAAATAAATCAAATAAATAGGAGATGATATTACATCATATGTACACACTTATATCATCAAAACAAATACACATCCATGTTTCAACATAAGCAATATTATATATGTGCAGGGTCTAGTGAGACCTAAATATATAAAAAATGTGACATAATGAATAAGTGGCTTATAAAAAGTGGACATGGAACTGTACCCTAAGTATATATTACTGCTTATACAGCATCACATATCATCAGCCAAGGATTAACACATATGTGGCAATATATAACTCATAAAGCAAAAGGAAGGAAAACACATTACCAAGGAAAAAATTCTTAGAAACAGAAGCAAATGAATCCGCCATTACTCACCACGCTATGTTCAGCGTGTTCGGTGGTGGGCATGGTCACCATCGGTAATCAAACAGAGCCTTGCTCATGTGACCAAAGTCTGGTAAATCACAGAGCGGTGTTGGGCGTTGCTGTGGTAACCAGTGCTGTAAACAAGCCAGCCCAAACAGGAGCGGCGCAAAACAGCATGCACTTACTAGCTACGAGTTGTCACGGCAACATCTGACTCCACAGTCGCACACATCCAACCTGACTGTTAAGGGGATAAGAGGGCAGTGGACGCAATGTAATACAAGCACCTCAGTCAAAGCAGGCATACCACCTAAAGTATCATGAACTAAGTATGCGTAATGTGCACTAAGTATGTGTAATGAATACTTGCAAGACCACACCTCCATATTAAATAGAAAACATCTAGGCTCCAATATTTACATGTGAACCACCACTTTTCATTCTGTTACAAGACAAAATGAGTTTGGTCATCTTTATGTATGTGACAGAATATTAAGTGGCACACATCATGAACCAAAATAAATTATCTACATTGGTACTACCAAGTCTGTCATGGTCAGACAGAGAATAGACAATTATAGCCATAGTAGTGTATAATACAATGAATGGGAATAGATGTGCCAACATAAGCCACTAATATATATAAGAAGCCATACCAAAATGTGGGAAGGTCTCTTGTCTTAGGCTCACTGACCACTCTCAACCTGCTAAAAGACTTATCATTCACAAATCATAGGCTACATGGGGATATGTTTAACTAATGTAATGTCAAACCAAGCTGATTATAACAATCAATCACAAGGCCAATAGAGATGAATGTATGTATTAAATGATCAGAGACCACTATTAAAAAGCAGGAACAATATCTATAGCTGGGAAAGATTTCTTGTCATAGGCTAAATGACCACAAATAGAGGGCTTTTCACTCATGTGAATCAAATATCAAAGCCACCCACTAATACCAGTCAAGGTATAAAAGAAGGTTTCTTGTCATATGCTCAAAAGGCTATTTACTTGTGTGATAAAGATATCAACTTCATATCTCCAAGAGTATGGTATTATAGGATGGATTCTGCGTAGACTCTCAATATACCAGATATAATATGGGACAGATGGGATATGACACTCGTAGCCAGTCATACGTCTCCTTGTTGATCCAGCCCTCCATGGACTTAATATAGATCCTCTCGCAGACACAATCGGGCATCCAGGGGGTTTCTCCAAACCCTTGTGCACTTTAGGAAGGGTGTATAATATGGGACAGATGGGATATGACACTCGTAGCCAGTCATACGTCTCCTTGTTGATCCAGCCCTCCGCGACGCCTTCCAGCAAGATTGTCTCAATCATGTCTTGAAATTGGTTAGTTGGATCCCTTGGTAGTGGTAGATATACCAGGTCATCATTCAACTGTGAGAGAATTTCTTCTCTATAATCCTTGTAATTCAGGACTACGATGGCCCCACCTTTATCCGCTTTACGGATCACTATATTGGGATCTTGTGACAAACTTTCGATCGCCATTCGTTCCTCTTTAGAGATGTTCTGTCTGAATTTTTCATCCAGCATTGTTTATTTAAGCAGTGACGTTTCGGGGCATTCACCCCTTCCTCAGACAACCCAAAATGTGATACAAACAGTGTTAAATACCCAATCACTATCCTCCGCTGTACCTCTCTTAACTCAGCTACTTTGTTACCTCTAACTGATGATGGTACCCCACACCATGACTGTTTATCTGTGTCTCTCTTTTCCTCCAAACCAAAGAATGACCTCTCTGATGTACCTCTACCTAGCCCAGATTGGACAATGTTTTGTGATGGAAGTTTGAGGATGGTGAATGGTTCTCATCTGTCAGGCTATGCGGTAGTCATGGTGTACTCTATTGTAGAGAACAAGCCCCTCCCATCTCACTACAGTGCCCAATCGGCTGAACTCCATGCACTCACACACACTTGTCAACTCTCAAAGGAGAGGTCAGTAAATTTTTACACTGATAGTAAATATGCCTTTGGGGTTGTGCATGCCACTGGTCAACTATGGAAATTAAGGGGTTTTCTAAATTCTTCTGGTACCCAAATTGCCAATGCACCACAAGTATCTGTACTCCTTGACTCTATAATCTACCTACTTACATCTCTGTCATGCATTGCAAGGCTTACACCCACTCACAAGACCTAATTTAATTTGGGAACAGCTATGCGGATCGAGTTGCTCAGCATGCAGCCTTCCTGCCACTTATCCTCCTCTCAGTCACCCTCACTCCCAACACTGACCCTCTTGACACTACATTATCTTCTCTCTTTTTTTTTTTTTTATTATTCTTTTTCATGCCAGTCGGTAGCGAGACATCATCAAATAGTATACATATGTGTCACGCAGGACACTAACATAATACATCTTTATAAAAAAAATTATAAACAGCGGTGTCCTGACCCAATCATATCTAGGATAGAACCCTTTGGCTTTACATAGAAGTAAATCAATAGCTATCTTTTTCAAGTGGTAAAATAAACGAAATAAAATAAAAACAAAACAAAACAAAAAAAAATTGACCACCCCATTCCCCCATCGGGGACGCATCCTGCTAGGGCATAGATAATGCTATTCTATCTCTTAAGTACTAACTATTAATTGATTTCTCTACTATTTGTAATCCATGTCCCAGGGAACACATTCGCTAAGACTAGTTTGGCAAGACTTATGGATGACACAAAGGGTGACAATAATTGCTTTTATAGCGGGGTTGGGAAAGATTTAATAGTCAAAGCCCATTTCTCCAGAAACCACCCTATTCTTTCCTCTGTTGCTAAAGACAGATGAAAAGCTTCATAAATAATTTGAGCTTGAATCCCCTTCATGATTTGGGAAAAGCTTGGAATGGTCTTAGCTTTCCAATTTTTTAAAATAAAATATCTAACTGTCATTATAACGGTATTTAAAGTTATTATCCATGGATTAACACTAGATCTAATAAACAGAAAAAATATCTCTTCTAAGGATAACTTACACGACGTAGAATGCAATGTATTGAACCAATATAAAACTTTTTGCCAGAGTTGTTTAATTTTAGGGCACTGCCAGAACAAATGCGCCAAATCAGCATCCTTGTACAAACAACGAGGACAAACAGAAGAGTATGAGGTATAGAATTTAGCAACTTTAAGCGGAGATAGATAAAAATCATTAATTATCTTAATTTGAGACTCCTTCCAACTTACAGCAATCTGACATTGGGCTAAGCTTTTGAAGCTTTCAAGGATTCTCTGACTATCTATCGTGGGTATAATTAATGAAATTGAGGCTTTGCCCATATTATATTTATATATGCACTTCTTAACATCGGACCACGCAACATCCATAGAAGTAGGCCAATTCTGGGATTGGATGAAATGCCTCAGTTGAAAATAGGCAAAAAAGATTATTATGAGGAAGGTCATAACATTGAAAAATCTCACCGGCGGTTAAGATTTTATTATTTTCATCTAACCCCTGTTGAATATTACAGAATCCTTTGCGTGACCGTGTTTTGAAAACCTTGTGGTATATTGCTGGCGTAAATTGAGGATTCCCTATTATAGGTAAATATTCTGAATATGTAAAGTCAATCTGCAATATGGAGCAACACTTTTGCCACACCTGAATAATATTTTTAAAGGAAGAGAGCATTTTAATATTTGCCAGTAAGCTCTGAAAAGGGCAATGCAAAATGGCTTTCAAGGACCATGGAGCAATCATGTGCATCTTTAGTTCACTAGTGGAAACTATATTTGTCTCTGCCAACCAATCAATAGCAATTTTAAACATTGTAGCCAATCTGTTGCGGAATCTGTTGGCGCTCTACAAATACCTGTTAATAATAATAATAATAATAAAATTATATAACCGCACATTGGAAGAGCTAAACCAGCAAATGTATGATTTTGCGTGAGTCTATCCAATGAGAGGCGAGCCTTTTTACTGCTCCATATAAATTGAGAGAACCAAGAAGAGAGCTTGCTTAGGTCTTTATTCAGAATAAAAAGAGGTACATTTTGGAGGGGATACAGAATATGAGGAAAAATGATAGTTTTGATCAAATTAACCTTAGCTGTAATTGAGAGTGGAAAAGAAGCCCATAATTTTAAATCCTCTTGAATTTTAGAGAATAATGTTGTAAAACTGGTTTTATACCAATTTTTAGGATTTCTATGTATTTCAATACCTAAGTATTTAATAGTTTCCACTTCTCTGAACGGGGAGTCTACATGTTTCTTATATTGGTTCCCGATCCTCATCAGTTCACTTTTTTCCAAACTGACTTTGTAACCAGAGAAAGAACTAAACTCCTCCAAACATTGCATTACTATTGGTATTGATTGACCAATATCTTCTAAAAGTATCAATAAGTCATCAGCGTAAAGCAGCGTCTTCAAAGTAAAAGAGCCTATTCTAATCCCTGCTAACCTAGCTCTTAATCGTATTGCTAACGGTTCAAGAGCTAAATTGAAAAGAAGCGGAGACAGGGGACACCCTTGTCGCGTACCTCTTTGCAAAGTAATTGCTGAGGAAACAGAGCCATTGATCAGCAAAAAAGAAATTGGGTTAAGATATAATTTACCCAGAAACCTAACCAAATTGTTCTTAATATCAAAATTGGCTAATGTAGTAAACAAATGATCCCAGGAGATACAATCAAAGGCTTTAACTGCGTTTAGGGTTAAAATTGCCGGATCTTTATTAGAAGGTTTTTGTTTAAATTGATCAATATTCCATACATAGTCAACTAGTGTTACCACTTTACAAAAGTTTTTAGCAGGGTTTCGAGAGGACATAAAACCTGACTGATCCGGGTGGATTAATTTATCTAATACAGAGGAAAGTTTAGAAGCAATAATAGCCATAAGAATTTTGTAGTCAGCATTTAGTACTGAAATAGGTCTGTATGAAGCGGGATCTTCTAAGTCTTTACCTTTTTTTGGAATCAAAGAGATATTAGCTGCAGAGAACAATGCAGAAATCGGCACATCTGATGTAAAATAACTATTATAAAGACTCTCTAAAATAGGGACAAGTTCTTCTGATAAACTTCTATAATATTCAGCAGGAAGACTGTCTGGACCGGCTGCTTTGTTAAATTTCATGTGCTCTATAGCTTTGCTAATCTCCTCTTTAGTAATTGGTGCATTAAGACCCTCTAGACTGTCCTGTGAAATCTTTGGTAAAATAGTCTGTGACCAAAACTCATCCTGTTTCTGAATATTTATATTAATCTTAAAATATAATGTTTGGTAGTAATTGAAAAAGACCTTATTAAATTTGTCTGGATCAGTAAATCTTTTTCCCCTCTTTTCTAATAGCCATTATATGATTCTTCTTTTTCCTATTCTTAATGAGTCTGGCTAAATTCTTAGAAGGAACATCCATGAAAATGCCGAAAATGAAGATTCAGTTTAGTTTCCTCTTCATGCGCTTTCTGAGCCAAAAATAAATCCCTTTCTTTTTTCAACTGGATATATTTATACCAATGAGTCTCCGAATGGTCTAAAATAAATTTTTTATATGCATTCCTGACTTGATTGGAAAGTTGTGATTCATGGGCTCTCTTTTTTTATGCCAGATATTCAAATATGCTTTAACTTTTCCCCTAACTACTGCCTTAGATGCCTCCCAAAATATTTCTATTTTATTAAGATATGAAATATTATCCAACAAATAATCTTGCCATTTTTGTTTTAACCATATAACATATTTGGGGTTATTAAATAGATGCCGCGGACATACTAATATGGAGGGTTTCACAGTAGTTCCACTCGAAAATAGAAAAGTCAATGAAATAATAGCGTGGTCCGATATCAAGATTTTGCCTATATCCGCTTAAATTTTATATGAAGAAAGTGTATCTGTGATTAAGAAGAAATCAATTCGCAAGAAGGTTTTATGTGCTCGTGATTCACAAGAAAACCGCTGAATATCAGGATTATACATTTGCCAAATATCTACTAAGTTAAGTTTATGACAAAACCTTTTAAGATATTTTGCTCCCTTTTTATGTTCTGCCAAATTTTTCTTTGATAATCTATCTAATGCTGGAGAGATTGTTGAGTTAAAATCCCCTCCAACAATCAGATTTTCTTTAAGAAATGGGAAGATTTTACTTTTAATCTCATCCCAAAATTGCACAGAAAATTTGTTTGGTGCATATATATTACAGACAGTCATTTTAATATTATTTACCCAGAACTGAGCTATTATATATCTGTTTTCTGAATCCAAATCTACACATTATCTTCTCTCTACACTTCTCTTCCTGAACAGACCATTTGCCTCTGGACAACTCTTGTTCTTACCTGAGAATTCTTTGGCATCTGGTCCACTCCTAATAGACGTCCTGCTCTGCCTCAACCACACTTTTCTCTTATGCTCTCCTTCCTACATAACAAAACACACTGGGGTACCACACGGCTTGCTGAAACCCTTAACAGACACTGGTTTGCCCCTGGTATCCATCAACCTGCAAAACTAGTTGTATTGACTTGTGTGACTTGCGCTCAATTCAATCCAAGGGGAGAACCTAAAGGCCCACCTGATGGATGCCCATGGGCTTTTCAACCTATTGAATGTTTACAAATTTACATTTCTAACATGCCTCCTTGTAGAGGTTTCAAACATTAGCTTGTGATAGTTGAACAACTCACTGGATGGGTAGAGGTCTTCCCTACTAAAACTGTTAAAGTTGAAGAGTTTGCAAAGTGAATGCTGAAAGAACTCATACCGAGGTTTGGTCTCACAAGAGTAATTGAATCTGACAGAGGAACACAGTTCACAAGTAATATTATTCAGCAACTGACTTTAGCCCTAGGATGTACTTGGCATCTCTACACACCTTGTCATCCAGAAAGCTCAAGTGTAAAGAAGGAACTAAACCCTAAAACAGATTTTTGCTAAAATATGTTCCCCAAAAAAGCCTTAAAATGGGTAGTCCTCATGCCATTAGCACTGTTTGGGACTCACAAAAATCATAGGTGGACCATCAAGGTCTCACCATATTAACTTGCTTGTAAAGGGAGCTGTTTAACTACTTGGCTATCTTTTGCAACTGCAAAAGGAACTATGTTCTTTCCACAGGCACGCCTCGCTTTTTCAGCCTCTGCTATTGGACGTGACTGCACATCCCTTCCAGTCAGGTGACTGCACCCTGGTCAAGACCTAGGGTGCCATGTACTAAGAGGCGGGCGGACAGCTTCTTAACTCGCTAAGCTGTCCGCCCGCCTCTGCTACAAACGGGCAGCGGATCTATTGATCCGCTTGCCCGTATGTACCATTACACACTCATCGGAGTGTGTAATGCCCGCCCCTTCAATCACGCGACCAATCATGCCACTGAAGGGGCTGTCAATCACCGAGAGCAAGCGTGCTCTCTGTGATTTTGCTTCGCCACTTAAGAGGTGGCGTAGGGTGTAGGAAGCAGCGGTCTAATGACCGCTGCTTCTTACATTGCGGGAAGCAGGCTCGCATATGCGAACCTGCCCCGCAAAGGCTCCAGAGCAGCTTTCGCTGCTTCGTACATGGAGCCCCTAAAGTCAAGACCAAAAGTAACCTCTCTGGAAAAGAACCCTACCTGGTTTTGCTGACTACTCCAACAGCCATCAAAGTAGCAGAGGTCGACGGTTGGAGTCACTACTCCAGGTGCAAAAGATACAGACCAGAGAAGGAAGCATCCTGCAACGGACCAGAACAAGAATTAGCTGAGGCAAACAAGTCCTCTGAAGAAGGGGTAACCAAGACCCCTGACAACAAATGGTTAATTCAGACCTTCCCTGGTTTTAAACTCAAACTAACCAGAAATAACAAAATCCGAATGACTGAAACTGAAAGACTGGTGGAGGATATGATTTAATTTATCCTCCTTACCCTTATTATCATTGTCTCTTTTCTCTGTTAGTATCTTGAGTAACATCCTTCAATATGTCTCCTTTGTTTTGTGTTACACCTTTACACTTTTCATGCTCTCTTTCTCTATCTCCCATTATGTGTTTAGTGCAACTGCTTGGTGTGTTTGTCCTAATTCTCTTCTCAAGTACTCTTGTTCTAGTAACCTTGCATTTGTGTAAGTTCTCCTGCCCACTACTAACTGCCCCAGAGAAGAGATTTTACTTAAAGTTTGCAATAAAGGTCCCAAGGGAATGGTAAATCAGTCTATTTGCATAGCCCCCTCTACTGTACGTGGTGTGAAAATTTTGAAGTGGATAGCTGAGAAGTGAAAATCATCACCTCTTCTTATTTGGCATCCAGGACCTTCCCCTGTAGCACCCTCTGCCACAGCCCCTACTGACCCCCATGGCTCTTTTCCCCTTAATGATGATTCAAAATTAAGAAGCCTCCAGTTGTCATCAGAGGACTGCCCTTTGGGTGAGTGGGGACTTAACTCACATGTTGCCCTACTCCAAACCATAGCCAATCCTACAGGGGTCAATTGCTATATCTGTGCTCACATCCCCACTCATCATAAGGGGAGTGTTCCTCTTATGGGCATTACGGGCTGTGCGCCCGGCTATTGGTGTCTACCTAAATCACCAGGACATTATCATGTTATCTGTACTCTTACAGACTTTTATTAATGAGTGTGCATGGGTTGTCCAGAGCATGGCCCAATAATTGGCCATGGAGGTATTTTTAACCCCTTAACGACCGAGGACGTGCAGGGTACGTCCTCAGAAAAAAGGCAGTTAATGCCTGAGAACGTACCCTGCACGTCCTCGGTTTGGAAAGCAGCTGGAAGCGATCCTGATCACTTCCAGCTGCTTTCCGGTTATTGCAGGATGCCTCGATATCGAGGCATCCTGCAATAACAATTGTTGCCCCTCCGGTGCAGAGAGAGCCACTCTGTGGCCCTCTCTGCACCGGACATCGATGGCCGCATTCGTTGGTGGGTGGGAGCGTAAATGGGAGGTGGGTGGGCGGCCATCGATGGCTTCTTAGTCAGAGAGGGGGGCGGGATCGGGGGCGGGATCGCCGGGGGCGCGCACAGGCGCGCGCGCGTGCACAGGGGGCGGCGGGAGGGCGCGTGCACGGGGAGGGAGCGGGTGGGAACCGCTTACACTACAGAAACTTGTACATATTTTTGTACAAAATAATAAAAATAAAACGTAATGGAAGGGATCTGGGAGGGGGTGGGGGATTGATCTGGGGGGGGGGGAGCTACACTACACTACAGAAAAAACTGAAATAAATGAAAAAAAACCACTTTTATATGCAAACTGGGTACTGGCAGACAGCTGCCAGTACCCAAGATGGCCCCCAATAAGGCAGTGGGGGGGGGGGGGTAGAGAGCTGTTTTGGGGGGGATCAGAGAGGTTGGGGGCTAAGGGGGGATCCTACATAGCAGCATATGTAAATATGCTTAAAAAAAAAAAGTAAAAAAAAAAAACCTTTTATTTTAGTACTGGCAGACTTTCTGCCAGTACTTAAGATGGCGGGGACAATTGTGGGGTGGGGGAGGGAAGAGAGCTCTATGGGAGGGATCAGGGGGTCTGATGTGTCAGGTGGGAAGCTGATCTCTACACTAAAGCTAAAATTAACCCTGCAAGCTCCCTACAAGCTACCTAATTAACCCCTTCACTGCTGGGCATAATTCACGTTTTGTGCGCAGTGGCATTTAGCGGCCTTTTAATTACCAAAAAGCAACACCAAAGCCATATATGTCTGCTATTTCTGAACAAAGGGGATCCCAGAGAATCATTTACAACCATTTGTACCATAATTGCACAAGTTGTTTCTAAATAATTTCAGTGAGAAACCTAAAGTTTGTGAAAAAGTTGACTATTTTTTTTAATTTAATCGTATTTGGCGGTGAAATGGTGGCCTGAAATATACCAAAATGGGCCTAGATCAATACTTGGGGTTGTCTACTACACTACACTAAAGCTAAAATTAACCCTACAAGCTCCCTACAAGTTCCCTAATTAACCCCTGCACTGCTGAGCATAATACACTTGTGGTGTGCAGCAGCATTTAGCGGACTTCTAATTACTTAAAAACAACGCCAAAGCGATATATGTCTGCTATTTCTGAACAAAGGGGATCCCAGAGAAGCATTTACAACCATTTGTGCCATAATTGCACAAAATTTTTGTTAATGATTTCAGTGAGAAACCTAAAATTTGGAAAAATTTTACTTTTTTTTTTTATTTGATCGCATTTGGCGGTGAAATGGTGGCATGAAATATACCAAAATGGGCCTAGATCAATACTTTGGGATGTCTTCTAAAAAAATATATATACATGTCAAGGGATATTCAGGGATTCCTGAAAGATATCAGTGTTCCAATGTAACTAGCGCTAATTTTGAAAAAAAGTGGTTTGGAAATAGCAAAGTGCTACTTATATTTATGGCCCTATAACTTGCAAAAAAAGCAAAGAACATGTAAACATTGGGTATTTATAAACTCTGGACAAAATTTAGAAACTATTTAGCATGGGTGTTTTTTGGTGGTTGTAGATGTGTAACAGATTTTGGGGGTCAAAGTTAGAAAAAGTGTGTTTTTTTCCATTTTTTCCTCATATTTTATAATTTTTTTTATAGTAAATTATAAGATATGATGAAAATAATGGTATCTTTAGAAAGTCCATTTAATGGCGAGAAAAACGGTATATAATATGTGTGGGTACAGTAAATGAGTAAGAGGGAAATTACAGCTAAACACAAAGACCGCAAAAATGTAAAAATAGCCTTGGTCCCAAACGGACAGAAAATGGAAAAGTGCTGTGGTCATTAAGGGGTTAACCATCTCTTTGATTGGCTACATAGTTTGGGATGGTTACATTCCCTTTTTATGTATGTCATTGTTATTATTTTATGGTTTATCCTGGTGTGCTGTTGTATACAATGTGCACCTGGTTTAAGTGTCACATGCAAAAATATTTTCTCCTAAAACTTTGTACCCCTCTTTCCTTCTTGAATCCCCTCATCATATTGAGACTTCTCTAGACCCCCATATTCTTTGAACAGGCGAACCTGCCTATTCCCTCTTCTTCCCCTCTCAATGTTGTCTCTGACCTCTTGTCCCTGTTACTGTCGAACCACCAGCTATGCCCTAAATTTCCCTGTCTTATCCTTATACAGACTGCACTACGTATCAGAGATTGTCTTGAACTTTCCTTAAGACATCTCAGAGAATGTCTTGAACTTTCCTCTATGTGTCTGGAAACATGAATTATAAGGTTCTATATTATCTTTTCCAAATTATTCTGCTTTCCAATATAATTCTGAGCCTATACTTCTGAGAACTACTACTACTCTCCTCTATTATAGTTGTAAAAGCTGAGGTTTATAATATTGAGATATGTTAGTTGAAGTGTCAATTATTTACAATAATCTTTATGTTCTACTTAATATATATAAATACAAGGCAGCTCATATGTGTTCCACACAGATGGGTTTTGTTTCGTTTTTTTTTTAAATGCAACTTGAGTGTAAGATCATCATATTGTTCAGAGCACGTGTTATCTATTTGAGATACTATGTTAATATCAGAGATACAGTTTTTGGTTATTTACCCTAGATTGCCTAAATGCAGCTGTCTTCATTTGTCCTTGTATCCTCCAGTTGCAGAGATTTATATCCTGCTCTCCTGAACCATATTTTACTGCAAAAATATTTGTGTCCAATTGATATTTTAGGGTGGTACTAACTTTCTTTGAATATTACAAAGGGACAATTCATTCAGAAAACACAAATAGTTATACTTGGATAAAAAAAAAAAGAACTACATTTTATAGATATATGCCTTTTTTTTCATTTCGCTCTTTAAATTGAATCATTAAATCCAAAAGTGGTGTTTAAAGGAATCTATACAACTGAAAAAAATAGTTTTTTTCTGATCCTTATTAATAAGCTTCTTGCAGACAAGGCTTTATCAATGTGCGGGCGGACATGATACGCTGCCGGCATTTATCATGCTTGTGCAATGCTGTCCCCTGCACATTTGTGGCCAATCGTCCGCTAGCAGGGGGTGTCAATCAACCCGATCATATACAATCAGGCTGATTGCTGTCCACCGCCTTAGAGGTGTGGACGTGTTAAGGAGCATCAGTCAATTGATTGCTTTTGCTTCTGGTGAGCCTGAAGGCTCGCGCCAAAACAGATGCATATGGGCATGGGTGAGTAAAAAATGATTATCAGTTTAACATTTAAAAATTATTTAAGAAAGTTTCAAATAATATAGAGGACCAAACACACTGTCTACTCATAAAGAATAGAAAGTATATAGCACATTTTTGAGATTCTTTTTATATAGGATCTTCAAGATATAAAGCTTCTCCACCCCTGTTATCATCAGCCTTCATTTGATACATTACAGTATAACGCTCATCTTTGAATTTTCGTTGTGAGATAATTTAAATTTAATTTAATTTACATGTTCAATAAGATTATTGTGTTCAGTTTTTATTTACTGTTTTCCACATAATTCTAAAACATATATTACAAAATGTATTAATAAATCTTATTCTTGTCACCTGTAAAATTAGATGAGAACTCATCACAAATCTACAGACTTTACACCCTTTGCACAAAAATAAACTTTTAGTTCCTTTTCCTTCAACATTATTACTTTAACTTTTATAGATTCAGTTACAAGTTGCTCAGATTGAGATTACAAAATTCTGCATCACAAACTAGGGGATTGCATTTTCCCCTCTTATCATCATAGATAAAAAGAGTTCTGCTATATTCCACATAAAGCATTCAAAAGCTATGCTTCTACATATGTCTTTGTGTGCTTGATATAAATTATTATAAATCACTTTATCTATATTCAACAAACTAAACTATATCACACATCCTTAAATATGGCATAGTAATCTTTAACTATGATAAGTGATGAATTAATATGACAGCCATATAGGGTAATATGAAAATCTTTAATTATGATATGTAATCAAATCAGCGAATATGATAAAAGTGTATTGCAACTTGTATGGTGAAAATTTGATATTGGATTATAATTTAAATTACATTTCTAAGAATAAATTGCTTTCATATGTCATCTTTTGAACTATTTTTAAAACGTTTTTATATATTATCTCTCATGTGTATTACCTGGCATTATCAAATAAGAAAATATTCATCTAATTTTAAATAATTTTCTAACACATTATGAGTCAATAGTGTAATGAGATATACATAGGGGCCGATTTATTAATGTGCGAGTGGACATGATACGATGTAGCATATCATGTCCGCCGCACATCGATAAATGTTGACAGCATATGCTGTCATTATTTATCATTGCACAAGCAGTTCTGGTGAACTGCTTGTGCAATGCCGCCCCCTGCAGATTCGCGGACAATCGGCCACTAGCAGGGTGTGCCAATCAGCCCGATCGTATAGGATCAGGCGGATTGATGTCTGCGGACTCAGAGCAGGCAGACAAGTTATAGAGCAGTGGTCTTTAGGGGCATCAAGCTCCATTGGGAGTTTGATCATTCGACTCCAAAGTATAATTTTTAAATTTTAAATAACAGACATGACACTCAGCCATTAAGGGTTATACACAGTACATGCTCGTTTGATAAAGTCAAATGAATCTGGGAATGCATTAGGAGACACTCCTTGGCACTCGGAGGAATCCTTGGAACATCTACTTATGACATTTCCAGTCTTTAACACAAAATCACTGTTTGATGTAGCAGTGGTAAAGACACCATGATAGTGATATAAGGTAACCACACATTGTTATACAGTGTGTTCAAACTGCAATTGAAGCTTTGGTTCAAGAAAGAGCATGCAGAACTTGTTAAGGGTCTGCCTTAAGAGTGACAGAGTTAAATCATCCTGGTCAGGTCTCATCAGGATGATTGACAAGCCCTGCTGTCTTGCAATTGGTTGAGTGAAAGCAGTTGTCGTGGCTGCACAAGCACGTGCTTACCGCAATGCCAGGTGGACTGTTTCCTGGCAGATAAACTTGTCTGCCCAGCATTTGATAAATGGAGATTAGTATCTGGATTCCACTATAAAGAAAGATACTACTTTGCTTGACTCACATACACAAATGGCTTCTGTGTAGAATCCATGAATTCACACTAGTTCGTGTTGGTATTCTTTTATGTGAAACATGGAACTTATGACTGAATTTTAGGATACACTTCTGAACAGACTTTTTATTTGGGTTGATCTATGATAGTTTTGTTTATTTTTGTACAGGCCTTTGTACTAATAAACTTGTTTTGGTTAAGTGTGAGATAAAACAATTAGGCTTCTGTTAGACACCTATCACAGTAAATGGACTGAAACCTGCATTTCTCTCATAATTTTGAGAATTCTATAGTGGGTTTTTTCCCACTGTTTTTTTTATATATTTCTTAAGATATTGCATGAAAAATTGTTATTGTATTAACTTTACACTTTTTAGAATTTTTTCTCTTTTTTGTGTTATTTATAATTCTACGGTAGTGTTAGATACATTTCAAACTGCATTGCTAAGATGGGGTGTTGTTATATATTCACCCATGTGGGCATATATAATCAATATATTAAAACATTTGTAACATCAGTAAAGTTAGCACTCTTGCAAGTGCCATTTTACTGATGGCATGAGAACGAGGCTCCCATTGGAGCCTATAGAAGCGCGCTCTCATGAGCGCAATGCCTCAGTGCAATGTGAACACGAGGCTGCGTTCTCATTGCACCTCACTTGTAATGCCGGCATACATTTGTATGTGCTGGTATTACTAAATTGAGTGCAAATATTACTTTCGTAGAAGCAATATTTTTCACTCAACTTGTAATCTAGCCCTTAGATGGGTTAGCAGTGGTGCAGATGGGAATTTATTAGAATAGTTAACTCTATAAGTCACAATTATGCATTATCTCCAGATTCATAAAAGAGCACAATTTTAACATTAGCCTTAATTGTGGTTAACAATTATTTTGAATACATTTATAAAGTATATTTATTAAATCAGATGAGATCAGAATACATATTTTAAACTTGTACGTAAAACTATACTGGTCGATTGCATTTAATACAATTTAAATTCTGAAAATCTAATTTCTGCAGATTAACAATCTAAGAGTAATAATATGAATGAAATGAAAAAACAATGAAATTTTTTTTCTTCTTTGTAACTTGGCTGACTTTACCATCTTGGATTATGGATCATTGACTATGTTACTTATATTCAGAACCATAAAAATCCTTCAAGATTTTTTTTCATATACTTTTTAATGCATTGCTCAGCACTTATACTTTATTGTACATATAATGTATTACCATTATATGGGTATTCAGCAAATTCAAGTTAGCCTACAAATTAATTGGTTGAGTAAAGAAGTAAAATAATTAGTTCAAAATAGACTTTTTGTCCTTTGAAAAGTACAGATAGATACAGACATCTATAGATGAGTTAAAGAACTACTGTAAAATATACTGTCTTCTTCTGCTCTAAATAAACATTTGATTAAGAAAGAATGTATTTTAAAAGTTACTCTGCATATTTTCATTTGAACTGATGGTGTGTTTATTTTGCTTCACATATCATATCCAATCATTTTTTAATATACACTCTCTTTTAAATCTCACACATTAAAAAACCAAATCTAATAATTTTATTGGAAGCCTTCAATTAATTATTTTTATTCTCAGTGTGATAATAATCAAAAGATTATGCAAGACTTATAAGATGTCCTTGGTAAGAAAATGATACCGTATTTCTATAGTATTTTCAGGTACAGATTCACTATATCAATAGTTAGCTATCTGAAATTTCAAATATCAAATGAAAAATGATAGCATAATAATCAAGGTGATTATTTTCACTGGATAGTTCCCTGCATAACAAAATCTCTTACTTACCAAAATTCACTAAGAATACATAAAAGTACAAAGCAGATTAAAAGATATAAAAAAGCAAATGTTATATGCTATTTTTGGATGCCTTTCTAACAATGATAAATAATAATTTATTGATATAGAATTGAAAAGATAGTTCCACTTTTAGCAGCCTTTAAAAAATAAATTCCACTGATTAGTAAAGTATACTTTTATCATGAACTAATAAAATAATGAAAGTGAGTACGCCCAAGGCTAAAGATACTTAAAGCAATATCAGAAATTTCAGTTATGTATATATCTCTTAATACAATAAAATATCACAGTGGAACAAATAGCTGATAATAAATGGGACGTCTCCCAATATACAAAACAATGGGATATATAAAATATTTAAATATTCTTAAATGTCCTAACTTATCCTAGACATACAAATGTATCCTAGACATTATTGATGTGTTATCCAGAACAAAGTAATAGTAGCCAAAAGGTTTACGTATATTCAAATGGCCAAGATAAAATGTATCAAGTTAAACAACAGCGGCTAAAATTGCAGAGTGGTCTGTACAGAATATAAACCACTGCCTTTATGTGCAACAGTCAAAGTACGAAACACAAGTCTGTATTGAATGATAATAGTGCGGTATTGAATCTTTTGTGGACAAATAGTCTATTGACAAATCCAAGGTATGTTAACAGAACAAAACAAATGCAAGCAGTTATACTGGACTTACAGTTTTTCACCGATTACCTTCATGTAGGTTATTTTCTTGGTGGGCAGGGTGAATATTCACCACAGCGTTTATCTGATCTGTATCTGCCATTCCTCAAACCTACCATGTGTCTGTGTTCAAACGCTCAGTCACGTTTTCCAGTGAGGATGCGTGCGTGATGTGGTAGAATGCTGACTTTTGCTAAGAGTGGTTGGAGGTGACCCCTTGTGATAATTGGGTTAGTGTGCCCAGCCTCCTTCCTCTGTTTTTAGATGATGCTTTTATGCTTTAATGGATGTATTAGAAATGTCCTTGTTGCCGTAAGGTCCTCACATGGATCAATTTTTGAAGAGAAACTCCTGCTCTTAGTGCATGAGTGCACACAGGGATAAAAGTTAATTACAAGGTTCCAAAAAGTTCCAAACTGATATATAGCCGGGTAAAAGTGGTTAGGTTGAAGAAAAGTTATGTGTCACACAATGCTATTCTCTCTTATCATTGACGAGTTTCACCCTCTTACAGGGCTTTATCAAGATGAGTGATAGCAGTTAGAAGTCCTTTATTTAAGGGTTGTGGAATTATTATTATTTTCAAATAAGAATTGTTAACTGAAAGATAAGGTTTTTCAGTAATACCACCTTTACAAGAATCCTGACAAATATATTAATAGCTATTTTCCATCATATGATTGGCAGAGATTCCTCTGACCAATGAGAAAATTCCACAACCTTTAAATAAAGGACTGCTAAACTTACATAAACTTAAACACTAACCATATAACTAGGATGGTATCTTTTCTTTTTCAAATCTATCAGTTTATTACTGATTATTGAAAACATTTTTGCAATTTTTTTCACTTTTTTCTGTCTTTCACTAGTTGAAGAATTTTATCCCCAGTTGTCCCTACACTCCATCCTATGCATGGCCCCAATTCTGAAAAAGAAAAAGGAAGTGATTTTACAGTGGTATTCTGGAGATGCAACAGATAGTCTATACAGTAGTACAGTACTCTCAAAATATGATAAGGTAGACATTAGTGTCATCAGCATAATCATTTGTGCTAAATACACATCATTGTGCACTTAAGAAGACTATCCCTGGGGATGAAAAATGAATTTATAAAATGAGGCTGAATCACAGAAGGTACATTATTCTGGATATATTAACATATATAGCATGAGTCTGCTAAAAAAGACAGAATGTGCATGAGCTTTTGGAGTCGTTTCATTATCTTTTTATTTGAGGCAATTATGAGTATAGTAAGACTGTATAAATGTCATACTCTTTTTTTTTTTTTTTTGTACATCGTTTTAACATTTACATAGTAATTTCTACAATTTATATTGTTCTCACTTGAAATATTTGGTACGTGCAATTTAGATATAATTTCGAGTGCCTGTGGAATGTTTAATAGGAGATTTATTTTATGTTAACTGCATCAAGTTCTATGCACTTTAGACTGTATTAAGATGCCTTTTGGTAACAAGAGGTTTTATTTCTGCTCTTGATTATATTTCAAGACGCATAGGGTCCTGGTATGTCTATTATATTTGTAGATGCTGAAAAGATAAAGTAGCCCTCTGCTAGTATGAGATAATGAGCTTTGGACAAGCAGTTTTTTTTAGCAAAAACAAGGTATATATATCAGAAGCACCTTTGTTTATTGATGTAATCTCTCAATATTACTAAAGGGACATGAACCCAAAGTTTTTCTATCATGATTCTGATAGAATATACATATTTAGACAACTTTCCATTTTACTTATTTTATGTAATTCCTTTTGCTGAATGGGCAGCAATGCACTACTGAAAGCTAGCTTAACACATCAGGTGAGCCAATGAAAAGAGGCATACAGGTATATGTGCAACCACTAATCAGCTAGCTCCCAGTAGAACAGCTCCTATCTAGGTATGTTTTCAACAAAGGATACCAATGGAACAAAGCAAATTAGATTCTAAAGTGGCATACAGTTTACTATAAAAGTGTTAGTCTTGGCATTTGATTAAAATACAAATCATGTATGAGCAAGCATTAGAGACACTTGTTATTCTATATACTACAATATATCTGATCCTTTATAAATTGTAAATACATCATGTATGTACTGAGTGAACAATCTTTTTTTCTTCTGTGGAATAGTTTAAAAATATAAATCTTCTAAATGATAATGACAAAAACAATGGGGCTCTACTATATCTAAGTAGTGTGTCCAGAAATAAGGTGCGCCTAATTTATGCTATTTCAAAAAAGTGATAATATGGATAGATCCTAAGTTTTATATCTTACAAAAAATAAACAATATGAACTGTATAATTATAAATACAAATACATAACAATAGTCACCACAGTCATATGGTTAGGAAATATACATCCATAGATGCAAGTGAAAGTCCCAATATAGAGTGATGTCCAATCTGGAAATGATGTCCCAAACGATAGCTGCTCTCTCCAAAGATGTTGAAAAAGAGATGACTGCGTTCTGTATAGAAACAAAAAAAGAAGAGGCGCTCTGGTGCAGATGATCCTTGGCTACAAATGATTCTAAACTAACAGTTCAGAGTAATACTCACAAAGATGTTTGCACATGCAGTGCAATAACAGGTGAGCCGAAGCTTCAGAGCCGCTCGGCTGACTCGCTAGAGGGTGAAATCAGCTGTTCACTGGGTAATCACTTCACCAACGATGTGGGGAAAAAAGATACCTATGACATAAAATATAGATACCGCCCTTGGTGCAGATTATCCCAGGCACAGAATACACATACAACAGATGTCGAGAAGTTATACTCACAAACGGAGTTGCACAAGCAGTGCAATATCAGGCGTGCCGAATCTTAAAGAGCCGTTCGGCTGACTCCCTGAGGCCTGTACAGCTGCTCCTGGATCGTTGGAGGAGTGGTGGAAAATAAAGGTGGATATGCCGATAGAGGTTAATCCAAGCAAGGGATCAATAAGGCAAATAGAACAATTCACCAGCAAGGTAGACAAAATAAAAGTATTTATTAAAAATATAAAAATTACTTAGCAACGCGTTTCTCGGCTAACATGCCGTTTCATCAGGCTACATAATTCTAAGAGCTACCTTGCTGACTTAAAAGGACTGACAGGACCAATCAAAACCCTGAAAATTCACACACCTCCCTTGCTCAGGTGTACTATCTGATTACAGGGTGTCGCCCTGAGATACATAGCACTTTTGTTAAAAATGAATACAATTTATACAAACTTCAAAAAAATCTTTCTATATATACAAGGGCAATTTAACATGAATCGATAGCAAGTTTTAATCTCAATAATTGTAACAATAATATTTAGATATTTCAGTCTTACAAACAATATAACAATATAAAAGAAATACGATATAATAATCAGATATTTATAAATATAATAGATGAATTCTCAGTAATAAATTTATAATAAACATATAAATCATATAATAACAAATTATATATAAATACAAGAATAAATACTAAAAAAATATATAATTACTAAAAATATATATAAAGCCATATAATCAATCATATTACTACATCTAATGGTCGGATTAGAACTCACGACCTAGTGGCTGGGAAACCATCAACCCAGCCACTAGGCTATAAGCGGCCTTCTGATGCAAGTGTTCATAGTGTACTGAATGTATCTTGACAATGCTGTGACTGGTGCAAGTGGTGCATTATACAAAATAAACGTGTGTGTGAAAAAAGGTGTATAAATGTGATGTACTTGTGCCTAACAGATAGTGGTATTTACCTTTATAGTGATGTACATATAAGGAAAGCAATGATGTACCATTATGTGATGGATTGCTATGTGTGGCCATAGCAGATATGTGTGACATGTTGGTTAACATACTAGTGTGATGGCTAAAAATAAAATAAGAATTGACTAAAAGCCAATATTGGAAGGGGATACTAGTAATTATTATAGTGCTAATATGTTAATAATTTGCTAAAAAGATATTATGAATGATTATTAAGAATACTTGATGTATTCATATGACATATTTACTATGTTAATGTATTCTTAATGTGACAGTATTAAGCCACTATATATAATGTGATATATATTAGTATTAAACATTGACTAGATTGGATCTCCCGACCTCATAGTATAAATATCTAACAAGCTAACCGCTAGGCCATGACTGCCTGTGTGCAAAGAGTGGTCAAATAGTTAAAATACTAATGTGGTGCCTAAATATAAATATTGACTGATAGCCAATATCATAAATAATATTGATTATTAAAGTGCTAATGTATTAAAAGATTTTTAACTAAAAAGATATTGTGGGTGAATATTAAGAATGCTCCGTTTACTCGTGTGACATGTTTGATATGCTAAATATATTCCTGATATAGCAAAATTGTGCATCTATATTGTTAATTTAAAAGATAAAAAATTAAAAAAATATAAATAAAATTTAGTATAAATTAATACTAATAAACAATAATGGCCAGATTTGAACTCCTGACCTAATAATATAAAGACTATCAACCTAACCACTAGGCCACAACTGCATGTGTACCAAGATTGGTCGAATTTTCTTATAATCAGCTGTATATGGTCTATTAAGATTATTCATATGCTAATTCAATACTATACTATTACATAAGATAGGGGTAATTTTGATAGGCAGAGAGAGATTATATAACAGCTTTATACTTTTAGTTAATAAATATAATCTAGAGGGCTGCCAAATCTACATTAATCTAAAAGGCTGCCAGATCTACATTAAGGTTAAGTCCTAATGGGTGTAAAGTTTTTAGTTTATGAATCCAAAAAGTCTCTCTCTGCCTAAGCCTCAAAAATCTATTATATGTATGGGATGGTATAATTTCTTCTATGGGTATTATAGTGTAACAATTGGGGTCCCCTTTGTGATTTTTATGGCAGTGTTTAATAACACTGTGTGATTTCTTGTTTTTTAAAACACTACAATAATGCTACAATAATGCTACAATGCTAGGATTCAATATATCGGCCGAACTATTAGACGATTGAGCCATAGGTGGTCAGAGCATTATTGTAGTGTTTTAAAAAACAAGAAATCACACAGTGTTATTAAACACTGCCATAAAAATCACAAAGGGGACCCCAATTGTTACACTATAATACCCATAGAAGAAATTATACCATCCCATACATATAATAGATTTTTGAGGCTTAGGCAGAGAGAGACTTTTTGGATTCATAAACTAAAAACTTTACACCCATTAGGACTTAACCTTAATGTAGATCTGGCAGCCTTTTAGATTAATGTAGATTTGGCAGCCCTCTAGATTATATTTATTAACTAAAAGTATAAAGCTGTTATATAATCTCTCTCTGCCTATCAAAATTACCCCTATCTTATGTAATAGTATAGTATTGAATTAGCATATGAATAATCTTAATAGACCATATACAGCTGATTATAAGAAAATTCGACCAATCTTGGTACACATGCAGTTGTGGCCTAGTGGTTAGGTTGATAGTCTTTATATTATTAGGTCAGGAGTTCAAATCTGGCCATTATTGTTTATTAGTATTAATTTATACTAAATTTTATTTATATTTTTTTAATTTTTTATCTTTTAAATTAACAATATAGATGCACAATTTTGCTATATCAGGAATATATTTAGCATATCAAACATGTCACACGAGTAAACGGAGCATTCTTAATATTCACCCACAATATCTTTTTAGTTAAAAATCTTTTAATACATTAGCACTTTAATAATCAATATTATTTATGATATTGGCTATCAGTCAATATTTATATTTAGGCACCACATTAGTATTTTAACTATTTGACCACTCTTTGCACACAGGCAGTCATGGCCTAGCGGTTAGCTTGTTAGATATTTATACTATGAGGTCGGGAGATCCAATCTAGTCAATGTTTAATACTAATATATATCACATTATATATAGTGGCTTAATACTGTCACATTAAGAATACATTAACATAGTAAATATGTCATATGAATACATCAAGTATTCTTAATAATCATTCATAATATCTTTTTAGCAAATTATTAACATATTAGCACTATAATAATTACTAGTATCCCCTTCCAATATTGGCTTTTAGTCAATTCTTATTTTATTTTTAGCCATCACACTAGTATGTTAACCAACATGTCACACATATCTGCTATGGCCACACATAGCAATCCATCACATAATGGTACATCATTGCTTTCCTTATATGTACATCACTATAAAGGTAAATACCACTATCTGTTAGGCACAAGTACATCACATTTATACACCTTTTTTCACACACACGTTTATTTTGTATAATGCACCACTTGCACCAGTCACAGCATTGTCAAGATACATTCAGTACACTATGAACACTTGCATCAGAAGCCCGCTTATAGCCTAGTGGCTGGGTTGATGGTTTCCCAGCCACTAGGTCTTGAGTTCTAATCCGACCATTAGATGTAGTAATATGATTGATTATATGGCTTTATATATATTTTTAGTAATTATATATTTTTTTAGTATTTATTCTTGTATTTATATATAATTTGTTATTATATGATTTATATGTTTATTATAAATTTATTACTGAGAATTCATCTATTATATTTATAAATATCTGATTATTATATCGTATTTCTTTTATATTGTTATATTGTTTGTAAGACTGAAATATCTAAATATTATTGTTACAATTATTGAGATTAAAACTTGCTATCGATTCATGTTAAATTGCCCTTGTATATATAGAAAGATTTTTTTGAAGTTTGTATAAATTGTATTCATTTTTAACAAAAGTGCTATGTATCTCAGGGCGACACCCTGTAATCAGATAGTACACCTGAGCAAGGGAGGTGTGTGAATTTTCAGGGTTTTGATTGGTCCTGTCAGTCCTTTTAAGTCAGCAAGGTAGCTCTTAGAATTATGTAGCCTGATGAAACGGCATGTTAGCCGAGAAACGCGTTGCTAAGTAATTTTTATATTTTTAATAAATACTTTTATTTTGTCTACCTTGCTGGTGAATTGTTCTATTTGCCTTATTGATCCCTTGCTTGGATTAACCTCTATCGGCATATCCACCTTTATTTTCCACCACTCCTCCAACGATCCAGGAGCAGCTGTACAGGCCTCAGGGAGTCAGCCGAACGGCTCTTTAAGATTCGGCACGCCTGATATTGCACTGCTTGTGCAACTCCGTTTGTGAGTATAACTTCTCGACATCTGTTGTATGTGTATTCTGTGCCTGGGATAATCTGCACCAAGGGCGGTATCTATATTTTATGTCATAGGTATCTTTTTTCCCCACATCGTTGGTGAAGTGATTACCCAGTGAACAGCTGATTTCACCCTCTAGCGAGTCAGCCGAGCGGCTCTGAAGCTTCGGCTCACCTGTTATTGCACTGCATGTGCAAACATCTTTGTGAGTATTACTCTGAACTGTTAGTTTAGAATCATTTGTAGCCAAGGATCATCTGCACCAGAGCGCCTCTTCTTTTTTTGTTTCTATACAGAACGCAGTCATCTCTAAATGATAATGACTTTAAATTTGAAATTGTATAACTTAGTTTTAGCTTTTATTTTTATTTTTTTTCTGATGACAAAAAGGAATCGCTTATGTGAAATGTGAATATTAAAAATGATTTTTAATTTATTATTTACCATTGTATTAAAAAAGCAATAATAAAAGGGAAAATAATACAAAATTAACAACTCAAACAAAAACATTTCACTCTCTTGCATATTCTTTTTTATTAGTATTATGAATTTCTGTTTAAAAATGACACAAAAGATAACCTGTTAGGATATTACAAATGCTTAATTTATTTAAACATGATACATTATATGCATAATTTATATAAGGCATTATACAATAAATTATAGCATTAGACATATATTAAAATCAGGTAGCACAAATAATAGTATTGATGTACAAATAAATTACATGTTAAAAAAGACATCTTTTTGATATAGCAAAGCTGAATTTCTTCCTAAAATAATGGCATTAATTACAGCTATCACTTATTAAGCGTAGCATTGATACAAAGTAGAGGTCAAACAACAAGCCCAAGGTCATACTCAGAGAACAGCAGATAATCAGCACTAATGAAACTAAGAATCATAGGCAACCTAAAAGGCTATGAGGGATATGTAGGCCAGATATAATTAGGCCAAGCTGGAAACTGTTTGGCCACATTCATGTGTTATTCTTGGTTCTGTTGCTCATTGTGGATTGAGAATAACAGAAATAAGAGCACAATGTGACAAATGAAAAATGGACATTGTTACTTTTAACTTCTGCTTGATTCAAGCAATGGTAGGGTTAAGATATTCTATGCTAGAGCTTTTGATAACTGCTGCAAGGTTCAAGGATACATGAATTTCTACAATAAAAGAATATGGTAAAGTATTTTATTCTATTCATTTTATAAAGTTTTTAATCAACCTCCAGAAAAACATGAGTTTTCAAAGAAACTACATGTAGAAGGCCCCAAAAATCCCTGAGAATAAGTGTCTCTAAAATTAATTTATATAAGAACTACAATTCTAATGTACCCATTAAAGGGACATAAAACCAGTTGGGATAGAGACAAAATGTAATAATATGTACTAATTACTTTTACCTGCAAATGTATACTGCAATGCCTTGCCATTAACTCTTTTTTAAGTTTTCGAATTGTACAGCTCTATCTCCCCCCACATAATTCCTTCTATGGCTGTATCTATATCCACCTTTGTTTGGTAGAATGCAAGACTTTAAGACTCATTCGGTTAGATTTAGAGTTTTGTCGGTAACGATCCGCGTAGCTAACGCATGCTTTTTTTTCCCCGCACCTTTTAAATACCGCTGGTATTTAGAGTTCACAGAATGGCTGCGTTTTCAGTGCGTTAGGCTCCAAAAAAGGAGCGTAGAGCATAATTTACCGCCACTGCAACTCTCGATACCAGCGGTGCTTACGGACGCGGCCAGCTTCAAAAACGTGCTCGTGCACGATTCCCCCATAGGAAACAATGGCGCAGTTTGAGCGGAAAAAAAACCTAACACCTGCAAAAAAGCAGCGTTCAGCTCTTAACGCAGCCCCATTGTTTCCTATGGGGAAACACTTCCTAAGTCTGCACCTTACACCCTAACATGAACCCAGAGTCTAAACACCCCTAACCTTACACTTATTAACAACCTCTAATCTGCTGCCCCCACTATCGCTGACCCCTGCATATTATTATTAACCCCTAATCTGCCGCTCCGTACACCGCCGCAACCTACATTATCCCTATGTACCCCTAATCTGCTGCCCCTAACACCGCCGACCCCTATATTATATTTATTAACCCCTAATATGCTGCCTCCAATGTCGCCGCCACCTACCTACAATTATTAACCCCTAATCTGCCGACCGGACCTCACCGCTACTATGATAAATGTATTAACCCCTAATCTGCCTCACTAACCCTATAATAAATAGTATTAACCCCTAATCTGCCCTCCCTGACATCGCCAACACCTAACTTCAAGTATTAACCCCTAATTGACCGACCGGACCTCACCGCTACTCTAATAAATGTATTAACCCCTAAAGCTAAGTCTAACCCTAACACTAACACCCCCCTAAGTTAAATATAATTTAAATCTAACAAAATACATTAACTCTTATTAAATAAATTATTCTTATTTAAAGCTAAATACTTACCTGTAAAATAAATCCTAATATAGCTACAATATAAATTACAATTAAACCTAACACTACACTATCAATAAATTAATTAAATACAATACCTACAAATAAATACAATGAAATAAACTAACTAAAGTACAAAAAATAAAAAAGAACTAAGTTACAAAAAATAAAAAAATATTTACAAAAAATAGAAAAATATTACAACAATTTTAAACTAATTACACCTACTCTAAGCCCACTAATAAAATAACAAAGATCCCCAAAATAAAAAAATGCCCTACCCTATTCTAAAATTAAAATAGAAAAGCTCTTTTACCTTACCAGCCCTGAAAAGGGCCCTTTGCGAGGCATGCCCCAAAGAATTCAGCTCTTTTGCCTGTAAAAAAAAACCATACAATACCCCCCACCAACATTACAACCCACCACCCACATACCCCTAATCTAACCCAAACCCCCCTTAAATAAACCAAACACTGAGCCCCTGAAGATCTCCCTACCTTGTCTTCACCACGCCGGGTTCACCAATCGATCCAGAAGAGCCTCCGATGTCTTGATCCAAGCCCAAGCGGGGGGCTGAAGATGTCCATGATCCGGCTGAAGTCTTCATCCAAGCGGGAGCTGAAGAGGTCCATGATCCGACTGAAGTCTTCTATCAAGCGGCATCTTCAATCTTCTTTCTTCCGGATCCATGTAGTTCATTCCGCCGACGCGGAACATCCATCTTCACCGACGACTTCCCGACGAATGACGGTTCCTTTAAGGGACGTCATCCAAGATGGCGTCCCTCAAATTCCGATTGGCTGATAGGATTCTATCAGCCAATCGGAATTAAGGTAGGAAAATTCTGATTGGCTGATGGAATCAGCCAATCATATTCAAGTTCAATCCGATTGGCTGATCCGATCAGCCAATCAGATTGAACTTGCATTCTATTGGCTGATCGGAACAGCCAATAGAATGCAAGCTCAATCTGATTGGCTGATTGGATCAGCCAATCGGATTGAACTTGAATCTGATTGGCTGATTCCATCAGCCAATCAGAATTTTCCTACCTTAATTCCGATTGGCTGATAGAATCCTATCAGCCAATCGGAATTCAAGGGACGCCATCTTGGATGACGTCCCATAAAGGAACTGTCATTAGTCTGGAAGTCGTCGGTGAAGATGGATGTTCCGCATCGGCGGGATGAACTACATGGATCCGGAAGAAAGAAGATTGAAGATTCCGCTTGATAGAAGGCTGAAGTCTTCATCCAAGCGGGAGCTGAAGATGGATGTTCCGCATCGGCGGGATGAACTACATGGATCCGGAAGAAAGAAGATTGAAGATGAAGATTGAAGATGCCGCTTGATGATCCGGCTGAAGTCTTCATCCAAGCGGGAGCTGAAGAGGTCCATGATCCGACTGAAGTCTTCTATCAAGCGGCATCTTCAATCTTCAGACTTCAGTTGGATCATGGACCTCTTCAGCTCCCGCTTGGATGAAGACTTCAGCCGGATCATGGACATCTTCAGCCCCCCGCTTGGGCTTGGATCAAGACATCGGAGGCTCTTCTGGATCGATCGGTGAACCCGGCGTGGTGAAGACAAGGTAGTGAGATCTTCAGGGGCTTAGTGTTAGGTTTATTTAAGGGGGGTTTGGGTTAGATTAGGGGTATGTGGGTGGTGGGTTGTAATGTTGGCGGGGGGGTATTGTATGTTTTTTTTTTACAGGCAAAAGAGCTGAATTCTTTGGGGCATGCCCCGCAAAGGGCCCTTTTCAGGGCTGGTAAGGTAAAAGAGCTTTTCTATTTTAATTTTAGAATAGGGTAGGGCATTTTTTTTATTTTGGGGGTCTTTGTTATTTTATTAGGGGGCTTAGAGTAGGTGTAATTAGTTTAAAAATTGTTATAATATTTTTCTGTTTGTAAATATTTTTTTTATTTTTTGTACTTTAGTTAGTTTATTTCATTGTATTTATTTGTAGGTATTGTATTTAATTAATTTATTGATAGTGTAGTGTTAGGTTTAATTGTAGATAATTGTAGGTAGTTTATTTAATTTATTTATTGATAGTGTAGTGTTAGGTTTAATTGTAACTTAGGTTAGGATTTATTTTACAGGTAATTTTGTAATTATTTTAACTAGGTAGCTATTAAATAGTTATTAACTATTTAATAGCTATTGTACCTGGTTAAAATAAATACAAAGTTGCCTGTGAAATAAATATTAATCCTAAAATAGCTACAATATAATTATAATTTATATTGTAGCTATATTAGGGTTTATTTTACAGGTAAGTATTTAGCTTTAAATAGGAATAATTTATTTAATAAGAGTTAATTTATTTCGTTAGATTTAAATTATATTTAATTTAGGGGGGTGTTAGGGTTAGGGTTAGAATTAGCTTTAGGGGTTAAAAATTTATTAGAGTAGCGGTGAGGTCCGGTCGGCCAATTAGGGGTTAATGCTTGAAGTTAGGTGGCTGCGATTTTAGGGAGGGAAGATTAGGGGTTAATACTATTTATTATAGGGTTATTGAGGCAGGAGTGAGGCGGATTAGGGGTTAATACATTTATTATAGTAGCGGTGAGGTCCGGTTGGCAGATTAGGGGTTAATAAGTGTAGGTAGGTGGAGGCGACGTTGGGGGCGGCAGATTAGGGGTTAATAAATATTATGTAGGTGTTGGCGGTATTAGGGGCAGCAGATTAGGGGTACATAGGGATAACGTAGGTGGCGGCGTTGTGCGGTCGGCAGATTAGGGGTTAAAACATTTTAATAGAGTGGCGGCGATGTGGGGGGACCTCGGTTTAGGGGTACATAGGTAGTTTATGGGTGTTAGTGTACTTTAGAGCACAGTAGTTAAAAGCTTTATGAACCGGCGTTAGCCCAGAAAGCTCTTAACTCCTGACTTTTTTCTGCGGCAGGAGTTTTGTCGTTAGATTTCTAACGCTCACTTCAGCCACGACTCTAAATACCGGCGTTAGAAAGATCCCATTGAAAAGATAGGATACGCAATTGACGTAAGGGGATCTGCGGTATGGAAAAGTCGCGGCTGGAAAGTGAGCGTTAGACCCTTTCCTGACTGACTCCAAATACCAGCGGGCGGTAAAAAACAGCGTTAGGAGCCTCTAATGCTGGTTTTGACGGCTACCGCCAAACTCTAAATCTAGACGTTAATTTGCTGTAGCATGCCTAGAAGCAAAAAAGGTGCTGTGAACTCATTTGAAATACAATGCCTGCGTTTCTGATTCTAAACACTGATATGGGGTGGAGCAGACTACTCCAGACAGCTTGGCTTTGTAACTAATTTTGCTTATTTTTGAAAATTATTTTAAAATATTTGCCAGCAATTGTTTTTAAAAAATATATGAATTTTTTTTTTACTTAATTTGCCTTTTTATGATATGCACATATCTCAACATGTTTTATTGCACTTTAAACCAGAAATAAAAGTCTCTTCTAGAGTATAAAGTAAAAAACAAATGTGTCATGTTTCAACTCTTCTTCACTATCAATCAGACTTATGTGGTAAAAAAATGTATGCCAAGGTGTGGGCCTTTATCGTCAAACGTTGAAAACTTACAAAACAAACAAATACAAATGGAAAAAACTTCCCTAACAGTCCAATCTAACTTATGCAAAAAAGAAAACTTGAAAACAGTTAAAGAGCAAAAAAAGAAAAAAGAAAACCCCATTAGCTTTGAAATAACATTACACACCTTTGAGACAATATACTTCACAGGGGGTAAAATAGTCTTTATGAATGTCATATGCTGGGTCAAGGTGAAATTGAAAAATCCTAGTGATGTCTCTAGAATTCCATAAATGCCCTTAAAAAGTCCCTTTAGTTGCCTTTTGTTCTATTCATCCAGACTACTTTACCTGAGCAGGCATGGAGAATGAATCCTAATGCTCTAGTCACAAATTGTATATGTGCGTATGCCACTGAAAAAGTAATAACTTTTACTAGAATCATTTTTGCTAATGGTAGTAAACCACAAAAATGCTTCTATTTATAATTGAAATATACCATACACATTTACATTTTTACCTTTCTGAATCTTTACATTTTATGAAGCAAAATTGCCACCCTTTTTGCTATTTTTTTCCTTTACATTGAGTGTACATACACACACACATGTCTCAATAAATCATAAAAAAAATCCAAAAATGCAAATACACAGGATTAATGACAAACAAAATGAGTGTTTAATGATTACATCTATATGTATCCTTTTAAATATTGTGTAGTGATACTAATAGGTGACATGCAGGCAATTAATCTGTAGTTCAAAACCTTAGGGATATATGTCTTGGGATTGTGCCATTATTGGTATGGAGGGCATGCGTGTTTTTTGGGTTATTAATTTTGCTAAGTGCATACTATTATGTTTTTTTATTATTTTAATTTAATTGAATGAGCAGGTAGCCTTTTTAATATAATCTAATATGGGGGATGTAATTTAAGTGCATTTCACACATGCACAACAAAATGTTTTGGAGTACTCAGGAACATGGGTATCCACCCCCCCCCCCCCCCCCACACACACACACACCTAGAGTACAAACTGCACAAAAAAAGACAATTGAATGATTGTTTTTTTGTTATTTGTTTTCTTTTAATTCCCCTGAATGTACTGTAGCTCTGCTTTAGAGGAAGAAGCACAGAATTCTGGTAGTTACATAGCATTTTGGAATTTGTAGTTCACTATATCCCTTTCAGTACAGTGCCACTGCAGTTCTAGACCATAATTCAGAGCATGCATTGTACACTGTACAGTTGTGCTGTGAGCTTCCTGGACAGGAAGCTTTGCATGAGGTCCCGTCCCTCCTCCATGCTGTGTGTGTATGCGCTATGAGCTATGTAGAGGAATTTCCACTTCCACCACATTTTTAACAACTGTTAAGTATAAGGTAGCCCATTAAAGGGACATGATACCCAAATGTTGAAGAATTTGAAAATGATGCAGCATAGCTGTTAAAAGCTGACTAGAAATTATCACCTGAACATCTCTATGTAAAAAAGCAAGATATTTAACTCAAATTTCCTAAGTATTTGCACCCCATTGTAAAGGGCTTTAGTCCCAGGACTTGCAAGGGAGTGTGCATCTGGCATGTGCAGGTACAGTCATGTTATTTTCCTATTTAGTTTAAGGAAGTTTACTGCGAAATCCCATGAGATTTAAGTGAATTCTCATAAGATAACAGTAAAGCAATACAAAACCTAAGCACTGCTGCTGCTGATTGGCTATTGTGTGTTTTTTTTTTTTTTTTGCTTCTGTTTTTTCAACTTGCAGCTTTACAGCAGTACTAACTGTTCAAAGAGCACTTACTCTGGTGAGCTGAAGAAATTCTGAGGTAGATATAGAGATATTCAGGTGATATTTTCATGTCAACATTTTACAGTTATGCTGCATCACTTTCAAGCTGTTTAGCATAGGAGTGTTATGGCCCTTTAATGGCAATATGCTCTGAGTTAACACTTTCTTTGCAGAGTACACCTACTCACATACTGGAATAGTTTTTTAAAAGTTTTGCCAATTGCACAAATAGAGGAATGTTTATTTTGCATATTTTAGGTAATGTACAGGGAGTGCAAAATTATTAGGCAAATGAGTATTTTGACCACATCATCCTCTTTATGCATGTTGTCTTACTCCAAGCTGTATAGGCTCGAAAGCCTACTACCAATTAAGCATATTAGGTGATGTGCATCTCTGTAATGAGAAGGGGTATGGCCTAATGACATCAACACCCTATATCAGGTGTGCATAATTATTAGGCAACTTCCTTTCCTTTGGCAAAATGGGTCAAAAGAAGGACTTGACAGGCTCAGAAAAGTAAAAAAATAGTGAGATATCTTGCAGAGGGATGCAGCACTCTTAAAATTGCAAAGCCTCTGAAGCGTGATCATCGAACAATCAAGCGTTTCATTCAAAATAGTCAACAGGGTCGCAAGAAGCGTGTGGAAAAAGCAAGGCGCAAAATAACTGCCCATGAACTGAGAAAAGTCAAGCGTGCAGCTGCCAAGATGCCACTTGCCACCAGTTTGGCCATATTTCAGAGCTGCAACATCACTGGAGTGCCCAAAAGCACAAGGTGTGCAATACTCAGAAACATGGCCAAGGTAAGAAAGGCTGAAAGATGACCACCACTGAACAAGACACACAAGCTGAAACGTCAAGACTGGGCCAAGAAATATTTCAAGACTGATTTTTCTAAGGTTTTATGGACTGATGAAATGAGAGTGAGTCTTGATGGGCCAGATGGATGGGCCCGTGGCTGGATTGGTAAAGGGCAGAGAGCTCCAGTCCGACTCAGACGCCAGCAAGGTGGAGGTGGAGTACTGGTTTGGGCTGGTATCATCAAAGATGAGCTTGTGGGGCCTTTTTGGGTTGAGGATGGAGTCAAGCTCAACTCCCAGTCCTACTGCCAGTTTCTGGAAGACACCTTCTTCAAGCAGTGGTACAGGAAGAAGTCTGCATCCTTCAAGAAAAACATGATTTTCATGCAGGACAATGCTCCATCACACGCGTCCAAGTACTCCACAGCGTGGCTGGCAAGAAAGGGTATAAAAGAAGAAAATCTAATGAAATGGCCTCCTTGTTCACCTGATCTGAACCCCATTGAGAACCTGTGGTCCATCATCAAATGTGAGATTTACAAGGAGGGAAAACAGTACACCTCTCTTAACAGTGTCTGGGAGGCTGTGGTTGCTGCTGCACGCAATGTTGATGGTGAACAGATCAAAACACTGACAGAATCCATGGATGGCAGGCTTTTGAGTGTCCTTGCAAAGAAAGGTGGCTATATTGGTCACTGATTTGTTTTTGTTTTGTTTTTGAATGTCAGAAATGTATATTTGTGAATGTTGAGATGTTATATTGGTTTCACTGGTAAAAATAAATAATTGAAATGAGTATATATTTGTTTTTTGTTAAGTTGCCTAATAATTATACACAGTAATAGTCACCTGCACACACAGATATGCCCCTAAAATAGCTATAACTAAAAACAAACTAAAAACTACTTCCAAAACTATTCAGCTTTGATATTAATGAGTTTTTTGGGTTCATTGAGAACATGGTTGTTGTTCAATAATAAAATGAATCCTCAAAAATACAACTTGCCTAATAATTCTGCACTCCCTGTAATGTAGTGCAGACTAAGCATGCCAGAGCCTCTGAGCTGTCCTGCAAGCTGTCCTCCACGATCAAGTGGAACCAGGTGTATGACCAGGTGAATTTTGTGTCTTTCAGCTTGCTCACAGAGTTCAGGGTATAATTAACAGCCACAACACAGGACTGCTATTGTTAAAAAATAGAATCAAAAGATAGAATGTAACATTAAAAACTAAAAATGAGTGTTTATTAAACACATAGCTATAATACAGGGACGAGTTTCTCAGTAATGTTACTGTTTCCTCAGGCTGATCAGTGCTTGAATACATGTGAGTGTATTTGTTTCACACTATATATCCAGCTATGTTGGCAGCTTCTCCGTTTTCTATAGATTTATTACCAATTTTTTGGTTAGTTCTCTTGTTATCCTTTGTTGAAGAGTAATCCTAGGATAGTTCAGGAGCATGCAAATCTTTAGCCATCTGGCAGCAGTGTTTGCTATATTGTTTATAGCAATGAAATTCATAGTAGCAAACACTGCTGCCATAGACTGCTAAAAACATGTGCACATTCCTGACCTCTTATCGGCCTACCTCAAAAAAGAATACCAAGAGAACAAAACAAAATTGATAATGGAAGTAAATTGGAAGGTTGTTTACTGTTTCTTTTTTAAGACAATCTTTCAGGGGGGGGGAATCACATCTTACTAATTTCAACAAAACATACTTCTAACATTTGCTTGAATTTCAAATACTTTAAAAATGTACATAAGCAGTTTTACAATCTTTATCTGGAAAGTTTAAGTATTTCATCATTATTTTTTATTTTATGATCTATTTTTACAGGGCATGTTATTTGTTATTCTTGTATTTAAAGGGATAGGAAACCCCAATTATTTCTTTTGTAATTAAGAAAATTTGATATTATTAGTAATGTAATTTAATGTTTTGAGGGTTTTATATCCCTTTAAATGCGGTAATTATATAACAGTGAAATTGACTATATTTTAATGATCCAGGCCTACATTGCAAGTGGAGCGCTAAATTATTGCGTGCCTGAAAACAGGGCAAAATTGCAAGTTTGCAGACAGGCGATGATTTACCAGCCATTACAAGTAGCAGGTTATTGCTACTGCAAGCTTGCAGTAGCAATGAGCGCTTCTAAAATTAACCAAAATAGAAGACCCAATGCCAAAATAAAGGGCATTATAGTTTTGTTTGCACTAGGCAGTTTTGAGGGTCTAAAGTTGGTGGGAGGGGGATGTTAGGAAAAAAAGAATGGCCCTGAAAAGTTCCCTTAAATTGCGGTCTATAGGAACTGTGTGTTCCCAGTAAATATATATGTATATGTTTATATATATATATATATATATATATATATATATATATATATATATATATATGTATGTGTTACTATGTATATAGTCATATACATATATATTTAAAAATACGCTACCATCACTGCGCTACTTAACCCTTTGCTCTGCGAGGTTCTGATGCCGAGGCTCCCATTAGAGCCTTTGAAAGTGCACTCTTATAAGCGCATTGTATCAAAGCAATGCGAGCGTAAGCTCACGTTCGAATTGCTGTTAACTTGTAATACCAGTGAATATTAGTGTGCGCTGGTATTACACAGTGGAGCGCAAATATCGCTTTCATTAAAGCGGTATATAGTGCTCCACTTATAATCTGGCCAAGTAAATGTACATTATTTCCCTAAGACCTTTCTTTCGGCTAAATTACAGGTTTTGCGGTACGGTGCGGTAACGCATATTACGAGTCGCGGCGGTATAGGCTGTAACACAAGTATTTTAGCCTTAACGCAGCCCTCCATTCCGCACTCAAAAAATGGCGTATGAGTGTGTGATTTTCCATAGCGCCATATTACAGGTTGTGTGGTCCGCCTAAAATGCTTGCGTTACAGCCTATACCATCACAATCCATTCTGCAATCTGAGACCAGTAGTTATGGATTTTGCTAACCAAAAATGTTTCATAAAACTCATAACTAAAATAGTGTGCCGTGAGAGACCCTCAGGTGTGCCACGGCAGACTGACAACAATGTGACATATTTTTTAAATTTTGCTTGTTTTTTTACTCTGGGTCGTTTTTTTTTTTTGATTGAGATGATGACTGAGGATAACTGCAGCAGCAGCTCGCCTCCCCGACTGTGTTCACGCTTGGAAGGAACCCCCACAACACGTACCTAGTGCAGGCTCTACATGCAGCACCACGCGACACTTAAATCCCCCATGCATGCTGGCGCAGATTTGCTCCTCCTCCAGAACAGCATACCATGCTCCAGATATAATTTTGTGCTCCACCGATAACACTTTTCCCAGTTTGCGGGGCGGGGTGGACTTTTCCCAGTGCGGGGGTGTCCCTCTTTCAAATTTTGAAATATTGTGAGGTATGTGACAGGCTCATCAGGCAGACAGGCAGGCATCATTTACAACCATGACATATTGACATTCATTCACAGACAATAATTATGATTGTTTGTGAATGAATGTCAATATGTCACGTATAGTTTGTAGGAGGCATGGCATGACAGTACAGTATGTGTGTGTATGTGTGTGCGTGTGTATATATATATATATATATATATATATATATATATATATATATATATATATATATTGTATTAGGCTACAATGTGTGATTTTGTAAAATTTTGGGATGGTGGTGTGCCACAGTATTTTTAAATGTAAAAAAATGTGCCACAGCAAAAAAAAAGATTGAAAATCACTGCCCTAAACCACCGATCCCCCACATCGCCAACACTATAATAAACGTATTAACCCCTAAACCACCACCCTCCCACATCACAAATACTATATAACATTTAATAACCCTTAATCTGACACTCACCCACATCGCTGAAACTAAAATAAACCTATCAACCCTAAACCGCCGACCCTCCACATTGCCAACACTAAATAAATCTAGTAACCCCTAAACAGCCAGTCCCACACATCGTAACTAATAAACTAAACCTATTAACCCCTAAACCGCTGGCCCCCCACATCGCAAAACACTAAATTAAACTATTAACCCCTAAAACTAACACCCCCCTAAATTTAAATAAAAAAGTTACAATATAACTATCTTAAAATAAATAAAAACTTACCTGTGAAATAAAAAAAACTAAGATTAAACTATAAATTAACCTAACATAACTATTCTAATAAAATAAAAAACTACCAATTAAAAATCTGAAATTACATGATTAAAAAAAACCTAATGATACGGATAAAATCAACCTAAATTACAAATTTAAAATAAACCTAATACTAAGAAAAAATTATAAAAATCTATCATTACAAAAAATAATAAACACTAAAAATACGAATAATAAAAAACTCTAAGGTAACACAAAATAATAAATGAAATTATCAAAAATAAAAACTTTTACACCTAATATAATAGCCATATAAAAATAAAAAAGCTCCCCAAAATAAAAACACCCCCTAACCTAAAAATAAACTACCAACATCCCTTAAAAGGGCATTTTGTAGGTCATTGCCCTAAATTAAATAGCTCTTTTACCTACAAAAAAAGTCACCTCTAAAAGTAAAATCCTGCACCCAACCAACCCCCCCAATATAAAAAAACCTAAATCTAAAAAAACTCCTAAGCTACCTATTGCCCCTAAAGGGGAATTTGTAAGGGCATTCAGCTATTTTACTGCCCTTAAAAGGGCATTCACTTCTTTTTCAGCCCAAAGCCCTAATCTAAAAAAAAAAAAAAAAAAAAACAGCCCAAAAAAAACTAAAAAAAACTAACACTAACCCCAGAATATCTACTCATGGTTCCTGAAGTCCGGTCATCCATCCTCATCCAGGCAGCGACATCTTCCTCCATCGTGGGACCCTCTTCTATCTTCATCCCGGTGACAGGGAGCTGTGGAGGTGTGGAGCGGAGCTGTCCAGGACAGGCGATGACATCCAGCTTGGAGAGTCCTCTCTTGCGAATTGTTGTATGTGTGCAAATCTTGAGAATGAGGATTCTTTTATGAATTTGAATAATACCAAAAATGTGCCGATCAAATGTAGAGGCACGTGCCACTCCACATTTGTGGTCTATGGACTTACCTGTGATTGTGGCAGGATTTATGTAGGGAGAACAAAATGAAAAATAAAAAGGAGATGCTACGAGCATATAAACAACATAGAATTAGGTTTTAGAACCCACAACGTGTCTGATCATTTTAGAGTCTATCATAACAAAGACCCTAGCAGTTTGTGTATTAGCATCCTAGAATGGGTACCCATTGGGGCAAATCCTCATCAGAGTCTGATTACACTGAGGCAGAAAGAAACTAAGTGGATCTAGGAATTAGAAAGCCTTACTCGCAAGGGTTTAAATATAGACCTATATCTGCAAGCATTTATGCTATACGATATAGGTTCCTCTAACACTTGCAGGGTAAAATTCTGAAATTATATATTAATAGGTGGTAACCTAGCCTTTTACAACAGTATAGTGAGGGACAAACATCATGTATGTACGGAAAGTTTTTATATGTAAGTAAGTAGGTAATTAGGTAGGGTTTTAAAGTTAAATTTAAATCAATACAATTTACAGTTTTGTGGGTCCTAAACATAGTAGAAAGATTAACTCTCATTGTGGTAAAATGGTGTTAACCTATAGTTTGATATGAATCGTATTATTAGGTATTAAGTATAGGTTATCAATGTTCACATCTTTATGTAGTATACCGAAGGGCAAGATGGGTATTGAACAGTGTAGTTAAATATTTGTCTGTCATGAAAATGTGTATATTTGAATATAGCTTACAATTATGTGGGTGTATAGTGAAGCTAAATAGAAGGATTAGTTCATAATGTGGTAGAAATAGTGTGTGTATGTAAAAGCTAATATGATTTTAATTTGTATTTATGTAGTATATATAGGGTATTAATGTGTGTATATTATTATGTATTGTTTTAAACGGTCATGGAATTGTTGCTATCATATAATAAGGAATTGTATTCACTCGATTATTGATATGTGTGTGTATATATATTTGGGTAGTGTGTAGTGATAATTCCATGATGTGGCACAGATTTATGCAAAAGAGCTACCATATGGTGTCACGCAAGAAGGGCTATTATTACCGCCGCCGATTATGCTAAAAAGAATTCGAGCAACATGATGAAATAGTAAACATGCCACAGCAGCACATGGCTACTGGGCGTGTTGTGTATAGATCTTGCGTACCCTGATGCGTAACAGAAAGGGGCAGAGCTTAGACAGCTCTATTTAACAAGGGGCTCCTCATACGAACTACACATCACATCCAGCATCTTGAAGAAGTTTGGTAAGGTCAAACGAAATGCGTACACAGGATGGTCTACCTCTGACTAAGAACTCTGGACTTTAAAAGGAGGATTTTTATATGGTTTTTATAAATTTGCCAAGTTGGTATACAGAGACACAAGGGGAGCAGTGGTCACTACCTGCTGATCCATGTGGAGCTGAACTCTTGGAAAGAGTGTGCCAAGACTTTGTAACAAGGCATTTAGTGTTGTGTGCACTAATAAATGTTACATACCTTGAATCGTGGATGCACTTTGTGTTCTTATATTCCAGTGTACTTAAAGCCTTAGCACTCCTTTGTGCTTAGTAACTGTGGAAGCTGCACCAAATATTTGTTACTAAGGGAGAAGCTATCCAACCTACAGAAGCTTTGACTCTACGTATAAAGTATGTACCAATATTCCCAGAGTCATGAATGTGAGTTAACATTCATTATAAATAATATTGGTGTTAAGATCATTATTAATATCATTATCATTATTAGTGAAAGTGTTGATATCATAAAAACATATTAAAGTGACTCAAGATTTTACATTTAATTAGTATAACCGACAGTATACAGTTATAATTTGCTTTATATCTATTAATTGTACGTGTCTGTGCGCAGCTTAATTGTGTTGTTAGGTATATATAGAAATATTTATTTATGAATAAATAAAACATATTCTGCTATGTTTAGAATATTGAAATGTAAAATATTCATATTTTCATGTCGTGTTAGCACACTTGAGATATGTGATCAGTATTTGAACTTCAGCTTCTTATACGGGTTGGGTTAGCTCGCGAGCATAAACTTTTTACTTTCAACTTGTAATATGAGCACTACCTAATGCATGCAAAAAACTCAAAGAGGAGCATTAAATTCCGGGAGGAGGTTACGTTCGGTGGGAATCACAGTTAGTTGCAGTTCAGGTTTCAGTGATTAAGGGGTTAAGTGTGGTGACAGGTTAAAATTATGGAGTTAGGGGAAGTAGTGTGATCTCTGTTATTGAGGTTAGGTGTGATTCGGGGTTTGGTTGTTGGAATTAGGTGAGTTGGAAGTGTCACAGTTAGGGGGTTAGGTTCAATAGTGGCTTTATAGTTAGGGTTTTAGGTGTTTTTTAATTGAAAAACGATTGACTGAATATATTGACTAATTTAGTTAATGCATCTATTTTTTATTCTTTTAATTTGTGCAGGTGTATTATTTTTTTAGACATATGCAACAAATAAAACAAATATGAAATGTATTTGTATTGAAAAAAGTCACAGCACTATAATTTAGTTATGCATGTTTAAATATCATTTTGTAGATCTCCTACATTTGATATGAGTTCTGCTTCACATAAAGTAAGAATATTGCTGAAATTTGAGAGATTCCATCTGTTGTTGTTTTACAATCAAATAAGTATCAGAAGTGACCTGCCCAAACTAAATATGAATATAATGTGTTTTAAGGACATGCCTTTTCATCTCCTCTTTCATTGTTAACTTTAGACACCATATTGATGGATGCCTTTTAAACACTTAACATGTCTGTTCATATGCCGCTTGCTGTGGTTTCTTAACTTATATTATAGGAATAGAGTTAATGTTTTATGTGATTCATTCACTTAGATACTTATTTTATATTTTTTAGTCTAGGTGTTTGCTATGTTACTGTAAATAAAAATATTCAGTTATGTTTTGAGCCATGTGTTATAGACACCCATATAAGTATTTGGAATGCTTAAAGTATTACAAGAGGTCTCAAATTAAAACAAAAACACAAACTTAGCTGATGAATTATCAAGGGCCGAATGGCCCCTGATACCCCTGTTTCTGCGCGAGCCTTCAGGCTCACAGTAAACAGGTGTTAAGAAGCAACGGTCTTAAGACCGCTGTTTCTTAACTGGTCCGCTGCATATTAAGCTGCGGACATCAATCTGCCCGATCCTATACGATCGGGTTGATTGACACCCCTGCTAGCGGCTGCAAATCTGCAGGGGGTGGCATTGCACAAGCAGTTCATCAGAACTGCTTGTGCAATGTTAAATACCGACAGCACATGCTGTCGGCATAAAGCGATGTCTGTAGCGTATCATGTCCGCCAGACATTGGTAAATTGGCCCCACAATGTTCACTTTTAAAAAGCCTTAACAGTAACTGAGACCCATTTTTCCAGAAATCATCAAGTAGATCTCTTTCTTATATTCAAACCACTTGTTTTATTAATTATCATAAACATATATATCTTAAAATTGGCAATTATTACTTCACTGTAATAAACTCTTGATAGTAAATAAGCACTACAGAATTTTGTGGCGCTATACAAATAAGTAATACACACAAGCAGTGTACAGCTCCACAGTATCACAGATGCAGGTGGTAGGAGGGACTGTCAACCTCTGAATACATAGAAGAGTAGAAAAATCCACAGCACCTCAATGAATTTTCAATGCTTTAATTTAATCATCTTATTCCCATACAGGTACAAAGCAGGTAAGCAGCAACGTTTCGGGATATTATCCCTTAATAATGCTAATGAGCCTCATCTGATGAGGTGCATTTATAGGCCTACCTATTAACCCCATGTATACTGTTACAAAGTGAATTCTATCACTTAACACCACCACCTAGTGGTTACAAATATTATTACAATTAAACACATAAACAAAGTTAAAAATAATATACAATTTACCTATTCATCAGTTGATAAAAATATATATAAATCTTAACCAATACTTGATTTTTACTACAAGACAATACTTTTTCTAGAAACCATTGCAAAATTTTAATACAAAGGCATTTATTACAGAAACACTTTGAAATCCAGCTCTCTGTTGATTCCTTTAGGAATTAAAGCATCCAATTTATGTATCCAATAAGATTCCTTTTGTTTTAATATGGTTTCCCTATTGCCCCCTCTTCTTAGATTATCCACTCCATCAATTATTTGCCACCGTAATTGACTTATATTGTGGCCTGCACTCAAAAAGTGACATGATACAGGGGCTTCCTGATCCCCACATCTAATATTGGATCTGTGTTGACTCATCCTATCTCGTACCCTTCTGGTGGTCTCACCAATATAGATTTTGGAACACGGGCATTTAATAAGGTATACGACATAGGATGAGTCACACGTATATAAAAATTGTTAATGCTAAATTTTTTCCCTGTTTGGGGATGTTGGAATTCTGTCCCTTTAATGACTGCACTACAACTTCCACAGCCCAAGCATGGAAAAGTTCCATAACTCTTTTTAGTAATATATATCTGTTTCTTCCGTGATCCCAAATCATTTATAACTAGAATGTCTCCCAAATTTTGGACTCTGCGGTATGCCATCATTGGTGGGTTTTTTAAGGGATACAACATCCAAATTACAATTTTTCAAAATATGCCAGTGTCTAGATATAATGTTTCTGATTTCTCTACTGATAGGGTTAAACTGTGTTACACAAACTACCCTTTCTTCAATCTCTTTCTTAGAAACACTATTACCTTTTTCTTCTGGCTCATTGACCCTTTTAATTTCATTCTCAATCAGTTTCACAGGGTATCCCCTTGTATAAATTTATCCCCCATTTCTTGTAATCTGCTTGTGACTAAGGATTCCTCATTTACTATCCTTTTCACTCTTTTAAATTGACTACGTGGTAGAGATTTTTTTAAGGGTTCATTGTGAAACCACACACCACACGCCAAATATGTCATCTATGAAACGCCACCATGACGCTCCATACTTTAGAAACAACTCATTTTCATATACATATTTTTCTTCAACACTACTCATGAACATATTGGCGTATGCTGGGGCAACGTTGGACCCCATGGCTGTACCTCTTATCTGAAGGAACCAATCGTCTTGAAACAGGAAATAGTTATTGTATAAGACTATTCTTAACAAATTCTCAAAGAACAGTATTTGACTCTCATTATACAATGCAGAATTTCTAAGTGCCAAAATACATGCACCTATGCCACTTTCATGGTTAATCACCGTATATAGGCTACTTACATCAAGTGTATACAAAATACATTTTGCTTTAGCCAATGGTAAACTTTTTAATTTTTCAATAAAATCATTAGTATCTTTGATGTATGATGTTATTTTTTGTACCTCTGGCTGCAAAATCCTATCCAAATATGTGGCTATATTTGTGAAAACTGATTCTATTCCTGCCATAATTGGCCGCCCAGGGGCCACTCTACATATAAATATTCACTTAGTTTTTTATCGATAATGCCAATCTTAAATGCCCAGTTAAACACTCTTCTTATTTCTGCCTGTATTTTAGTAACCGGGTTATTCTGTAATGGCTTATAGGTGTTAACATCTCCCAATTGTTGTTTAATTTCTGTGACATAATAGTTAGTATCTAAAACTATAGTGGCTCCCCCCTTATCGGCTCTCCTTATCAGTATATCTTTTTCTTTTAGTGTGTCTTTAGCTTTTTTCTGTGGTGCTGTTAAGTTAGGTTTATATCTTTTACATTTTTTAGAATTTTTGTTATTGTAAATAACCTTCAATTTCATCACATCACATTTAACCAATTCAATGTAGGTTTCCACACTGTTATTACCTTGGGTTGGTATGTAAGTACTTTTCTTATACAGACTGGTAGACTTTAAAGTTAACATTTCCCCTCTAGGTATATCAGTGCTATTTGTCACTCGTGGGCTCTCATTAAATAAACATTTTAACCTTAATGTCCGGAAAAACCTATATATGTCTTTCTACAATTCAAAAAAGTGAATGTCTTTTACCGGACAAAATGACAATCCTTTCTCTAGTATCTCGTACTCACTCTCCTGTAGAATCTTACTTGAGATGTTAATCACTGTGGGCTCTTCTTTTTTGCCTTGTTGACTTTCCTCCTCGGCTGGTATCTGCAATCTTTCTCCATGCCGTTTGTGTTTGCGGCCGCCTCGGTGGCGCTTCCTGATGACGTCGGCGATTCGTCGCTCGACTCTAAAAAACTTTGCCCATCATTTGCCAACATTTGTTGTAAGTCCTCTTTTTTCTTATCCACTTCAATGTTCTTATGACATTATTGTGCTAACGGTAGAGTCATTGCAACAAAAGATTGACAAACAACAACTTGAAGTGGATAAGAAAAAAGAGGACTTACAACAAATGTTGGCATCGGATGAATTTGATAAAAAAATAAAGGAGGTAGATGATAAAATCAACACCTTGAAGAAAGAGCTGCAGGAACAGAAAAGGTTAAAATTCCAGCGTGATGAAATGGACTACCTCCAGGGGCATGTCTACAGATGGAGATGTGAACCTACCCATTGAAAGAGAAGAGGGGCCGGTAAAACACAGAGGACCAATCGAAATCAAGGCAAAGAGAAATTCAAAGATGGTGGAAACAGAGCCAGCAGCACTGAGTCATCTGATGGGCAAAGTTTTTTAGAGTCGAGCGACGAATCGCCGACATCATCAGGAAGCGCCACAGAGGCGGCCGCAAACACAAACGGCACTGAGAAAGATCGCAGATACCAGCCGAGGAGGAAAGTCAACAAGGCGAAAAAGAAGAGCCCACAGTGATTAACATCTCAAGTAAGATTCTACAGGAGAGTGAGTACGAGATACTAGAGAAAGGATTGTCATTTTGTCCGGTAAAAGACATTAACTTTTTTGAATTGGAGAAAGGCCTATATAGGTTTTTCCGGACAGTAAGGTTAATTTATTTATGTTTATTTAATGAGAGCCCAAGAGTGACAAATAGCACTGATATACCTAGAGGGGAAATGTTAACTTTAAAGTCTACCAGTCTGTATAAGAAAAGTACTTACATACCAACCCAAGGTAATAACAGTGTGGAAACCTACATTGAATTGGTTCAATGTGATATGATGAAATTGAAGGTTATTTACAATAACAAAAATTCTAAAAAATGTAAAAGATATAAACCTAACTTAACAGCACCACAGAAAAAAGCTATAGACACACTAAAAGAAAAAGATATACTGATAAGGAGAGCCGATAAGGGGGGAGCCACTATAGTTTTAGATACTAACTATTATGTAACAGAAATTAAACAACAATTGGGAGATGTTAACACCTATAAGCCATTACAGAGTAACCCAGTTACTAAAATACAGGCAGAAATAAGAAGAGTGTTAAACTGCGCATTTAAGATTCGCATTATCGATAAAAAACTAAGGCCTAGATTTAGAGTTTGGCGGTAGCCGTCAAAACCAGCGTTAGAGGCTCCTAACGCTGGTTTTGGGCTACCGCTGGTATTTAGAGTCAGTCAGGAAAGGGTCTAACGCTCACTTTGCAGCCGCAACTTTTCCATACCGCAGATCCCCCTACGCCATTTGCGTATCCTATCTTTTCAATGGGATCTTTCTAATGCCAGTGTATTTAGAGTAGTGGCTGAAGTGAGCGTTAGAAATCTAACGACAAAACTCCAGCCGCAGAAAAAAGTCAGTAGTTAAGAGCTTTCTGGGCTAATGCCGGTTTATAAAGCTCTTAACTACTGTGCTCTAAAGTACACTAACACCGATAAACTACCTATGTACCCCTAAACCGAGGTTCCCCCACATCGCCGCCACTCTATTAAACTTTTTTAACCCCTAATCTGCCACTCCGTACACCGCTGCCACCTACGTTATCCCTATGTACCCTTAATCTGCTGCCCCTAATACCGCCAACCCCTACATAATATTTATTAACCCCTAATCTGCCGCCCCCGCTATTGCTGACACCTGTATATTTTTTTAACCCCTAATCTGCCGACTGCAAAGCGCCGCCACCTACGTTATACCTATGTACCCCTAATCTGCTGCCCCTAACACAGCCGACCCCTATATTATATTTATTAACTCCTAATCTGCCGCCCCCAACGTCGCCTCCACCTACCTACAATTATTAACCCCTAATCTGCCGACCCGACCACACCGCTACTATAATAAATGTATTAACCCCTAAAGCTAAGTCTAACCCTAACACTAACACCCCCCTAAGTTAAATATAATTTAAATCTAACTAAATAAATGAACTCTTATTAAATAAATTATTCCTATTTAAAGCTAAATACTTACGTGTAAAATAAACCCTAATATAGCTACAATATAAATTATAATTATATTGTAGCTATTTTAGGATTAATATTTATTTTACAGGCAACTTTGTAATTATTTTAACCAGGTACAATAGCTATTAAATAGTTAAGAACTATTTAATAGCTAAAATAGTTAAAATAATTACAAAATTACCTGTAAAATAAATCCTAACCTAAGTTACAATTAAACCTAACACTACACTATCAATAAATTAATTAAATACAATACCTACAAATAACTACAATTAAATAAACTAACTAAAGTACAAAAAAGAAAAAAGAACTAAGTTACAAAAAATAAAAAAAATATTTACAAACATTAGAAAAATATTACAACAATTTTAAACTAATTACACCTACTCTAAGCCCCCTAATAAAATAACAAAGACCCCCAAAATAAAAAAATGCCCTACCCTATTCTAAGTTAAAAAAGTTCAAAGCTCTTATACCTTACCAGCCCTGAAAAGGGCCATTTGCGGGGCATGCCCCAAATAATTCAGCTCTTTTGCCTGTAAAAAAAAACATACAATACCCCCCCAACATTAAAAACCACCACCCACATACCCCTAATCTAATCCAAACCCCCCTTAAATAAACCTAACACTAAGCCCCTGAAGATCTTCCTACCTTATCTTCACCATGCCAGGTTCACCGATCCGTCCTCCGAAGTCTTGATCCAAGCCTCCAAAGTCTTCATCCAAGCCCAAGCGGGGCTGGCGATCCATAATCCGGCTGAAGTCTTCTATCAAGCGGCGGCTGAAGAGGTCCAGAAGAGGCTCCAAAGTCTTCATCCTATCCGGGAAGAAGAGGAGATCCGGACCGGCAACCATCTTGATCCAAGCGGCATCTTCTATCTTCATCCGATGACGAACGGCTCCATCTTAAAGACCTCCAGCGCGCATCCATCTTCTTCTTCCGACGTCCAACTGAAGAATGAAGGTTCCTTTAAGGGACGTCATCCAAGATGGCGTCCCTCGAATTCCGATTGGCTGATAGGATTCTATCAGCCAATCAGAATTAAGGTAGGAAAATTCTGATTGGCTGATGGAATCAGCCAATCAGATTCAAGTTCAATCCGATTGGCTGATTGGATCAGCCAATCAGATTGAGCTCGCATTCTATTGGCTGATCGGAACAGCCAATAGAATGCGAGCTCAATCTGATTGGCTGATCCAATCAGCCAATCGGATTGAACTTGAATCTGATTGGCTGATTCCATCAGCCAATCAGAATTTTCCTACCTTAATTCTGATTGGCTGATAGAATCCTATCAGCCAATCGGAATTCGAGGGACGCCATCTTGGATGACGTCCCTTAAAGGAACCTTCATTCTTCAGTTGGACGTTGGAAGAAGAAGATGGATCCGCGCTGGAGGTCTTCAAGATGGAGCCGTTCGTCATCGGATGAAGATAGAAGATGCTGCTTGGATCAAGATGGTTGCCGGTCCGGATCTCCTCTTCTTCCCGGATAGGATGAAGACTTTGGAGCCTCTTCTGGACCTCTTCAACCGCCGCTTGATAGAAGACTTCAGCCGGATTATGGATCGCCAGCCCCCGCTTGGGCTTGGATGAAGACTTCGGAGGCTTGGATCAAGACTTCGGAGGACGGATCGGTGAACCTGGCATGGTGAAGATAAGGTAGGAAGATCTTCAGGGGCTTAGTGTTAGGTTTATTTAAGAGGGGTTTGGGTTAGATTAGGGGTATGTGGGTGGTGGGTTGTAATGTTGGGGGGTATTGTATGTTTTTTTTTTACAGGCAAAAGAGCTGAATTATTTGGGGCATGCCCCGCAAATGGCCCTGTTCAGGGCTGGTAAGGTAAAAGAGCTTGTAACTTTTTTAATTTAGAATAGGGTAGGGCATTTTTTTATTTTGGGGGTCTTGTTATTTTATTAGGGGGCTTAGAGTAGGTGTAATTAGTTTAAAATTGTTGTAATATTTTTCTAATGTTTTTAAATATTTTTTTATTTTTTGTAACTTAGTTCTTTTTTATTTGTTGTACTTTAGTTAGTTTATTTAATTGTAGTTATTTGTAGGTATTGTATTTAATTAATTTATTGATAGTGTAGTGTTAGGTTTAATTGTAGATAATTGTAGGTATTTTATTTAATTTATTTATTGATAGTGTAGTGTTAGGTTTAATTGTAACTTAGGTTAGGATTTATTTTACAGGTAATTTTGTAATTATTTTAACTATTTTAGCTATTAAATAGTTCTTAACTATTTAATAGCTATTGTACCTGGTTAAAATAAATACAAAGTTGCCTGTAAAATAAATATAAATCCTAAAATAGCTGCAATATAATTATAATATATATTGTAGCTATATTAGGGTTTATTTTACAGGTAAGTATTTAGCTTTAAATAGGAATAATTTATTTAATAAGAGTTAATTTATTTCGGGGTCGGCGGTGTTAGGGGCAGCAGATTAGGGGTACACAGGGATAACGTAGGTTGCGGCGGTGTACGGAGCGGCAGATTATGGGTTAATAATAAAATGCAGGTGTCAGCGATAGCAGGGGCGGCAGATTAGGGGTTAATAAGTGTAAGGTTAGGGGTGTTTAGACTCGGGGTACATGTTAGGGTGTTAGGTGCAGACTTAGGAAGTGTTTCCCCATAGGAAACAATGGGGCTGCGTTAGGAGCTGAACGCTGCTTTTTTGCAGGTGTTAGGTTTTTTTTCAGCTCAAACTGTCCCATTGTTTCCTATGGGGGAATCATGCACGAGCATGAAGCTGGCCGTGTCCGTAAGCACCGCTGGTATTGAGAGTTGCAGTTGCGGTAAATATGCTATACGCTCCTTTTTTGGAGCCTAACGCAGCCCTTCTGTGAACTCTAAATACCAGCGGTATTTAAAAGTTGCGGGGAAAAAAAAGCATGCATAGCTAATGCACCCCTTTGGCCGCAGAACTCTAAATCTAGCCGTTAGTGAATATTTGTATGTAGAGTGGCCTAAAACGCCAATCTTTTATACAGTCCCAAAAGTACATAAAAATCTAACAGAACCCCCTGGGCGGCCAATTGTGGCAGGAATAGAATCAGTTTTCACAAATATAGCCACATATTTGGATAGGATTTTGCAGCCAGAGGTACAAAAAATAACATCATACATCAAAGATACTAATGATTTTATTGAAAAATTAAAAAAGTTTACCATTGGCTAAAGCAAAATGTATTTTGTATACACTTGATGTAAGTAGCCTATATACGGTGAGTAACCATGAAAGTGGCATAGGTGCATGTATTTTGGCACTTAGAAATTCTGCATTGTATAATGAGAGTCAAATACTGTTCTTTGAGAATTTGTTAAGAATAGTGTTATATAATAACTATTTCCTGTTTCAAGACAATTGGTTCCTTCAGATAAGAGGTACAGCCATGGGGTCCAACGTTGCCCCAGCATACGCCAATATGTTCATGAGTAGTGTTGAAGAAAAATTTGTATATGAAAATGAGTTGTTTCTTAAGTATGGAGCGTCATGGTGGCGCTTCATAGATGACATATTTGGCGTGTTGTGGGGCGACGTTGGTACCCTATTGGCATTTGTTGAAGAACTAAATTTAGCTGTTAATAACCTAAAATTTACATTAACCTTCAGTGAGGAAAAGGTGGTATTTTTGGACACAGTAATATATATAAACAAGGAAACTTGTAATTTTAAGATTGATTTACATTGAAAGGAAACAGACAGAAATACTTTGTTAAGGTATGAAAGCTTTCACAATGAACCCTTAAAAAATTCTCTACCACGAAGTCAATTTAAAAGAGTGAAAAGGATAGTAAATGAGGAATCCTTAGTCACAAGCAGATTACAAGAAATGGGGGATAAATTTATACAAAGGGGATACCCTGTGAAACTGATTGAGAATGAAATTAAAAGGGTCAATGAGCCAGAAGAAAAAGGTAATAGTGTTTCTAAGAAAGAGATTGAAGAAAGGGTAGTTTGTGCAACACAGTTTAACCCTATCAGTAGAGAAATCAGAAACATTATATCTAGACACTGGCATATTTTGAAAAATTGTAATTTGGATGTTGTATCCTTTAAAAAACCACCAATGATGGCATACCACAGAGTCCAAAATTTGGGAGACATTCTAGTTAGAAATGATTTGGGATCACGGAAGAAACAGAAATATATTACTAAAAAGAGTTATGGAACTTTTCCATGCTTGGGCTGTGCAAGTTGTAGTGCAATCATTAAAGGAACAGAATTCCAACATCCCCAAACAGGGAAAAAAATTAGCATTAACATTTTTTATATGTGTGACTCATCCTATGTCGTATACCTTATTAAATGCCCGTGTTCCAAAATCTATATTGGTGAGACCACCAGAAGGGTACGAGATAGGATGAGTCAACACAGATCATATATTAGATTTGGCGATCAGGAAGCCCCTGTATCATGTCACTTTTTGAGTGCAGGCCACAATATAAGTCGATTACGGTGGCAAATAATTGATAGAGTGGATAATCTAAGAAGAGGGGGCAATAGGGAAACCATATTAAAACAAAAGGAATCTTATTGGATACATAAATTGGATGCTTTAATTCCTAAAGGAATCAACAGAGAGCTGGATTTCAAAGTGTGCTTTTGTATTAAAATTTTGCAGTGGTTTCTAGAAAAAGTATTCTGTTGTAGTAAAAATCAAGTATTGGTTAAGATTTATATATATTTTTATCAACAGATGAATAGGTATATTGTATATTGTTTTTAACTTTGTTTATGTGTTTAATTGTAATAATATTTGTAACCACTAGGTGGTGGTGTTAAGTGATAGAATTCACTTTGTAACAGTATACATGGGGTTAATATGTAGGCCTATAAATGCACCTCATCAGATGAGGCTCATTATCATGATTAAGGGATAATATCCCGAAACGTTGCTGCTTTCCTACTTTGTACCTGTATTGGAATAAGATGATTCAATAAAGCATTGAAAATTCATTGATGTGCTGTGGATTTTTCTACTCTTCTATACAAATAAGTAATAATATTAATAATAAATAGAATTATTTTTATGCTTCATGTTTTCCTTTTATTTAAGTAATTTGTTGAATATAAGGGAAAACAGGAAGTAGAAAAAAAATTAAATATTAGCTTAATTTTCTCTTTACTTGTCTTTCACTTTTTTGCTCTTGTTACAGAATATAACTCCAACTAGAGAATACAGAATTTTGATATATGTATATATATATTTTTTTTATATATAAACCAAACTAGATTTTCTTAGGCCTAGATTTGGAGTTCGGCGGTAAAAGGGCTGTTAACGCTCCGCGGGCTTTTTTCTGGCCGCACCATAAATTTAACTCTGGTATCGAGAGTTCAAACAAATGCTGCGTTAGGCTCCAAAAAAGGAGCGTAGAGCATTTTTACCGCAAATGCAACTCTCGATACCAGAGTTGCTTACGGACGCGGCCGGCCTCAAAAACGTGCTCGTGCACGATTCTCCCATAGGAAACAATGGGGCTGTTTGAGCTGAAAAAAAACCTAACACCTGCAAAAAAGCAGCGTTCAGCTCCTAACGCAGCCCCATTGTTTCCTATGGGGAAACACTTCCTACGTCTGCACCTAACACTCTAACATGTACCCCAAGTCTAAACACCCCTAACCTTACACTTATTAACCCCTAATCTGCCGCCCCCGCTATCGCTGACCCCTGCATATTATTTTTAACCCCTAATCTGCCGCTCCGTAAACCGCCGCAACCTACGTTATCCCTATGTACCCCTAATCTGCTGCCCTAACATCGCCGACCCCTATATTATATTTATTAACCCCTAATCTGCCCCCCTCAACGTCGCCGACACCTGCTTAAACTTATTAACCCCTAATCTGCCGACCGGACCTGAGCGCTACTATAATAAAGTTATTAACCCCTAATCCGCCTCACTAACCCTATCATAAATAGTATTAACCCCTAATCTGCCCTCCCTAACATCGCCGACACCTAACTACAATTATTAACCCCTAATCTTCCGATCGGAGCTCACCGCTATTCTAATAAATGTATTAACCCCTAAAGCTAAGTCTAACCCTAACACTAACACCCCCCTAAGTTAAATATAATTTTTATCTAACGAAATAAATTAACTCTTATTAAATAACTTATTCCTATTTAAAGCTAAATACTTACCTGTAAAATAAATCCTAATATAGCTACAATATAAATTATAATTATATTATAGCTATTTTAGGATTAATATTTATTTTACAGGCAACTTTGTATTTATTTTAACCAGGTACAATAGCTATTAAATAGTTAATAACTATTTAATAGTTACCTAGTTAAAATAATAACAAATTTACCTGTAAAATAAATCCTAACCTAAGTTATAATTAAACCTAACACTACCCTATCAATAAAATAATTAAATAAACTACCTACAATTACCTACAATTAACCTAACACTACATTATCAATAAATTAATTAAACACAATTCCTACAAATAAATACAATTAAATAAACTAGCTAAAGTACAAAAAATAAAAAAGAACTAAGTTACAGAAAATAAAAAAATATTTACAAACATAAGAAAAATATTACAACAATTTTAAACTAATTACACCTACTCTAAGCCCCCTAATAAAATAACAAAGCCCCCCAAAATAAAAAATTCCCTACCCTATTCTAAATTAAAAAAGTTACAAGCTCTTTTACCTTACCAGCCCTGAACAGGGCCCTTTGCGGGGCATGCCCCAAGAATTTCAGCTCTTTTGCCTGTAAAAAAAAACATACAATACCCCCCCCCCAACATTACAACCCACCACCCACATACCCCTAATCTAACCCAAACCCCCCTTAAATAAACCTAACACTAAGCCCCTGAAGATCTTCCTACCTTGTCTTCACCATCCAGGTATCACCGATCCGTCCTGGCTCCAAGATCTTCATCCAACCCAAGCGGGGGTTGGCGATCCATAATCCGGTCCAGAAGAGGCTCCAAAGTCTTCCTCCTATCCGGCAAGAAGAGGACATCTGGACCGGCAAACATCTTCTCCAAGCGGCATCTTCGATCTTCTTCCATCCGGAGCGAAGCGGCAGGATCCTGAAGACCTCCAGCGCGGAACATCCATCCGGACCGACGACTGAACGACGAATGACTGTTCCTTTAAGGGACGTCATCCAAGATGGCGTCCCTCGAATTCCGATTGGCTGATAGGATTCTATCAGCCAATCGGAATTAAGGTAGGAATTTTCTGATTGGCTGATGGAATCCTTAAAGGAACAGTCATTCGTCGTTCAGTCGTCGGTCCGGATGGATGTTCCGCGCTGGAGGTCTTCAGGATCCTGCCGCTTCGCTCCGGATGGAAGAAGATCGAAGATGCCGCTTGGAGAAGATGTTTGCCGGTCCGGATGTCCTCTTCTTGCCGGATAGGAGGAAGACTTTGGAGCCTCTTCTGGACCGGATTATGGATCGCCAACCCCCGCTTGGGTTGGATGAAGATCTTGGAGCCAGGACGGATCGGTGATACCTGGATGGTGAAGACAAGGTAGGAAGATCTTCAGGGGATTAGTGTTAGGTTTATTTAAGGGGGGTTTGGGTTAGATTAGGGGTATGTGGGTGGTGGGTTGTAATGTTGGGGGGGGGGTATTGTATGTTTTTTTTTACAGGCAAAAGAGCTGAAATTCTTGGGGCATGCCCCGCAAAGGGCCCTGTTCAGGGCTGGTAAGGTAAAAGAGCTTGTAACTTTTTTAATTTAGAATAGGGTAGGGATTTTTTTATTTTGGGGGGCTTTGTTATTTTATTAGGGGGCTTAGAGTAGGTGTAATTAGTTTAAAATTGTTGTAATATTTTTCTTATGTTTGTAAATATTTTTTTATTTTCTGTAACTTAGTTCTTTTTTATTTTTTGTACTTTAGCTAGTTTATTTAATTGTATTTATTTGTAGGAATTGTGTTTAATTAATTTATTGATAGTGTAGTGTTAGGTTTTATTGTAGGTAATTGTAGGTATTTTATTTAATTATTTTATTGATAGGGTAGTGTTAGGTTTAATTATAACTTAGGTTAGGATTTATTTTACAGGTAAATTTGTTATTATTTTAACTAGGTAACTATTAAATAGTTCTTAACTATTTAATAGCTATTGTACCTGGTTAAAATAATTACAAAGTTGCCTGTAAAATAAATATTAATCCTAAAATAGCTATAATATAATTATAATTTATATTGTAGCTATATTAGGATTTATTTTACAGGTAAGTATTTAGCTTTAAATAGGAATAATTTATTTAATAAGAGTTAATTTATTTCGTTAGATGTAAATTATATTTAACTTAGGGGGGTGTTAGTGTTAGGGTTAGACTTAGCTTTAGGGGTTAATCCATTTATTAGAATAGCGGTGAGCTCCGGTCGGCAGATTAGGGGTTAATAATTGAAGTTAGGTGTCGGCGATGTTAGGGAGGGCAGATTAGGGGTTAATACTATTTATGATAGGGTTAGTGAGGCGGGTTAGGGGTTAATAACTTTATTATAGTAGCGCTCAGGTCCGCTCGGCAGATTAGGAGTTAATAAGTGTAGGCAGGTGTCGGCGAAGTTGTGGGGGGCAGATTAGGGGTTAATAAATATAATATAGGGGTCGGCGGTGTTAGGGGTAGCAGATTAGGGGTACATAGGGATAACGTAGGTGGCGGCGCTTTGCGGTCGGAAGATTAGGGGTTAATTATTTTAAGTAGCTGGCGGCGACGTTGTGGGGGGCAGGTTAGGGGTTAATAAATATAATACAGGGGTCGGCGGGGTTAGGGGCAGCAGATTAGGGGCACATAAGTATAACGTAGGTGGCGGTCGGCAGATTAGGGGTTAAAAATTTTAATCGAGTGTCGGCGATGTGGGGGGGCCTCGGTTTAGGGGTACATAGGTAGTTTATGGGTGTTAGTGTACTTTAGGGTACAGTAGTTAAGAGCTTTATGAACCGGCATTAGCCAGAAAGCTCTTAACTCCTGCTATTTTCAGGCGGCTGGAATTTTGTCGTTAGAGCTCTAACGCTCACTTCAGAAACGACTCTAAATACCAGCGTTAGAAAGATCCCATTGAAAAGATAGGCTACGCAAATGGCGTAGGGGGATCTGCGGTATGGAAAAGTCGCGGCTGAAAAGTGAGCGTTAGACCCTTTAATCACTGACTCCAAATACCAGCGGGCGGCCAAAACCAGCGTTAGGAGCCTCTAACGCTGGTTTTGACGGCTACCGCCGAACTCCAAATCTAGGCCTTAGAAAACTCTTTAAGATTTTTTTTTAACTTAGTTCTAATACATCTCTTTCAATTTGTTCTGTTTTATTAAAATGTGAACGTTATGTGCCAATCAAGGTAGTGTATTTGATTGATAATGTCTCTTTTATCATAATTTCTATGCTTAATCAGTATTAAAATAAAAATTAAATTTCACACTTTGTTCTTAAATGTTTTACTTAAAGAAGGTATGCTCTCTGCTTTTATTTACTTTGCAGCTAGTACCACAGACGTGGGTGATGATCTATATGGATATAAACTACAATTATCCACTGAATGTATCCTTCCAGCAGTATTTTTATACATATGTATATATATATATATACTGTATATATATTTATTTATATATACAATATCTCACAAAAGTGAGTACACCCCTCACATTTGTGTAAATATTTTATTATATCTTTTCATGTGACAACACTGAAGAAATGACATTGTGTTACAATGTGAGTGTACAGCCTGTATAACAGTGTAAATTTGCTGTCCCCTCAAAATAACTTAGCACACAGCCATTAATGTCTAAAATGTTGGCAACAAAAATGAGTACACCCCTAAAAAGGAAATGTTCAAATTGGGCCCAATTAGCAATTTCCCCTCCCCAGTGTCATGTGACTCGTTAGTGTTACAAGGTCTCAGGTGTGAATAGGGAGCAGGTGTGTTAAGTTTGGTATTATCACTCTCACACTATCTCATACTGGTCACTGGAAGTTCAACATGGCACCTCATGGCAAATAACTCTCTGAGGATCTGAAAAAAAGAATTGTTGCTCTACATAAAGATGGCCTAGGCTATTAGAAGATTGCCAAAACCCTGAAACTGAGCTGCAGCACGGTTGGCAAGACCATACAGCGGTTTCAAAGGACAGGTTCCACTCAGAACAGGCCTCGCCATTGTCGACCAAAGAAGTTGGGTTGCAACGAAGGCAAACGGAGCATTACAAAAACGAAGTATAACAAAAAACAAAAAAACTCCGACACAAAGTATTAACACCTACACCGCAAACCCACACATTGCAAAATAATAAAGTAATTAACCCCTTAATCCCTTAACCATCAACCACCAACATTTCAATAAACCGAATTACCCTATTAACCCCTAAACTGCAAAACCCCCACATCGCAATAAACATAATCAACCTATTAACCCCTAAAACCACAAAACCCCCACATCGCAATAAACATAATTATCCTATAAACTCCTAAACCGCAAACCCCTCACATTGCAATAAATCTAATTAACCTATTAACCCCTAAACCAAAAAAAAACACATACCAATAAACCTAATTAACCTATTAACCCCTTAAACTGCCAAAACCCACAATGCAAATAACTAATACATTTCTAAGCCCCCTAACCTAACACCACCTAAATTAAACCAAATTATCTAAACTAAAAAATACTAAAGTTACAAAAAATTTAAAAACTACGATTACAAAAAAATAAAAAGGCTAACATTACAGAAAATAAAAAAACAAATTACCAAAGTTTAAAAAATTAAACCTAATCCCTATGAAAATAAAAAAGCCCCCCCCCAAATAAAAACACCCCCTAATCTAAGAATAAACTATGAATAGCTCTTAAAAGGGTCTTTTGTAGGGCATTGCCCTAAGTTTAACAACTTTTATAAGAATTAAACATACTAAGACCCCCTAACAGTAAACCCCCCACCCACTAAACCTGCATAAATAAAAAACCTAACACTAAAAAACCTAAACTACCCATTGCCCTGAAAAGGGCATTTGTATGGGCATTGCCGTTAAAAGGGCATTCAGCTCTTTTGCTGCCCATCCCTAATCTAAAAAAAAAAATGTAAAAAAAGAAACCTAACACTAAAGCCTCACATAGATACTCACGGGTCCTGAAGTCCGGCAGAGAAGGTCCTTTTCCATGCGGTGAAGTCTTCTTCCAAGCAGCCGACATCTTCTTCCAAGCGGGGACCTCTTCTTTCTTCATCCAGGACAGCAGAACTGAAGACCGGTGATGGTGGAACTGAAGACCGGCGACCGCGGAGCCATGAAGCATGGAGGATCCTCTTCTTCCGATCGCCGCCATACACTGAACAGTGAATTCAAGACACGCGATTAAAGATGACGTCCCTTGAATTCCTTTAAATCAGCCAATAGGATTTCAGTAGCTCTCATCCTATTGGCTGAATTGAATTTGAAGAATCAAATCAGCCAATAGGAATTCAAGGGACGTCATCTTTAATTGCATAACTTGAATTCACTATTCAGTGTAGAGCGACAATTGGAAGAAGAGGATCCTCCACGCTCCATGGCTCTGCGGTCACCAGTCTTCAGTTCCGCTGTCCAGGATGAAGAAAGAAGAGGTCCGCTTGGAAGAAGATGTCGGCCGCTTGGAAGAAGACTTAACCGCATGGAAGAGGACCTTCTCCGCCGGACTTCAGGACCCATGAGCATCTATTTGGGGCTTTAGTGTTAAGTTTTTTTTTATTTTGGGGTTTTTATTTTTTAGATTAGGGATGGGCAGCAAAAGAGCTGAATGCCCTTTTAAGGGCAATGCCCATACAAATGCCCTTTTCAGGGCAATGGATAGTTTAGGTTTTTTAATGTTAGGTTTTTTTATTTTGGGGGGTTTGGTGGGTGAGGGGTTTTACTGTTAGGGGGGACTTAAAATTTTCTGTAACTGCAAAAGAGCTGTTTAACTTAGGGCAACGCCCTACAAAAATCCCTTTTAAGGGCTATTGGTAGTTTAGCATTATATTAGGGGGTGTTTTTATTTTGGGGGGGCTTTTTTATTTTCATAGGGATTAGGTTTAATTTTTTTAATTTTGATAATTTATTTGTTTCTGTAGTTCTATTTTTTTTTTTTATTTTTTTTTTTAACAACACATAAACTGCACTCGGGGCAGGCTTACCAACTAATTATATATATATATATATATATATATATATATATATATATATATATATATATATATATATATATATATATATATATATATATATATATATATATATATATATATATATATATATATATATAATAAAAAGAACTTGCACTCACTGGACTTTTCAACAAAACTTTACTTGGCAAAGAAATAGTGACGTTTCGGGGACAGTGTATCCCCTTCCTCAGGTCTGAGGAAGGGGATACACTGTCCCCGAAACGTCACTATTTCTTTGCCAAGTAAAGTTTTGTTGAAAAGTCCAGTGAGTGCAAGTTCTTTTTGTTATTATATACCCAATTCTACTAGCACCCTGGCAGTTGCAATTGAGTAAGAGTGCACATCTTTGCTAACGTGTGTATATATATATATATATATATATATATATATATATATATCCTCTCCAAGAACACAGGCACTCACTGGTCTTTATAAAAGGTAATCCTTTATTCAATCCATTAAAACGATAATAATACCATGACGTTTCGGCACACCATCGTGCCTTTATCAAATGTATCAAAATATTAAAAAGCTTCATATCAAACTTACCCCAAATCACCTCTTAAATACTACTGGAATATAGCACATGCCGCCAGCTCATCGTGTGTAAAATCGGCGTCTGACGTCATCAGGGAGCGCTGATCTGTGCGCCCTGTGAGATCGTAGGGCCGACGTTGCCATGGCAACATGTAAACTATACACAGTTACTCGGTGAATGTGCAATAGACCAATAGATATATTTGCATATCGAGTGTGTCGCCGATTACACATATTGACGGAGTTCCCCATACTTATTATAGTGGGGCAAAGTACCGCAAGTCTCCAAACTATTGGACAAAAACGATGTCTATATCAGCGCAACACTCCCAGCAGATAATGCTAAAAACAAAGTGCGTAAAAAACATAGTGTATAAAATTCAAAAATGTGTTAGAAAGGAGCATCTATATAACATTGTATCCATATCATAATGAGTGAAAAGTATCAAAAAAGCATTTGATGTCATAGTGACAGTAAACTACTTCAATTTACATATAAGGTGAAATACTAGCTCGCATTCATGCCTACTAGTATTATGGTAGAAACATGGGAACAATATGTGAGAGATGATTATATGTCCATTTTTAAGACCCATACGCTATAACAGGACAAATCTGTGTACTCTGATTAAGTTGCAAAAACAGAATTTATCTAGTAGAAAGGGCTGAAGTCCAGTGAGGTATTGAGGCCATATGGAGAGATGGTATTTAGCCTGTAGATCCACTTGGTTTCGCATTGTAGTAACAGGTTGCCCCTGTCACCTCCCCTTGGGAGTGGGGGTATATGATCTATAAGCATTGTGCGTAAACTTGAAACCGCATGTTTATGTTGGATGCAATGCCTAGCTACTGGTTGTTCTGATTCACCAGTGCGTAGGGCCTCCCGTATAGCACACCGGTGGTTTCCCATACGCTCGCGGAAGGTTGTTACAGTTTTGCCGATGTATACACTGGAACATGGGCAAATAATCATGTATACTACATATACGCTGGTGCAGGTAAGGCGATGCCTAATGTCGAATCTTTTATTACTATGAGGGTGCTGAAACGAATTGCCCCTAAGCATACCATTGCAGGTTACACATCCAGAACAGGGAAAACAGCCCATCTTCATGGGTTTAAGCCAAGTATCCTTTTTGTAATTCCTTATTGGATCTGACTTAACCAATATGTCCCTTAGGTTATTTGCTCTTCGGTATGCTATTCTGGGGGCAGCCACCCTCCCAAATGGTAGTGTGGGATCACTGCCTACCACTGGCCAATGCCTCCGGACCACCTCAGTGAGGTGTCTCGAATCTGATGTATATGTAGTAACCATGTTGATCCGGTCAGGGTCTGACTTGGTTGTCCTTTGCCTTTTTTCAAGATTAGTGGGATTCATAAGATCATCACGTGCCCTCTTAACCATCTCTCTAGTATAGCCTCTCTCCACTAGTTTCGTGTCCATTTCTTCCAGTTGTTGATGTAGCATAGGTATCTCACTATTGTTCCTAATGACACAAGTGAGTTGGGAGGTGACAATCCCTTTCTTTTGGTGCAGAGGGTGAAAACTCCTCGCATCCAACAAGGAATTGCGGTCAGTTGGTTTAGTATAAAGAGAGGTACCAAAACGAATGATACCCTCTGCATCAACTTTGAAAATATTAAGATCCAAAAAATGTACAGATACTGTACTGTATTCCAACTTAAACCTGATTGGACAAGCCATGGTATTCAAATGTGACACCCACTCAAGCAATGCTGGCTCACCACCTCTCCACACCAAGAACACATCATCGATATAGCATGTGTAGTACATGATGTTGCTATTATCATGTGGCCGCATCAGCATGCGTTCATACCACGCCATGTAGAGGTTTGCATAAGTGGGTGCCACATTCGAACCCATGGCTGTACCTGCGATTTGCAAAAAATAGTCATTTTCAAATTTAAAATAGTTCTTCTCAAGACAATGTATTAACATTTCGCAAAGGAACTCTATGGGTGGACCATTATACAAATCATTGCCCGTCACCATGGACCTGACAGCCTCCACACCCTCATGATGAGGTATCACAGTGTAAAGGCTGTCCACGTCCATGGTGACAAGCACATCATCAACACTTAAACCAACATATTCCTTGAGAACACGAATCATATCTGGGGAATCCTTTAAATAAGATTCAGTATGCTTAACAACATGCTGGAGGTGCGAGTCAATGTATATGGCCAAACTGGACAAAATTGAACCCCTAGCAGACACAATCGGTCTGCCAGGTGGATTTTGTAAGGTTTTGTGCACCTTTGGCAGTAAGTAGAGTACAGGAACCTTTGGATAATCTGTAGTAAGAAATGTCTGCTCCTGTTCACTAAGTATACCTGCCTCAAAGCCCTCCTGTAGAAATCTGTCAATGACCCTTTTATAGGTTGATGTAGGGTTACCAGATAATTTTCTCTTAACTGTCTAAGTGCCTCATTCCTGTACTCTGTATAGTCTAAAATGACAACAGATCCCCCCTTATCCGCAGGGCGGATAATGATGGATGTGTCATTTTTCAGGTCCGTAAGTGCTTGGGCCTCAACTTTACTCAAGTTAGAATATGTCTTGTGTTGGGGTATTTGTTTGATATCATGGCTAAGAGCCCGTGTGTATCCTCTGATGGAGTTATGTGTATTTGCAGGTTCAAAGGTGGATTTTTTCTTGAATGGAGTGGGGACATAAGTATCATTTCTAAAATGAACTCTTAGTTTCAGCTGCCTTTGTAACTTATGTATATCCACCAGCATATCAAAAGAATCAGTTTTGGGGGTCGGTATGAATGATAGCCCCCAATTTAACAGGGATATTTCAGCTTCATTCAAATGTCTGCTACTGAGGTTAAATATAATATCTACTTTTTCTTTGCTAATTGTTTTTTTGTGCCCCCCCCTTCTGATTTTTCTTCCCTCACTTCTCTTTTTGTAGTGGGAATAGTTGGTGGTTTTGCTGCTGAGCGTGTCCCCACTCCTAAAAAAGAATTGGAGTGTTCGCTGTTGTTAGTATTACTCTGGCTAGAGGTGATACCCTCCGGGCCTGAGGAGTCTCCTCCACTGCTATCGACTATACTTAGTGTGTTTCTAGGGCGCAGATTACGTCGCCGTCTATTCTGTGTAGTGTCATCTTTGCCATATAGCCACTTATATACACGTTTCTCTCTATAATCAGTTTCAACACTGTTAAGTTTCTTATTTTTGAATGCAATAAGATCACTACAGTATTTACTGACTATACCTTCCAGTTTGGTAACCCAATCCTGACTCTTATCCTCCAGCAGGATGTGCATACTGTTTTGTTTAATGATGTCAGTTTCATTTTTAATTTTATTCTCTAACCTAGTGACCTCCTCTATCACCAACAACATAAGGTCATAGGAGCACTTGTTTAACACGGAGCACCACCTCCTACAAAATTCAACATTATTGCGGCCTAGGGTGGGTATATTTTTCATCCTAAATCCCCTTGGGATATATTTCTTCCTATGATACCCAGATAAAAAAAACTGCATGTAAATGATAATCTATTTGCTTCCTCCTTAAATGTAACAATTTGTGATATACGTTAATGGGGGTGTCACCACCCAACTCACTCATTTCGTCACTTATTCTGATTCTCTCCGCATCATCATCTGTAAACACCAATGGCTCTGTGTTGAAATCTTCATCCTGATACAGATTATCGAACTGTGCTGACTCTTTAACAGAAATTTTAACAGTTAGTGCATAAATAGCAAGTATACAAGACTGTAAGCCGGTAGTTTAGTGTCACATACAAATGAACATCAAGCAATGTATATCCGATGCTCCTCTAGTTATGTACTTAAAAACAGGTAAAGATTAGATGTGAAGTTTCCAATATCAAGTTAGCATCTCCATATAACAATTATAATGCAGCATCCACAGTTCATGTGTGTATAAGTGTGTATAAGTGATCGGAGTGCTTATCCCAAAATGCAAAAGCATAGATACAGTCCAGATAGAGGACAGCACAATCTTACACCAATTCAACTGCCAAGGTGCACTGCAAGTCAATTCGTATCCTCTCCAAGAACACAGGCACTCACTGGTCTTTATAAAAGGTAATCCTTTATTCAATCCATTAAAACGATAATAATACCATGACGTTTCGGCACACCATCATGCCTTTATCAAATGTATCAAAATATTAAAAAGCTTCATATCAAACTTACCCCAAATCACCTCTTAAATACTACTGGAATATAGCACATGCCGCCAGCTCATCGTGTGTAAAATCGGCGTCTGACGTCATCAGGGAGCGCTGATCTGTGCGCCCTGTGAGATCGTAGGGCCGACGTTGCCATGGCAACATGTAAACTATACACAGTTACTCGGCGAATGTGCAATAGACCAATAGATATATTTGCATATCCCCATACTTATTATAGTGGGGCAAAGTACCGTCATGGTATTATTATCGTTTTAATGGATTGAATAAAGGATTACCTTTTATAAAGACCAGTGAGTGCCTGTGTTCTTGGAGAGGATACGAATTGGCTTGCAGTGTACCTTGGCAGTTGAATTGGTGTAAGATTGTGCTGTCCTCTATCTGGACTGTATCTATGCTTTTGCATTTTGGGATAAGCACTCCGATCACTTATACACACATGAACTGTGGATGCTGCATTATAATTGTTATATGGAGATGCTAACTTGATATTGGAAACTTCACATCTAATCTTTACCTGTTTTTAAGTACATAACTAGAGGAGCATCGGATATACATTGCTTGAGGTTCATTTGTATGTGACACTAAACTACCGGCTTACAGTCTTGTATACTTGCTATTTATGCACTAACTGTTAAAATTTCTGTTAAAGATGGCTGAGTCAGCACAGTTCGATAATCTGTATCAGGATGAAGATTTCAACACAGAGCCATTGGTGTTTACAGATGATGATGCGGAGAGAATCAGAATAAGTGACGAAATGAGTGAGTTGGGGGGTGACACCCCCATTAACGTATATCACAAATTGTTAAATTTAAGGAGGAAGCAAATAGATGATCATTTACATGCAGTTTTTTTATCTGGGTATCATAGGAAGAAATATATCCCAAGGGGATTTAGTGTGAAAAATATACCCACCCTAGGCTGCAATAATGTTGAATTTTGTAGGAGGTGGTGCTCCGTGTTAAACAAGTGCTCCTATGACCTTATGTTGTTGGTGATAGAGGAGGTCACTAGGTTAGAGAATAAAATTAAAAATGAAACTGACATCATTAAACAAAACAGTATGCACATCCTGCTGGAGGATAAGAGTCAGGATTGGGTTACCAAACTGGAAGGTATAGTCAATAAATACCGTAGTGATCTTATTGCATTAAAAAATAAGAAACTTAACAGTGTTGAAACTGATTATAGAGAGAAACGTGTATATAAGTGGCTATATGGCAAAGATGACACTACACAGAATAGACGGCGACGTAATCTGCGCCCTAGAAACACACTAAGTATAGTCGATAGCAGTGGAGGAGACTCCTCAGCCAGAGTAATACTAACAACAGCGAACACTCCAATTCTTTTTTAGGAGTGGGGACACGCTCGGCAGCAAAACCACCAACTATTCCCACTACAAAAAGAGAAGTGAGGGAAGAAAAAACAGAAGGGGGGGCCACAAAAAAAACAATTAGCAAAGAAAAAGTAGATATTATATTTAACCTCAGTAGCAGACATTTGAATGAAGCTGAAATATCCCTGTTAAATCGGGGGCTATCATTCATACCGACCCCCAAAACTGATTCTTTTGATATGCTGGTGGATATACATAAGTTACAAAGGCAGCTGAAACTAAGAGATCATTTTAGAAATGATACTTATGTCCCCACTCCATTCAAGAAAAAATCCACCTTTGAACCTGCAAATACACATAACTCCATCAGAGGATACACACGGGCTCTTAGCCATGATATCAAACAAATACCCCAACACAAGTCATATTCTAACTTGAGTAAAGCTGAGGCCCAAGCACTTACGGACCTGAAAAATGACACATCCATCATTATCCGCCCTGCGGATAAGGGGGGATCTGTTGTCATTTTAGACTATACAGAGTACAGGAATGAGGCACTTAAACAGTTAAGAGATAGCCAAACGTACAAGAAATTATCTGGTAACCCGACATCAACCTATAAAAGGGTCATTGACAGATTTCTACAGGAGGGCTTTGAGGCAGGTATACTTAGTGAACAGGAGCAGACATTTCTTACTACAGATTATCCAAAGGTTCCTGTACTCTACTTACTGCCAAAGGTGCACAAAACCTTACAAAATCCACCTGGCAGACCGATTGTGTCTGCCAGGGGTTCAATTTTGTCCAGTTTGGCCATATACATTGACTCGCACCTCCAGCATGTTGTTAAGCATACTGAATCTTATTTAAAGGATTCCCCAGATATGATTCGTGTTCTCAAGGAATATGTTGGTTTAAGTGTTGATGATGTGCTTGTCACCATGGACGTGGACAGCCTTTACACTGTGATACCTCATCATGAGGGTGTGGAGGCTGTCAGGTCCATGGTGACGGGCAATGATTTGTATAATGGTCCACCCATAGAGTTCCTTTGCGAAATGTTAACACATTGTCTTGAGAAGAACTATTTTAAATTTGAAAATGACTATTTTTTGCAAATCGCAGGTACATCCATGGGTTCGAATGTGGCACCCACTTATGCAAACCTCTACATGGCGTGGTATGAACGCACGCTGATGCGGCCACATGATAATAGCAACATCATGTACTACACATGCTATATCGATGATGTGTTCTTGGTGTGGAGAGGTGGTGAGCCAGCATTGCTTGAGTGGGTGTCACATTTGAATACCATGGCTTGTCCAATCAGGTTTAAGTTGGAATACAGTACAGTATCTGTACATTTTTTGGATCTTAATATTTTCAAAGTTGATGCAGAGGGTATCATTCGTTTTGGTACCTCTCTTTATACTAAACCAACTGACCGCAATTCCTTGTTGGATGCGAGGAGTTTTCACCCTCTGCACCAAAAGAAAGGGATTGCCACCTCCCAACTCACTCGTGTCATTAGGAACAATAGTGAGATACCTATGCTACATCAACAACTGGAAGGAATGGACACGAAACGAGTGGAGAGAGGCTATACTAGTGAGATGGCTAAGAGGGCACGTGATGATCTTAAGGATCCCACTAATCTGGAAAAAAGGCAAAGGACAACCAAGTCAGACCCTGACCGGATCAACATGGTTACTACATATACATCAGATTCGAGACACCTCACTGAGGCGGTCCGGAGGCATTGGCCAGTGGTAGGCAGTGATCCCACACTACCATTTGGGAGGGTGGCTGCCCCCAGAATAGCATACCGAAGAGCAAATAACCTAAGGGACATATTGGTTAAGTCAGATCCAATAAGGAATTACAAAAAGGATACTTGGCTTAAACCCACGAAGATGGGCTGTTTTCCCTGTTCTGGATGTGTAACCTGCAATGGTATGCTTAGGGGCAATTCGTTTCAGCACCCTCATAGTAACAAAAGATTCAACATTAGGCATCGCCTTACCTGCACCAGCGTATATGAAGTATACATGATTATTTGCCCATGTTCCAGTGTATACATCGGCAAAACTGTAACAACCTTCCGCGAGCGTATGGCAAACCACCGGTGTGCTATACGGGAGGCCCTACGCACTGGTGAATCAGAACAACCAGTAGCTAGGCATTGCATCCAACATAAACATGCGGTTTCAAGTTTACGCACAATGCTTATAGATCATATACCCCCACTCCCAAGGGGAGGTGACAGGGGGAACCTGTTACTACAATGCGAAACCAAGTGGATCTACAGGCTAAATACCATCTCTCCATATGGCCTCAATACCTCACTGGACTTCAGCCCTTTCTACTAGATAAATTCTGTTTTTGCAACATAATCAGAGTACACAGATTTGTCCTGTTATAGCGTATGGGTCTTAAAAATGGACATATAATCATCTCTCACATATTGTTCCCATATTTCTACCATAATACTAGTAGGCATGAATGCGAGCTAGTATTTCACCTTATATGTAAATTGAAGTAGTTTACTGTCACTATGACATCAAATGCTTTTTTGATACTTTTCACTCATTATGATATGGATACAATGTTATATAGATGCTCCTTTCTAACACATTTTTGAATTTTATACACTATGTTTTTTACGCACTTTGTTTTTAGTATTATCTGCTGTGAGTGTTGCGCTGATATAGACATCGTTTTTGTCCAATAGTTTGGAGACTTGCGGTACTTTGCCCCACTATAATAAGTATGAGGAACTCCGTCAATATATAATCGGCGACACACTCGATATGCAAATATATCTATTGGTCTATTGCACATTCGCTGAGTAACTGTGTATAGTTTACATGTTGCCATGGCAACGTCGGCCCTACGATCTCACAGGGCGCACAGATCAGCGCTCCCTGATGACGTCAGACGCCGATTTTACACACGATGAGCTGGCGGCATGTGCTATATTCCAGTAGTATTTAAGAGGTGATTTGGGGTAAGTTTGATATGAAGCTTTTTAATATTTTGATACATTTGATAAAGGCACGATGGTGTGCCGAAACGTCATGGTATTATTATCGTTTTAATGGATTGAATAAAGGATTACCTTTTATAAAGACCAGTGAGTGCCTGTGTTCTTGGAGAGGATACGAATTGGCTTGCAGTGCACCTTGGCAGTTGAATTGGTGTAAGATTGTGCTGTCCTCTATCTGGACTGTATATATATATATATATATATATATATATATATATATATATATATATATATATATATATACAGTGGGGAAAAAAAGTATTTAGTCAGCCACCAATTGTGCAAGAACTCCCCCTTAAGAAGATGAGAGAGGCCTGTAATTTTCATCATAGGTATACCTCAACTATGAGAGACAAAATGTGGAAACAAATCCAGACAATCACATTGTCTGACTTGGAAAGAATTTATTTGCATATTATGGTGGAAAATAAGTATTTGGTCACCTACAAACAAGCAAGATTTCTGGCTCTCACATACCTGTATCTTCTTCTTTAAGAGGCTCCTCTGTCCTCCACTCATTACCTGTATTAATGGCATCTGTTTGAAGTTGTTATCAGTATAAAAGACACCTGTCCACAACCTCAAACAGTCACACTCCAAACTCCACTATGGTGAAGACCAAAGAGCTGTCGAAGGACACCAGAAACAAAATTGTAGACCTGCACCAGGCTGGGAAGACTGAATCTGCAATAGGCAAGCAGCTTGGTGTGAAGAAATCAACTGTGGGAGCAATAATTAGAAAATGGAAGACATACAAGACCACTGATAATCTCCCTCGATCTGGGGCTCCACGCAAGATCTCACCTTGTGGGGTCAAAATGATCACAAGAACGGTGAGCAAACATCCCAGAACCACACGGGGGGACCTAGTGAATGACCTGCAGAGAGCTGGACCAAGGTAACAGAGGCTACCATCAGTAACACACTACGCTGCCAGGTACTCAGATCCTGCAGTGCCAGACGTGTCCCCCTGCTTAAGCCAGTACATGTCCGGGCCAGTCTGAAGTATGCTAGAGAGCATTTGGATGATCCAGAAGCGGATTGGGAGAGTGTCATATGGTCAGATGAAAGCAAAGTAGAACTGTTTGGTAGAAACACAACTTGTCATGTTTGGAGGAGAGAGAACACCATACCTACTGTGAAGCATGGAAGTTTCAACATCATGCTTTGGGGCTGTTTCTCTGCAAAGGGAACATGACAACTGATCCATGTACATGAAAGAATGAATGGGGCCATGTATCGTGAGATGTTGAGTGCAAACCTCCTTCCATCAGCAAGAGCATTGAAGATGAAATGTGGCTGGGTCTTTCAGCATGACAATGATCCCAAACACACCATCCGGGCAACGAAGGAGTGGCTTCGTAAGAAGCATTTCAAGGTCCTGGAGTGGCCTAGCCAGTCTCCAGATCTCAACCCCATAGAAAACCTTTGGAGGGAGTTGAAAGTCTGTGTTGCCCAGCGACAGCCCCAAAACATCACTGCTCTAGAGGAGATCTGCAAGCAGGAATGGGCCAACATACCAGCAACAGTGTGTGACAACCTTGTGAAGACTTACAGAAAACGTTTGACCTCTGTCATGGCCAACAAAGGATATATAACAAAGTATTGAGATGAACTTTTGATATTGACCAAATACTTATTTTCCACCATAATATGCAAATAAATTCTTTCCAAATCAGACAATGTGATTGTCTGGATTTGTTTCCACATTTTGTCTCTCATAGTTGAGGTATACCTATGATGAAAATGACAGGCCTCTCTCATCTTCTTAAGTGGGAGAACTTGCACAATTGGTGGCTGACTAAATACTTTTTTTCCCCACTGTATATATATATATATATATATATATATATATATATATATATATATATATATGCACTTTCCTGATTTTTTGTATCTTCTTTTTGATATTTTTATATTTGTTAACTATATAAATTAGCAGTAAAAAATAGCAGATCTATGTAAAATGTTATACTTTTGTTGGTAGGAACTTTTAAACCATATATAAGAGATCACTTATCACTCTATGACTCTGCAGATAGATAACAACCATGGCTTGTATTCCAACCCCTCTGCGGATACACCTTTGGTTGCTCCACTCTGAGATCTATATGATTGTTAACATCTGTTCCAAATCCCAGATATTAATTTTCATAGTCACTGCAGCAACATTTTAATGCCAGGACTTTGTTCCATTAACATATCTCAAAACTTTAATCTAATTCCACCAGTAAAGAAACAGTGCTGATAATTGTCCTTGTTGGAGTATATATATCAGTCCTCTTCTGTGCTCTCCACCATTGAAACTCTAGAGGTAGAGGAATGGCAGTTGTACCTTCTTACTAGTGTTCTTATGATATTTTATTTTTAACATAAATAGTTGAATTTATTGATTGTAAATGAAAGTTGGGATTTTTTAAATGTAGGTAATAATTTTATAAATAATTTATAACTTTAATTCTAATACTGTCAACAATGATTTAACCATTGAAAGGCTTATAACAAAGTGCAAACCATCACAAGGCAATGATCTTCATCATGTAGTAATTCTTTAATAAAAATTCTACATTCACATGGGTTACTCCTTGTTGGTCTGTTAAAACCATGCCAAAACTGATTTAACATATATGTTTTCCTCTGTTTACCCAATCTGATTGTTGGAAATTTTTTTTGAGATATCACTAATGTAAACTGAGCAAAGGTTGTAATCCACTCAACATACCTATTGCAATCAGTCAGAAAATGAATGGCTATTTTTCAAAGTATTTTTTTTTCTTTCAAATTGAACACCTTTGACTAATTTGACAACTAATGAAAACTAATTTATGTTTGTTTTGAGTAACATTTATAGGTTATTTTCATGATAATATGTTAATAGTGTAGAAACATTGTTGCAAAAAGGGGTTTATCGGGGGGTGTTTCTGGTTTGAGCGCATTTGAAGTTAACGCATCCTCAAATCACACAAAACAGATAAAAAATGCATTACGAAGTACAGTTACACTCATAATAACACCATCTAATAAAAAAAATTCACAGAAAAGGTGTTAGAAAAAAAGGCAGGAAAAGGGCTTTAACATTGAGATATATACACATACATGTCTAAAGATGTATATGTATGTATAAATATATTTATATATGTGTGTACATATGTATTTATGTGTATTTACAGACAAATATACACATATAAAACATAACTGCATATGTGTAAATATATATATATATATATATATATATATATACAGTCTATCTATCTATCTATCTATCTATCTATCTATCTATCTATCTATCTATCTATATATATACATAAGTGAAGGAAAAAACTATTTGATCCCCTGCTGATTTTGTTTGTTCGCCCACTAACAAAGAAATGATCAGTCTATAATTTTAATGGTAGGTTTATTTGAACAGTGAGAAACAGAATAACAACAAAACATCCAGAAAAACACATTTAAAAAAACTTATAAATTGATTTGTTTTTTAATGAGTGAAATAAGTATTTGACCCCTTTGCAAAACATGACTTAGTACTTGGTGGCAAAAACCTTGTTGACAATCACAGAGGTCAGAGGTTTCTTGTAGTTGGCCACCAGGTTTGCACACATCTCAGGAGGGATTTTGGTCCCACACCTCTTTGCCAATCCTTTCCAAGTCATTTAGGTTTCAAGGCTGATGTTTGGCAACCCGAACCTTCAGCTCCCTCCACAGATTTTATATGGGATTAAGGTCTGGAGACTGGCTAGGCCACTCCAGGACCATAATGTGCTTCTTCTTGAGTCATTCTTTTGTTTTGCCTTGGCCATGTATTTCGGGTCATTATCATGCTGGAATACCCATCCACAACCCATTGTCAATGCCCTGGCTGAAGGAAGGAGGTTATCACCCAAGATTTGATAGCACAGGGCCCTGTCCATCGTCTCTTTGATGCAGTGAAGTTGTCCTATCCTCTTAGCAGAAACCCCCCCCATGCATAATGTTTCCACCTCCATGTTTAATGGTGGGGATGGTGTTCTTGGGGTCATAGGCAGCATGGATGGTGTTCTTGGGGTCATAGGCAGCATTCCTCCTCCTCCAAAGATGGCGAGTTGCGTTGATGCCAAAGAGCTCAATTTTGGTCTCATCTGAACACAACACTTTCACGCAGTTCTCCTCTGAATCATTCAGATGTTCATTGGCAGACTTCAGACGGGCCTGTACATGTGCTTTCAAAAGCAGGCAGACCTTGCAGGCACTGCAGCATTTCAGTCCTTTATGGCGTAGTGTGTTACCAATTGTTTTCTTAATAACTATTGTCCCAGCTGCCTTGAGATCATTGTCAAGATCCTCCCGTGTAGTTCTGGGCTGATTCCTCACCGTTCTCATGATAATTGAAACTCCACGAGGTGAGATCTTGCATGGAGCCCCAGACCCAGGGGGATCACTTTAAGAGAATGCTCCTAATCTCAGCTCGTTACCTGTATAAAAGACACCTGGGAGACAGAAATCTTGTTGATTGATAAGGTATCAAATACCTATTTCACTCCTTAAAATGCAAATCAATTTATAACTTTTTTAAAATGCTTTTTTTCTGGATTTTGTTGTTGTTATTTTGTCTCTCACTGTTCAAATAAACCTAAAATTAAAATTATAGGCTGAGCATTTCTTTGTCAGTGGGCAAACGTACAAAATCAGCAGGGGATCAAATCATTTTTTTCCCTCACTGTATATGTAGTGATGTTGCAAACTTAAAATTTTCCGTTCGCGAACGGCGAACGCAAACTTCCGCAAATGTTCGCGTACTGGGCGAACCGCCATTGACTTCAAAAGGCAGGCGAATTTTAAAACCCACAGGGACTCTTTCTGGCCACAATAGTGATGGAAAAGTTGTTTCAAGGGTACTAACACCTGGACTGTGGCATGCTGGAGGGGGATCCATGGCAAAACTCCAACGTAAAATTACATAGTTGATACAGAGACTAGTTTTAATCCATAAAGGGCATAAACCACCTAACATTCCTAAATTGTTTGGAATAACGTGCTTTAAAACATCAGGTATGATGTTGTATCGATCAGGAAGTGTAAGGGTTAGGCCCACTTCACAGTGAAAGACCAAACTCCCCGTTTAACGCACCGCAAACAACCGCAAACAGTCCATTTGCACAACAGCAAACTCCCCATTTTTACAAGGTTGGATACCAAGCTAGCCATGTTCCGTTCCTTGTCCTCACTGATGTCATTGAAGGTCTCTTCCTCCACCCAGCCACGTACAACACCAAGGGTCCCCAAAAGGTGACAACAAGCACCCTGGGACGCCTGCTGTGTTTGGTCTTCCACCTCCTCAAAGCCACCTTCCTCCTCTGACTCCTCTTCTTCAGACTCCTCTCTCTGCGTTGCCTCTCTCTGCATTATTATAAGGTGTGTTAAGTAGTACTATTCCTATCAGTTTAATCCCTGTTATGTCCCCTATCAGGGGACGTGTATATGGCATGGATTTTAGGAACCGGGAGATGGAAAAAGATGCTTGGTCGGTCCTCCTACTACAAATTTGGGGCACTGCGCATGCAATCGTGGCCGGACTTTTAGCCGACGGGCATTTGGCAGACGGACATTTGGCCGATAGACATTTGGCCGACGGACATTTGGCCGAAACACAAGTGGCTGTCAGATAACAGTCCGGCCATGAGATAGATTTGATAGATAGATACATAGATTAGATAGATAGATCAATAGATGCAATAGATACATTGATAGATACGATAGATAGATAGATTTGATAGATAAATAGATCGATTTGATAGATAGATAATTTCCCAGACAGAGAATTATAAGTCGTGCGGTCTGGGACCCATGGTAAGGTTCCCAGAGGCAGTTGTGGCACCAGGGGACGTGTATATGGCATGGATTTTAGGAACCGGGAGATGGAAAAAGATGCTTGGTCGGTCCTCCTACTTCAAATTTGGGGCACTGCGTGTGCAATCTACTGTGCCACCAGATATGAGTGGTGTGTTAAGTAGTACTATTCTTATCAGTTTAATCCCTGTTACGTCCCCTATCAGGGGACGTGTATATGGCATGGATTTTAGGAACCGAGAGATGGAAAAAGATGCTTGGTCAGTCCTCCTACTTCAAATTTGGGGCACTGCGCGTGCAATTGTGGCCGGACTTTTAGCCGACGGACATTTGGTAGACGGACATTTGGCCGACGGACATTTGGCCGAAACACAAGTGGCTGTCAGATAACAGTCCGTCCACGAGATAGATAGATTTGATAGATAGATAGATAGATAGATAGATAGATGATACATAGATTAGATAGATAGATCAATAGATGCAATAAATACATTTGATAGATACGATAGATAGATAGATAGATTTGATAGATAAATAGATAGATTTGATAGATAGATAATTTCACAGACAGAGAATTACAAGACGTGCGGTCTGAGACCCATGGTAAGGTTCCCAGAGGCAGTTGTGGCACCAGGGGACATGTATATGGCATGGATTTTAGGAACCGGGAGATGGAAAAAGATGCTTGGTCGGTCCTCCTACTTCAAATTTGGGGCACTGCGCGTGCAATCTACTGTGCCACCAGATATGAGTGGTGTGTTAAGTTATACTATTCTTATCAGTTTAATCCCTGTTACGTCCCCTATCAGGGGACGTGTATATGGCATGGATTTTAGGAACAGGGAGATGGAAAAAGATGTTTGGTCGTCCTCCTACTTCAAATTTGGGGCACTGCGCGTGCAATCGTGGCCGGACATTTGGCCGAAATACAAGTGGCTGTCAGATAACAGTCCAGCCACAAGATAGATAGATTTGATAGATAGATACATAGATTAGATAGATAGATCAATAGATGCAATAGATACATTTGATAGATACAATAGATAGATACGATAGATAGATAGATAGATAGATGATAGATAAATAGATACATTTGATAGATAGATAATTTCCCAGACAGAGAATTACAAGACGCGCAGTCTGGGACCCATGGTAAGGTTCCAAAAGGCAGTTGCGGCGCCAGGGGACGTGTATATGGCATGGTAATTAAGTAACATTTCAGGCACTTTATGCTTATACCGGGGGTCTAGTAGCGTGGACACCCAGTACAGGTCATTCTCCTTCAGCTTTTTTATACTAGGGTCCCTCAACAGGCACGACAGCATGAAAGACCCCATTTGCACAAGGTTGGATGCCGAGCTACTCATGTCCCATTCCTCATCCTCAGTGATCTCACTGAAGGTATCTTCTTCCCCCCAGCCACGTACAACACCATGGGTACCAGATAGGTGACAACAAGCACCCTGGGATGCCTGTTGTGGTTGGTCTTCCTCCACCTCCTCAAAGCCACATTCCTCCTCTGACTCCTCTTCCTCACATTCCTCTTCCAGCGTTGCCACTGGCCCAGCAAGCGATGCTGATAAGGCTGTTTCTGATGGTGATGGTGACCACAACTCTTCATCTTCACGCTCATCTACGGCCTGATCCAGCACTCTTCGCAGGGCACCCTCCAGGAAGAAAACAAATGGTATGATGTCACTGATAGTGCCTTCGGTGCGACTGACTAGGTTTGTCACCTCCTCAAAAGGATGCATGAGCCTACAGGCATTGCGCATGATCGTCCAATAATGTGGCAAAAAAATTCCCAGCTCCGCAGAGGCTGTCCTAGCACCCCGGTCATACAAATACTCGTTAATGGCTTTTTCTTGTTGGAGCAGGCGGTCGAACATTAGTAGTGTTGAATTCCAACGTGTCGGGCTATCGCAAATCATGCCTCACTGGCATGTTGTTTCGCCGCTGGATATCTGAAAAGTGTAGGAACGCCTCAAATGGCCACACAACTTTCTGGCCTGCTTCAGGACATCCTGTAAGCCTGGGTACTTATGCACAAAGCGTTGTATGATCAGATTACACACATGTGCCATGCACGGCACATGTGTCAACTTGCTCAATTTCAATGCCGCCACCAAATTACTTCCATTGTCAGAAACCACTTTGCCAATCTCCAGTTGGTGCGGAGTCAGCCACTGATCCACCTGTGCGTTCAGGGCGGACAGGAGTGCTGGTCCGGTGTGACTCTCTGCTTTCAGGCAAGTCAACCCCAAGACGGCGTGACACTGCCATATCCAGGATGTGGAATAGTACCTGGGGAGCTGGGGGGGTGCCGTTGATGTGGAGCAAGACGCAGCAGCAGAAGAGGACTCAGCCGAGGAGGTTATGGAAGAGGATGGAGTAGGAGGAGTAGAGGAGGTGGCAGCAGGCCTGCCTGCCAGTCGTGGTGGTGTCACCAACTCCTCTGCAGAGCCATGCATTCCATGCTTGGCAGCCGTCAGCAGGTTTACCCAATGCGCAGTGTAGGTGATATACCTGCCCTGTCCATGCTTTGCAGACCATCTATCAGTGGTCAGATGGACCCTTGCCCCAACACTGTGTGCCAGACATGCCATTACTTCCTTTTGCACAATCGAGTACAGGTTGGGGATTGCCTTTTGTGCAAAGAAATTTCGGCCGGGTACCTTCCACTGCAGTGTCCCAATAGCTACAAATTTTTTAAATGCCTCAGACTCCACCAGCTTGTATTTTAAAATCTGGTGGGCTAAGAGTTCAGACAAGCCAGCTGTCAGACGCCGGGCAAGGGGGTGACTTTGGCTTCTTACGCTCAAACATGTCCTTGACAGACACCTGACTGTGGGCAGATGAGCATGAACTGCTCCGGAAGAGAGACGGAGTGGCGGATGGTTGAGAGGGGGCAAGGAGGACAGCAGTGGTTGACGTGGCTGAAGATGCTGGACCAGGAGGAGGATGGCGGCTTTGAGTTTGTGTGCTGCTTCTACTCATGTGTTGATCCCATAGGTATTTGTGATGTGCGATCATGTGACTTTGCAAAGCAGTTGTACCTATGGGTGTTGGACTTCCCATGACTCAGTTTCATTTGGCACAGGTTGCAAATGGCATCGCTGTTGTCAGAGGCAGACACACAAAAAAAATGCCACACTGCAGAGCTCTGCGATGAAGGCATTCTGGTGGTGGCAACAGCATGCGTTGATTGGTGTGCTGTCTGGCTGACCTCCCCCTGCTTCCAACTCGTCTCCTCCTCTCTGTCTCCCCATCTGAACTTTCCCCCTGTTCTTCGTCTCTTCCAGCGGGCATCCACGTGGCATCCACGAACGCATCGTCATCATCAACCGCTTCACTTGTATCTGACAAATCAACAAAGGAAGCAGCAGCGGGTACAACATCATCATCATCATCATCACACCGTACGTCCATGTCTGTAATGCTGCCTGACTGAGACATATCACTGTTATCTACATCCTCTGTCAATGATGGTTGCGCATCACTCATTGCTTCCAACTGATGTGTAAATAACTCCTCTGACAGATCAAGTGAAGCGGCTGTGGTGCTAGTGTTGGTGGTGGCGGCAGGCGGGCGAGTGGTAACTTGGAAGGTGCCCAAAGATAAGCTGGAGGAGGATGGTGCGTCAAGGTTCAGAGTGGAAGCTATAGAAGATTGGGAGTCCTGTGTTAAAAAGTCAACTATGTCCTCAGAACTTTTCTAGTTCATGGGATGTGGCCTCTGAACACTGGGCATTATTCTAGGGCCAAAGGGAATCACAGCACCACGACCATGACGGCACCTGCGGGGTGGCCTGCCTCTGCCTGTCATTTTTTTTTTTAAATGTACACTTACAGTACTATTAAACAAGATATGAGTGGTGCCACTGGGCAAGTGGGCACAGTATACACTGTGAGTCTGACACAAAAAAGCAGACTGATGTTTCACAGTACAAAAAGTTTTTTGTTTTAAATGTACACTTACACTACTATTAGACAAGATATGAGTGGTGGCACTGGGCAAGTGGGCACAGTATACGCTGTGAGCCTGACACAAAAAAGCAGACTGATGTTTCACAGTCCAAAAAGTTTTTATTTTTTTAAATGTACACTTACACTACTATTAAACAAGATATTAGTGGTGGCACTGGGCAAGTGGGCACAGTATACGCTGTGAGCCTGACACAAAAAAGCAGACTGATGTTTCACAGTCAAAAAAGTTTTTATTTTTTTAAATGTACTCTTACACTACTATTAAACAAGATATGAGTGGTGGCACTGGGCAAGTGGGCACAGTATACGCTGTGAGCCTGACACAAAAAAGCAGACTGATGTTTCACAGTCCAAAAAGTTTTTATTTTTTTAAATGTACTCTTACACTACTATTAAACAAGATATGAGTGGTGGCACTGGGCAAGTGGGCACAGTATAAGCTGTGATCCTGACACAAAAAAGCAGACTGATGTTTCACAGTCCAAAAAGTTTTTTTTTTTTAAATGTACACTTACACTACTATTAAACAAGATGTGAGTGGTGGCACTGGGCAAGTGGGCACAGTATAAGCTGTGAGCCTGACACAAAAAAGCAGACTGATGTTTCACAGTCCAAAAAGATTTTATTTTTTTAAATGTACACTTACATTACTATTAAACAAGATATGAGTGGTGGCACTGGGCAAGTGGGCACAGTATACGCTGTGAGCCTGACACCAAAAAGCAGACTGATGTTTCACAGTCCAAAAAGTTTTTATTTTTTTAAATGTACTCTTACACTACTATTAAACAAGATATGAGTGGTGGCACTGGGCAAGTGGGCACAGTATAAGCTGTGATCCTGACACAAAAAAGCAGACTGATGTTTCACAGTCCAAAAAGTTTTTTTTTTTTTTTAAATGTACACTTACACTACTATTAAACAAGATATGGGTTGTGGCACTGGGCAAGTGGGCACAGTATATGCTGTGAGCCTGACACAAAAAAGCAGACTGATGTTTCACAGTCCAAAAAGTTTTTTTTTTGTTTTTAAATGTACACTTACACTACTATTAAACAAGATATGAGTGGTGCCACTGGGCAAGTGGGCACAGTATACGCTGTGAGCCTGACACAAAAAAGCAGACTGATGTTTCACAGTCCAAAATGTTTTTTTTTTTTTTAAATGTACACTTACACTACTATTAAACAAGATATGAGTGGTGCCACTGGGCAAGTGGGCACAGTATACGTTGTGAGCCTGAACAAAAAAGCAGACTGATGTTTCACAGTCCAAAAAGTTTTTTTTGTTTTTAAAAGTATACAACTGTTACACCAGATATGAGTCGTGTCACTGCGCAAGTGGGCACAGTATACGCTGTCATTCTGGCACACACACGGGCAGGCAGGCAGGCAACTGCAATTAGATTACACACTACTGTTACACCAGATATGAGTGGTGGCACTGGGCAAGTGGGCCTGGCACACATGCTGGCAGGCAGGCAACTGCAATTAGATTACACAAGCAGACTGATGTTTCACAGTTCAAAAAGTTTTTTTTTAAACATTTATACTACTGTTACACCAGATATGAGTGGTGGCACTGGGCAAGTGGGCCTGGCACACATGCTGGCAGGCAGGCAACTGCAATTAGATTACACTAGCAGACTGATGTTTCATAGTCAAAAAAGTTTTTTTTTTTTAAATTTACACTACTGTTACACCAGATATGAGTGGTGGCACTGGGCAAGTGGGCCTGGCACACACACTGGCAGGCAGGCAACTGCAATTATATTACACAAGCAGACTGATGTTTCACAGTCCAAATTTTTTTTTTTTTTTAAATTTACACTACTGTTACACCAGATATGAGTGGTGGCACTGGGCAAGTGGCTTGGCAGGCAACTGCAATTAAATTACACAGGAAAAAACAACAAAAAAACAGACTGATGTTCTAGCCCTAAAAAGGGCTTTTTGGGGTGCTGTCCTTACAGCAGAGATCAGATGAGTCCTTCAGGACTGTAGTGGACACTGAATACACTAGCCTAGCTATCAATTTCCATATTAAATCACGAGCAGCTACACTGTCCCTCCTCTCACTAACATTGCAGCTTCCGAATGAATCTAAAATGGCTGCTGTCCAGGAGCTGGGAGGGTCTGGGAGGGAGGTCTGCTGCTGATTGGTTGAAATGTGTCTGCAGACTGTGAGATACAGGGTCAAAGTTTACTCAATGATGATGAATAGGGGGCGGATCGAACATCGCATATGTTCGCCTGCCGTTGCGAACGCGAACAAGCTATGTTCGCCGGGTACTATTCGCCGGCTAACTATTCGCGACATCACTATGTATATGTATAAGTGCTTTGGTGCCCTTTACAGTTAAGCAAATGAAAACATGTAAAAACATATTTATGCAATATTAATTTATTAATAAATTGTTATACTGTGTATTTACTGAAAATATTTCACACTCCAATGTTCTTCACAAAGCCAAATATGTTCTTTGTATTTTTAAATAGATATTTCTATATATATATGTATATATCTATACCTATATAATCATGTATATATATATATATATATATATATAGTGGGTACAGCAAGAAATAGAAATCTCACACAAAAAAGAAAATCAATAAAGGTAGTAATGAAGGAGGCACGCAGGCCTCTGCAGACTAACATATACACTGTACAAATAATGAGTAAGCATCACATATATGTCATATATAAATATAGTAACATCTGATGTTCTTAAGTAGTGAGGATAGGTGAGGAAGGCAGGAGAGAAAAACGAAGTTCGGCTTTTTATGTGCAGCGGGTTCACACAAGAGTGAAAACAGATTATTTTCAACTTGTAATATGCACGCTCCCCGACACGCTCAAAAAGCCTAAATACTGCTCCACTTGTAATCTGGCCCTATGTTTTTATAGGTTTAAATATGTTAGTAATACATTTAAACACAATAATATGAAATGATTAATTGTACAAGTCATTACTTAAGTAAAAAAACAGCTTTCAAACATATAATAATAATGGTCATGTTTTTAGCCACATATATTTTATTTGTGTGAAGATCTCTGAAAATAATTGTAAGAATATATCATTATATCATTCAATATCATAATTTACCTATTAGTCACATTATATTTGTGGATTAATTGAATCATTAAAGTAAAAAAATACAAGTACCTTGGTGGGCTAAAAATGTAAACAAATGTTCTTCTAATTGATTGGAATATTATTGTAAAAATAGTCAATAATATTAACCAAGGTGATAACTTTGATTTATCATGGCAAATGCATAAATATTTTAATCTTTTCCAAAATGTGTTGTTTTTCAATTGTACAGATAATATTTTATCTTTCGGGTAATTTATATGTTGATTGTAAATGAAGAAAAAAAAAATAAAGTAATTATTTTTGCAACAATATTTAATGTAAGAAATAAAATTTTAGCTTACTGCAGATAAGTAATATCTCCAAATAATATTAACACCATATTCCAGAAGGACTAAGTGCTATGTGATGAAAATCAAAAAGCTTTGAAATGTTTTTTTCTTTTTCAAAGCGCAAGTGCATTATTATTATTATTATTATTATTATTATTTTTTGTAGAATAAACAAGGCCATAAGCACCTGGGAATCAAGATACATAATTAAAACTATTCCATTTTCTATTTGATTAGGCTTAAAATTAAAAGATAACAATTAAATCATTAGTGTGAGTTGTTCAGAATGAAACACGTCTATTTGTAGCAACTATGAGGATAAATGATAAAAAAGAAGATGACTATGTAACAGAAACTAAACTAATGTTGTGTGAAGGAAAATAATGAAATATTGAACATGACAAGGCAAATGTTTTCCAGTTGTCACATTATGGTAGCATGATTATAAATTAAAAACTGTATTTATTTCTTTTAAGTCACTGAAATTATTCAAGATAATTAATGTATTCCTTAATGTTTCAGTATTGACGTTGGGATGCTTATACATAGATTTGAGTGTCACAATCTCATGTTATTATGAATCAATATAAAATAAACCATTCATAACACACTATAATTTAACTACAACTTTTACTGGACATGACTGGTCATATAATAGACATAACAAGATTTAACCATTGAAGTATGGTAATAACCTATGATTAAAGGGACCTAAAACCCAATATTTGTTTTCATGATTTAGAACGAGCTTACAATTTTAAAAAAACGTTCCAGTTCTCTTGGTATCCTTTATTGAAAAAGCATCAATGCACTACTGGTACCTAGCTAACCACATAAGACAAGAGTCACATGTCAGCAACCAATCAACAGCTAGCACCCAGATACTGAGACAACCGAGGTATGCTTTTCAACAAATTGTACTACGAGAACAAATTAAATTAGATAATAGAAGTAAATTGGAAATGTATTTAAAATGGTATTCCCTGTCTTAATCATTAAAGAAAAAAATGTGGGTTTCATATCTCTTTAAATTGACATAGTTGCAAAAAGTAGCTGAAAATAGGATTTGACATGCTTGCACTTGATTCAACTCAGTTAAACATTCAGACACTAAAAATACAATGAGTACACTATAACACTAATGATAGGGAGCATGTTTTAAACAACGCTAATTTCAATGTGACCATTTTTATTTTAAGAAAATAGTCCTTTCACTTGATAGCAACATAATAGACCTATTCATATAATCAGCTGACAGACAACAAGTAAAAATGGATATCATTGAAGACTAAATAGACCACAGATATAAATTGCAGATAAGCCAGAAAAATAAAATTGCAAAAAAATGTTGCAAAAAAAGCTACTTTTAATTATTTTACTTACATAACGGAAAGTTTTTTTTTTAGTTTTTTTTTAGTTTTTATTGTAGGCTCACTACCCACATTGTACTGGGCAATCAGATTAAGTTTGCCTACATATGTTTTAAATCCAATTTTTCAAATGCACATGCATAGATGAACATAAACAATAAAACTCTCACATATTGCGGTAGTGACATAGATAATACAGTCTTCCTCATTAGATTCAGAGATAATAATAACATTATAATGATTTGGTTTATGCATAGACAATATATAATGTTTTTTTTCTTAATGTATGTATATACAGATGGTTCTTCAACACCAATTAGTTATAATATTTTAATCTACCTCTAGGTGATATTTATTTAAACAGTGTAACATATTTTGTATTTTGTTTATGTTGTATGATGGGTTTTGAAGTTTGTTTCATCTGCTATAATTAATTTGGTTTTGTCATTTTGGAAATTATAGTGATCTATGATGGCAAATTCAATTTAACTTTCACAATAATTTTTGAAAGGTAGAGTTATTTGAGATAAGACATATGTTTTTACCTTTATGATTATTTTGGAAATTATAGAGTCAAAGTTGGAGTTTTACTGATATAGGACCAGATTATGAGTGGAGTGCTATTTAGCGCTAATGCATTAACTGCACTAGAATATTGCTTTTTGCATGAGTCAGGTAACGGGTGTATTACAAATTGAAAGTAAAAAGACTTTGCTTGCGCAAGCAAAAAGCCATACTTTTGATAATGTGCCCTCGTTAACTTATTCCCCCATAGAAGCAAAAAATGTGGGGGAAAAACAAACACCCTACTCACGCTCTAACCTGAACCCATATTCTCCAGTGCGCTAACCCAACATGAAAATATGAATATTTCACATTTCAATGTTCTCTACATAACAGAATATGTTCTATTTATTCATAAATACATATTTCTACATATATCTAATGTTATTTTAGTACAATATACATCTATACCTATATATTGATGATTATATATACAGTAGGTATAGATAAATACATATATATATAACCTGATCAAATCCCAGCAATGCTGTTGAAGCTTAGTGCGCCAGCAATTGATAAACCTGTCACAACCCTAATTAACGAATCCTTGGTGTCTGGATACATACCAAAACTCTGGAAGACTGCAAGAGTAGTGCCTATCCATAAAAGTGGGGAGATAACCTTGGTTTCTAACATTCGCCCAATATCATTGCTCCCAGTATTGTAAAAAATCTTAGAAAAATGCGTCCATACGCAATTATGTGAATATTACCAACAATCTAACTATCTGACCCCTGATCAATCAGGTTTTCGTACAAATCACTCCACTTCAACTGCCCTCCTAAAAGTTTGCAACGATATCCAAACTGGAATGGAACAAGGTGACCTAACTGGAGCTATTTTCCTTGATTTTGCAAAGGCCTTTGACACAGTAGACCACAACATACTACTGCTCAAACTAAAAACTCAGGTATTGGTGATCGTCCGCTAACCTGGTTTTGATCATATGTATCGGATCGATCACAATATGTCTCCATTTCTGACAGCGACTCCCTCCCTCTCTCAGTCACGTGTGGTGTTCCCCAAGATTCCATTCTCGACCCCCTGCTATTCACATTGTTTTTAAATGATCTGCCTAATGTCTGCAAATCCTCAACTGTACACATGTATGCAGATGACACGGTAATCTATGCAAACAATTCCGATCTACCGCAGCTTGAAGCAGTACTCCAAGACCAGTTCACAGAGGTAGAAAAGTGGATCTCAAAAAACAAACTCTTCCTAAACACTGACAAAACTGTCACAATGAACTTTGGAACAGGACCTAAACTACACAAACTACAAAATTCCCATCTATGCATCAAAACAAAATCAAATTGCACACTGACCACAGTCCACTCTTTTAAATACTTGGGTATGTTGTTAGACCCCAATCTATCTTTTGGCCTCCATATAGAAAAACTGGCATCTAAACTTTATCCAAAAATAGGTGCCCTGTACAGAAACAAATCCTGCCTCAGACCTACTGTAAAGGAAAAGATTGTACAGCAAATGCTGATGCCAATCGTGGATTATGGGGATGTAGTATATGCACCAGCACCACAAACTCACCTTAATAAACTTAATACATTGTATAACTCGTTCTGCCGCTTTGTGCTACAATGTAACTACAGGACCCACCATTGTGACATGCTAAAAGAACTAAACTGGCTGTCGCTGGAATCCAGACACATCCTCCATCTTTCCTGCCTTGTGTTTAAAAGCTTTTCTGGGAAGCTCCCACCCTACCTGAGCAGTATGCTCTCACCGATTATTCCCACCTTCTATAACCTCCGATCCAGTACCAGCACATTATTTAGTGTGCCTCAATACAAAAAGAAAGCAGCTCGATCCTCCTTTTCCTACAGAGCACCACAATTATGGAACGACCTCCCGCACACTTTCAAACCTTCCCCATGCCTAATATCCTTTAAGAGATCCCTCACTACATATCTCAAAACAGAATGCACCTGTCATTGTTGATTATATATTTCCTACCTGTTCTATGTTAAATTTTTGTGCATATATCATGTATTATTATTGTTTTGTATTTTATTGTACCCATTGTATCAATGCAATGTTTTGTGTACCCAGGACATACTTGAAAACGAGAGAAATCTCAATGTATCTTTACTGGTAAAATATTTTATAAATAAATTATATATATATATATATATATATATATATATATATATATATATATATATATATATATATATATATATATATATATATATATATATATGAATATCTAGCTATAAATACATTAGAATGTAAAATATTTATAATAAATACATAGTTAAAAATGAATATTGCATTAATTGCTTTTAAATGTTTTCATCTACTTGACTGCAAAGGGCTCCAATGTACATATTTATATGTTTATATATGTGTACATATGTATGTGTTTATTTTTGTATATATGTATATATGTCTGTAAATACATATATACACATTCAAATACATAAATACATATGTACACACACACACATACATATATATATATATATATATATATATATATATATATATAGATATATATATATATATAGTTAGACGTATATGTATGAATCTCTATTGTAATGCCCTTTTGCTTGCCTTTTTTTTTAACACTTGAGATCTCATATCTTTGAGCCTTTGTATTTTTTTTAATATTTTTTATTAGTGTTATTATGAGCGTAACTGTACTTTTGTATGTCATTTTGATGTGTTTTGTGCAACTTTTTATTTGAGCGTAACAGTTAACCCAAGTTCCCAGGTCACGTTAACCCGATGCGTGTTTACTTCAATTGCGTTCAAGTGATCAAGTTTAATTTCAACTTATAATATGCTTGTTACTTCTGATTCTACTTCCGATTCGCCCAAACAGATGCGATAAACCATTTATCGATTGTGCGCAAACAATAGCGCGCCACTCTATACTATTATTATTATTATTATTATCGTAATTTGTAGAGCACCATCAGATTCTGCACTGCTATAAACAAAGGTGGAGTACAACAAAAACATTTATAGGGATCAAACAGGTAGAGGGCCCTGCCAAGTGTTGCACTGTTTAAGTCAGCTCGTAAGGAGGTGATCTACAGCTGGACTCTTAGGCTTACATGCTAAGGAGGTTCAGGGGATAGCAATGAAGGAGAGTAACTGGTATAAATATAGGTTAGTGTAGTTGGTATGCATCCTTGAACAGTAGAGTATTTAGGGAGCGCTTGAAGCTTTCAAAACTAGGGGAGAGTCTTGTGGAGCGAGGCAGAGAGTTTCACAAGATGGGAGCCATTCTGGAGAAGTCCTGTAAATGGGAGTGTGAGGAGGTAACAAGAGAGGAGGAAAGTAGGATTTCATGAGCAGAGCAAAGGGGTCGTGAGGGAGAGTATCTGGAGACAAGGTCTGAAATATAGGGGGAAACAGTGCAGTTGAGGGCTTTGTATGTCAGAGTGAGAATGTTGTGTTTAATCCTAGAGGCAAGAGGAAGCCATTGAAGGGATTGGCAGAGAGGTGCAGCAGATGAAGAGCAATGTGTAAGGAAGATAAGCCTTTCAGAGGCATTCATTATGGATTGTAAAGGAGCTAGGTGGCAGCTGGGGAGACCAGAGAGGTCAGAGTTGCAGTAATCAAGGCGGGAAAGGATGAGAGAGTGGATTAAAATCTTAGTTGTGTCTTGTGTAAGGAAATGTCTAATTTTAGAGATGTTTTTATGGTGGAAGCGGCAGGCTTTAGCCAAGGACTGAATGTGAGGAGGAAAAGAAAGATCTGAATCAAATGTGACCCCAAGACATTGGGCATGCAGGGTAAGGGTAATGATGGAGTTCTCGACAGTTATAGAGAGATTGGGGGTAGAGATTTTGGAAGAAGGGGGGAAAATAAGGAGCTCAGTTTTGGAGAGATTTAGCTTGAGGTAGTGAGAGTACATCCAGGAAGAGATGTGAGAAAGACAGTTAGTTACATGGGTTAGCAAGGAAGGAGATAGGATCTGGTGCAGAGAAGTAGATTTGGGTGTCGTCGGCATACAAATGATATTGGAAACCGTGGGACTTAATTAGGGAACCTAATGATGACATGTAGATTGAGAAGAGAAGGGGACCGAGGACAGAGCCTTGCGGTACCCCGACAGAAAGTGATGATGGGGCAGAGGAGGCCCCAGAGAAGGCTACACTAAAGGTACAGTTTGACAGGTGGGAAGAGAACCACGAGAGGGCTGTGTCACAAATGCCAAAGGATTCGAGGGTTTGGAGCAAAAGAGGGTGGTCAACAGTATCAAAGGCTGTGGACAGATCAAAGAGGATAAGCGGAGAGAAGTGACCTTTTGATTTTGCTGTAAGTAGGTTGTTGGTAACCTTAACAATTGCATCTCTGTGGGGTGATGGGGACAAAATCCAGATAGCAGTGGGTCAAGAAGGGAGTTTAATGTAAAGAAATTGGATAGGCGTGCATATACTAGCTTTTCAAGAAGCTTTAAGGCAAGAGGGAAATAGGGTGGTAGTTGGATGGGGAGGTTGGATCAGGGGAAGGTTTTTTTGAGGATAGGTGTGACCAGTGCATGTTTCAGAGATGAGGTAAATATACGGGTGCTAAGGGAGAGGTTGAAAGTGTGTGTGAGTATAGGGTTAAGGGTAGAAGAGAGGGAGGGGAGTAGCTGTGAAGGGATAGGGTCAAGGGGACAGGTGAGAGCGCAGTATAAGTGCAGAAACTTCTTCCTCAGTAACATGGAAGAAAGAGCTAAGTTTATGGCTATTTGGGTTGTGGTTGATTGTGAGCGTTTGAGGGGGTGAGAGAATGGAACTATGTTGAGAGCTGATTTCATTTCTGATGGAGTCTTTTTTGTTATTGAAGTGGCTGGCAAAGTCTTGAGCTGACAGAGAAGTTGTATTAGGAGGCGTGGGTGGGTGGAGAAGAGTATTGAAAGTGTAGAACAGATGTTTTGGGTTTGAAGAAAGAGTAGAGATAAGAGTAGAGAAGTAATGTTGCTTATAAAGATTAAAGGCAGAATAGTAGGAGTTCAAGATGAATTTGTAATGAAGAAAATCAGCTGAACTACGAGATTTTCTCCAGTGTCGCTCAGCAGTACGGGAACATCTACGTAGGAACCAATGTCATAGGATTATGCCAGGGCTGAGGATGTGTGTGTGATTTCCGAGCTATGGTAAGAGGAGACAGATTGTCAAGGACGGATGTAAGGGTGGAATTATAGTAGCAGATAGATTGGTAAGGGCAGGAAAAGGAGGAGAAGGATAAGAGGAGAGGTTCAAGGGAATTTCAAGTTGTTGCTGATCTAATGACATAATGCTTCTGTGAAGTTTGGTGTGAGGAGTAGAAGGACGGAGAGTTGTAGGGAGGGATGATATGTTGCAAGTGAGGACATTCTGGTCAGAAAGAGGAAACGAGGAGTTTGTGAAGTTTGAAATAGTGCATTGATAACTAAAGATCAGGTCAAGGGAGTGACCGTCTTTGTGAGTGGGAGAATCAGTCCATTGTGACAAACCGAAAGAGGAAGTGAGTTGCTGAACTTGTTTTGCAGTGGGATTGTCAAAAGGGATATTGAAGTCACCAAGAATGATGGCAGGGGTGTCCGAGGAAAGGAAATAAGGTAGTCAGGCAGCCAAGTGATCTAGAAATTGAGTTGAGGAGCCAGGGGTGGTATATGACTGCAACACATATAGAGAGGGGAGAGCATAAGCGAATCATGTGGGTTTCGAATGAGGAAAATGTGAGGGAAGAGATGGGTTGTATTTGTCAAAAGGTGCAACAAGAGGAAAGTAAAATTCATACACCACCTCTATGTCTATTACCAGACCTAGGAGTGTGGCTGAAGTGGAGACCCCATGTGACAGAGCAGCAGTGGATGCTATGTCTAGGGGAGAGAGCCAGGTTTTTGTTAGGGCCAGAAGGTTGGAGGAGCGGGAGATAAAGAGGTCATGTATAGAAGTGAGCTTGTTGCAAACAGAGCAATAGTTCCAGAGTGCACAAGTGAAAGGGGTAGTGGCATTAGATGCAAGAGGAATGTGAGTAAGGTTGCCAAAGTTTTGTTTTCTGAGTCTATAGAATGGTACATATGGATGTCCATGACTAGGAAGTTGTTGGGGACCAGGATTAGGGGAGATGTCACCAGCAGTTAGTAAAAGCAAGAGGGAGAGTGAAATGAGTTGAGATACATATTTGCAGTAATGAGACAATGTGTAGGGGGGAGAGAGAGTGTTAAGGAATAGGTAAAGTTCATGAGTACAAAAGTAAGGTTAGTTTAAGAGCGATGGGCTAATGAACAGTGCAGGTGGTGAGGAAGAAGGAGTAATTAAATAATGTAGTTTGTTATAGAGACAAGAGGTAGTAAATATTGAGCATTTTTGCAAAAGTGGGAGCCAATTAAACACATAAGACACAGTATTACAGCAGCAATTGCATAAGGAAACGATGAGATACATAAAGCATAATATTACAAAAGTACTTGCCTTGTGTCTTGCCACTTGCCCAATCCTTGTTGAATTCTTGTATAATTATTTTCTTAATGCCTCACTTATAAAATCTTCACTTCAAACATGTGAACATATGTTGTTGTAACAATGCACACTGCCCAGGCAATGCACAGCCCAGTGCAATGCTCAGCCCAAGTAATGTTAAATATATAGGCAGGGAAGCCAGCTGTGTCCACTAAATTACTTGATTGATAAATCAAAGACAAATTAAAGGCCAATTGGAAAGTTATATTCTTGTCTGTTCAGGGTGAGATACGTTAGGTAAACAGACAGTAAAATTTGGAGGAGGTTAAAACTATGGCATAAGACAGCTATAAATTTAAAGGGACATTATGCACTTGTTTTTTCCTTGCATAAATGTTTTGTAGATGATCTTTTTATATAGCCCATAAATTTTTTTTTGTTAAATGGATAGTTTTGCTTATTTTTAAATAAAATTGCTCTGATTTTCAGACTTCTAACCAAGCCCCAAAGTTTTAGGAGAATACTGACATATACCTACTCCAGTTTGCTTCTGTTTGTGTAAAGGGTCTTTTCATATGCAAAGGAAGAGGGAGGAGGGAGTGTCTGATATTTCCCACTTGCAGTGGGTATTCCAGTAACATTTTAAACAGAGCTAAACTGGAATCTTATAGTTTTATACTGGATTTTTATATCAATATCTGTGCATATTATTCTTTATAGTAGTGTCTATTACATGCAGTTATATGAAAATTGGTGTATACTGTCCCTTTAAGAATAATAGCGAGTATTGATAAGGATTGAACATCAGATGGCAATTAACAAAACATTAGGGGCTGTTTTAGCAACCCTCTGCCGGACATGATCGGATCAGCGGATCATGTCCGTCAGACATCGCTGAATGCGGAGAGCAATACGCTCTCCACATTCAGCATTGCACCAGCAGCTCTTGTGAATTGCTGGTGCAATGCCGCTCCTGCAGATTCGCAGCCAATCGGCTGCTAGCAGGGGGTGTCAATCAACATGATCGTATTCGATCTGGTTGATTTCCCGCAATGTCTGTCCGCCTCCTCAGAGCAGGTTATAAAGCAGCGGTCTTTAGACCGCTGCTTCATAACTGGTGTTTCTGGTGAGCCTGAAGGCTCACCAGAAACACGGGCTTGATAAATAGGCCCCTAGGAGTAATACATTGGATAACATTACAACAAATGTAGGACTAAATTAACAACCTAAAATCATCTGCTCAATATACATGTACACATACTAAAAGAGAGTAACAGGAGAGGAGAAAACACCAGAGTGCAGTGAATAGTTTGCAGATTGACAGGGACTCTATTCACATACCAAAATAGAGTTACAGGAGAGGAAAAAACACCAGAGTGCAGTGAATAGTTTGCAGATTAACAGGGACTCTATTCACATACCAAAAGAGAGTTACAGGAAAAGAAAAAACACCAGAGTGCAGTGAATAGTTTGCAGTTTGACAGGGACGCTATTCACGTACCTGAAAGCAGAAGAGAGAGAATAGGGTTAGCTTGTAGGGTTAGGATGTAGTGTACATTTCTTCAGCAGATGTCAATAGGCAGCATGTTGTCTTCATAAGCAGCACTGTGGTGAGTACTGAGTATAATTCTTGTATAATTCTTTTCTTAATGCCTCACTTTTAAAATGTTCACTTCAAAAATGTGAACAAATGTTGTTGTAACAATGCACACTGCCCAGGCAGTGTGCATTACTCCACCAATCTTATTTTTCTCTCTTTTTCTAGCATGCTGACTATGTCCTTGTCACTCATCATCTTTCAGACTTTGCCCCTCCTACTGGAAATACCTTTTTAACTCAAATCATTCAACTTAATTATGCCCTTTGAATAAGATGGGACCACCTAATTCTCCACAATATCACAATTTAAGCATAGAAGAATCTATCTTAGATTTGATTGGTTTGTCCATGTAACCCGTGCTTATTTATAGTTAATTCAGGATGAAATTGTTGAAAGATACACACTTTAATCATGATAATTCAATAAAATTGTATAAAAACGTGTCTATTCTCAGTTTTATTTATAGCTTTGATTTTTTTGCTTAATTCTTATTTTATGGTTTCATTATTAATCCTATTTTAATTTTACTTCAATGATTAGGAACCATGTGCAACTATGTCATTCAATGCAGAAGAAAAGTGAATAAAGAATAAAAAAACATTTATTTTCACTAACAGGTTTAAGTATATGCAAAAATATCACCATAAAAATGAAACTTTTATCAGGGATCAGTCAGTATCAACCAAAACAGCATAGAGATCTTGTCTTGATATTTACGTATATTTAACCATCTCTTCAAAAAGTACATTTAGTTGAAATGTTTTTTTTATTGAGGTTTCACATCAAATACATTACAACATCACAAAGTGCATCAGTACAACAAGATAAGGTATTATACATTTGGATATACAGTCAGATTCTTCACATTGTACAATGTTCTTTTCTCTTCTTTTTGTTTTACCTTCCCTTTAATTATCGTGTTTTATCCCCTCCCTCATTTGACCCTCTTCCCCCCCCTCCCTATCCTCCCCCCCCTATGAACAAAAGACCTCTTAACTTGGTCTAACTTTTAACTATGAACATTGAACTTATTCTCAATTTTGTCGAGTATTTCGCACCATTCCGGCGCTCCCACTTTCCATTTCCTAGCTATGCATAATCTAGTAGCTGTACATACTATATTAACCCATTTGTTAGTGGTCGAGTTTAGGGAATCAAGAGGAATATGGAGCAAGGCCTTTGCGGCCGAGAGTGTGAATGAGTTATCTAATGAGTTTTTAATCAAATGTGTTAGTTTATCCCATATAGGCCGTATCATCGGGCACTCCCACCACATGTGTAAGTAAGTACCTAACCCTGAACAGCCTCTGTAACATAATCTATTGTTCTGTGGGGTAAAATGTGATGTTTTTAGTGGTGTAAGGTACCAACGGTATGCTGTTTTTATCGTATTTTCAACAAGATCAGCCCCTACTAAACTTTTGCTTAGTGATAAGAATATTTGTCTCCATTCTTCTTCATTATATGTTATACCTAGGTCCTGCTCCCATATATTGTGTAGACTTTGTTTTTTAAGGTTTTTCGCCTCTTGGATAGCCAGGTACAGTTTTGTAATCAATTTTTTGTTTCTACCTGGAGTTAATATAATTTGCTCTAGGATAGTTTTTGGGCCGGAGGAAGCACCTTGTCTATATTTATGTATTGCGTGTGAAATTTGATGGTACAAAAACCAATGCAGAGTGTTGGGGCTAATTTTATCTCTTAGTTGTGTGTACGTCAGTAGTTTCCCATTGTCCAAGAAGTCCGCTACTCGGTAAAGACCCTTGTTTTCCCATTTAGTTATCAGTTTTTGAAATTCTAATGGGAGTAACATCCCCAATGGTAGTATAACTGTGTGTGGTGAGATTAGTTTCAATGTTTTAGTCATTGAACTCCATGTTGTTTTAGTATTTTCTGTGATTTTAAGTTTAGCTAGTGGTTGAAGTTTAGTGTTTGTTGAAGTCCAGAGAATATCCCCTGGTTTGTTATGACCCCCAATATCCGCTTCAATGTTTGGCCACGTCATGTTGCGACAGTCTTTCCCTAGTAGCGCACTTTGCGCTAGTCTAGCAGCTTGGTAGTAGTCACGTAGGTTAGGTACACCTATTCCCCCTATTTGTTTATGAAGTTTTAGTAAGTAAGCTGGTATTCTAGTCGTTTTGTGTCCACGAATGAATTTGAGAAATTCAGTCTGTAGGTCCTCCAAGTCTTTTAGTGGGATCTTAATAGGGAGGGCTCTAAACAGATAGAGCAGTCTTGGCAAAATATTCATCTTTATTACTACCTGTCTCCCCATCCAAGAGAATCCACCCTTTTTCCATTTATTTAGATCTGATTTTATAGTTTTGATAATCGGGGTATAGTTTGCTTTGTATAACATGTCTGGTGTGTCAGTGATATAGATTCCCAAATATTTAATGGCATGATTGGCCCATTTAAAATCAAAATTAGTTTCTATTAATTTTCGTGTATGTTCTGGTAGCGATAGGGGGAGTGCCTCACATTTGTCGGAATTTATTTTGAAGCCAGAAATCTGGGAAAAATCGCTTAAGATCTGATAGAGATTGGGTAGAGATAACATGGGTTTAGTAAGCGTCAGCAGAATGTCGTCTGCGAATAGTGATAATTTAAAATCACCTTTATTTAATCTAACCCCATAAATGTTCTTGGACTTCCGTATGCATGCTGCTAGGGGTTCTACGCACATAGCAAACAAAAGAGGTGATAGTGGGCATCCCTGTCGCGTTCCGTTTAATATTTGGATAGGTCTAGATTGATATCCCACCGCTCTAATTGTTGCCATTGGGTTAGAGTAGATATTTTTAACTGCCTTTATAAATTTGTCGCCAAAACCTAAGTGTTCTAAGACCGCCACCATATATGTCCAATCCACTCTATCAAACGCCTTCTCTGCGTCCAAAGATAGGAGCAGAGAAGGCGTTCCTGTTTCCTTCAAATATTCGACCAGGGCTACTGTGCGTCGAACATTATCCGGTGCTTCTCGGTCTTTAATGAAGCCCACCTGGTCAGGGTGAATCAATGAGGGTAACAAGTGTTTAAGTCTGTTTGCCAAGATCTTGGTGAAGATCTTTACATCTTGGTTGATCAATGATATTGGCCTGTAATTTTGTGTTATTTTGGGATTCTTCCCCGGTTTGGGAATTACAATGATTTTAGCCTGAAGTAGTTCTGAGGGGAGTGGGGTGCCGCTCAGAACGTCATTGCAAAATTTGTGAAGGTGGGTAACCAAGTCTGTTTTAAGTAATTTAAAGTATTCTCCCGAAAACCCATCGGGGCCCGCTGCTTTTCCTATTTTAAGTTCTTTGATAGCGGAAGCTACTTCTATCAAAGTGATCTCTGCGTCTAGGGTTTTTGCGCCTTGTTCGTCTAGCCTAGGAAGCTCTGCTGCCTCAAGAAGTGTTTGTCTTAAGTGTGCTATCTGCGGTGAGTGTGAGACTTTCTTCCCGTCATAAAGAGCCTCATAGTATTGGGCAAAGCTTTCCACAATTTCTTGTGGGTGAGAAGTCAGTGTACCATCTGGCTTTTGTAGTTGTGCAATCGTAAAGGATTTAGTTTTCTCTCTTAGTCTATTAGCTAGGTATCTATCTGGTTTGTTTGCATGCAGGAAGTAATATGATTTGAATCTGCTAATCGCTCTCATGGAATTGTCAGTTAAGATTTTGTTAAGCTCTTTTCTTTTATTGGTCAGGGTGGCCAAAGTCGAATTGGACAGGGTGAGTCGGTGTGTCTTTTCTAATTCTTCAATTTCTTGCTGTAGCGTAACAATTACCGACCTGGTTCTTTTTAGAAATATATTTTTTTCTTTTATAAGCAACCCTCTAATGTAAGGTTTGTGGGCAGCCCATACCATTACAGGTTTGATTGAGGGATTAACATTGAATCTCCAATATTCTTTAAGTCTATTAAGGATTCTTTTGTATATGTCTGGTTGTTTCAGTAAGGTAGGGTCGTATGTCCATGATTTTTGTCTGTTTACGTCAGTAAGTCCCTTCAGCTGTATCTGTATGATTGAGTGATCTGACCAAACTGATGCGTGGATGGATGAGGAGATCAAGTTAGGTATCATTATCTGACTAATGTAGATGTAATCTAGCTTAGTATAAGTTTTATGAGCTGGTGAGTAATATGTATGATCGTTTGTCTGACCATACAGTGTTGTCCAGGAGTCAATTACATTGTGTGATTCTAGTGTCTCTCTGATAGCTTTAGTGATAGAGTTTAGCCTGCATTGTTTATTTGTCAGTTTGGAGTTATTGGTTTCCCTCAGTATCTTTAAATTTACATTAAAATCTCCTGCCACTATCAATAGAGTCTGCGACCACTGAGTTAATAAGTGTGAGAGTTTAGTGAAAAAGGTATGTTGTTGCTCATTAGGTGCATAAATGTTGCAGAGTGTTATTTGCGTGCCCTGAATATTACCTCTCACAATGAGGTATCTACCCTCTTTGTCTCTTATCACCTCTTCTTTGGTAAATGTGAGGGAGTTGTGCAGGAGAATTGTCACACCTCTCTTTTTTGTGTCGGTTGTGATGGTAGTGTTGCGTGTAGTGTTTGCTCCAATATGTAGGGATTTGACTATTTGTGAAGTGAGTTTCTTGTAGAAAAATAATTTTAGCATTCATACTACTATATTGGGTGAGAGCTAACTTTCTCTTTACATTGGTGTTGAGACCCCTGACGTTGTGTGAGATTATCTGCAATTTAGAATCCATTTACAAATGTTCACCACCCCCTCACCTCGTACCTGGCTATTGCAGTTGATCTGGGATTGTAGGTTGTCTGACCTTGCCTTCTGGCCTTCTTTAGTATAGAGAAACTTTCTGGACCTCTGCTCGGCGGAGTTTGAAAAGAAAAAAACAAAACCAAACATTAAACATAACCCAATTCTTAAAAAAAACGTACATATCAAAACAGTTTTGTGGAAATGTATTTTCCTAACTATCTAACTACATGCCCTAAATAGCACATCAATTTTACAAATATATTTCAGCAATTATGATAGATATAGTCTCGATCTTAGAGTGACCGGATGTTAAGTGCTTGTGTAAAAAATATATTGACCCGGACTAGAGGATGGTATGGGGGAACTACACTTTGGATTTTACTGGTCATAAGTCTCTTCAACCCCCAACCTCCTTTCAAAGAGCTGTCTATGCTGTTTCCTGGAAATATCGGCCAAAGTCTTAAGTCCTATATAAGTTTCTCTCACATAGGAGCAGGCAAAGGTATAGTTACCACCCGAAGGTACTGTTCAACTTTCAGAGTCAGTAGAGTCTCTCTCATGTCTTCTGTTTTCTTTTGGAGACTTTAGTCCAGCGACCTTGTTGGTTTGATCCGTGTGGGTTTTGTGAGCGGACTTTGTTGTTGTCTTGAGAGTTGTCTGGGATCTCTGGGCAGTCTAATTTTAGTCTTTGACAAATATCTGGAATGTCCTGCTTCTCTCTAATGGTAATGGTGCTGCCCTCATGGTGTATGAACAGGGCAAAAGGAAATCCCCATCTGTACATAGTTTGATTTTTCCTCAAAAGTTGTGTCATATCTCTTCTGGAGAAGTCTTGATACAGAGATCTTGGAAGAATTGTATAATTGAACCTTGATATTTGAATGTTGCTTTTTTCTTGCTGCCGACATGACTTCTTCTTTTTCTTGGAAGCGGAGGAATTTGACTATTACATCTCTTGGGGGTTCAGTGTCTTTGGGTTTTGCTCTAAGAGCCCTATGAGCTCTTTCAATCTGGAATTTCCCCTCTTCTGTTGAACCTGAAACATTTTGAAATAAATGTAAAAGGTAGTTACGAAGGTCTGCTGGTGTTATCGTTTCTGGGATCCCTTTCAACCGAATGTTACACCTCTGACTCCTATTCTCTAAGTCTTCAAGTTTGTCATTGAGATCCGCTAATTCCTGCTGATGATCAGCTAGGTGTTGATTAAGAGAAGTAATATCTTCTTCCATTGTTTCTTCTTTTTCTTCTAAAGTCTCCAGTCTGGTGCCTAATTCTGTTATGTCTTGCTTGATTTCAGTGAGGCTGTTTGTGACAGTGTTCTGGAGTGCATCCATTTTTGCCCACATTTTGTCAAAGATGTTAGTTATGTCTTGCTTGGAGACGAGATTTTTTATATCTTTTAGAGTTACAGGTGTATCACAGCTATCTGGGGAGATAATTTCAGTTTCCTCCTCCATCTCTTCCTCTGTGTTGTTACCACTTTTTTCTGGAGGCTTTTCTCCTTTTTGGGCTTTAAGAAAAATATCAGCTACTGCAGGTTTGTTTGCGGCCCCTGACTTGTTCTGCCTTCTAACTGACATTATGTAGTTTGGTGACAGGCAGTAGGGTATAAGCGTTGTAGTGGCTGATAACAAATATAGACTGTGCCTGTGTGGAGAGAATTACAGCAAGATTGCCTTGAATCTCATATGATTTTGAGAGATCAGTCAGCTGGGAGATAGATATATGATGTGGATATAGTTTTAACACATTGCCATTCCAGGTTTGAAAAGTTCTATTTTCTTTTTTTCATGCTATATCTTTAGGGAGATCCAAAATTGAAGGTAGAGAATATAACAGCGCCTTTATTCATTTGTTACTCACTCAAGTTAAGGCTGGCCCTTTAGTGGAGCGGGTCAGTTAATGTAAAGTTGGAATCATATTTGTGTTTTGCCCTGCTGATTCATCTTTATAGCTGTAGGTTTAGTAACTTGGGATCTAGGCTTTTTGAAGTCAATGTCTATAGCCCTTGTAGTGTTAGTTCGGCATTATTATCTGCCCTGGCTCCCACGTGGCTGTGCGATTAAGATGGCGTCCCCTTTTATGATTTTAAGCCATCGCCATGCTGAAGTAAGTGCATGCGCCTGTCAGCCCCTGCTCTGCTTACCGGATCGTTTGCTTGCCGTCTGGCGACTCCGTGCAGGGCTCAATAGGTCAGGGACTTCACTTCTTGTAGAGCCGCACTGTTCTGCTTAGTCCGCCATTACCCGGAGAGTGCCGGGTGTGCTGTCTCTCTGGCTGCTTCTGTATTTAGCGCGGTTTAGCAAGTTATGTAGCGAAGGTCCACTTCAGCAAAAGTCCGGTATAATTTGAGGGTCACTCATTAGGGTAGCAATTGCTTTTTCTCCTCTTTTTGTGCTAGATGTTCACGGAGCACTGAGGTTATGCGTCCGCCATGAAGCTTGCCTAGGCTCCGCCCCCCCAAAAAGTACATTTAAAGGGACAGTCAACACCAGAATTGTTGTTGTTTTAAAATATAGATAATCTCTTAATTACCAATTCCCCAGTTTTGCATAACCAACACAGTTATAATTATACATCTTTTACCTCTGTAATTACCTTGTATCTAAGGCTCAGCAGACTGCCCCCTTATTTCAGTTTTTTTACAGACTTGCATTTTAGCCATTCAGTGCTGTCTCCATGGTAAATTCATGTGCATGAGCTCAATGTTATCTAAATGAAACACGTGAACTAATGCCCTCTAGTGGTGAAAAACTATCAAAATGCATTTAGATTAGAGGTGCCTTCAAGGTCTAAGAAATTAGCATATGAACCTCCTAGGTTTAGCTTTCAACTAAGAATACCAAGAGAACAAAGCAAAATTGGTGATAAAAGTAAATTGGAAAGTTGTTTAAAATTACATGCCCTATTGGAAACATTGGAAACAAGTTTTTTTTTGGACTTGACTGTCCCTTTAAATCTATTTTTATTTACAGTTACATTTAATATCTACACCATATGGTCTGTGCTAATTTTGTTAAGAATAGCACTTATCTTTCACAGATATCTTAAATCTTACAGTTCAATAGTAATAGATCCTCACTAGGATTTCATAAGGGGATTTAGAATACAAAAGAGAACATATTTAAGCTATGAAAGCAACTAGCAAATTGTGGAGTCAATCCCCAAATCATTATAAAAACACATACAAAATATTGTGCCATGGGGAGTGTTTGTGACATTACAATATATGTCAATATGGGTCCCCCAAGATGCACACAAAGCATATTAATGGGTGTTATTTGTTGTATCACCGTCATCTCACCATCAAGACATAAGTTATAGACCTATGAATAGCAGTTCAATGCGATAAAAATGGAAAATTAAAAAAGACCCAGCATTCAACATCTTCTGGACAAAAGCTATGGGTGCTGTTCTTGCTGATCTTCATCACAATCTAAAGGGATTCCTCCTATATTTATATAACATCAAAATTCCTAATTTGGTAATCAGGTTAAACAATTAAAATTGTGTATTGGTCAAGTAAGTGTCAAACCAGACCAATTCATTCTTTTGATTTGTTAATCATATTAGCAAAGCAAGAGAGTATGTGGGCTCTGTGTTGATAGTCTGCTGATCTTTTTTTCCTTTCTTTTTTCATATAAATGAAAAAAATGAGAAAGAAATTGCAGTACTTGTATCAAAGTAATTAATCAAAGAAATATTGGCTGATACACAACCATAAACCACCCAGTCTACCAGGACTGGCAGCAACATTACCCCTATAGCAGGGATCTGTGTGATTGACAGACATCAAATAAACATACGGTTGGTAGATAGCTGAAAAAGTTTATTTTTATAAAAAAAATATATACGCACATAGTTAAAGGAATATGAAAATGCTTTCTTTTAATGATTCAGATAGAGCATTGGTTTTCAAAACTGTCCCCAGGCCTCCCTAACAGTCCTGGTTTTCTGTATTACCTTGTATGAGAGCAGGTAAAATAACCATGTTTACTATTCAGCTTATTGATTCACCTGTGCTCTAGTTCAGACATCCACAAAATATGGCCTGTTATGGAGCCCTGAGGACAGGTTTGAAAACCAGTGAGATAAAGCATGCAATTTAAAGCAACTTTCTAAGTTACTCCTATTATCACTTTTTCTTTGTTCTCTTGGACTCTTTATTTGAAAAGCAGGAACGTAAGCTTAGTAGCTGGCCCATTTTTGTTTCAGAACCTGGGTAGCGGCTGCTGATTGGTGGCTAGATAATTATTATACTAGTATTCCCTTTTTAAAATCTTGTTTTGCCTTAACATCGTAGCCTGTGGAACAATTCAAAAAAGTTGTAAAGGTTTCTCACAGCAATTAGTATTCAAGAAGCAAAATGCAGGAGAAACAGCAGCGCTACAAAGTGAAGAACTCGTAGCAGTTAAATTTAGCGACAATAAAGATGCGTATATGCTAACAACTATACACAGAGAGGGAACCAAGGCAGTTACTTCCAGAGTTTAAAGGAGACAACTGGAAAAAAACATCTTGCATTGTAGTCTACAACAAATACATGGGTGGAGTAACCTTATCTTGCTGCCAGAAAAAAATAAATATGGTATAAAAAGCTTGCTGTCTAATTCAGATGGAAATTTTTGTATATTTTGTACAAAACCTCTGCATCTGGCTGGCAAAAACCTACCTTACCTAAATTACCAAAAAGAGTTGACTGCAAGCCTTTTATTTGAAAATTGTGAAATGCCCCAAAACCTTCAGTGTGAGAACATAGCAAGACTAACTGGAAGACATTTCTCCAGTTAGTGTATATCCCCCCTACAGCAAAGAAGGCCTGTTCACAAAATGACTGCAAAGTTTGCAAAAAGGGGAGTGAGGAAAGATTCAAATTTTCACTGTAAGCCCATCAAAACCTGGTTTGTGCATCAAAAATTGCTTTGAGATGTATCATCCAGTTGAAAAATACAAGAAAAATGCTTTGTATAAATTTTCAAATCTCAAAATGCACACGGTTGTCGCATGAACATCATATAATTTAATACAGACATTTATGCCGTAGCAAACCAGCAGTTATCCATTTCCCAGAATACCCTTTATGAGCTGTAGTGAACACCTGAAGTTATCAGGCTTCTATGACCCTTTGCCAAAACTAAAAATCCACAGTTACAATTTGTGACCTAATATTAACTTTTGCCAAATAATATCTAAAAATCTCCTTTCATAACTGTGATACCAAATGGGCCCTGGACCCATTGCATTAACATGTCTAAAATCCCCTTTCAGACTGTGAATCAAAGATGTTATTAGCAGCATTCTATTCACCGAAAATAATGACAAGCAGATACATGTCTGCTATTTCTGATCAAAGTGACCCTAAAAAAGATTTTAAAATAATTATAATTATCACTGTACATGTCTTGTATAAATGATTTCAGTGAGAACCCCAATGTTTGTGAAAAGAATATTTATTTATTTTTCTCAATTATTGCATTAGGTATTTATCTGACTGCCAGTTGTTAGCATGAAATATACAAAAAAAAGGCATAGATCAATACGTTTGGTTGCCTATTCTTAAAATATATCACATTTATTTGGGCAGTTAAGCAATAACAAATAAACCATTAACCTTTTGCCTGAACATATCTAAAAATCCCCTTTTAGAGTTGTGATTTACAGCTGCAATTAGCAGCCTTTTAAATACCAAAAGCAATGGAAATCCCACACATTTCTACTATTTATAAACAAAAGGAATCCCAGAGAAGATTTTATAACCATTTGGCTTATGGCTGCACAAATTATGTATAAATAATTTCAGTGAAAAATTATTTTTATATGTTCTCATTTGGTACACATCCGACGACAAACTGGTCACATGAAATATACCAAAATGGGTAGAGATCAATACATTGGATTGTCTACTTTAAAAAGTTTTGGGGGTCAATTTTGAGAATTTGAGCCATTATGTCCTTCCAAATGACCCCTGCACCCTTTGCCATAATGTGTCTATAAATCCTCTTTCAGAAGTGTGGTGCGCAGGTGCAATTAGCGGCCTACTGATTACCAAAAGCAATTGTAAACCCATACATGTTTGCTAACATACGGCTAGATTTGGAGTTTGGCGGTAAAAGGGCTGTTAACGCTCCGCGGGTTTTTTTCTGGCCGCACCATAAATTTAACTCTGGTATCGAGAGTTTAATCAAATGCTGCGTTAGGCTCCAAAAAAGGAGCGTAGAGCATTTTTACCGCAAATACAACTCTCGATACCAGAGTTGCTTACGGACGCGGCCGGCCTCAAAAACGTGCTCGTGCACGATTCTCCCATAGGAAACAATGGGGCTGTTTGAGCTGAAAAAAAACCTAACACCTGCAAAAAAGCAGCGTTCAGCTCCTAACGCAGCCCCATTGTTTCCTATGGGGAAACACTTCCTACGTCTGCACCTAACACTCTAACATGTACCCCGAGTCTAAACACCCCTAGCCTTACACTTATTAACCCCTAATCTGCCGCCCCCGCTATCACTGACCCCTGCATTACACTTTTAACCCCTAATCTGCCGCTCCGTAAACCGCCGCCACTTACGTTATCCCTATGTACCCCTAATCTGCTGCCCTAACATCGCCGACCCCTATGTTATATTTATTAACCCCTAATCTGCCCCCCACAACGTCGCCGACACCTACCTACACTTATTAACCCCTAATCTGCCGACCGGACCTGAGCGCTACTATAATAAAGTTATTAACCCCTAATCCGCCTCACTAACCCTATCATAAATAGTATTAACCCCTAATCTGCCCTCCCTAACATCGCCGACACCTACCTTCAATTATTAACCCCTAATCTGCCGACCGGAGCTCACCGCTATTCTAATAAATGTATTAACCCCTAAAGCTAAGTCTAACCCTAACACTAACACCCCCCTAAGTTAAATATAATTTTTATCTAACGAAATAAATTAACTCTTATTAAATAAATGATTCCTATTTAAAGCTAAATACTTACCTGTAAAATAAATCCTAATATAGCTACAATATAAATTACATTTATATTATAGCTATTTTAGGATTAATATTTATTTTACAGGTAACTTTGTATTTATTTTAACCAGGTACAATAGCTATTAAATAGTTAAGAACTATTTAATAGTTACCTAGTTAAAATAATTACAAATTTACCTGTAAAATAAATCCTAACCTAAGTTATAATTAAACCTAACACTACCCTATCAATAAAATAATTAAATAAACTACCTACAATTACCTACAATTAACCTAACACTACAATATCAATAAATTAATTAAACACAATTGCTACAAATAAATACAATTAAATAAACTATCTAAAGTACAAAAAATAAAAAAGAACTAAGTTACAGAAAATAAAAAAATATTTACAAACATAAGAAAAATATTACAACAATTTTAAACTAATTACACCTACTCTAAGCCCCCTAATAAAATAACAAAGACCCCCAAAATAAAAAATTCCCTACCCTATTCTAAAATACAAAAATTACAAGCTCTTTTACCTTACCAGCCCTGAACAGGGCCCTTTGCGGGGCATGCCCCAAGAATTTCAGCTCTTTTGCCTGTAAAAAAAAACATACAATACCCCCCCCCCAACATTACAACCCACCACCCACATACCCCTAATCTAACCCAAACCCCCCTTAAATAAACCTAACACTAAGCCCCTGATGATCTTCCTACCTTGTCTTCACCATGCCAGGTTCACCGATCCGTCCTGGCTCCAAGATCTTCATCCAACCCAAGCGGGGGTTGGCGATCCATAATCCGGTGCTCCAAAGTCTTCCTCCTATCCGGCAAGAAGAGGACATCCGGACCGGCAAACATCTTCTCCAAGCGGCATCTTCTATGTTCTTCCATCCGATGACGACCGGCTCCATCTTGAAGACCTCCAGCGCGGATCCATCCTCTTCTTCCGACGACTAGACGACGAATGACGGTTCCTTTAAGGGACGTCATCCAAGATGGCGTCCCTCGAATTCCGATTGGCTGATAGGATTCTATCAGCCAATCGGAATTAAGGTAGGAATTTTCTGATTGGCTGATGGAATCAGCCAATCAGAATCAAGTTCAATCCGATTGGCTGATCCAATCAGCCAATCAGATTGAGCTCGCATTGTATTGGCTGATCGGAACAGCCAATAGAATGCGAGCTCAATCTGATTGGCTGATTGGATCAGCCAATCGGATTGAACTTGATTCTGATTGGCTGATTCCATCAGCCAATCAGAAAATTCCTACCTTAATTCCGATTGGCTGATAGAATCCTATCAGCCAATCGGAATTCGAGGGACGCCATCTTGGATGACGTCCCTTAAAGGAACCGTCATTCGTCGTCTAGTCGTCGGAAGAAGAGGATGGATCCGCGCTGGAGGTCTTCAAGATGGAGCCGGTCGTCATCGGATGGAAGAACATAGAAGATGCCGCTTGGAGAAGATGTTTGCCGGTCCGGATGTCCTCTTCTTGCCGGATAGGAGGAAGACTTTGGAGCACCGGATTATGGATCGCCAACCCCCGCTTGGGTTGGATGAAGATCTTGGAGCCAGGACGGATCGGTGAACCTGGCATGGTGAAGACAAGGTAGGAAGATCATCAGGGGCTTAGTGTTAGGTTTATTTAAGGGGGGTTTGGGTTAGATTAGGGGTATGTGGGTGGTGGGTTGTAATGTTGGGGGGGGGGTATTGTATGTTTTCTTTTACAGGCAAAAGAGCTGAACTTCTTGGGGCATGCCCCGCAAAGGGCCCTGTTCAGGGCTGGTAAGGTAAAAGAGCTTGTAACTTTTTAAATTTAGAATAGGGTAGGGAATTTTTTATTTTGGGGGTCTTTGTTATTTTATTAGGGGGCTTAGAGTAGGTGTAATTAGTTATTAGTAATTATTTTTCTTATGTTTGTAAATATTTTTTTTATTTTCTGTAACTTAGTTCTTTTTTATTTTTTGTACTTTAGATAGTTTATTTAATTGTATTTATTTGTAGCAATTGTGTTTAATTAATTTATTGATAGTGTAGTGTTAGGTTAATTGTAGGTAATTGTAGGTAGTTTATTTAATTATTTTATTGATAGGGTAGTGTTAGGTTTAATTATATCTTAGGTTAGGATTTATTTTACAGGTAAATTTGTAATTATTTTAACTAGGTAACTATTAAATAGTTCTTAACTATTTAATAGCTATTGTACCTGGTTAAAATAAATACAAAGTTACCTGTAAAATAAATATTAATCCTAAAATAGCTATAATATAAATGTAATTTATATTGTAGCTATATTAGGATTTATTTTACAGGTAAGTATTTAGCTTTAAATAGGAATCATTTATTTAATAAGAGTTAATTTATTTCGTTAGATAAAAATTATATTTAACTTAGGGGGGTGTTAGTGTTAGGGTTAGACTTAGCTTTAGGGGTTAATACATTTATTAGAATAGCGGTGAGCTCCGGTCGGCAGATTAGGGGTTAATAATTGAAGGTAGGTGTCGGCGATGTTAGGGAGGGCAGATTAGGGGTTAATACTATTTATGATAGGGTTAGTGAGGCGGATTAGGGGTTAATAACTTTATTATAGTAGCGCTCAGGTCCGCTCGGCAGATTAGGGGTTAATAAGTGTAGGTAGGTGTCGGCGACGTTGTGGGGGGCAGATTAGGGGTTAATAAATATAACATAGGGGTCGGCGATGTTAGGGGCAGAAGATTAGGGGTACATAGGGATAACGTAGGTGGCGGCGATTTGCGGTCGGAAGATTAGGGGTTAATTATTTTAAGTAGCTTGCGGCGACGTTGTGTGGGGCAAGTTAGGGGTTAATAAATATAATATAGGGGTCGGCGGGGTTAGGGGCAGCAGATTAGGGGTACATAAGTATAACGTAGGTGGCGGTCGGCAGATTAGGGGTTAAAAATTTTAATCGAGTGGCGGCGATGTGGGGGGACCTCGGTTTAGGGGTACATAGGTAGTTTATGGGTGTTAGTGTAGTTTAGGGTACAGTAGTTAAGAGCTTTATGAACCGGCGTTAGCCAGAAAGCTCTTAACTCCTGCTTTTTTCAGGCGGCTGGAATCTTGTCGTTAGAGCTCTAACGCTCACTGCAGAAACGACTCTAAATACCGGCGTTAGAAAGATCCCATTGAAAAGATAGGCTACGCAAATGGCGTAGGGGGATCTGCGGTATGGAAAAGTCGCGGCTGTAAAGTGAGCGTTAGACCCTTTAATCACTGACTCCAAATACCAGCGGGCGGCCAAAACCAGCGTTAGGAGCCTCTAACGCTGGTTTTGACGGCTACCGCCGAACTCTAAATCTAGGCCATAGGATCCTAGAGATGCTTTCACAAGCATTTGTCTTGTGACTTAACAAGTAATATGTAAATAATTTCTGTAAGAGACCCAAAATTTGTGAAAAAGTTTTTTTATTATATATGATCATATTTTGCATACACCTGACTTCCAAATGGTTTTCTGAGATATGCAAAAATTTCCCTAGATCTATAAATTGGGTTGTCTACTTTATAAATATACATAGGTATAGGGGGTCAATTTTGAGAATTTAGACAGTTCTGCTATACTAAAGGAGAGTTAACCCATTCAATAATTCTTCATTCTGTTTTGCCGGTGGTGTTGTGTGGGTGTTGTGTGCAGCTGCTAGTCGCCGTTGTGAGTTGTTCATCTGTCTTGATGAAGGCTTCTATGTAAGCCGAAACGTCGACCTATCCTTATGACATTCTAACGTTGTTGTTATAAACAATAAACTAACTTTGATGTATATAAATCCTGAGAGTGCCCTCCCTTTCCTAGCTCTTATCTACAATCCATTGAGGATTGCACCCAGGTTCTTCATTATTAGTTGAAGCTGGAGTGCTGGAACACGTGCTAATTGGATTATATATATATATATATATATATATATATATATATATATATATATATATAACAAGAAAATGTATGTATTATAATACGAACAGTATTACAAAAACACAGAACTGTGCTCTCTAAAATCTAAAAGTTAGCTCAAAATAAAGTATAGCAATAAGAACAAATAAATAAGAACAGTGTTATTTAAAACAGAAAAAAATCAAATTTCCTATTGTTTCAAATATAGTTGTTAATTTGTAACAAAATCAAAACTATCAAAAAGGATAAGAGTCTCACACAGTGATGAGATTTCTATGTAGGTGTCGGCTGCTGTATCCAATAATTTCTCTGTTATCCCACGGAGTAGAACAGAAATCTATAAACAAAAGAAGTAGAAAAGCGCACAAATGCACCTACATAATGCAAATCAATTTATTTGATACAAACACAAACAAACGTGTGGTGAAAAATCCCCGTGGGGTATCTACTCACAGGATCCCACCTCAAACTATATGAGGTATGTAAAGGCACACATATAGATCACAGCATAGGATGGAGGTTTACTACAAATCCCAAGTCTCCTTTGTCCGTAAGTCCCTGCTGGTAAAACTGTGAGCCAAGAGCTGCTGTGGTCAAAACAGTGACACCGGGGGGGGGGGGGGGTCCTGGTTGCCATGCAATCCCCACCAGATGTATCGTTACAACCACAAACAGACCGCTGAGAAGACAGCTGAGAAATTTCAAAAGAACCGCTCTCTCTGAGCACTGACACAGCTGATCATTAGTCACTGATGTAAGGTGGGTAGGTAAATAAATAAAAAACAATGACTAAAATGCTGAGAATTTCTTAAAAAGTCCCGGTAGTGAATAGGTTAATGGCAAAAAGGGCAGAGATGCAGCAGATGTAAAGGAGGAGGGTGAGAATGACAGGAAATGGACCTCAAGATGAGTGGCAAGCACACTGGGCAAACTGACCAAGAATGGAAAAGATACAGATCTGGCATAGTGCTTGACAAATTGAACCAATCCCTGCTCAGTTAGTGAGACTTCAGAGCTATGGTTAACTGTTAGACAAGACAAAAAAAGTTGCACAAAACACATTAAAAATACATTTATCAGTACAGTTATACTCATATTAATATTGTCTGATAAAAACTATCTTTAAAAAAATTCAATTAAAAGTTATAAGGGCTCAAATTCTGAATGATTTAAAACAAGGTTGTAAACCGTATTGTGAAAAGGAGGGGTTACAGTTATGTATCTTTAATCTTCACATGGGGTCCCATAAGCCTCACATTTATACAAGACAGGTAATCATTGATCACATAACTATAAAAAAAACTAAATGGGGCATTATTTTAAAGAGTGACTTCTGGACTTTAAAACAAGGGGTCTCTACCCCTTTCTAAAAAATATGTTGTTGTTTTTTAAGTTATATAATTTTTACATTTGAAGGGCAAGCTATTACCTTTCCAATTGTTTGAATAGTGTTTGCAGCAGTTAAGAAAGCTGAGATTGAGGTTTTTTTTATATGCACCCCCAACCAGCTCCCTTCTCTGGTTTTACTGTCACTACTTCTTTCAGGTTTCCAGGTCCGAGCAACATCACTACGCCCACATGTAGTGACATCATTTACAGTACATGCCTGGATTCACCCAACTGGGGCTTAACTCGATGCCACCTCATAAGCCACCAAATTCTTCAGGATGCACAATCAGCTCAGAAAGATCCCCCACACAACCTAGGATGATCAGTAGTAAAGGCATTGTGTGAATGACCACCATGTGTCGCCATACGCAGTTAAGAGGTTAAGATACAAATAAACAAACAGTGGCCCCTCTTCCCCCTTCCCTAGCTTCCCTTATTCTATCTATGTTGCTGCATAGTGTCCTCTCATTTTCTATGACTGGCACTATCAAATCTGTTCCCATTTAGCTCACTGCAACTTTTTGAACCTGAATTAACTTAGCTTTATTACAGCACCATCTACCTAAGAAAATAGTAACATATAATATGGGTAGACTTGATGAGCTTTTTAGGTTCTTATCTAGTATCAAATTCTACATTACCACTTACGTTTTCCCCAAGAATATAAATGCTGTTTGTAAAAGGTGATAACATTTGCTGTTGCACTGTTGGTAAGGACCTAATGAATGTCTCCCATTTACTTAGAAATCATTGTGTTCATTTCTATTTATACGCTGTAGTGTCATGCAGCTATCTTTCATTTTCATTTTCACTAACAATTTAATAAACAAAATGTAAAAATATAATCACAAACATTTTGAATTATTAAATAAAATATAAGATATTAATTTGAAATATCTAAATCATATAAGAATTAAAAATTTTCCAACATTGTTTAAAATATAATTTTAAAACAGCATATTTTTTTTAAACAAGTTGATAATGTCATTGGTACTTTGGATATTTTAAAAGTTTCATCGACTGTAGCTGACATACATTTATTCCGACGCATTATTGATCTTCAAAATGAGAATGTAGACCTCCCTGTAACATTTAAAGTCAGTCAAAGGCCAGGTCTTCAAGCACTATGCATTCAGCTAGCAACAATATTGTTGTGAAATTTTGGTGCACTGGGAATATAAGTATCTGTCACACAAAATTACAGCTGTTTGAACTAGTAACCTTTTAAACCCACCACTGAGATAGTTCACAAAATACCCAATGGGGCAAAGACATCTCCATATAACCTTTAGATCATTTTTCACAGCCCTAAATTACATAAAAGCTTTAACAAGAGTAGGACGGTCATTGATGAACCAATGTAAAACTATCGTGCTGAAGCAGAGATTGCCAGAATATTGTTGCATGGCAGGTTATTTGTCTTTTTCAAATATGTAAGATGTGTTTCCAAAATTTTTTGGATGTAACATATTTCAATATGTAAATATTTCATGTATTAATAAAGCACACATGCTTCACATCCTATTCTTTTTGTCTGTTTGATTATAATATAACAACAATCTCCAAATTTTAAAAAAAAATGCTTATATATTAATTTATTAGATAGCAAATGCAATAATGCCAGTATTGTAATAATTATCTTTCAGATCTGGAAATAACAGCTTTCTTTTAATTGCATAAATGCATTCTAGCATATAAAATAATATGTTTTTTATTGAAATATTTAGAAATGATCAACAAAAAAATTGAGAGCATATCATTTTAATGTGTGTCTTTATGTAATTTAATTAGAAATACAGAGTTGTTCATTATTTCCATGGAAATTAAAATGTTTTGAATGCATGATAAAATTATAGATGAAATGTTCCTGGTTATAAACTTTGCTGTTAGATTTTTTAGACTTATTTTTATACTGTGGAATAAATGCTTTACAAACATCTATTAAATAATCATAATAGATATTAATATAATATCATTTTGTGAATTTTCTTCTTCAGTTAGTTTGTTTCATTGTGATTTGTGGTTTGAACTATTGCTGTAACATTTAGCTTGCAAAATTATGTGTATATTAGCATAAACCTGTGCTTAACATTTATTCTATAGCCCCCTAGATGAAAGTCAAGTTAGCTTAGAAGGTCAGAAGAATATAATTTTTAAATGTTACTTCCACAGAATTGTAGCTCAAGAGGATTTTACATAAATTGTAGACTTAGTAAGATTTCGTTGTTGTTTAAAACCCTTATATGTACATAATTGTTATAAATATGATGACACATATAGACTATACAGAAATGTAAAAAAAAATGAGATTAAAGATTAGACAGAGAGTATGTTTATTTTTGGTAAATATGAATTTTCACTATCAACTGCTTTCTTGGCATTTTGCACTATTATTAACTTTAAGTAGCAAATACCCATTTATATATCTCCTTAATTAACCCTTAATGACCACGACATTCCCTGTACATTGCTGGTTGTTAAGGGATTGTTTGTTTATAATAGCTAAAAAACAAAAACAAAGTATCAGCGCTACTAAAAAAGGAAATATATATACTGTATATATATATATATACATATATATATATAAACACAATCACCTAGATTACGAGTTTTGCGTTAACAGGGGTGTGGTGCTAACAAGCAGTTTATGCTCACCGCTCACTTAGACAGCACTGGTATTACGGGTTTTTACAAACCCGGCGTTAACCGCAAAAAAAGTGAGCAAAGAGCAAATTTTTGCTCCAGATCTCACCTCAATACCAGTGCTGCTTACGTTAGTGGTAAGCAGGTAAAACGTGCTTGTGCATGATTTCCCCATAGGAATCAATGGGGGAGAGCCGCCTGAAAAAACACCTAACACCTGCAAAAAGCAGCGTAAAGCTCCTAACGCAGCCCCATTGATTCTTATGGGGAAATAAAATTTATGTCTACACCTAACAACCTATCATGAACCCCGAGTCTAAACACCCCTAATCTTACACTTATTAACCCCTAATCTGCCGCCCTGACATCGCCGACACCTGCATTATATTATTAATCCCTAATCTGCCGCTCCGGACACCACCGCCACCTACATTATACTGATGAACCCCTAATCTGCTGCTCCCAACATCGCTGACACCTATATTTTATTTATTAACCCCTAATCTGCTGCCCCCTATGTCGCCGCAACCTACCTACATTTATTAACCCCTAATCTGCGGCCCCCAACGTCACTGCCACTATAATAAAGTTATTAACCCCTAAATCTAAGTCTAACCCTAACACCCCCTAACTTAAATATAATTTAAATAAATATAAATACAATTACTACAATTAACTAAATTATTCCTATTTAAAACTAAATACTTACCGATAAAATAAACCCTAAGATAGCTACAATATAACTAATAGTTACATTGTATCTATCTTAGGGTTTATTTTTATTTTACAGGCACATTTGTATTTATTTTAACTAGGTACAATAGTTATTAAATAGTTATTAACTATTTAATAACTACCTAGTTAAAATAAAGACAAAAGTACCTGTAAAATAAAACCTAAACTAAGTTACACTAACACCTAACACTACAGTATAATTAAATTAATTACCTAAACTAAATACAATTAATTACAATTAAATAAAATGATCTAAAGTACGAAAAAAACCCACTAAATTACAGAAAATAATAAAATAATTACAAGATTTTTAAACTAATTTCCCCCTAACAAAATAAAAAGCCCCCCAAAATAAAAAAGTCCTACCTTACACTAAATTAAAAATAGCCCTTAAAAGGGCCTTTTGTGGGGCATTGCCCCAAAGTAATCAGCTCTTTTACCTGTAAAAAAAAAGTAGAAATACCCCCCAAAATTAAAACCCACCACCCACACAACCATCCCTACTCTAAAACCCACCCAATACCCCCTTAAAAAAACCTAACACTAACCCCTTGAAGATCACCCTACCATGAGACGTCTTCACCCAACCGGGCTGAAGTGGACCTCCAGACATGCAGAAGTCTTCATCCAAGCCGGGCAGAAGTGGACCTCCAGACAGGCAGAAGTCTTCATCCAGATGGCATCTTCTATCTTTATCCATCCGGCGCAGAGCGGGTCCATCTTCAAGACATCCGACGTGGAGCATCCTCTTCAAATGACGGCCGATGACTGAATGAAGGTTCCTTTAAATGACGTTATCCAAGATGGCGTCCCTTCAATTCCGATTGGCTGGATTCTATCAGCCAATCGGAATTAAGGTAGAAAAAATCCTATTGGCTGGGTTTTAATGTTGGGGGTATTTGTACTTTTGTTTTACAGGTAAAAGAGCTCATTACTTTGGGGCAATGCTCCAAAAAGCCTTTTAAAGGGCTATTTGCAATTTAGTGTAGGGTAGGGCTTTTTTTTATTTTGGGGGGCTTTTTTATTTTGTTAGGGGGATTAGAATAGGTGTAATTAGTTAAAAATCTTGTAATTATTTTATTATTTTCTGTAATTTAGTGTTTTTTTTCGTACTTTAGATAATTTTATTTAATTGTAATTAATTGTATTTAGTTTAGGTAATGAATTTAATTATAGTGTGGTGTTAGGTGTAATTGTAACTTAGTCTAGGTTTTATTTTACAGGTCCTTTTGTCTTTATTTTAACTAGGTAGTTATTAAATAGTTAATTACTATTTAATAACTATTGTACCTAGTTAAAATAAATAAAAAGTTGCCTGTAAAATAAAAATAAACCCTAAGATAGCTACAATGTAACTATTAGTTATATTGTAGCTATCTTAGGGTTTATTTTATCTGTAAGTATTTAGTTTTAAATAGCAATCAGTTACTTAATTGTAGTAATTTTATTTAGATTTATTTAAATTATATTTAAGTTAGGGGGTGTTAGGGTTAGGGCTTAATAACTTTACTATAGTGGTGGCAACGTTGGGGGCGGCAGATTAGGGGTTAATAAATGTAGGTAGGTGTCGGCGATGTTAGGGCCGGCAGATTAGGGGTTAATAATATTTAACTACTCTTTTTGATGTGGGTTTGCGGTGGTTTAGGGGTTAATATATTTATTATAGTGGCAGCAATGTCTGGTTCTGCAGATTGGGGTAAAAATATTTATTTTAGTGTTTGCAATGGGGGGGCCTCGGTTTAGGGGTTAATAGGTAGCTTATCTGTGTTAGTGTACTTTTTAGCACTTAAGTTAAGAGTTTTATGCTACAGCGTTGTAGTGTAAAACTCTTAACTACTGACTTTAAAATGTGGTATCAGTCTTGACAGGAGAGGCTGTACCGCTCACTTTTGGTCAGACTCGTAATACCGGAGCTATGCAAGTCCCAATATGAAAAATATAAAATGAAAATATAGGATACGCAATTGACGTAAGTGGATTTGCGGTATTTCCGGGACTTGCCAAAAAAAGTGAGCGGTGAGCCTGTCATTTCAAGACTCGTAATACCAGCAAGGCGTTAAAATGCAGCGTTAGGACCTTTCAGCGCTGCTTTTTAACCCTAACGCAAGACTCGTAATCTAGCCAAATGCATTTACAATTGTATATGTATATATTGACTAATAATGTTACAATGGTAGTATTATATGCACAATCAGGAATTGTAGCTTAAGGGACACAGGATTTATTTCTTGTATAACTGTACACTACACTGTCTTTAAATATAATCAAAGCTGTCACTGCCTGAGACAACATGAGAAAATATTGGAAACAACAACTTATAGGTCCACGAGCTGAGCCCCCTTATATACCCCTTCCACCTACACGAAATACTGATATAGTGCATCCCTCTCAGAATCTCTCATATTTTAGATTTCAGTCCTCATAGTACATCGGTTTGAAAGGTTAACTTAAGCTTTTAATGAGGAGATATGGGCTAGGTGGAATAGAGGGATCCAAGAGGACTGAGGAGACGACTAGATGCAGACTGATTTGGACCTGTTAGGAGCCTCCTGGCTTAATAGTGTTGTTCTTTATACTCACCCCAATCTACATTGAAGCGTACAACGACCTTAAATAGAACTAAGATTGGTAGCCTAATTACTGTTTACAGGCCAGTAGGTTGTTTTTCTCACTGTTGGTTTTTTCTCTGTCTGTATTTTGTCCTTTTTTTTTTTTCTCTTCGCCTCTGTTTGTTCATACAGGAACGCAGACAAGACAATAATCTATGTATATTTTGACACTCTTAAGAGTCACTGTATCTATTGAGACATTGTGCCTCATTTTGTTTGTAAAGCTGCTTACGCAAATTTCAATAAAAACTCATTTAAAAATAAAAAATAATCAAAGCGGTCTGTTTAGAAAACAAAAAAGACAGACTTAACAACCATACATTCAAAGGTATACAATGATAGAGAGACAAAGCATATAGAGATAACATAGAAATAACACACTGACAATAAACCAATATTAGCGGTCGTAAATAGTTCTCCTTAATATAGTGATCTCACCAATCTGATGACTGTGAGTAAAAGTTTCACAGTTAAATAATTGTGCTTTAAGTCCTCACCAAAAAATGGCGTATGCTGCTTTTCTGAGAGTGTATCATCAAATGTCCCTTAGGAGAAGGCAAACACTGGAAAACAGGAGAAAAGAAGAGTGCAACTGGACTCAAGTGAAAGGGGTTTTATTGATACACAATAAAAATAGTTATAAGCAATAGGTATTCAGCGTACCAGATAAAAAAAACATATAAGCATGTCAGACAGAACTGTCTTTGGAATTAAGCATGTTACCGCTTTAGAAACGCCTTAATCCGCTGTGGGGTAGTGCTCCCAGTACCCACTTTGCAATAAAATAACTTTTTTTTTTAAAACCTAACTTTTTCTGTAGTGTAGCTGCCCCCCTTCATACCCTACCCCCTCCCCCTCAAAGATCACTTTTATAAAGTATTCTTCCCCCCTCATCTGCACCCACCACCCTCTCCCAGCAATCTCTCCAACAATTTGATTTGTGTACTGCGCCTAGATCGTGGGTGCTCGTGCACGCTCACATGCACTGGCCCCTCAGCTCCCGCACGCACCCAGCATGGAGAACAGCTGGCTGGAAGGAAGTTCTTCCCCCCTCATCTGCACCCACCACCCTCTCCCAGCAATCTCTCCAACAATTTGATTTGTATACTGCGCCTAGATCGCGGGTGCTCGTGCTGGCCAGGTCCACTTGTACAATCAAATAACAAAATTGATTCCAGCCTCCAAGTTGACAGAAAAAGCCTTTATTCTTTCATATAGGGTCCAGAGAGAAACATAGAATGTTTCAGGCCTGCCTTAGGCCATTAGTCATGTATGATACATGACTAAGGGCCTAATGCAGGCCTGAAATGTTGTATGTTTCTCTCTGGACCCTATATAAAAGAATAAAGGTTTTTTCTGTCAACTTGGAGGCTGGAAACAATTTTGTTATTTGATTGTATGTATTTACAGACATTTATTAACATTTAAATATATATGTATACATGTATAGACATATATGTAAGTGCATTAGAACCCTTTGCAGTCAAGTAGCTGAAAACATGTAAAATCATATTTTTGCAATATACACATTTAATAAAGTGTTTACTGTGTTTGTTCTGTAAATATTTCACATTTCAATATTTTTTACTTAGGGGAATATGTTCTTAGTATATTATATATATTTTACCAACAAAAAAAAAATCAGATATATGTAAATGTAATTACAAAATAATTGTACATAGGCGTACAACTGGAAAGAGTGCCGGACCTTGAGTATAATTAAGAGATCACCACCAAATTAAATAAATATAGGTTATAGGTCAACTATCATTGTTTTCTTCATTCTCTTGGTATCTTTATTTGAAAAGCAGCATTGTAAGTTTAGATGCCATTTAGAGGCCATTTTTGGTGAACAACTTGGTTTGTTCTTGGTGTTTGGTGGATAAATTCACCCACCAATAAACAAGTGCTGTCCAAGGTACTAAACCAAAAATTGGCTGGCTCCTTAGCTTAGATGCCTTCTTTTTCAAATAAAGATAGCAATATAACAAAGAAAAATTGATAATAGGAATAAATTAGAAAGTTGGTTAAAATTACACGCTCTATCTGAATCACGAAAGAAAAAAAAAATTGGGTTCAGTGACCCCAGAAAAAAAGCTTAGATGCCTTCTTTTTCAAATAAAGATAGCAAGAGAATGAAGAAAAATTGATAATAGGAGTAAATTAGAAAGTTGCTTAAAATTGCATGCTCTATCTGAATCATGAAATAAAAAAATTGGGTTCAGTGTCCCTTTAAGTAAACAGCCATATAGTCAAGCACACAACATTAAAAACACTTGACCGTGGCACAGTACATTCCCTATTTTAAAGTTAGAACCTCAATGGGAAAGAATATATCCATTTCTCATATAGATGCTGCTAGCTCTGTCTGGAATAGGCTAAGCTCCTACAATCCAGGAGCATTCATTAAAATTAACATTTAAGCTGCAAGCATTGTAGTTAGAAATGTAATCTATGTAATGGTCCTATTGATATAAATGAATATCAGGAATAATTAAGGGTAATAGTTCAGGAAAGCAAATTAAAACATGGAGAGAGACAAAGCTCTTGTGCTGTCCCCAGATGCGTGTTTCTCATAACGCTTCCTCAGAGGGGGTGCGTGCCGCTGCTGTTCGGACATATTTATTCATACACAAATCTCTCCCCTTGAGATTCATGGGATTCTGGACATATAGACGTGTTAATCTATTCACTTGAAAATATTGTCACGCATAGCCTACGTCCTATCAAATCTGCTATGCAGGAGTGTCTGAGTGATGGCATAATAACATCACAGCCAATAGAAATATATCTTAACACCCTGATATGCTGCAATTGGCTGATGACTGATTGGCAAGTGTGTACTGTTTAATAGCTATTTTGTTAATCTGACAGGAATGACTTCAGAACTTCAAGGAAGGTTTTTCAATATAAGGATGATATTTGAAATAAGTTAGTAAAACATGTTAATTACATACAGATTTCTATTCATAAAGGTTCAAAGTCTATTAAATTGCATTATCTTTTACTTTTTTAATTTTGCTATTATTCACATCTATAAAAAATGATGTGGTAAATATGCTAAAAGGAAATTGAACGTAAAAATGACCAAAAATTGATAATGCGTGCAGTAATCAAAAATGTTATGAAAAATAAAAAATATGTTGTGCTGACAGGGTTGAATAAGTGTAATGTTGAATAGATTGTAAAGGAAAAAAACATGAGGAAAGTGTGAATGAGTACAATATTGAAAAGAATATGTGTGTAAGAGAGTGTGAGAATTAAGTGACAGAATAAATGACTTGTATTATATTATTTATAATATACTATGAAACAGTACAGTATTTAAAAGTGAACAGAAAAGTGAAAAAAAAATAATGTGTGCTTCTATGAAGGAGTAAACAATTTGAGTTTATGGGAATAAGAATTGATATATCACATGAAATTTTAGGATGAGTGCAAAAATAAATTGTGTGGCATTAGTCATAATGTGAAGTATATATCAGAAAAAATAATAAGATGTATACAAAAGTAATTGTATTGTTTTACCCATAATGTAAGATATGGGTAAAAGATCCCATATTGACAGAATATTTTCTACAAGTAAACATAATAATTGTTATTACCATTGAGACCACATGGTTTTACAGAGTCTAACAGATAAATCCACTTGCATTCCATTTTCAATAATATTTTTTCCAAATTACTTGCTCTTATATCCATAGATACTTTTTTAATCATTGTAAACCTTAATGTTTTTGACACACCATTGTAAAAAAGCACTATTGATATTGTTAATATGTTTGAGAACACGTCTCTCTGGTGGTCATACCAACAAAGATTTTTTGATATAAGCAGTAAAAGGCATATACTACTCCTGATCTTCTACATGAAAAATCAGAATGCATAAAATGTTGTTTGCCTGTCTTGTCTGTTATACTTTTAGTTTTTAAAACATGTATGCAGGTAGAACATGTTCCACAAGGATACATTCCAGGATCAGTGTCCTGCTCTGTGATTATGGACATAATGACTGGTGACTAGTTTGACTTTCAAACTGGAAGGCTGACGATAACCTATGGAAATTCTTTGAACAATTACAGATGCCAAAGTAGAGTCACTTTGTAATATTTTCCAGTTGTTGTTAATCATTTGTATTACGTGATTCATTTGTGGATTGTAAGTAGTTATTAATGATTGCTAAGCTAAGTAGTTATTAATGATTGCTAAGCCATTTCCCACCTGGGTGCTAAGATGGATTTGAACTTTTTTTTTTTTTTAAATATATATTTATTCTTTACTTTTTTTTTTTTCCAGGTCACAAAGACTTATATTGTTGGAAAGGTTAAGCTATTGTCTTTGCAACAGTGGGTATTGGGGGTCTGTAGCTGCTTAGATGCCTGAGATACAGGCTTCTAAGCAGAATGCCCCCATTTCCCTATATTGTACATTGTAATTTTTAAATAAAGTTGCGTGGTCACTAAACGTGAATGTCTGTCACTACACAAGCCATATCACCGGAGTGGGAGTCAGAGGGAGCCCCCAGATTGCCCCCAAGTTGGGTTAGTGCTAGCGACGGCTCGGAGCACTCAAATGGTTAATCTAGGTTGATCCTCTTTATCCAATTTATTCTTGGGCTGCCACAATGTTGAAGCGTTATGTGAAACGCACATCAGGGGACAGAAGGTGAGTTTTGTCTCTGTGTTTTAATTTGTTTGCCTGAACTATTACCCCTAATTATTCCTTATATTCATTTATATTAATGGGACCAATACATAGATGAAATCTCTAACTACAATGCTTGCATCTTAAATGTTAATTTTAATGATAGCTCCCGGACTGTAGGAGTTTCACTGCCCTCTTCCAAATGTTCTTCTTTGTACATATGTAGAAATGTATATTTATGAATAAATAAAACATATTCTGCTATGTGCATAGCAGATTTGAGAATATGAGATTGGGTTTGCGCGACTTGTTGGGTGCTTTTTCCCAATTTTCATGCTCCTTTGAAGTCTATGGGGGATATATTAACTCGGTTGCGATATTCAAAGTTATGCTTTTTGCGCCTTTTGAGTTAATACTCATGCAAAATCTTTTTACTTCCAACTTGTAATATGCGTGCTACCCAACTCGCACAAAACATTTACTACTAGAGTAGTTAACTTGTGAGTGCGAGTGCTAATTTTCAATCCACTCGCAATCTAGCCCTTATTGAGTATACTTGCAATACAATAAAATGTTTACATATTTACATGCAAATAAACACATTTTAAGTATGGGTCCTAATGTAAGATGCAACTGAGTGAAATAGTACAACTGAGATGAGCTCTTAGTCTATGGGCCCTATTTATGAAGCTGTGGATGAATCTTTGAGGCCTGAGTGTTGTAGATTTGAGGTAGCAGGCCTGACATGCTAGTCAAGTAGATGCAGTCTTAATATTGCTTCTACTTAGCTTTTCAGTCACCTTAAAGGGCCATAAACCCAAATGTTTAAACACTTGAAAGTTATGCAGCATAGCTGTAATAAGCTGACTAGAAAATATCACCTGAACATCTCTATGTAAAAAAGAAAGATATTTAACCTCAAAAGTTCCTCAGTAGCCACCTCCCATTGTAAAGGATTTCTAAGCAGCATTTTAGTGTGTCTGTCCTGGGACATCTGAAGGGATGAGCATCATGCACTCTCATCTTATTTCACCAATCAGGTAAAGGAAGTTTACTATGAAATCTCATGAGAGTTATGTCAAATCTCATGAGATCACAGTAAGAGTTCATGACCTCAGCACTGCTGATGCTGATTGGCTGCTGTTCATTTCTTCATTTTTTTTTATTTTTACCTGCAGCTGGGAGCAGGTGAAGTATAACTTTTTACACAGAACTTACTCTGCTGAGCTGAGGAAATTGTGAGGTAAAATATCTTCCTTTTTTACATAGAGATGATATTAGAGGTGATATTTTCCTGTCAGTTTTTTACAGTTATACTGCATCAGTTTCAAGTGATTTAGCATATGAGTATTATGTCCCTTTAAGGGTGTCAGATAAATTATCCTGATCAGATGTGATTGTAATAATTAGTGTAAGTAGGAGTGGACTAAGTGCTAATAGATATTTGGCCTTAAGCTTACTCACAGGTTAGTCTCCTAAAGGGCTAACAGAGGATGGAATACAATGAAAAGAGAGAGTAAGCGCTAGAAGCTTAAAAGGCACAGGACTGGATGATTGCTAAATACTTTTAAAATTGTTTTAAAAATGTTTAATACATATAATATATATAACAATACTGCAACAATGTAAAAAAGATTATGTGCATGGATCCATGACTGTAGCTTAAAAACATACAAATATTATATAGATATATAGAAATGTATAAAATAATGCTGTGTTCTAAAGGTAAACCAGATGTTAAACCAACTTGTGGTTGATAATGGTGATAAATGCGAATGATGGATAAAATCCAGTAGAATCACAATAAAAATCTAAAAATGTTCACAACAATGTTCACAACAAAGATAAAACCTGTGATGTGGTTTAAAAGAACGTGATCAAAAAGGTATGTGAGGTCCAAAATTTTTTTGGATAGTGCAAAAAATGAATATAAAATGAAAAATGTGGTACATTCAAGAGTTTCTGATACAAAGTCAAATTGTGATGAATCCTCCAATGGTGTCATGAAGAAGTGCTAGGTGTAAAAGGTAGATCCAAAAACCAATGTCAATTATCAGGTGACCGAGTGGAACAGTAATTGGCCAATTGTATAAAATGTAAAAATAAAAAAATGATTGTAATAAATGTGATCACATAAAAAAGTTGAAAAAATGGGAGACAAAAAGAGAGGAAAAAAATGGTGCGATGGTTATACAATATCCAGATGAGTGTCCATGTGTTAGATATCCATGATGGTAGACTAAACAAAAATGTGATAATAAATGGAATTGTGAAAAAAATTAGTAAAAATAAAATATAAAAAATATATAAATGTTATGTTCTTGTACCTTTAACACACCTGTACCTTTAACAAATCTGTACCTTTAACGAATTACTGAACTGGCATGCCTATTTAAAGCCCCTCCTTCCTTCTACCTATGCTTGGTAATTTGTGCTAGTTTGTTAACCTAAGCTATAGCGAAGACACCTCGCCCCTATCCCTGTTTGTGGATTTCTATTTGAAGTTTTGTTCTACGTTCTAATTATCAACTGCCTCATTTGGGGTTCTCTGAACTTTCTCTGTGAAGTTTTCAAGGACTACCAATTTCACCTTCAGCCCTGCAAAAGGATCTCTAGGTTATACAGCTGCTTGAACTGTTTCTGTGAGCGGCGTCTGACGTCACTAACCCGCGGCTGCACCACACTCGCTCCAGGACTTTCATCTGACACGGACATGTTACCGGAGCCCTTCCTAAAAATACCGTAGCCTCTTATCATCGGTGTGGTAACGTATTCCTGCTGACTCAGTTGGCTTAACTCAAAACTTGTCTATAACTATTTCATCTCATTACGTATATTGAGAGATCTGCTGACAGACATTCACTTTAACTGAGACACGCTTGCATTAACAAATGCTAACCTGCAATCAAGTTTATTGTTACTACAACAGAAAGTCTGCCGCACAACTCATGTTCTAATTGAGACTGTTTAACCTCTTATGCATACTATTAGTCTGCTAACAAATTAACCATTTCCTTGCTGTTTACTTATAATCTGCCTACAATCTGTTTGATATATTTACTGAAGTGGGAACACTCACAATACGAATATACAGACTGCCTGAGACTGTTTATTAAGGACTTCTATTTCATATTGCAGCATTTATGTTATCTTTGTGTAACCTCAGATCCTGCTACAAATAATTATCTAACTTTATTTCTCTACCATTCACTGCAACAATATCATTGTTGTATTTTGTACTTTACCATCATCACTCTGTTTCCATGCAGCAGTGACCCTCAGATCAATGAGCAAAAACTAGGTTTAAGTTTAATCTTAAGAACCTAAGGTTTGGTGTGAGACTGAGTGGTCCTGTATCTAAGGATATACAGTTCTACACAGGTTAACATAACATATTACCAAGCCAAATATATATATCCTATAGCATGGATATTACAGAACTCACTAATCGTGTGGGATCCCTCGCACAGAGTATGGATCATATGCTACAGGGGCTTAGAGAAATTAAGAGTGAGAATGATCATATAAGAAAATTTATAAATGAACATTTGGCTAATATACCCCAGCTTGGGGAGTCTTCTCCAGAACCAGCTGTGTCCCCTCCTTAAAAGTTGTTTGGTGACAGATCCCAATTCAGGGATTTCAAGAAATCCTGTACTTTAATTTTCGCTTTAAAACCCCATACTTACCCTACTGATAGGGTTAAGGTATTGACAGTAATTTCATATTTAAGGGGAGAGGTGAAATCCTGGGCTAACGCCTTTTATGAGAATAGTGATCCAATATTGGATTCTTTGGATGCATTTTTTTCTGCCATGTCCCTCTTATATGAGGATCACCACAAGCAGAATACTGCTGAGACTGCTCTCAGGAATCTACGACAACAGCAGTCGAAGAATATATCACAGATTTCAAACGGTGGGCTCCAGATACCCAGTGGAACGAACCTGCTCTAAAAAATCAGTTCCGAACAGCACTTTCTGATTTATTAAAAGATGAGCTAGCTCGTGGTCCTACTCCTGCGGATTTGGAGTCCCTCATGACCCTATGTATCACTATCGACAGAATGATCAGGGAAAGAAAATCAGAAAAAATGGTATCTGAACCTTCCCTTAAAAGAACCCCAATGTACCATACACCAAATCCAGTGTTATCCAGATCTAATGATGAACCAATGGAAGTTGCCATTATGAGAGGTCCTTTAAAGCCTGAGGAAAAGGCTAGGAGAAAACTCCTTAATTTATGTTTATATTGTGCAGCAAAAGATCATGGTGTTAAGGATTGCCCTGCCCTGACTAGACAAAGAAGGGATAAGAACTATGATATTACAAATTATTTTAACATGTTATCTACTTCTACTACTCATCTACCAATTTCTGTCTCCTTACAGTGGCAACATCAGAAGACAAAGACCCAGGCTGTTATTGATTCTGGTGCTTCTGGGAATTTCATTGATTTTTCTTTTGTTTCTAAACATGGTATACCTATAATAAAGAAGGATAGTGCATTAACTATAAGACTGGTTGATGGGTTATTCATGGATACTGGCCCAATCACACATCACACTATCCCACTACATGTTACCACACAATCAGGGCATACTGAAACTTTTACCTTTGATATTTTACCTTCATGTTTGTATCCTATGATACTTGGTTTCAATTGGTTGGTGAAACATGATCCTGATATTTCCTGGAAGCTTGGTTTTGTGGAATTTAACTCAACTTTCTGTAAAGCTTCTTGTTTCCCTAAACATTCCGTATGTAGTATCACTGAACATGTTTTACCTTATTGTTATCAAGAATTCTCCGATGTCTTTGATAAGATTGAGGCCCAGAATTTAACCCTGCATAGGACTTACGATTGTCTGATAGATCTGATACCTGGCAGTTCCATCCCTTTTGGTCACATATATCCTATGTCGCAGCCTGAACTAGAACACCTAAAGTTATATCTAGAGGAAAACCTTAAGAAGGGTTTTATTAGGCCCTCTACGTCATCAGCTGGGGCTGCTATGTTTTTCGTAACTAACAAGGATGGAACCCTGCACCCTATCATAGACTATAGACAGCTCAATAAATGTACTGTGAAAAATAGATACCCCCTTCCGCTCATCCCCGAGCTTATTGAACATTTGCAGGGTGCTAGCATATACACCAAATTAGATCTCAGGGGTAAATATAATTTAATAAGAATGAGAAAAGGGGATGAATGGTTAACAGCCTTTCGTACACTGTACAGCTTGTATGAATACACTGTGATGCTCTTTGGGTTATGCAATGCCCCTGCAATGTTCCAGTATTTTATTAATGATGTTTTTCATGATTTACTTGACGTCTGTATCATCATCTATTTAGATGACATTTTGATTTATTCTGACACATTAGATAACCATTATAATCATGTTAAGCTTGTATTGGTTCGTTTAAGAGAACATCATCTCTATACTAAACTGGAGAAGTGTATTTTTAATACTACTACCATTTATTTTTTGGGATACCATATATCACCTTCAGGTATTTCAATGGAAGTAAATAAAGTAGAGGCGGTTACCAACTGGCCAATACCAAAAAATAAAAAGGATGTTCAAAGATTCCTTGGATTTGCGAACTTTTATAGAAAGTTCATCAAGGGGTTTTCTGACATCGCTAGACCTTTGACTAAACTTACTCGAAAGGCGACTGTTTTTCTTTGGAATCAACAAGCTACTGATTCAAGACCCTAAAAGAGAGGTTTGTAACAGCACCAATACTCAAATTCCCAGATCCCAGTTTGCAGTATACGCTTGAGGTTGATGCTTCTGAATACGCCCTTGGAGCAGTTCTATCACAAAGATCTCCACCCAATGGAACACTTCCTCCAGTTTCGTTCTATTCTAGGGTGATGAGTTCGGCGGAGCTCAATTATGCTATAGGCGAAAAAGATCTACTCGCTATTAAATCAGCATTGGAGTTCTGGAGACACCTCCTGGAAGGAACAAAACATACTATTCTGATTCTTATAGAGCACAGGAATCTTGAGTATCTGAAAACAAGTAAAACATTAACCTCCCGACAAGTTAGATGGAGTCTTTTTTTTTCAAGATTTAATTTCACTATTACTTATCGACCTGGCTCTAAGAATACAAAGGTAGATTCACTTTCAAGAAAAGACCCGAAACCTGTACATTATGATGAACCAATGTCTATTATTCTTCAAAACAAAATCATTGGATTGTTATCACTTACAGTAAGTTCTATGAAAGAACATCAAGATTCAGATCCTTCTTTACCAATTGCTGTTTAACACAAAGGTCTTCATAATTTGTACTATCATGGTAAACACATTTATGTTCCAGAATCGCTTCGGGAGAGCTTATTACATTCTGCACATGATTCTCTTTTATCTGGTCATCCAGGACTTCATAAAACTTTACAGCTACTTCAAAGAGATTACTGGTGGCCCTATATGAGAAGTTCAGTTTTGTCCTATATTAAGTCCTGTCCTGTTTGTACTACCTGTAAACATGCTCAAATTTGCCCCTATGGGTTACTTCTCTCCTTACCAGTACCTGATAGACCTTGGAAGGATATAGCAATGGATTACATTGTTGAATTACCATCATCCTCAAATCACAATACTATTCTGGTTGTTGTTGACTTGTTTTCAAAGATGGCCCATTTCATTCCTCATATTGGTATGCCAACCGCTTCAGAAACGGCCTCTCTATTTTTGACCCATATAGTACGTTTACATGGGTTACCTGACTCCATCACCACGGATAGAGGTTCCCAATTTACCTCTAGATTTTGGACACAATTATGTTCATTGCTGAAGATCACAAGAAGATTGAGTACCGCATACCATCCCCAGACCAACGGTCAATCTGAAAGGGTTAACCAGTCCCTTGAACAGTATTTAAGATGCTATTGTACTAACCAACAGGATAACTGGTTAGCTCTATTACCTACGGCAGATTTTTCCCATAATAACATGATCAACACATCCACTAAGTTGTCACCATTTTATGTTAATTATGGTTTCCACCCTACCTATCACCTATTCCACAGAACTGATACTCTTTTTCCAACTGTTGATCAGACTATCAACACCATTGCTGAAGGATTCTCTGTTCTGAAGACAACACTACAAGAGGCTCAAGCTGCTCAAAAGCTTCATTATGATCTACGCCGATCAAAACCCCCTCAGTATAAAATTGGGGATAAAGTATGGCTCAGTACAAAGTATTTGAACTCTGTATTCCCAGTAAGAAACTGGGTAGTCTCTTTATTGGTCCTTATGAAATTCTTAAGGTGATCAACGCGAATGCAGTAACCCTCCAGTTACCGTCTACTCTTCGGATTCATCCGACGTTTCATATATCCCTTTTAAAACCCTATTACCCAACAAGGATTTCACACCATCTTCCCTCAGTTGTTCCTTCATCCTTGGATGTAATTGAATATGAAGTTTAAACATTTTTGGACTCCTGGGTTTCATCGCAACCAACTTCAGTATCTGGTTCGTTGGAAGGGTTTGGGGTTGATAAGGATTCCTGGGAACCCAGTACTAATCTGTCTGCTCCTCGTCTCCTTTCCATCTTTCATAGGAGGCATCCAGATAGACCAAAGCCTTGATCCGCAGAGCGGCTCTTTGGAGGGGGGCCTCCTGTTATGTTCTTGTACCTTTAACACACCTGTACCTTTAACAAATCTGTACCTTTAACGAATTGCTGAACTGACATGCCTATTTAAAGCCCCTCCTTCTTTCTACCTATGCTTGGTAATTTGTGCTAGTTTGTTAACCTAAGCTATAGCGAAGACACCTCGCCCTTATCCCTGTTTGTGGATTTCTATTTGAAGTTTTGTTCTACGTTCTAATTATCAACTGCCTCATTTGGGGTTCTCTGAACGTTCTCTGTGAAGTTTTCAAGGACTACCGATTTCACCTTCAGCCCTGCAAAAGGATCTCTAGGTTATACAGCTGCTTGAACTGTTTCTGTGAGCGGCGTCTGGCGTCACTCACCCGCGGCTGCACCACACTAGCTCCAGAACTTTCATCTGACACGGACGTGTTACTGGAGCCCTTCCTAAAAATACTGTAGCCTCTTATCATCGGTGTGGTAACGTTTTTCTGCTGACTCAGTCGGCTTAACTCAAAACTTGAAAGCAAGGAAATGAAGGAATCCGGCACTTCTTGAAATTTAAAGAGCAAACGGATTTATTGGCAGGTAAAATAGAAAGCAAAAGTAATGCATAGCAGCCCCAGCAATTCAGTCATTGCGGCACAGCAAACAACAGGTTAGCATGGATGATGGTCACTAAAGCTGACGCGTTTCGGCATCCCACGCCGTAGTCATAGCATAGTTAGTGGCCATCATCCTTAAGTTTAAAAAGGGCACTCTTTCACCTCATTGGTTAAAAGCTAAACACACCTCCAATGTTAAGTTGTTATGCTCCTCATCTGTTAAATATCAATAACTAATGTGTGACAATGTGATAGATGGAGACTTTTGTTTTGAATAATACTAGATTGATAGATTATGAATTGTGACAATGATGGGATTGAGATGAAGTTTGTAATTCAACATTGCTGCTGTAAATAATGATTGCTATCAAGTGGGTCCGTATGGCTTAATGAAAGTTTTTATTTTTCTATTAATGTTCAATTTATTTATTGTATATTTCTTTGTATTCTTTTATATACAAGGACATATGTTCATTCCTTAAATTGCAATATATTTAGTGTCAAAAGAGAAAATAAAATAAAATAGACATATATCCCTTTCCATATTTTGCAGACTTTGACTTGGCATGATTATCCCAAATCACAAAAAAGAAATAAATACAATATGCATATATGTGCATTCTTTTGGGTGCACACATATACATATGTTTCAAGCACAGAGGTACATATACCAGTGGGTATTGATTACTAGGACCAAATCTCCACCATTGGTTAATGCCAGAAATTGATAAGGTCAAATTCACTGTTGAGACCTAATGGTCTTCTGGTCTTTAACTTTAGAATCCAGAAGACCTCTTCTCTGGCCAACAAAAAGTCTCTGTTTCCTCCCCTCTGGGGTCGTGGGACATATTTGATTATAGTCCAGGTCAGTGTGACTGGACTCTTGTTATGAAACCACAAAAAATGTGTGATCAAGGGAGTAGTAAGGGTGCCTAGTTTTATGTTATTCACATGCTCACGCACTCTGGCTCTGACCTCTCTTGAGGTCATACCTACATATTGCAAATTGCAAACTGAGCACGTTAAGAGGTAAATAACATAGGTAGCCCTGCAATTGAAACATCTCTCATGTTCAAAGGATTCACCTGTTACTGTACTCCTGAAACCATTTCCTACTGCAAGATGGTTGCAAGCTATACAGTCTGTGTAATGGCATCTATAGACTCCTTTGGTAACTAGCCAGGAGCTGCATATGCCACCAGTTTTGGCTTTGAGCATTGTCGGTGCTACCCTATTTCCTATAGTAATTCCTCTTCTGAAAGGAAAGCGACAGCCTTTCCTGGACAAATCAGCTAAGCCCTCATCTGCTGAGAGCAAGGGAAAATGCTTAGAAATTATATTGCAGATATCCGAGTATTGGTGACTGTATGTGGTCAAAAAAGTAATGTTATCTTTGGATTGATTTTGAATTGACTTATCATCCTTGTTTTTGTCAAGTAAATCATTTCTATCCTTTCTGCTTACTTTTTTCTTGATCCCCAGTAACATTTTCTTAGGATAACCTCTAGAAACTAGTCTATTGGTTAGTTCATTGGCCTGCAAAAGGATCTCTAGGTTATACAGCTGCTTGAACTGTTTCTGTGAGCGGCGTCTGACATCACTCACCCGCGGCTGCACCACACTCGCTCCAGGACTTTCATCTGACACGGACATGTTACCGGAGCCCTTCCTAAAAATACTGTAGCCTCTTATCATCGGTGTGGTAACGTTTTTCTGCTGACTCAGTCGGCTTAACTCAAAACTTGAAAGCAAGGAAATGAAGGAATCCGGCACTTCTTGAAATTTAAAGAGCAAACGGATTTATTGGCAGGTAAAATAGAAAGCAAAAGTAATGCATAGCAGCCCCAGCAATTCAGTCATTGCGGCACAGCAAACAACAGGTTAGCATGGATGATGGTCACTAAAGCTGACGCGTTTCGGCATCCCACGCCGTAGTCATAGCATAGTTAGTGGCCATCATCCTTAAGTTTAAAAAGGGCACTCTTTCACCTCATTGGTTAAAAGCTAAACACACCTCCAATGTTAAGTTGTTATGCTCCTCATCTGTTAAATATCAATAACTAATGTGTGACAATGTGATAGATGGAGACTTTTGTTTTGAATAATACTAGATTGATAGATTATGAATTGTGACAATGATGGGATTGAGATGAAGTTTGTAATTCAACATTGCTGCTGTAAATAATGATTGCTATCAAGTGGGTCCGTATGGCTTAATGAAAGTTTTTATTTTTCTATTAATGTTCAATTTATTTATTGTATATTTCTTTGTATTCTTTTATATACAAGGACATATGTTCATTCCTTAAATTGCAATATATTTAGTGTCAAAAGAGAAAATAAAATAAAATAGACATATATCCCTTTCCATATTTTGCAGACTTTGACTTGGCATGATTATCCCAAATCACAAAAAAGAAATAAATACAATATGCATATATGTGCATTCTTTTGGGTGCACACATATACATATGTTTCAAGCACAGAGGTACATATACCAGTGGGTATTGATTACTAGGACCAAATCTCCACCATTGGTTAATGCCAGAAATTGATAAGGTCAAATTCACTGTTGAGACCTAATGGTCTTCTGGTCTTTAACTTTAGAATCCAGAAGACCTCTTCTCTGGCCAACAAAAAGTCTCTGTTTCCTCCCCTCTGGGGTCGTGGGACATATTTGATTATAGTCCAGGTCAGTGTGACTGGACTCTTGTTATGAAACCACAAAAAAAATGTGTGATCAAGGGAGTAGTAAGGGTGCCTAGTTTTATGTTATTCACATGCTCACGCACTCTGGCTCTGACCTCTCTTGAGGTCATACCTACATATTGCAAATTGCAAACTGAGCACGTTAAGAGGTAAATAACATAGGTAGCCCTGCAATTGAAACATCTCTCATGTTCAAAGGATTCACCTGTTACTGTACTCCTGAAACCATTTCCTACTGCAAGATGGTTGCAAGCTATACAGTCTGTGTAATGGCATCTATAGACTCCTTTGGTAACTAGCCAGGAGCTGCATATGCCACCAGTTTTGGCTTTGAGCATTGTCGGTGCTACCCTATTTCCTATAGTAATTCCTCTTCTGAAAGCAAAGCGACAGCCTTTCCTGGACAAATCAGCTAAGCCCTCATCTGCTGAGAGCAAGGGAAAATGCTTAGAAATTATATTGCAGATATCCGAGTATTGGTGACTGTATGTGGTCAAAAAAGTAATGTTATCTTTGGATTGATTTTGAATTGACTTATCATCCTTGTTTTTGTCAAGTAAATCATTTCTATCCTTTCTGCTTACTTTTTTCTTGATCCCCAGTAACATTTTCTTAGGATAACCTCTAGAAACTAGTCTATTGGTTAGTTCATTGGCCTGCAAAAGGATCTCTAGGTTATACAGCTGCTTGAACTGTTTCTGTGAGCGGCGTCTGACATCACTCACCCGCGGCTGCACCACACTCGCTCCAGGACTTTCATCTGACACGGACATGTTACCGGAGCCCTTCCTAAAAATACTGTAGCCTCTTATCATCGGTGTGGTAACGTTTTTCTGCTGACTCAGTCGGCTTAACTCAAAACTTGAAAGCAAGGAAATGAAGGAATCCGGCACTTCTTGAAATTTAAAGAGCAAACGGATTTATTGGCAGGTAAAATAGAAAGCAAAAGTAATGCATAGCAGCCCCAGCAATTCAGTCATTGCGGCACAGCAAACAACAGGTTAGCATGGATGATGGTCACTAAAGCTGACGCGTTTCGGCATCCCACGCCGTAGTCATAGCATAGTTAGTGGCCATCATCCTTAAGTTTAAAAAGGGCACTCTTTCACCTCATTGGTTAAAAGCTAAACACACCTCCAATGTTAAGTTGTTATGCTCCTCATCTGTTAAATATCAATAACTAATGTGTGACAATGTGATAGATGGAGACTTTTGTTTTGAATAATACTAGATTGATAGATTATGAATTGTGACAATGATGGGATTGAGATGAAGTTTGTAATTCAACATTGCTGCTGTAAATAATGATTGCTATCAAGTGGGTCCGTATGGCTTAATGAAAGTTTTTATTTTTCTATTAATGTTCAATTTATTTATTGTATATTTCTTTGTATTCTTTTATATACAAGGACATATGTTCATTCCTTAAATTGCAATATATTTAGTGTCAAAAGAGAAAATAAAATAAAATAGACATATATCCCTTTCCATATTTTGCAGACTTTGACTTGGCATGATTATCCCAAATCACAAAAAAGAAATAAATACAATATGCATATATGTGCATTCTTTTGGGTGCACACATATACATATGTTTCAAGCACAGAGGTACATATACCAGTGGGTATTGATTACTAGGACCAAATCTCCACCATTGGTTAATGCCAGAAATTGATAAGGTCAAATTCACTGTTGAGACCTAATGGTCTTCTGGTCTTTAACTTTAGAATCCAGAAGACCTCTTCTCTGGCCAACAAAAAGTCTCTGTTTCCTCCCCTCTGGGGTCGTGGGACATATTTGATTATAGTCCAGGTCAGTGTGACTGGACTCTTGTTATGAAACCACAAAAAATGTGTGATCAAGGGAGTAGTAAGGGTGCCTAGTTTTATGTTATTCACATGCTCACGCACTCTGGCTCTGACCTCTCTTGAGGTCATACCTACATATTGCAAATTGCAAACTGAGCACGTTAAGAGGTAAATAACATAGGTAGCCCTGCAATTGAAACATCTCTCATGTTCAAAGGATTCACCTGTTACTGTACTCCTGAAACCATTTCCTACTGCAAGATGGTTGCAAGCTATACAGTCTGTGTAATGGCATCTATAGACTCCTTTGGTAACTAGCCAGGAGCTGCATATGCCACCAGTTTTGGCTTTGAGCATTGTCGGTGCTACCCTATTTCCTATAGTAATTCCTCTTCTGAAAGCAAAGCGACAGCCTTTCCTGGACAAATCAGCTAAGCCCTCATCTGCTGAGAGCAAGGGAAAATGCTTAGAAATTATATTGCAGATATCCGAGCATTGGTGACTGTATGTGGTCAAAAAAGTAATGTTATCTTTGGATTGATTTTGAATTGACTTATCATCCTTGTTTTTGTCAAGTAAATCATTTCTATCCTTTCTGCTTACTTTTTTCTTGATCCCCAGTAACATTTTCTTAGGATAACCTCTAGAAACTAGTCTATTGGTTAGTTCATTGGCCTGCAAAAGGATCTCTAGGTTATACAGCTGCTTGAACTGTTTCTGTGAGCGGCGTCTGACATCACTCACCCGCGGCTGCACCACACTCGCTCCAGGACTTTCATCTGACACGGACATGTTACCGGAGCCCTTCCTAAAAATACCGTAGCCTCTTATCATTGGTGTGGTAACGTATTCCTGCTGACTCAGTCGGCTTAACTCAAAACTTGTCTATAACTATTTCACCTCATTACGTATATTGAGAGATCTGCTGACAGACATTCACTTTAACTGAGACACGCTTGCATTAACAAATGCTAACCTGCAATCAAGTTTATTGTTACTACAACAGAAAGTCTGCCGCACAACTCATGTTCTAATTGAGACTGTTTAACCTCTTATGCATACTATTACTCTGCTAACAAATTAACCATTTCCTTGCTGTTTACTTATAATCTGCCTACAATCTGTTTGATATATTTACTGAAGTGGGAACACTCACAATACAAATATACAGACTGCCTGAGACTGTTTATTAAGGCCTTCCATTTCGTATTGCAGCATTTATATTATCTTTGTGTAACCTCAGATCCTGCTACAAATAATTATCTAACTTTATTTCTCTACCATTCACTGCAACAATATCATTGTTGTATTTTGTACTTTACCATCATCACTCTGTTTCCATGCAGCAGTGACCCTCAGATCAATGAGCAAAAACTAGGTTTAAGTTTAATCTTAAGAACCTAAGGTTTGGTGTGAGACTGAGTGGTCCTGTATCTAAGGATATAAAGTTCTACACAGGTTAACATAACAATAAAAGATGTATTAAAAAAAGGCCTAATGCAGGCCGAAATGCGTTGACATACTGGTGAGCTTATTTTTAATTGTCTTTTACTGTGTACAAACAGTTTTGCACTATTGTTTCTTTCTTTTTTTCCACAGGCTTTTTGCATTTTTATCATTTTTATTTTAATACATCTTTTATATATTTTTTATATTTTATTTTTACTAATTAAATAAATAGAAGAAGCAAAGTATCAGCGCTACTGATATGGAGATGTTATATTAAATATACACTATATAAGTGGTCTAAAGATGGTATATGTGTGCTGATCTCACAAGAAAAATAAAGCAATGCGAGCTAATGATGAACTCTATTAAATACTAAATGGATATAAACACATAAATACCCTATAACAGTTGAATATACTGAAAAGTAGGCAAAGTAAAAAATGGTTCCTAAAAAAGCACTTACAAAATACTGGTAAAATGCCAGATTCCAATGCAGCCACACAGTATTTAAACAAATGGTCCCGATAGAAAAATAAAAGAAATAGTCTTACAGATTGTGGCTGTGTAGTTGAACGTTAACCGTTAGTCCTCACCAGACAAGCTGGTGTATGCTGCTCTCCAAAAAGGGGTGTATCATGTGTAAAATCCCTTGAACAAGGCAAAACTGAAAAACAGAGAAGAGCGCAATCCGGACTCAAGTGAAGTTTATTAGATAAATAACCCACCGCACTAAAGTGTTAGAACAGTAGGTATTCAGGGTACCAGAAGTTAAAAAAACATAAGCATATAGGAAACAATCGCTTAGCAGGATGGATTACCGCTTCACCACTCCCCTTTTCAAAGAAGCCTGATGTAGGAAAGTAGTTGTTCTCCACTCCTCTCGTGAAGAGGTGTATGCGGCTAATCAGCTGTGATGATTTCAGAAAAGTCGGTTCTGGTTGTTACCGGAAGTCTGTATGCATCACTGCCAATGCAGTGTTTCATCAATGAAAGTCAATGAAAGTCCTCAACGGCCGTTTCGTTCCCTAGCGTGGGAATTTTTTCAAGAGGTTGCTAATGGTGACAAGAAAGCTCCACCATATAAGCTATGTTTTTTTAACTTCTGGTACGCTGAATACCTACTGTTCTAACACTTTAGTGTGGTGTGTTATTTATCTAATAAACTTCACTTAAGTCCGGATTGCGCTCTTCTCTTCTCTGTTTTTCAGTTTTTAATTAAATAAATACATAATAATTAAATAATTAAAATTATGTATATATACACATGAAATCTAAATTGTATCACCTTAATAATTCTATATAATAATATAATAAAACATGCATAAAACCTTATATTTTACTTAAGTGTAATTAAAAAGCTATTATAAAATATTATATAAAAATGTATATAAAGGTTAAAAGTTGGAGGAACAGGTAGATTATAAAGGACATTCTAGAGTATTACAGAAAAGCTACCAAGTCAATATCTCTGTTTAACCCTTTAGGTATAAATATATATATATATACATATATATATATATATATATATATATATATATATATATATATATATATAAAGCCAAGATGAGCACTCTCACTTCAAAACTTCTGCAACCAGGGTGCTAGTGGATAATAGATATATGTGGCAAGAAACTTGCACTCACTGGACTTTTTCAAAGTATCAAAATTTAATGTGACATTTCGAAGATGGAGTATCCCCTTCCTCAGAGGGTCTGAGGAAGGGGATACCTCCATCTCCGAAACGTCACATTAAATTTTGATACTTTGAAAAAGTCCAGTGAGTGCAAGTTTCTTGCCACATATATATATATATATATATATATATATATATATATATATATATATACAGCAGGTATTGGCAGGTGCACTCTCACTAACACTTTAGTTCCAAATGCCAGGGTGCTAGAATATGGTGTAGAATATGGAAATCAGGAGACAGCACTTACTGGTCTTGACAATACTGGATTTATTCATATATATATATAATACAATAAAATATTATTAAAAACAATCTGAACAATCAGAATTACCCAAAATGGAAAAAAGTCTATACATAAATTAGAACAATTAATTACTTAAAGGGACAGTATACACTCATTTTCATATAACTGCATGTAATAGACACTACTGTAAAGAATCAGATGCACAGATACTGATATAAAAATCCAGTATAAAACGGTTTAAAAACTTACTTAGAAGCTCTCAGTTTAGCTCTGTTGAAAAGGAAGCTGGAAAGCCCCCCCCCCCCCTTCTTTTGCATATGAAAAGACCCTTTACACAAACAGGAGACATTTTAGAGATGTATTTGCATACATGGTCTAGATCGATTAAAGGGACAGTCTACACCAAATTTTGTTATTGTATTAAAAGATAGATAATCCCTTTATTATCAATTCCCTAAATTTGCTTAACCAACACAGTTATATTAAAGGGACATAATACTCATATGCTAAATCACTTGAAACTGATGCAGTATAACTGTAAAAAGCTGACAGGAAAATATCACCTGAGCATCTCTATATAAAAAAGGAAGATATTTTACCTCACAATTTCCTCAGCTCAGCAGAGTAAGTTCTGTGTAAAAAGTTATACTCAGCTGCTCCCAGCTGCAGGTAAAAAAAATAAAATAAATGAAGAAATGAACAGCAGCCAATCAGCATCAGCAGTGCTGAGGTCATGAACTCTTACTGTGATCTCATGAGATTTGACTTAACTCTCATGAGATTTCATAGTAAGTTTCCTTTACCTGATTGGTGAAATAATATGAGAGTGCACGATGCTAGTCCCTTCAGATGTCCCAGGACAAACACACTAAAATGCTGCTTAGAAATCCTTTACAATGGGATGTGGCTACTGAGGAACTTTTGAGGTAAAATATCTTTCTTTTTTACTTAGAGATGTTCAGGAGATATTTTCTAATCAGCTTTTTACAGCTATGCTGCATCACTTTCAAGTGTTTAAACATTTGGGTATTATGGCCCTTTAATATACTTTTTACCTTGTTCATCACCTTGTATTAAAGCCTCTGCAAACTGCCCCCTTATTTTAGTTCTTTTGACAGACTTGCATTTTAGCTAATCAATGCTGACTTCTAGGTAACTCCAAGTGTGTGAGTACAGTGTTATCTATATGACACACATAAACTAACACCATCGAGTGGTGAAAAACTGTCAAAATGCATTCATATAAGAGGCATATGAAACTCCTAGGTTTGGCTTTCAACTAAGAATGCCAAAAGAATAAAGCAAAATTGGTGACAAAAGTAAATTGGAAAGTTGTTTTAAATGTCATGCCCTATCTGAATCATGAAATTTTATTTTGGATTAGACTGTCCCTTTAAAGCTCTATTTTTTACTATGAGTCCATCTGCCGTGGGCCGGCTACATTTACATATGTATATCTATTGAGATCAGGACTCCAACATCTAGAAATAGTTTGTAGCAATCTCTTTCTGTAAACGTTTGTTTCTAATTTGCACTCAAATTGTCATAATTCCAGTACAGGTATCCTCGTAACCAGGCTTTCAAGGATGATCATACCTTTGTGACAGTGTTTTAAAGAAGATTGCCCCTTCATAACTGCAAAGGCAAAACACGTTCACGGCATACGGTTTCCAGTTTTTGTGGCTGCATAATTGAAATCTGGTCACAGAGGCATGAAACAAAGTCACAAAGCTTCAGTTAATTTAGAAATAGGTAATTACGGTGTGATTTCATTTGCACAACATTTACATATGTATATGTAAAGAACATGTGATATTCTTTAAAGCTAAGGGGATTATATTATGTTGCACATGCGTAAGACACTGAAATGGCCACAGGAGACATTTTAGAGATGTATTTGCATACATGGTCTAGATTCATTAAAGATCTATTCATCACTATATAGTCTGTCTGCAGTGGGCAGGACATATATTTATATATGTGATATTCTGAAAATCTAAAGGGAATCTTTAGGAAAAGTGAGATCAGGATCACTATATCTAGAAATTGTGTGTAGCAATGTCTTTCGGTAAATGTTTGTTTCTAATTCACGCACGCATTGTTTGTCACTTTTAGCACAGGCATCTTCATAACTGGGCTTTAAACTGGGATTGCATCTTTGTATGCAGGCTTTCAAACCAGATCACACCTTTGTGATTGCACAGGCAAATTATGTTCATGATAGTGCAGTTTCCAGTTTTTGTGGCTACATTAATGAAATCCTAGTCAGAAAGAAATGAAAATGTGTTCATCAATGGATGGTTGCTTTTACCCAATCATGAAGGCACAGTTTCTTTTAAAATCTTTTGAAGAAACAATCCCTTTTGCACAACATTTTCTGCAGCTACAATATTGCAATGGAGTGGTTTCACTGTTTAAAGTGTAAGTATTAGTAATCCAATGTAAGAAGATGAGATTAGCTGTGGTCATTATATTTAATAGAAACCTGTATTATTATTATTGATTTCAAATTAATATCTCACAAAACCTAAAAACTATTCTTTTAAAATCCCTTATTGGAAATATTGAAAATAGACCAATACTTTCAAAATAAGAAAAGTACCAATGTAATCATTGAACAAACATGCAGAGAATACCCATCATGCATATATATTAATGAAATTTATAGGGATTAGCAGTGATCAGGCTGGATTATTACAATATGTAAATTTCACACTTGTAAATGAGTATATCCTATACTCACTGAACAAAAAGGTTAATTCAAAGGAACTGCCCGAATCCGTAAAGGGAAAGTCAACACCAGCATTTTTGTTGTTTAAAAAGATAGATAATCCCTTTATTACCCATTCCACAGTTTTGCATAACCAACTCCAAATATACTTTTTACCTCCATGATTAACTTGTATCTAAGAATCTTCTGACAGCCCCCTGATCACATGACTTTGACTGTTTATTATCTATTTACTTGCATTTTAGCCAATTTAGGGCAGTGTCTGCCACAAGCCACGGGCGTGATCACAATGTTATTTATATGGTTTACATGAACTAGCTCTCAACTGTTGTGAAAAGCAAATAAAAAAGCATGTGATAAGAGGCAGCCTCCAAGGGCTTAGAAATTATCATATGAGCCTTCCTAGGTTTATCTTTTAACTAAGAATACCAAGAGAACAAAGCAAAATTGGTGATAAAAGTAAATTGGAAAGTTGTTTAAAATTACATTCCCTATCTGAATCATGAAAGTTTTTTTGGGGACTTGACTGTCCCTTTAAGAGGTGTGAAAGGGCCATTTATATATCAGTGTTGGTTGAATTACCAATTCTGTATCTAATAACACTGAAGACATATGGGTTTTCAGGAACCTTTCTATTGAAAAATGAATTGTGGCTGAGAGCTTTTAGTGGTGAAATCCATTTGGATTGAAATTTTCTGAAAAACATGCTTCCCATATCATCAGAAACTGAATCTGAGTTATCTGGAGCCAAAAATGACTAACCCCATAGTAAGCAAGGTATTAGTCTTGTTTCTTATACTTAACAAATTCACTAAAACATGATCTCAACATTAACTCGTTCAGGACGCAGCTAAATGTCCAGGATTATAACCTAAACATGCCTGCACATCACGTGACTCCAAACAGCACTGATTGGCTTCTGGTAGAGTGTCTGCTTTGCTAGGCACATCCCCCAGTCAGATTCACCACTGTTATTAAACGGAGGGGAGCAGGACCCTACAAAATCTAAGAAATTCCATGCCATCCTAAAGGTGTTAAAGGGAAAATCTAGTCAAAATTTAACTTTCATGATTCAGACAAAACGTGTAATTTTAAGTAACTTTCTAATTTACTCCTATTATCAATTTTTCTTTGTTCTCTTGCGGCTAGATTTGGAGTTTGGCGGTAAAAGGGCTGTTAACGCTCCGCGGGCTTTTTTCTGGCCGCACCATAAATTTAACTCTGGTATCGAGAGTTCAAACAAATGCTGCGTTAGGCTCCAAAAAAGGAGCGTAGAGCATATTTAGCGCAAATGCAACTCTCGATACCAGAGTTGCTTACGGACGCGGCCGGCCTCAAAAACGTGCTCGTGCACGATTCTCCCATAGGAAACAATGGGGCTGTTTGAGCTGAAAAAAAACCTAACACCTGCAAAAAAGCAGCGTTCAGCTCCTAACGCAGCCCCATTGTTTCCTATGGGGAAACACTTCCTACGTCTGCACCTAACACTCTAACATGTACCCCGAGTCTAAACACCCCTAGCCTTACACTTATTAACCCCTAATCTGCCGCCCCCGCTATCGCTGACCCCTGCATTACACTTTTAACCCCTAATCTGCCGCTCCGTAAACCGCCGCCACCTACGTTATCCCTATGTACCCCTAATCTGCTGCCCTAACATCGCCGACCCCTATGTTATATTTATTAACCCCTAATCTGCCCCCCACAACGTCGCCGACACCTACCTACACTTATTAACCCCTAATCTGCCGAGCAGACCTGAGCGCTACTATAATAAAGTTATTAACCCCTAATCCGCCTCACTAACCCTATCATAAATAGTATTAACCCCTAATCTGCCCTCCCTAACATCGCCGACACCTACCTTCAATTATTAACCCCTAATCTGCCGACCGGAGCTCACCGCTATTCTAATAAATGTATTAACCCCTAAAGCTAAGTCTAACCCTAACACTAACACCCCCCTAAGTTAAATATAATTTTTATCTAACGAAATAAATTAACTCTTATTAAATAAATGATTCCTATTTAAAGCTAAATACTTACCTGTAAAATAAATCCTAATATAGCTACAATATAAATTACATTTATATTATAGCTATTTTAGGATTAATATTTATTTTACAGGTAACTTTGTATTTATTTTAACCAGGTACAATAGCTATTAAATAGTTAAGAACTATTTAATAGTTACCTAGTTAAAATAATTACAAATTTACCTGTAAAATAAATCCTAACCTAAGATATAATTAAACCTAACACTACCCTATCAATAAAATAATTAAATAAACTACCTACAATTACCTACAATTAACCTAACACTACACTATCAATAAATTAATTAAACACAATTGCTACAAATAAATACAATTAAATAAACTATCTAAAGTACAAAAAATAAAAAAGAACTAAGTTACAGAAAATAAAAAAATATTTACAAACATAAGAAAAATCTTACAACAATTTTAAACTAATTACACCTACTCTAAGCCCCCTAATAAAATAACAAAGACCCCCAAAATAAAAAATTCCCTACCCTATTCTAAAATACAAAAATTACAAGCTCTTTTACCTTACCAGCCCTGAACAGGGCCCTTTGCGGGGCATGCCCCAAGAATTTCAGCTCTTTTGCCTGTAAAAAAAAACATACAATACCCCCCCCCCAACATTACAACCCACCACCCACATACCCCTAATCTAACCCAAACCCCCTTAAATAAACCTAACACTAATCCCCTGAAGATCTTCCTACCTTGTCTTCACCATCCAGGTATCACCGATCCGTCCTGGCTCCAAGATCTTCATCCAACCCAAGCGGGGGTTGGCGATCCATAATCCGGTGCTCCAAAGTCTTCCTCCTATCCGGCAAGAAGAGGACATCCGGACCGGCAAACATCTTCTCCAAGCGGCATCTTCTATGTTCTTCCATCCGATGACGACCGGCTCCATCTTGAAGACCTCCAGCGCGGATCCATCCTCTTCTTCCGACGACTAGACGACGAATGACGGTTCCTTTAAGGGACGTCATCCAAGATGGCGTCCCTCGAATTCCGATTGGCTGATAGGATTCTATCAGCCAATCGGAATTAAGGTAGGAATTTTCTGATTGGCTGATGGAATCAGCCAATCAGAATCAAGTTCAATCCGATTGGCTGATCCAATCAGCCAATCAGATTGAGCTCGCATTCTATTGGCTGTTCCGATCAGCCAATACAATGCGAGCTCAATCTGATTGGCTGATTGGATCAGCCAATCGGATTGAACTTGATTCTGATTGGCTGATTCCATCAGCCAATCAGAAAATTCCTACCTTAATTCCGATTGGCTGATAGAATCCTATCAGCCAATCGGAATTCGAGGGACGCCATCTTGGATGACGTCCCTTAAAGGAACCGTCATTCGTCGTCTAGTCGTCGGAAGAAGAGGATGGATCCGCGCTGGAGGTCTTCAAGATGGAGCCGGTCGTCATCGGATGGAAGAACATAGAAGATGCCGCTTGGAGAAGATGTTTGCCGGTCCGGATGTCCTCTTCTTGTCGGATAGGAGGAAGACTTTGGAGCACCGGATTATGGATCGCCAACCCCCGCTTGGGTTGGATGAAGATCTTGGAGCCAGGACGGATCGGTGATACCTGGATGGTGAAGACAAGGTAGGAAGATCTTCAGGGGATTAGTGTTAGGTTTATTTAAGGGGGTTTGGGTTAGATTAGGGGTATGTGGGTGGTGGGTTGTAATGTTGGGGGGGGGGGTATTGTATGTTTTTTTTTACAGGCAAAAGAGCTGAAATTCTTGGGGCATGCCCCGCAAAGGGCCCTGTTCAGGGCTGGTAAGGTAAAAGAGCTTGTAATTTTTGTATTTTAGAATAGGGTAGGGAATTTTTTATTTTGGGGGTCTTTGTTATTTTATTAGGGGGCTTAGAGTAGGTGTAATTAGTTTAAAATTGTTGTAAGATTTTTCTTATGTTTGTAAATATTTTTTTATTTTCTGTAACTTAGTTCTTTTTTATTTTTTGTACTTTAGATAGTTTATTTAATTGTATTTATTTGTAGCAATTGTGTTTAATTAATTTATTGATAGTGTAGTGTTAGGTTAATTGTAGGTAATTGTAGGTAGTTTATTTAATTATTTTATTGATAGGGTAGTGTTAGGTTTAATTATATCTTAGGTTAGGATTTATTTTACAGGTAAATTTGTAATTATTTTAACTAGGTAACTATTAAATAGTTCTTAACTATTTAATAGCTATTGTACCTGGTTAAAATAAATACAAAGTTACCTGTAAAATAAATATTAATCCTAAAATAGCTATAATATAAATGTAATTTATATTGTAGCTATATTAGGATTTATTTTACAGGTAAGTATTTAGCTTTAAATAGGAATCATTTATTTAATAAGAGTTAATTTATTTCGTTAGATAAAAATTATATTTAACTTAGGGGGGTGTTAGTGTTAGGGTTAGACTTAGCTTTAGGGGTTAATACATTTATTAGAATACCGGTGAGCTCCGGTCGTCAGATTAGGGGTTAATAATTGAAGGTAGGTGTCGGCGATGTTAGGGAGGGCAGATTAGGGGTTAATACTATTTATGATAGGGTTAGTGAGGCGGATTAGGGGTTAATACATTTATTATAGTAGCGCTCAGGTCCGCTCGGCAGATTAGGGGTTAATAAGTGTAGGTAGGTGTCGGCGACGTTGTGGGGGGCAGATTAGGGGTTAATAAATATAACATAGGGGTCGGCGATGTTAGGGGCAGAAGATTAGGGGTACATAGGGATAACGTAGGTGGCGGCGCTTTGCGGTCGGAAGATTAGGGGTTAATTATTTTAAGTAGCTTGCGGCGACGTTGTGGGGGGCAAGTTAGGGGTTAATAAATATAATATAGGGGTCGGCGGGGTTAGGGGCAGCAGATTAGGGGTACATAAGTATAACGTAGGTGGCGGTCGGCAGATTAGGGGTTAAAAATTTTAATCGAGTGGCGGCGATGTGGGGGGACCTCGGTTTAGGGGTACATAGGTAGTTTATGGGTGTTAGTGTACTTTAGGGTACAGTAGTTAAGAGCTTTATAAACCGGCGTTAGCCAGAAAGCTCTTAACTCCTGCTTTTTTCAGGCGGCTGGAATCTTGTCGTTAGAGCTCTAACGCTCACTGCAGAAACGACTCTAAATACCAGCGTTAGAAAGATCCCATTGAAAAGATAGGCTACGCAAATGGCGTAGGGGGATCTGCGGTATGGAAAAGTCGCGGCTGTAAAGTGAGCGTTAGACCCTTTAATCACTGACTCCAAATACCAGCGGGCGGCCAAAACCAGCGTTAGGAGCCTCTAACGCTGGTTTTGACGGCTACCGCCGAACTCTAAATCTAGGCCTCTGTGTCTTAATTTAGAAAAGCAAGAATGTAAGCTTAGGAGCTGGCCCATTTTTGGTTCAGCACCTGGGTAACGCTTCCTGATTGGTGGTTACATTTAGACACCAATCAGCAAGTGCTACCCAGGTGCTGAACTAAAAATGGGCTGGCTCCTAAGCTTAGATTCTTGCTTTTTCAAATAAAGATACCAAGAGAATCAAGAAAATTTGATAATAGGAGTGAGTTAGAAAGTTGCTTAAAATTGCATGCTCTATCTGAATTATCAACATTTAATTTTGACTAGACTATCACTTTAAAACCCAGCACTTTTAGGATGGCATGGAACGTCCTAATAACATCTAGGGGTTAAAAAAACCCATAAGAGTAGGTTATGAAATAAGTATTAAATAATTAGACAGTATAGAAAATGAAAATATTTGAAAGGGATTTGGTCATTAAAATTTGACTAGAGAGCATTCTGTAAAATATATGTTTATTTATTCCATTTGTGGCCTGAGGCATAGCTGGTGATTGATGGCTATATAAACAGAGTCATTTTAAATAGGCATTTATTATTTAAATGCAGGACACTTAACATATGGCATATTCATTTTAAGAGTGAAAATTAAAGGAATAAGATGATTTATGACATTCTCAAGCCAAGTGATATATTATCATCCAAAAAAATGTAACACTGGTACCTCAAGGTGTGCATTAATGTGATGAGCAGTCAGGAGCAAAGCATACAACTAAATAATCTCCAAGACATTATTATTAACCATCTAATTATAGCCCTAGTGATAATTTCCTAATATATTCCAACTATAGAATAGTCTGCAATAAAAAGTTCCATGATTTAAGCTCTGCTGATGCAATAAACACAAAAACAGAAGCAAGCATAACAATAAGTCAACTACATCCCCCATGTAGAAATAGAATACTTATAAATTATATTTTCTATATTAAACAAGCTTTTAATTGGCAAGGCTGTAGTAGATTACTCATGAAATCACACAGCCTGACAGGTTAAACATGTAAATAAAAGTAGAATAGAGAACAACATAGTATTCCTAATAATAGAAAGGTAGACCACCAGAAAATACATTTTTGAAAAGAAAGGGTCTTAAATTCCAGTCCTCTGGACCAACTAGTACCCTAGATATTCAGGATTACCTTGATCAGTTTAGTAACCATTGTTACTTAGCATCCATGTTTTTCGCCTGTGCTTTAGAAAAGTTATCCTAAAATTGTTATGTTGAATGAAGTCAGAACAAGCGGACCAAAGTATGCACTTTTAGTAGCACCTCTGTGTCCCCTAGAAAATCATCTAATACAGGGGGTAAATGGACATAGCTACAATTAAAATATAACTTTTATTACAATTAAATTAATAAGATGTGTGCATTAAAAACACAAATAAGATACAGTGGTACTCACTAATGATATAACATGTATACCTTTATATTTCTGATTTGGTCTCAGTATAAACTATACTAGGAGTTTTTAAGGGTTGTAAAAATAATCTCCCTAAGGACATCATAAATCTCTGGGGAGATAGGGCAGTTGGGGTCAATAATTACATCAAGTGAGATTGTGCACTTTCTTGCAAAGGGAGCAGGCAATAATCCTTACCTTTGTATAACGTATCAATCACCACTAAAGTTGTTGTACTTTTGATTCTATTGCAAACAATGCATTCAAATTATAGTCAAAACAGTGTTTTGGACATCACACAATTAGGGTGATATTATATCAGAAATTACTAGGTTAATAAGTTAGCGGTAAATTGGTTATGGTTAAATAAAGCAGGAATAATGTAGAGACTGATTATTTATCTGTTTGTGATTCACGACAAGTGTTTGACCTTATAAACTGTTTAGGAACTTATTCAAGCAGATAGTACCCTTTTAGATTGATAATGCAAAATTTAGCTCTTAAATATATTGTTACATGTTTAGCTCTTAAATATTTAGAGTTTGTTGCAGTGTCATCTCTAGTTATTATAACTTTAATACATAGCCAGGTATAGATTGTCAGTCAAAAGCAGCTACTGAAGCTAAATATCTTAGTAATTATTCCATTAAATCATTAGGCTCATGAATAAGGTTGTCCCTCTCTTATTTCTCTCTCTCTCTCTCTCTCTCTCTCTCTCTCTCTCTCTCTCTCTCTCTCTCTCTCTCTCTCTCTCTCTCTCTCTCTCTCTTTATATATATATATATATATATATATATATATAAAATGCAAACGCCAACTTTTAACATTATTTGTAACACAATACTAATTCAGGTATTAATATTGTTTTACCTGTTAGATTTCAAGAATGTATGTTGAATAAACAATATTATTGTCACAGATAAGGTTCTATATCTTATTGCTAGCTTGCACATAGATGCATAAACAATATGTTAAATGGCTATAGAATGGTTCAGGCCCACTTATCCCCAGTGATTTCAGATTTGTTATACTAATAAAGTATCAGAGTTTACAATGGATCATAATGAAGTTTTAAAAATAAAATAAAATGAGAGATACATCTAAATCCCTTCCCTCAACATGTTTCGCCATTACGGTCATGGCTTTCTCAAAAGGTGACGCGCACTGGCGTTTGCGGGTGTAAATAGCATAAGCCCTGCCTCTTGTTGAATCCTCGACGAATCAGAGCCATCCTCATTCAGATTGACACAAGTGACTTCTGCTGAGCTTAAAGATAAATGAAGATACAGTTTTAACAGAGATTCTACCATTGTCATAAAGATGACCACACCATATCTTTGTCTCTATGTCTATTGATGTTTTATGTTGAGCATTAATTTCTATAAGAACTCTGCACTATCTTAAACATTATATTTTCTTATGACTAGGTATTATATATTTAACTATATAATATTATATATATTTTAAAATATTGGTTTGGGAGCAGACCTACAATGTACCCATGTATGGGTACTCTTCATTACTATTTATCAAACTAATGGCTAGATTAAGAGTATTGTCGGTAAAGACTCGCGTAGCTAACGCAGCTTTTTTTTCCCAACGCACCCTTAAGACAACGCTGGTATTTAGAGTTGTCTGAGGGGCTGCGTTAGGCTCCAAAAAGGGTGTGTTGAGCCGAATGTACCGCCACTTCAACCCTCAATACCAGTGTTGCTTATGGTAGCGGTAAGCTGGCAAAACGTGCTCGTGCACGATTCCCCCATAGGAAACAATGGGGCAGTTTGGGATGACAAAAACCAGCATTAAGATCCCAACGCAGCCCCATTGTTTCCTATGGGGAAACACTTTTTAAGTCTACACCTAACACCCTAACATGAACCCCGAGTCTAAACACCCCTAACCTTACACTTATTAACCCCTAATCTGCCGCCCCCGCTATCGCTGACACCTGCATTATATTATTAACCCCTAATCTGCTTCTCCGGACACCGCTGCAACCTACATTATACCTATGTACCCCTAATCTACTGCCCCCAACATTGCCAACCCCTATATTATATTTATTAACCTCTAATCTGCCCCCCCCAACGTCACCGCTACCTTACCTACACTTATTAACCCCTAATCGGCCGACCAGACCTTGCCGCTACTCTAATAAAGTTATTAACCCCTAAACCGCTGTACTTCCGCCTCGCAAACCCTATAATAAATAGTATTAACCCCTAATCTGCCCCCCCCAACGTCGCTGCCACCTAACTTCAAGTATTTACTCCTAATCTGCCGACCGGACCTCGCCACTACTCTAATAAATGTATTAATCCCTAAAGCTAAGTCTAACCCTAACCCTAACACCCCCCTAAATTAAATATAATTTTAATCTAACAAAATAAATTAAATCTTATTAACTAAAGTATTCCTATTTAAAACTAAATACTTACCTGTAAAATAAACCCTAATATAGCTACAATATAACAAATAATTATATTGTAGCTATTTTATGATTTATATTTATTTTACAGACAACTTTGTATTTATTTTAACTAGGTACAATAGCTATTAAATAGTTATTAACTATTTAATAGCTACCTAGTTAAAATAATTACAAAATTACCTGTAAAAAGAATCCTAACCTAAGTTACAATTAAACCTAACACTACACTATCAATAAATTAATTAAATAAATTAAATACAATTACATACAATTAAATAAACTAAACTAAATTAAAAAAACAAACAAACACTAAATTACAAAAAATAAAAAAAGATTACAAGAATATTAGGCTAATTACACCTACTCTAAGCCCCCTAATATAAATAAAAAGCCCCCCAAAATAATAAAGGTCCCTACCCTATTCTAAATTAAAAAGTAACCAGCACTTTTACCAGTCCTTAAAATGACTTTTTGCGGGGCATGCCCAAAGTAATCAGCTCTTTTGCATGTAAAAAAAAATACAAACCCCCCAACATTAAAACCCACCACCCACATACCCCTACTCTAACCCAAACCCGCCTTAAATAAAACTAACACTACCCCCCTGAAAATCTCCATACCTTGAGTCGTGTTCACCCAGCCGGGCCAAAGTCTTCATCCGATGGGGCAGAAGAGGACATCCAAAAGCGGCAGAAGTCTTCATCCTATCTGGGCAGAAGAGGACATCCAGAACAGCAGAAGTCTTCATCCTATCTGGGCAGAAGAGGACATCCGGACCGGCAGACATCTTCATCCAAGCGGCATCTTCTATCTTCTTCCATCCGACGACTAGCGGCTCCATCTTCAAGACCTCCGGCATGGAACATCCTTCTTCACCGACGACTAGATGATGAATGACGGTTCATTTAAATGATGTCATCCAAGATGGCATCCCTCGAATTCCGATTGGCTGATAGGATTCTCCCTACCTTGAGTCGTGTTCACCCAGCCGGGCCGAAGTCTTCATCCGATGGGGCAGAAGAGGACATCCAGACCGGCAGAAGTCTTCATCTTATCCGGGCAGAAGAGGACATCCGGACCTGCAGACATCTTCATCTAAGCGGCATCTTCTATCTTCTTCCATCCGACAACTAGCGGCTCCATCTTCAAGACCTCCGGCATGGAACATCCTTCTTTACCGATGACTAGATGATGAATGACGGTTCATTTAAATGACGTCATCCAAGATGGCATCCCTTGAATTCCGATTGGCTGATAGGATTCTATCAGCCAATCGGAATTAAGGTAGGAAAAATCTGATTGGCTGATTAAATCAGCCAATCAGATTGAGCTTGCATTCTATTGGCTGATCGGAACAGCCAATAGAATGCAAGCTCAATCTGATTGGCTGATTGGATCAGCCAATCGGATTGAACTTGAATCTGATTGGCTGATTCAATCAGCCAATCAGATTTTTCCTACCTTAATTCCGATTGGCTGATAGAATCCTATCAGCCAATCGGAATTCGAGGGACGCCACCTTGGATGACGTCATTTAAAGGAACAAGCATTCGTCGTCTAGTCGTCGTGAAGAAGTATGTTCCGCACCGGAGGTCTTGAAGATGGAGCTGCTCCTCGTCAGATAGATGAAGATGCTGCTTGGATGAAGATGTCTGCCGGTCCGGATGTCCTCTTCTGCCTGGATAGGATGAAGACTTCTGCTGGTCTGTATGTCCTCTTCTGCCCCATCGGATGAAGACTTTGGCCCGGCTGGGTGAACACGACTCAAGGTAGGGAGATCTTCAGGGGGTAGTGTTAGGTTTATTTAAGGGGGGTTTGGGTTAGAGTAGGTGTATGTGGGTGGTGGGTTTTAATGTTGTGGGGGGGTTGTATTTTTTTTACAGGCAAAAGAGCTGATTACTTTGGGGCGTGACCCGCAAAAAGCCCTTTTAAGGGCTGGTAAAAGAGCTGGTTACTTTTTAATTTAGAATAGGGTAGGGACCTTTATTATTTTGGGGAGCTTTTTTAATTTATTAGGGGGCTTAGAGTAGGTATAATTAGCCTAATATTCTTGTAATCTTTATTTTTTGTAATTTAGTGTTTGTTTTTTTTGTAATTTAGTTTAGTTTATTTAATTGTATTTAATTGTAGGTATTTTATTTAATTAATTTATTTATTTTGTAATTATTTTAACTAGGTAGCTATTAAATAGTTAATAACTATTTAATAGCTATTGTACCTAGTTAAAATAAATACAAAGTTGCCTCTAAAATAAATATAAATCATAAAATAGCTACAGTATAATTATTTGTTATATTGTAACTATATTAGGGTTTATTTTACAGGTAAGTATTTAGTTTTAAATAGGAATACTTTAGTTAATAAGGTTTAATTTATTTCATTAGATTAAAATTATATTTAACTTAGGGGGGTGTTAGGGTTAGACTAAGCTTTAGGGGTTAATACATTTATTAGAGTAGCGGCGAGGTCCGGTCGGCAGATTAGGGGTTAATACTTGAAGTTAGGTGGTGGCGACATGGGGATGGTAGATTAGCGGTTAATACTATTTATTATAGGGTTTGTGAGGCGGGAGTGCGGCGGTTTAGGGGTTAATACATTTATTATAGTGGCGGCGAGGTCTGGTTGGCAGATTAGGGGTTAATACTTGTAGTTAGGTGGTGGCGACGTTGGGGGGACAGATTAGGGGTTAATAAATATTATGTAGGTGTCGTCGATGTTAGAGGCAGCAGATTAGGGGTTCATAGGGATAATGTAGGTGGAAGCGATGTGCGGTCGGCAGATTAGGGGTTAAAAATATGTACTTTAGAGCACTGTAGTTAAAAGCTTTATAAAAAGGCATTAGCCCAGAAAGCTCTTAACTATAGCCTTTCAATGGGCGGTAGGAGTCTTGTTGGTAAAGGGTGTACCGCTCACTTCAGCCAAGACTCTAAATACCGGCGTTAGGAAGAACCCATTGAAAAGATAGGATACGCAATCAGCGTAATGGGATCTGTGGTATGGAAAAGCTTGAAAGTGAGCGGTACACCTTTACCTACCTGACTCTAAATACCTGCGGGCGGCCAAAAGCAGCGTTAGAACCCCTTAATGCTACTTTTGACGGCTAACGCAGAACTCTAAATCTAGGCGTAATTTACCAGAGGGAAACAGGATCTTGTGTGATTAAATAATTATTGGTAGATCTCAAAAGTAGTATTTACTTAGAGAACCCAGAAGCTATGGGTTCTCAGACCAACAACAATACAAAATGTATAAAATGCTATAATGTATTTACTATAAACAGCATCACAGCTATAGGAATGTACAATATTGTATTATAATTTTTGGACTTATGTCTTTTAAATGAAGATCCTTGTTACAGACTGTTAATTTACATTTATCAGGTGATAGGACCTTCTTTGAGTTTGGAACAATTTTTAAAAGAACAGTAATGTTTTGCTGTATGATACTTTTTATGTAAATCACATGGATGTAGGAAGAATAGACCACCACACTTAAAAGAAGGTGATATAACCTTTTAAATAAGGGAATTTAATCACTTTGGGTAAAATTACAAGTCACGCGTTATTAGTTTTTTCCCACGCGACATGATCTTTTCGCAATCAATTTTCATTGCACAGATATTACAAGTCTTGGAAATCATAATTGCGCACGTACAATTGCCTGTTACGAAACAATCCTTTCCACACTCGAAGACTGGATTGTAAGAGCATGTGACGTACCCGGATGAGGAAGTCTGCTGCTTATTCCCGCCACATGTTTTCGGCGTTTGTATTTTTCTTGGGTTCTGTGCACAGCTGGGGTGAAGTATGAGCAAAGTACTATTTAAGGTGCTTCATTTTTTTACTATGTTTGTTTTTTGTTGACAGAGATGTGCTTACATTCAGGGTATTTTTCAAAGTCACGTGACTCTTTGTGTATTGCAGTGTGATTTTTTTTTGTCCTGTATACGATTTGTGACATTTTTGCTATGATACATCAGCATAGAGTATCTTTACATTGATCTAGTTTATATGTTAGAAAGGAATATATTTTGATATTGATTATTTAAAAAAGTTATTTTTTCCCTATCTTTTGTATGGTACATTTATTAAAATGTTCCATTTCTTTTCTTATAGTTTACATTATAATATTTTCAAAATAGGGTCTGCACCATTTAGATGTATGCAAATGAAATAGTAATATAAGTGTTGTACTATTTAGAGTATATCTTCTCATAAGTATGGGCCATTTGTCCTTTACACTCTTTTTTGTAATATATATATAAAAAAAATACTAAAACCCTGCTTTTAAAAGTAACCAATAAAATTGAATGATTATATCATTTTTGTTGCATGTGTCTTGGATATCATTTATTTTTTTTCTTACATTTTCTTCATATTTCAAGATGTTTTGTGGCATCAGCAAAATTAATTGAAATGTATTATAATATAAGCGCAGAAAAAAAAAATGAATTTTATTTCATTACCTCTTCATTACCTGGAAATAGTTTGGCTAGGACTTCTTTATGTCCATTTGCAGAAGCTTTCTCTGGAAAGAAAAATGTTTTAATTTTATTTTGTTTCCTGTACACAATTGGAAAGGAGAATGATGAATATGAAATAGGCTCAGAGAATACACTAACAGTTAATTGATATTGATACATCCATGCTCAGCAGCATAGCATAAAAATAAAATTAAATTCACAAGAGCATAAAAAGACCTGCAAATACATTAGCATAAGCAACGCAGAGGAACAGAAATGATCAACTTTCATTATTTTCTCATTTTTCTATGTTATGCCCAATCAGTATTGTTCTCTTGTTTTATATTTATTCTGTCATTTCATTTAGTTTTTGTAATTTAACTGCACATTTACCTATACTATTCTTTTGACCTTGACCTGAACTATATTTGTCAGAAAGTTATTTCAATGCTTCCTTGCTAAGCAAAAAACATGCAACAAAATCATTTATGTATATTTTTCAATCTGTGGCAGCAATTTAATTAGAAAACAATATGCATAAACAATAATAAAATATTGATTCATTGTAAGGTTACTTGAAACATTTCATACTTCACATTAAACAACTGTAACACTTTCTGTCTATCAAACTGTGGATTTCATATTAGGATATACAATTTTCTAAGTAGATACACAATTACAGGTGCATTGGGATATATTTCACATGCATAATGCTGCTACTAATTTGATTGTGGATCACTTGCATGGATTAACATTGGCAGATCTAACGTTTTAAAACATTGCAATAAAAAGTAAATTTGCACACATTTACATGATTTATTGATTTCTAATTTGTACTGAAAAAAAACAAGAAAAGCAGAACAGTTTGTCAAATAGTTTCTATATTTTAAACTTCTAATAATAATAATGATAACCTTGAGCTGTCACAGCACACTATCACACTAAAGGAGAGCACCTAAGGAGTGTCTACATCTAGCTACAGTAAGCTTTCTTGCAACATGGATTAAATTATATCCCAGATTGAAAGATTATCATAAACTAGCATTCTAATCTTGCCACAAATCACAGCCAATCAGTAAAACCAGTATTCCAATCCTGTCATAGCTAGTGTTAGGTATAGCTCCATTATAACATATACATTCTCAAGACAGGCCAGTGTATCCTCACTTATGCCAGCTATATATCATCTGAAGCCTTAGATCAGATGCATGGCTCCTGTAGTTGGGCAAGCCCTACAGTCCCTATTATTGGCTACATTACAAATGGATCGCTATTTAACTCTCCTGCTCAAGCATTAACTGTGCTAGAAGCAAGCTTTTGTGCACATCAGGTTGTGCTCGTGCTATGAGTTTAAAGTAAACTGTTTTTGCACGCTAACCTGATGTGCGTAAAAAGCCTAACTTAGAATACTATGCACGTGATAACATATTCCCTTTAGAAGTCAATGGAACTAAAAAAGTGGGGGAAAAACTTTACTCGCGTGCAAACACAATCGCATATTCTCAAGTGTGCTAACCCAACAAGAAAATATGACTATTTCACATTCCAATGTTCTGCACATAAAATAATATGTAAAATTTTGTCATAAAGACATATATATATATATATATAAACAAAAGAACAGAATGCCAAACTAACATAAAAGGGGAGAAAGGCAAGCTGCAAAAGAGTTTGCGCTACAGGACTCACTTCATAAAGAATAAAGACCTTAAATAGCTGCTAAAATCTCAGATAGAGTTACCCCAAAAAAACTAAACCTCAATAGGAGGTAAGAAGAGGAGAAACACAAAAGTAGGAGACAGGAAGGGTGAGACAGCGCTGTACGATAATCTAAAGACTTTTCGTAAAGATGAAAGTAATCAATTAGTAATTGTTTTTCTTAGTAATATGAAACAATTAAACGTATCAGTCTCTCATTATGTTTAAAAGCATACAGTGATACGATAATGAGAATAATTGTGGAAATGATGTCACACAATGGTAGGTATAGCACTTTCTAGAAAATATCTCGAATCTGATCCAGAGTTGAAGGTGTGTCAGTTTTTCTCCCCTTGGAGTATGGTGTGTGAGTTAGGAAAGGGAATCCTTAGGAGTTCCTCTGTGGGTCTGGCAGTTATGCAGAATAAAAAACACTAGGAAGGTACATAGCATAATACAGTTTTTATTAAAAGAAATATATAAAACACGCCAAAAAGCCACTTACATTTAAAACCCTCAAACATATGAGGTATGAAAAAGGCCCTTAAAACACATATGCACACAATGAGGCCTACTTATCAAGCCGTCAACTATGCTGCACTCAACGGCACCAATACGCTCGCCTCACATCGCCTAACATCGCGGCTGTGGACCTGAATACGTTCTCCATATTTATAAAGAATGCTGTCAAAAAGCCATGCACCAAGTACGGGGTGATGAGCAGCGGACTGTTGTTAACTGACAGTCATCGATCTCGCTGCTATTCGGCTTTTTCACAGCTTTATTTATATACTGTCACTAAATACCGCCACTATCCTAAAATGTTTAACCCCTATCCTGCAGCTCCCGGAGTCCACCGCAACTCTAATAAACTTATTAACCCCTATTCCGCCGCTCCCCGACACCGCCACAACTAACTAAATGTATTAACCCCTATCCCGCTGCGTCCCTTAGATCCCGAATGGCTGATAGATTTCTATCAGCCAATCGGAAATAAGGTTGAAATAATCCTATTGGCTGCTGCATTCAGCCAAAAGGATTGAGCTAACATTCTATTGGCTGATTGGAATAGCCAATAGAATGCAAGCTCAATCCTATTGGCTGATTGGATCAATGGGAGCTTTCGCTGCTTTCAGACTCCCATTGATTCCTATGGCATCCGCTGCCTTCAGGGTGGCGAGCGTACCTGGTAGATATTTGATAACTAACAAAAGTAGTCAGATAGTGCCGAATTTGCATTTGGAACATCTGCAATGATGTAAGCATCGATCTGTGTCGGACTGAGCCTGGCAGATCGTATGTTACATCACAAATTTCAACTTTTGCCGGTCTGTAGGCTTTGATAAATAAGGTGAATCAGGCTTGCCACAATTACGCTGCAGAATTCCAGCGTATTTGCGGTTGACCGCTTGATAAATAGGCCTCAATGTGTTCAGCTAGTCCTCAGGGTGCTTCCGTGTATTAAAATTTCCAATCAGTTGGAATGGAAGTCCCAGGAGATCAAGATCCGAGATAACTTTAAAAATAAAAAATAATATATATATATATATATATCAATGTAAATATTTGCATAGGAAATTAGCACATCTAGGCAAGATTCCCCGCTTGCTTTTTCCCAGAAATACTTAATATACAATGTTACCAAAGAGAATTCTGGGTAAGATATGCAAATTAGATATGCAAATTCTCAGTTTTTTTGCTTCAAAATACTGTTTTAACACAGCGATCCTTTTAACAGGATTATTGCAGCAAACCAGAAAGCACTCACTAGACAGCCTGTTTCGTTCTTTTTGGAACTCATCAGTAGGAGATAGATTTCTGGTTGCTGCATTGGTAAAGCTATTTTCATGGTTAAACCAAAATTCATTAAAATTATAGGGGGAGATAAAAAACTGAAATTAAAATCCTCCACGTTTAAAAATTAAATCAATGTAAATATTTGCATAGGAAATTAGCACATCCAGGCAAGATTCCCCACTTGCTTTTTCCCAGAAATACTTAATATACAACTCATCAGTAGGAGATATATTTCTGGTTGCTGCATTGGTAAAGCTATTTTCATGGTTATATATTTGTGTTTGTGTGTGTATATATATATACAACACCAGTGTGGTGTAGAAATATAAACATAGTTCAAAGGTTTGGTATATTCTTCTTCTTCAGAGGGTTCCAATATATATATATATATATATATATATATAAAATTATATATAGGTATAGGACTCCACAATGTGTGCGTTTGTGTGTGTTTATATGTGTATATATTTGTCTGTAAATACATATAAAAATACATAAATACATACAGTATGTACACATAAATAGTCATATATACTATATATATTTATACATACTTATAAATATTTAGACATGTATATGTATCTCTATTTTAAAGCCCTTTGTTTCTTTTTTGTTCTTTCTAACACCTGACACCTCATATCTTTAAGCCCTTAAAACTTTTTTGCGCAAATTTTTTTAAAACATTTTTTGTTTGATGGTGTTATTATGAATATAACTGTACTTTTAAATATATTTTTTATGTATTTTGTGACACTATTTGTTTTGCAAAACAATTAACTAGAGCTCTGAGGCTAACACGACATGAGGGTTAGTGCATTAAGGTTGTGTTCAAGCGGTCGCCTTTACTTTTAACTTGTAGTACGTAACTGTTAACGCTACACTCATAATCTGGCCTTTTATCAGTTATATGCCAAAGTTATATAACAAATAAAATGCATAGCCACTTCAGCTTCCATTATGTCAGCAATATTTCCAAGTAAGACCTCAAGTCATATGTGCGGCCCCTACTGCCCCATTGTCCCGGAGAAATATAAGAATCCAAACCAGATGCCTGGCACCCATAACCATCTTATTCTACTATCAGTAGTACTGCTGCTCTGTTTGTAAGTCTACATTGCAGAGTAACAGCAAAATACTAAGTGTCGTCCTCCTACTGTTTTGGTCCCCAATTTTTTTTGCATCTACTACAATCCTATTGTCACATCCCTGCAAATAATTAATCTTATAATTAGTATTCAATACCAAGACAGTTCATTTTACACACTTACAGAACTTGCATATCATAATTAAATACTCAACAAGCTTAGGGCCAGATTAATAGTGGTGCGCTAATGACAGAGGGACGCAATATTGCTGGACTGTGTTAACATTTGCATGTGACTTGACATTACAAGAGAGACACATTTACCAGAGAAGAGTTAGTGTGGCTGACTTAGCTCAAGCGCAACCTATACTTTCAATGGATATCATTAATGCTCTAACTTGTGCTAATATTACAAGTTGAAAGCTTTAGTTTCCATTCGAGTGAAAGCCAAAAATGTGCTAGAATGTTTAACATGACCAGACCTGAAGTAAACTGTAAGGGTTAAAAAAATGTTTACAAAACTAATCAAAAACACATTAAAATAAACTATTTCACACATATATACATTTTGTAATAATTATATATTATTTAAACATTAATTCAAAGTTTTTAAAAGGAAGGGTTCAAAGGGATATAGTATATGGCAAGGTGTTTGACTGGAAATTTGTGTGTATGTATATTTGTGTGTCTGTATATGTTTATTTACATTTATGTGAAAAGCATTACTGGGCTAAAAGAAGCTGCACCCAGGTGGTAAATCGCCATTGAACAGGCTAACAATGAAATTGAGCCGTTTGTTCGTTCCTGTGAGTGTGCTTCTCTCTGTGTGCTTAGAGGAATATGGCTACACCTCACTGACAAGGCCCAATGAAGGCCAAAACGATTGTCTGGGGTTGCTATTTTCCTTGTTCAGAGAGGAATTGCCTGGTGTTTCAGTGCTTGACTGACCGTGATAGGCGGGATCAGACTGATATACTACAGGAAAGTTCTACTCTGTGAAAAGCATTAATGGACTACAAGAAGCTGCACCCAGGTGGTAAATCACCATAGAACTGGCTAACAATGATATTGAGCTGGTTGTTAGTTCCTGTGAGTGTGCTTCTCTTTGTGTGTATTTAGACTCCCTATGGGAAAAAGTGGAAACCAGACTTGGACTCCTTGCTCAGTGTGCTTAGAGGAATATGGCTACATCTCACTGACGAGGCCCAATGAAGGCCAAAATGATCATCTGGGGTTGCTGTGTTCCTTGTTCAGAGAGGAATTGCCTGGTATTTTGGCGCTTGACTGACCGTAATAGGCAGGATTTGACTGATAAACTACAGGAAAGTTCTACTCTGTGAAAAACATTGCTGGGCTAAAAGAAGCTGCACCCAGGTTGTAAATTGCCATAGAATAGGCTAACAATGGTATTGAGCCATGATGTTCGTTCTTGTGAGTGTGCTTCTCTCTGTGTGTATTTAGTCTCCCTATGGGAAAAAGGGGAAACTAGACGTGGACTCCTTGCTCAGTGTGCTTAGAGGAATATGGCTACACCTCACTGATGAGGCCCAATGAATGCCAAAACGATCATCTGGGGTTACTGTGTTCCTTGTTCAGAGAGGAATTGCCTGGTATTTTGGCGCTTGACTGACCGTAATAGGGGATATCAGACTGATATACTACAGGAAAGTTCTACTCTGTGAAAAGCATTACTGGGATAAAAGAAGCTGCACCCAGGTGTTAAATCGCCATAGAACAGGCTAACTATGGTATTGAGCTGATTGTTTGTAGCTGTGAGTGTACTTCTTCCTGTGAATATATATATACAGTATATATATATATATATATATATTTATATATATATATATTGATCAAAACTTTTTACACTCACTCATTAAGCAGTGGCTTCCAAAACACCTGGGTGTCTCCTCTGCAAACATTCAGTGTAATGAGGGCTCTCACAGGGCTTGAATTCATGTAAAAAAAATATATTTCTTTATTTCAAAATCATCAATTGGTCAGTCATCATTTCATATAACTACATTAGCCTTTGACAAGACAATCTTCTTTGTGTATGTCAACTGACCAATTGATGATGTTGAAATAAAGAAATATATTTTTTTACATGAATTCAAGTCCTGTGAGTGCCCTAATTTGTGGAATTATACTCTCGCTCTCTCTCTCTCTCTCTCTCTCTCTCTCTCTCTCTCTCTCTCTCTCTCTCTATATATATATATATATATATATATATATATATATATATATATATATATATATATATATATATATGAAAAGATGAAGATGCACTCGCAGGACTTCCACAAAACCTTTTATTGAGGAACGTTTTCGGGGTTCACAACCCCTTCATCAGCATAAAGAAACAGACAAAATTCAAACCTTTTATAGTGTATAAATGTCAAACACAAACCTAGTGCTCTCCAAAAAGTGCGCCAAATCTCGAGTGTGGAACGCAAACTGCGTTCCACAGTGCAAGCCGCAACCGGAAGTTGTATTACCTCACTTCCGGTTTACGGCTATGTTATTTAGACAACATTATACAAGCAAAGTTATACATAATGTTTCCCAGACAAAATTAGTGTCAATTGTGAATACATTACAACTAGTGAGTCAAACTGGAAGTCATAATGTGTTTGGGTTTTCGATCGCCATAATTTTATAACATACTGGCCGATCGTGTACATAAGTGTTTATAACTCACCATGGTAACTGTAGTCATGGTTTCTGGGAACCACTGTCAATAGTGCTAGACGAGTGGGCAGCCATGTAAACAATACCACATAAGAATGATATGTGTAAATATAAGACAATATTTCTTAATCTTATAAGTGCACTTATAAGTGCAAAAGAGAGGGGGAAAGAGAGTGCCAAAGAGAGGGGGAAGAGAAAGCAAAGAGAGGGGGAGAGTAAAAAAGAGGGGGAGAGAGAGCAAAAGAGGGTGAGAGAGAGCAAAAGAGGGAGAAAGAGAACAAAAGATGGGGGAGAGAGAGCAAAATAGGGGGGAGAGAGAGCAAAAGAGAGGGGGAGAGAGAGCAAAAGAGAGGGAGAGAGCAAAATAGAGGGAAGAGAGAGCAAAAGGGAGGGTGAGAAAGAGAGAGCAAAAGAGATAGGGGAGAGAGATAGCAAATGAGAGGGGGAGAGAGAGTGCAAAAGAAAGGGGAAGAGAGAGTGCAAATGAGAGGGGGAGAGATAGCAAAAGAGAGGTAGAGAGAGAGCAAAAGAGAGGGGGGGAGAGATAGCAAAAGAGATGAGGGATAGAGAGTGCGCAAAAGAAAGGGGAAGAGAGAGTGCAAAAGAGAGGGGGAGAGAAAGAGCAAAAGAGAGGAGGGAGAGACAGAAATATAGGGGGCAGAGAGATCAAAAGAGGGGGAAGAGAGAGCAGAAAAGAGGTAAGAGAGAGCAAAAGAGAGGGGGGAGAGAGAGAGCAAAAGAGAGGGGGGAGAGATAGCAAAAGAGAGTGGGGATAGAGAGTGTGCAAAAGAATCGGGAAGAGAGGGTGCAAAAGAGAGAGGGGAGAGAAAGAGCAAAAGAGAGGGGGAGAGAGAGCAAAAGAGAGGGTGTGAGAGAGAGTGCAAAAGAGAGGGGTGAGAGAGTGGGCAAAAGAGAGGGGGGAGAGAGAGAACAAAGAGAGTGGGGAGAGAGAGAGAAAAAGAGAGGGGGAGAGAGAGAGCAAAAGAGAGGGGGTAGAGTAAAAAAGAGTGGGAGAGAGAGCAAAAGAGGGAGAGAGAGAGCAAAAGAGGGGGGGAGAGAGAGCAAAAGAGGGGGAGAGAGAGCAAAAGACGGGGTTGAGAGCAAAAGACAGGGGAGAGAGAGCAAAAGAAGGGGGGAGAGAGAGCAAAAGAAGCGGGGAGAGAGAGCAAAAGAGAGGGGGAGAGAGAGCAAAAAAGGGGGGGAGAGAGAGCAAAAGAGAGGGAGAGAGAGAGCAAAATAGAGGGAAGAGAGAGCAAAAGAGATGGGGAGAGAGTGCAAAAGAAAGGGGAAGAGAGAGCGCAAAAGAGAGGGGGATAGAGAGCGCAACAGAGAGGGGGAGAGAGAGAGAGCAAAAGAGAGGGGGAGAGAGAGCAAAAGAGAGGGGGAGAGAGAGAGAAAAAGAGAGGGGGAGAGAGAGAGCAAAAGTGGGGGGGGGGAGAGAGAGAGAGAGCAAAAGAGAGGGGGAGAGAGAGAGCAAAAGAGAGGGGAAGAGAGAGAGCAAAATAGAGCTGGAGAGTGAGAGCAAGGGGTGGGACTGTTTTATTGCAAAAAATGGCCCGTGTACATGGACTTTAGGAGTAGTCTATAATAAACTACCAATAGCCCTTAAAAGGACCTTTTGTAGGGCATTGCCCTAAAGTTAACAGCTCTTTTGCTAAAAAAAATTCCAACAAACACCCCCTAACACTACAACCCTCCACCCCCCCAAATCCACAAAATAAAAAAAAACCTAACTAAAAAGGGCATTTGTATGGGCATTGCCCTTAGAATGGCATTCAGCTCTTTTTCGGCCTTTTAACAAAAAAGCCCTAATCTAAAAAAAAAAACACTCCAAAAAAACAAAAAAATACCTAACACTAACCTCAAAATCGGTACTCACAGTTGCTGAAGACCGGCGAAAGATCTTAATCCCAGCGGCGAAACATCTTCATCCAGGCGTTTCCATCTGTATCCATCCCTTAGCATGTAAGCTTAAAGGGACAGTTCACCCAAAAATGTTCTCCCCTTTAAATTATTCCCAATGATCTATTTTACCTGCTAGAGTGTATTAAATTGTTTACAAGTATCTCCTTTACTCCTATTTTTGCATTTGAAATAGCTGATTTAGCCTGTGGTATCCCAACCTATACTGAAAATTTCTAAACTGGAGTATACACTTTTGACAAGCCTAAGTAGACAGAGCCAGCAGAAGAAGTTACACTACTAGTGGGGTGCACAATAGTTAAAGGGACACTATACCCAAAAAAATTCTTTCGTGATTCAGATTGAGCATGAAATTTTAAGCAACTTTCTAATTTACTCCTATTATCAAATTTTCTTCATTCTCTTGGTATCTGTATTTGAAATGCAAGAATGTAAGTTTAGATGCCGGCCCATTTTTGGTGAACAACCTGGGTTGTCCTTGCTGATTGGTGGATAAATTCATCCACCAATAAAAAAGTGCTGTCCAGAGTACTGAAACAAAAAAAAAGCTTAGATGCCTTCTTTTTCAAATAATGATAGCAAGAGAACGAAGAAAGATTGATTATAGGAGTAAATTAGAAAGTTGCTTAAAATTGCATGCTCTTTCTGAATTACAAAAGGAAAAATTTGGGTTCAGTGTCCCTTTAAGTAATAAAATGATAATTTTCCATTGTTCTCTCTATGTACTGAGCTTTGGTGTTCCAGACAAATATAAGATAAAGAAGCAAGTATGTGTACATAAAGTGATAACATAAGGAGAGATGAAATTACCTTTAAGTTTAACCCATTGTAATAGGCTGTGGTTTAAAAAAACAAAACCAGCTACTTCATATACACAAATAAAGCTGAAAATGCAATTTCTCAAATATTTTATACTCTACAGCTGTATAACAAGTCATTGAAAATACATTAATGGAAAAACAATTTTACAGTGTACTGTCTGTTTGTAAAATCACCTTTTTTAGAGCTGACTACAACAGTATAAATCTTGGCATGGCCCTCTACCCGTCAGATCCCTATAAATGTTTCCTTGTATTCCGCCTATGTTTGTAGCGCTGCAGAATCTGTTGGCGCTCTACAAATAACCGAAAATAATAATAATAATCCATCGCAGGACCAGCATCTTTTATCTTCAACCCAGTGGAGGCAATGGGTAGATTAGGATTTTTTTAGTTAGGTTTTTTTATTTTGTGTGTTTGGGGGGGTGGGGGTTTGTAATGTTAGAGGATGTTGTAAATTTTTAGCAAAAGAGCTGTTAAGTTTAGGGCAATGCCCTACAAAAGGCCCTTTTAAGGGCCCTTGGTAGTTTATTATAGATTATTTTTTTTTTATTTGGAGTGTTTTTTCTAAACGCGATATTAGAATAGGAATAATTTTTATTGTTTTGGATAATTTCGTTTGTTATTTTTTGTGATGGTATTTTTTTTTATTTTTTGTAATTTTAGTTTTAATTTGTTAGTAATCTTACAGCTAGATTACGAGTTGTGCGTTAGGGTAAAAAAGCAGCTTTAAGAGGTCCTAACGCTGCTTTTTTACGCCCGCTGGTATTACGAGTCTTGCAGGTTTAGGGGCACCACACACTTCTTTGGTCTTCGTAAAGTCTTTTTTCTATGGGACTTCCATAGCGCCGGTATTACGAGTCTGTCCTGGGAGGCCAAAAAGTAAGCGGTACACCCTACCCTGTCAAGAGTCCTAACGCATTTAAAAGTCAGTAGTTATGAGTTTTATGGTACAACGCCGTAACATAAAACTCATAACTAAAGTGCTAAAAAGTACACTAACACCCATAAACTACCTATTAACCCCTATACCGAGGCCCTCCCGCATTGCAAATACTAAAATAAAAATGTTAACCCCTAATCTGCCGTTCTGGACACGGCCGCCACCTACATTATATGTATGAACCCCTAATCTGCTGACCTCAACATAGCCAACACCTACATACTATTTATTAACCCCTAATCTGCCGCCCCCAATGTCGTATGTCACCTACCTACACTTATTAACCCCTAATCTGCCGCCCCCAACGTCGCCGCCACTATAATAAACATATTAACACCTAAACCGCCACACTCCTGCCTCGCAAACATTAGTTCAATTTTATTAACCCCTAATCTGCCGTCCCTAACATCGCTGCGCCCTACCTACATTTATTAACCCCTAATCTGCCGCCCCAACGTCGCCGCCACTATATTAAAGTTCTTAACCCCTGAACCTAAGTCTAACCCTAAACCTAACACCCCCTAACTTAATTATAATTTAAATAAATCTAAATAAATATTCCTATCATTAACTAAATTATTCCTATTTAAAACTAAATACTTACCAGTAAAATAAACCCTAACTACTAGATTACGAGTTGTGCGTTAGGGTTAAAAAGCAGCGTTGAGAGGTTCCAATGCTGCTTTTTAACGCCCGCTGGTATTACGAGTCTTGAAATGACAGGCTCACTGCTCACTTTTTTGGCCAGACTCCGCAAATACCGCAAATCAACTTACATCGATTGAGTATCCTATATTTTCAATGGGACTTGGATAACGCCAAAAGTGAGCGGTAGACCCTCTCCTGTCAAGACTGGTACCGCATTTTAAAGTCAGTAGTTAAGAGTTTTACACTACAACGCCATAGCATAAAACTCTTAACTAAAGTTCTAAAAAGTACACTAACACCAATAAACTAAAACCCCTTATCCGAGGCCCCCCCAGATCGTAAACACTAAAATAAAATTTTTAACCCCTAATCTGCCGAACCGGACATCTCCACCACTATAATAAATATATTAACCCCTAAACTGCTGCACTCCCGCATCGCAAACCTTATTTAAATATTATTAACCCTTAATCTGCCGTCCCTAACATCGCTGACACGTACCTACATTTATTAACCCCTAATCTGCCAAACCCAACATTGACGCCACTATATTAAATGTATTAACCCCTAAAACTAAGTCTAGCCCTAACCCTAACCCCCCCTAACTCAAATATTATTACAATAAATCTAAATACAATTACTATAATTAGCTAAATTATTCCTATTTAAAACTAAACACTTACTGATAAAATAAACTCTAACAGCTAGATTTAGAGTTTTGTCGGTAACGACCCGCGTAGCTAACGCTGGCTTTTTTTCTCCCGTACCTTTTAAATACCGCTGGTATTTAGAGTTCACAGAAGGGCTGCGTTAGGCTCCAAAAAGGGAGCGTATGGCATATTTACCGCCACTGCAACTCTCAATACCAGCGGTGCTTACGGACGCGGCCAGCTTCAAAAACGTGCTCGTGCACGATTCCCTCACAGAAAACAATGGGGCAGTTTGAGCTGAAAAAAACCTAACACCTGCAAAAAAGCAGCGTTCAGCTCCTAACGCAGCCCCATTGTTTCCTATGGGGAAACAGTTTCTATGTCTACACCTAACACCCTAACATTTACCCCGAGTCTAAACACCCCTAACCTTACACGTATTAACCCCTAATCTGCCGCCCCGCTATCGCTGACCCCTGCATATTTTTTTAACCCCTAATCTGCCGCTCCGTACAACGCCGCAACCTACATTATACCTATGTACCCCTAATCTGCTGCCCCTAACACCGCCGGCCCCTATATTATATTTATTAACCCCTAATCTGCCCCCCACAAAGTCGCCGCTAGCTACCTACAATAATTAACCACTAATCTGCGGACCGGACCTCACCGCTACTATAATAAATGTATTAACCCCTAATCCGCTTCACTAACCCTATAATAAATAGTATTAACCCTTAATCTGCCTCCCTAACATCGCTGACATCTAACTTCAAGTATTAACCCCTAATCTGCCGACTGGACCTCACCGCTACTCTAATAAATGTATTAACCCCTAAAGCTAAGTCTAACCCTAACACTAACACCCCCCTAAGTTAAATATAATTTAAATATAACAAAATAAATTAACTCTTATTAAATAAATTATTCCTATTTAAAGCTAAATACTTACCTGTAAAATAAACCCTAATATAGCTACAATATAAATTATAATTATATTGTAGCTATTTTAGGATTAATATTTATTTTACAGGCAACTTTGTATTTATTTTAACCAGGTACAATAGCTATTAAATAGTTAATAACTATTTAATAGCTACCTAGATAAAATAATTACAAAATTACCTGTAAAATAAATCCTAACCTAAGTTACAATTAAACCTAACACTACACTATCAATAAATTAATTAAATAAAATACCTACAATTAAATCTAACACTACACTATCAATAAATTAATTACATGAAATACCTACAAATAAATACAATTAAATAAACTAACTAAAGTACAAAAAATAAAAAAAGCTAAGTTACAAAAAGTAAAAAAATTAATTACAAACATAATAAAAATATTACAACAATTTTAAGCTACTCACACCTACTCTAAGCCCCCTAATAAAATAACAAGGCCCCCAAAATAAAAAAATGCCCTACCCTATTCTAAAATTAAAATAGAAAAGCTCTTTTACCTTACCAGCCCTTAAAAGGGCCTTTTGCGGGGCATACCCGAAATAATTCAGCTCTTTTGCCTGTAAAAAAAACATACAATACCCCCCCAACATTAAAACCCTCCACCCACATACCCCTAATCTAACCCAAACCCCCCTTAAATAAACCTAACACTAAGCCCCTGAAGATCTTCCTACCTTGTCTTCACCATGACAGGTATCACCGATCGTTCCAGGCTCCGAAGTTTTCATCCAAGCCCAAGCGGGGGCTGGAGATCCATCATCTGGCTGAAGTCTTTTATCAAGCGGCAAGAAGAAGTCCAGATGAGGCTCCAAAGTCTTCATCCTATCCGGGCAGAAGAGGAGATCCGGACCGGCAACCATCTTGATCCAAGCGGCATCTTCTATCTTCATCCGATAACAAGCGGCTCCATCTTGAAGACCTCCAGCGCGGATCCATCCTCTTCTTGCAACGTCCTAAGTCCGAATAAAGGTTCCTTTAAATGACGTCATCCAAGATGGCGTCCCTCAAATTCCGATTGGCTGATCGGATTCTATCAGCCAATCGGAATTAAGGTAGGAAAAATCTGATTGGCTAATGGAATCAGCCAATCAGATTCAAGTTCAATGCGATTGGCTGATCCAATCAGCCAATGAGATTGAACTTGCATTCTATTGGCTGATCGGAACAGCCAATAGAATGCAAGCTCAATCTGATTGGCTGATTCAATCAGCCAATCAGATTTTCCCTACCTTAATTCCGATTGGCTGATAGAATCCTATCAGCCAATGGGAATTCGAGGGACGCCATCTTGGATGACGTCATTTAAAGGAACCTTCATTCGGACTTAGGACGTCACAAGAAGAGGATGGATCCGCGCTGGAGGTCTTCAAGATGGAGCCGCTCGTCATCGGATGAAGATAGAAGATGCCGCTTGGATCAAGATGGTTGCCGGTCCGGATCTCCTCTTCTGCCCGGATAGGATGAAGACTTTGGAGCCTCTTCTGGACTTCTTCTTGCCGCTTGATAGAAGACTTCAGCCGGATGATGGATTTCCAGCCCCCGCTTGGGCTTGGATGAAGACTTTGGAGCCTGGAACGATCGGTGATACCTGGCATGGTGAAGACAAGGTAGGAAGATCTTCAGGGGCTTAGTGTTAGGTTTATTTAAGGGGGGGTTGGGTTAGATTAGGGGTATGTGGGTGGTGGGTTGTAATGTTGGGGGGGTATTGTATGTTTTTTTTTTACAGGCAAAAGAGCTGAATTCTTTGGGGTATGCCCCGCAAAAGGCCCTTTTAAGGGCTAGTAAGGTAAAAGAGCTTTTCTATTTTAATTTTAGAATAGGGTAGGGCATTTTTTTTATTTTGGGGGGCTTTGTTATTATATTAGGGGGCTTAGAGTAGGTGTAATTAGCTTAAAATTGTTGTAATATTTTTATTATGTTTGTAATTATTTTTTTAATTTTTTGTAACTTAGCTTTTTTTATTTTTTGTACTTTAGTTAGTTTATTTAATTGTATTTATTTGTAGGTATTTCATGTAATTAATTTATTGATAGTGTAGTGTTAGATTTAATTGTAGGTATTTTATTTAATTAATTTATTGAAAGTGTAGTGTTTAATTTTAATTGTAGGTATTTTATTTAATTAATTTATTGATAGTGTAGTGTTAGATTTAATTGTAGGTATTTTATTTAATTAATTTATTGATAGTGTAGTGTTAGGTTTAATTGTAACTTAGGTTAGGATTTATTTTACAGGTAATTTTGTAATTATTTTAGCTAGGTAGCTATTAAATAGTTAATAACTATTTAATAGCAATTGTACCTGGTTAAAATAAATACAAAGTTGCCTGTAAAATAAATATTAATCCTAAAATAGCTACAATATAATTATTATTTTTATTGTGGCTATATTAGGGTTTATTTTACAGGTAAATATTTAGCTTTAAATAGGAATAAGTTATTTAATAAGAGTTCATTTATTTTGTTAGATTTATATTATATTTAACTTAGGGGGGTGTTAGTGTTAAGGTTAGACTTAGCTTTAGGGGTTAATACATTTGTTAGAGAAGCGGTGAGGTCCGGTCGGCAGATTAGGGGTTAATACTTGAAGTTAGCAGTCGGCGATGTTAGGGAGGGCAGATTAGGGGTTAGTACTATTTATTATAGGGTTAGTGAGGTGGGAGTGAGGCGGATTAGGGGTTAATACATTTATTATAATAGCGATGAGGTCCGGTCGGCAGATTAGGGGTTAATAATTGTAGGTAGGTGGCGGCGACGTTGGGGGCGGCAGATTAGGGTTTAATAAATATAATATAGGGGTCGGCGGTGTTAGGGGCAGCAGATTAGGGGTACATAGGGATAACGTAGGTGGCGGCGGTGTGCGGTCAGTAGATTAGGGGTTAAAAAATTTTAATAGAGTGGCTGCGATGTGGGGGGGCCTCAGTTTTGGGGTACATAGGTAGTTTATGGGTGTTAGTGTACTTTAGAGCACAGTAGTTAAGAGCTGTATAAACCGGCGTTAGCCCAGAAAGCTCTTAACTCCTGGCTTTTTTCTGCGGCTGGAGTCTTGTCATTAGATTTCTAACACTCACTTCAGCCACGACTCTAAATACTGGCAATAGAAAGATCCCATTGAAAAGATAGGATACGCAAATGGCGTAGGGGGATCTGCGGTATGGAAAAGTTGCGGCTGGAAAGTGAGCGTTAGACCCTTTCCTGACTGACTCTAAATACCAGCGGTAGCCCAAAACCAGCGTTAGGAGCCTCTAACGCTGGTTTTGACGGCTAACGCTAAACTCTAAATATAGCCGTAAGATAGCTACAATATAACTAATAGTTACATTGTTGCTATCTTAGGGTTTATTTTTATTTTACAAGCAAGTTTGTATTTATTTTAACTAGGTAGAATAGTTATTAAATAGTTATTAACTATTTACTAACTACCTAGCTAAAATAAATACAAAAGTACCTGTAAAATAAAACCTAACCTAAGTTACACTAACACCTAACACTGCACTATAATTAAATTAATTACCTAAATTAAATACAATTAATTACAATTTAAAAAAAAAATCTAAATTACGAAAAAAACAAACACTAAATTACAAAAAATAATAAAATAATTACAAGAATTTTAAATTAATTACACCTACTCTAATCCCCCTACCAAAATAAGAAAGCCCCCCAAAATAAAAAAAGCCCTACACTAAATTACAAATAGCCCTTAAAAGGGCCTTTTGCGGGGCATTGCCCCAAAGTAATCAGCTCTTTTAACTATAATTTTTTTTTTACAAATACCCCCAACATTAAAACCCACCACCCACACAACCAACCCTACTCTAAAACCCACCCAATTCCACTTTAAAAAAAACCTAACACTAACCCCTTGAAGATCACCCTACCATGTCTTCACCCAACCGGGCAGTAGTGGTCCTCCAGACGGGTAGAAGTCTTCATCCAAGCCGGGCAGAAGAGGTCCTCCAGATGGGCAGAAGTCTTCATTCAGGCGGCATCTTCTATCTTCATCCATCCGGCGCGGAGCGGGTCCATCTTCAAGACATCCAACACGGAGCATTCTCTTCTTTCTTCCTCCAATGACTGAATGAAGGTTCCTTTAAATGATGTCAACCAAGATGGTGTCCCTTCAATTTCGATTGGCTGATAGAATTCTATCAGCCAATCGGAATTAAGGTAGAAAAAAATCCTATTGACTGATGCAATCAGCCAATAGGCTTGAGCTTGTATTCTATTGGCTGTTCCAATCTATTGGCTGTTCCTTTTAAGGGCAATGCCCATCTAAATGCCCTTTTCAGGGCAATGGGGAGCTTAGGTTTTTGTAGATAGTATTTTATTTGGGGGGTTGGTTGTGTGGGTGGTGGGTTTTAATTTGGGGGGTTGTTTGTATTTTCTTTTACAGGTAAAAGAGCTGATTACTTTGGGGCAATGCCCCGCACAAGACCCTCTTAACGGCTATTGATAGTTTAGTTTAGGCTTGGGCTTTTTTATTTTGGGGGGGCTTTTTTATTTTGATAGGGCTATTAGATTAGGTGTAATTAGTTTAAATATTTTGTAATTTGTTTATTATTTTCTGTAATTTAGTGGGGGGGGGTTGTACTTTAGCTAAGTTAATTTCATTTCTTTAATTGTTTTTAATTTAGTTTATTTATTTAATTGTAGGGTTTGGTTAGGTGCTATTGAAAGTTAGGTTAGGTTTTATTTTACAGGTACTTTTGTATTTATTTTAGCTAGGTAGTTATTAAATAGTTAATAACTATTTAATAACTATTCTACCTAGTTAAAATAAATACAAACTTGCTTGTAAAATAAAAATAAACCCTAAGCTATTAGTTATATTTTTGCTAGCTTAGGGTTTATTTTATAGGTAAGTATTTAGTTTTAAATAGGAATTATTTAGGTAATAATATTAATTTTATTTAGATTTATTGTAATTATGTTTAAGCTAGGGGGTGTTAGGGTTAGGTACATTTAGTATAGTGGCGGTGACGTTGGGGGCGGCAGATTAGGGGTTAATAAATGTAGGTAGGTGGTGGCGATGTTAGGGATGGCAGATTAGGGGTTAATAATATTTAACTAGTGTTTGCAAGGCGGGAGTGTGGCGTTTTAGGGGTTAATATGTTTATTATAGTTGTGGCGATGTCCGGAGCGGCAGATTAGGTGTTAAAAAATTTATTATAGTGTTTGCGATGCGGGAGGTCCTCGGTTTAGGGGTTAATAGGTAGTTTATGGGTGTTAGTGTACTTTTTAGCACTTTAGTTATGAGTTTTATGCTATGGCGTTGTACCATAAAACTCTTAACTACTGATTTTTAAATGCGTTAGGACTCTTGACGGGGTAGGGTATACCGCTCACTTTTTGGCCTCCCAGGACAGACTCATAATATCAGCGCTATGGAAGTCCCATAGAAAAAAGACTTTCCAAACTTTACGTAAGTCGTTTTGCGGTAAGGCCAAAGAAGTGTGCGGTGCCCCTACACCTGCAAGACTCATAATAACAGTGGTAGGGAAAAAGCAGCGTTAGGACTAGTGATGTCGCAAACTTAAAAATTTCGGTTTAGCGAACGGCGGACTCAAACTTACGTTACTGTTCGTGAACCGGTGAACCGCGCGAACCGCCATTGACTTCAATAGGCAGGCGAACTTTAAAACCCACAAGGACTCTTTCTGGCCACAATAGTGATGGAAAAGTTGTTTCAAGGGTACTAACACCTGGACTGTGGCATGCTGGAGGGGGATCCACGGCAAAACTCCCATGGAAATTACATAGTTGATGCAGAGTCTGCTTTTAACCCATAAAGGGCTTAAATTACCTAACATTAATAAATTGTTTGCAATAACGTGCTTTAAAACATCAGTTATGATGTTGTATCGATCAGGTAGTGTAAGGGTTACGCCCGCTTCACTGTGACAGACCAAACTCCAAGTGTAACGCACCGCAAACAACCGCAAACAGTCCATTTGCACAACCACGAGATAGATAGATTTGATAGATAGATACATAGATTACATAGCTCAATAGATGCAATATACATATGATCGATACAAATTACATAGATCAATAGATGCAATATACATTTGATAGATACGAATTACATAGATCAATAGATGCAATATCCATTTGATAGATACAAATTTTATCGATCAAAAGATGCAATATACATTTGATAGATACGAATTACATCGATCAAAAGATGCAATATACATTTTATAGATACGAATTACATCGATCAATAGATGCAATATACATTTGATAGATACGATTGATAGTTAGATAGATTTGATAGATAAATAGATAGATTTGAAAGATATATAATTTCCCTGACAGAGTATAACAATAAGACATGCGGTCTGGGATCCATGGTGTGTTAAGTAGTACTATTCTTAGCAGTTTACTACTACCTGTTACTCCCCCTATCGGGGGAGGTCTATATGGCCTGCATTTTTTTAACAGGGAGATGGAAGAAGATGATTGGTCTCTCCTCCTACTAAATTTGTCAAAAACACAAGTGGCTGTCTCAAAACAGTCCGGACACGAGATAGATAGATTTGATAGATGGATATACATAGATTCATAGTTAGATAGAATCGATAGAAGATAAATAGATAGATTTGCTATATATATAATTACCCTGAAAAAGTATAATAATAAAACATTCGGCCTGGGACCCATGGTAACTAGGTTGTGTTAAGTAGTACTATTGTTAGCACTTTAATCCCTGTTACTCCCCCTATCGGGGGAGGTTAATATGGCCTGCATGATTACCCTGACAAAGTATAACAACAAGACACGTGGTCTGGGACCCATGGTAACTAGGTTGTGTTAAGTAGTACTTTTCTTAGCAGTTTAATCCCTCTTACTCCCCCTATCGGGGGAGGTCTATATGGCCTGCATGATTACCCTGACAAAGTATAACAACAAAACATGCGGTCTGGGACCCATGATAACTAGGTTGTGTTAAGTAGTACTATTCTTAGCACTTTAATCCCTGTTACTCCCCCTATCAAGGGAGGTCTATATGGCCTGCATGATTACCCTGACAAAGTATAACAACAAAACATGTGGTCTGGGACCCATGGTAACTAGGTTGTGTTAAGTCTTATTATTCTTAGCACTTTCATCCCTGTAACTCCCCCTATCGGGGGAGGTCTATATGGCCTGCATGATTACCCTACCAAAATATAACAATAAGACATGCGGTCTGGGACCCATGGTAACTAGGTTGTGTTAAGTAGTACTATTCTTAGCACTTTAATCCCTGTTACTCCCCCTATCAAGAGAGGTCTATATGGCCTGCATGATTACCCTGACAAAGTATAAAAACAAAACATGCGGTCTGGGACCCATGGTAACTAGGTTGTGTTAAGTAGTACTATTCTTAGCACTTTCATCCCTGTAACTCCCCCTATCAGGGGAGGTCTATATGGCCTGCATGATTACCCTACCAAAATATAACAATAAGACATGCGGTCTGGGACCCATGGTAACTAGGTTGTGTTAAGTAGTACTATTCTTAGCACTTTAATCCCTGTTACTCCCCCTATCGGGGGAGGTCTATATGGCCTGCATGATTACCCTACCAAAATTTAACAATAAGACATGCGGTCTGGGACCCATGGTAACTAGGTTGTGTTAAGTAGTACTATTCTTAGCACTTTAATCCCTGTTACTCCCCCTATCAAGGGAGGTCTATATGGCCTGCATGATTACCTTGACAAAGTATAAAAACAAAACATGCGGTCTGGGACCCATGGTAACTAGGTTGTGTTAAGTAGTACTATTCTTAGCACTTTCATCCCTGTAACTCCCCCTATCAGGAGAGGTCTATATGGCCTGCATGATTACCCTACCAAAATTTAACAATAAGACATGCGGTCTGGGACCCATGGTAACTAGGTTGTGTTAAGTAGTACTATTCTTAGCACTTTAATCCCTGTTACTCCCCCTATCAAGGGAGGTCTATATGGCCTGCATGATTACCTTGACAAAGTATAAAAACAAAACATGCGGTCTGGGACCCATGGTAACTAGGTTGTGTTAAGTAGTACTATTCTTAGCACTTTCATCCCTGTAACTCCCCCTATCAGGAGAGGTCTATATGGCCTGCATGATTACCCTACCAAAATATAACAATAAGACATGCGGTCTGGGACCCATGGTAACTAGGTTGTGTTAAGTAGTACTATTCTTAGCACTTTAATCCCTGTTACTCTCCCTATCAAGGGAGGTCTATATGGCCTGCATGATTACCCTGACATAGTATAAAAACAAAACATGCGGTCTGGGACCCATGGTAACTAGTTTGTGTTAAGTAGTACTATTCTTAGCACTTTCATCCCTGTTACTCCCCCTATCAAGGGAGGTCTATATGGCCTGCATGATTACCCTGACAAAGTATAACAACAAAATATGCGGTCTGGGACCCATGGTAACTAGGTTGTGTTAAATCGTACTATTCTTAGCACTTTCATCCCTGTAACTCCCCCTATCGGGGGAGGTCTATATGGCCTGCATGATTACCCTACCAAAATATAACAATAAGACATGAGGTCTGGGACCCATGGTAACTAGGTTGTGTTAAGTAGTACTATTCTTTGCACTTTAATCCCTGTTACTCCCCCTATCGGGGGAGGTCTATATGGCCTGCATGATTACCCTGACAAAGTATAACAACAAAACATGCGGTCTGGGACCCATGGTAACTAGGTTGTGTTAAGTAGTACTATTCTTAGCACTTTCATCCGTGTAACTCCCCCTATCGGGGGAGGTCTATATGGTCTGCATTATTACCCTGACAAAGTATAACAACCAAACATGCGGTCTGGGACCCATGGTGGTACTGGTATAACTAGGTTTTCTTAAGTAGTACTATTGTTAGCAGTTTAATCCCTGTGATTGGTCTGTCCTCCTACTTCTAATTTGTCAAAAACACAAGTGGCTGTCTCAAAATAGTCTGGACACAAGATAGATAGATTTGATAGATAGATACGAATTTTATCGATCAAAAGAAGCAATATACATTTGATAGATACAAATTACATCGATCAAAAGATGCAATATACATTTTATAGATACGAATTACATCGATCAATAGATGCAATATACATTTGATAGATACGATTGATAGTTAGATAGATTTGATAGATAAATAGATAGATTTGAAAGATATATAATTTCCCTGACAGAGTATAACAATAAGACATGCGGTCTGGGACCCGTGGTATGTTAAGTAGTACTATTCTTAGCAGTTTACTACTACCTGTTACTCCCCCTATCGGGGGAGGTCTATATGGCCTGAATTTTTGGAACAGGGAGATGGAAGAAGATGATTGGTCTCTCCTCCTACTAAATTTGTCAAAAACACAAGTGGCTGTCTCAAAACAGTCCGGACACGAGATACATAGATTTGATAGATAGATTTCAGTAGTACTGTTCTTATTAATTTAATACCTGTTAAAACCCCTAATGGTGGGAGGTCTATATGGCCTGCATGATTAGCCGGACCAAATAAAACAACAAGACATGCGGTCTTGGACTGGGACCCATGGCTAACTAGGTTGTGTAAAGTAGTACTATTCTTAGCACTTTCATCCCTGTTACTCTCACCTCAAGGGGGAGGTCTACATGGCCATTATGATTAGCCTAACAAAGTATAACAATAAAACCTGCGCTCTTGGAACCATGTTAACTAGGTTTATTTCAGTAGTACTGTTCTTATTAGTTTAATACCTGTTACAACCCCTAATGGTGGGAGGTCTATATGGCCTGCATGATTAGCCAGACCAAATAAAACAACAAGACATGCGGTCTTGGACTGGGACCCATGGCTAACTTGGTTATGTAAAGTAGTACTATTCTTAGCACTTTCATCCCTGTTCCTCCCACCTCTCGGAGGAGGTCTACATGGCCATCATGATTAGCCTAACAAAGTACAACAATAAAACCTGCGCTCTTGGAACCATGTTAACTAGGTTTAATTCAGTAGTACTGTTCTTATTAGTTTAATACCTGTTACAACCCCTAATGGTGGGAGGTCTATATGGCCTGCATGATTAGCCGGACCAAATAAAACAACAAGATATGTGGTCTTGGACTGGGACCCATGGCTAACTAGGTTGTGTAAAGTAGTACTATTCTTAGCACTTTCATCCCTGTTACTCCCCCTATCGGGGGAGGTCTATATGGCCTGCATGATTACCCTCACCAAAATATAACAACAAGACGTGCGGTCAGGGAACCATGGTAAAGGTTACTTCCTTTTGCACAATCAAGTATACCAGTTGCAGACAGAGGTTGCCTGCCTAAAAGGAGCAGCAAGCCAGTACAGGTCGTTCTCCTTCAGCCGTTTTATACAATGGCCCACGACCCTCAACAGGCACAACAGCATGAAACACCACATATGCCATCATTTTGCACAATAGAGTACAGGTATGGCATTGATTTGAGGAACCCGGAGATAATTTAGAGGAACCGGGAATATTGAACAAAAAATGTGCTTGGACACCCAGTACAGGTTGTTCTCCTTCCGCCTTTGTAGACGAGGGTCAAGGACCCTCCACAGACACAACAGCAGGAAACACCACCTATGCCATCCTTTTGAACAATAGAGTACAGGTATGGCATCGATTTTAGGAACTCGGAGATAATTTTTAGTAACCAGGAAATTAAAAAAAAAAACATGATTGGACACCCAGTACACTTCGTTCTCCTTCAGCCTTTTTATACGAGGGTCCCGGACCCTCAACAGAAACAACAGCAGGAAACACCACATATGCCATCCTTTTGCACAATAGATTACAGATATGGCATTGATTTGAGGAACCCGGAGATTAGATGAACCAGGAATATTGAACAAAAAATGCGCTTGGACACCCAGTACAGGTCGTTCTCCTTCAGCCTTTTTATACGATGGCCCATGAACCTCAACAGGCACAACAGCATGAAACACCACATATGCCATCCTTTTGCACAATTGAGTACAGGTATGGCATTGATTTGAGGAACCCGGAGATAATTTAGAGGAACCGGGAATATTGAACAAAAAATGTGCTTGGACACACAGTACAGGTTGTTCTCTTTCAGCCTTTTTATACGATGGCCCACGACCCTCAACAGGCACAACAGCATGAAACACAACATATGCCATCCTTTTGAACAATCGAGTACAGGTATGGCATTGATTTGAGGAACCCGGAGATAATTTATGGCCTGCATGATTACCCTCACCAAAATATAACAACAAGACGTGCGGTCAGGGAACCATGGTAAAGGTTACTTCCTTTTGCACAATCAAGTATACCAGTTGCAGACAGAGGTTGCCTGCCTAAAAGGAGCAGCAAGCCAGTACAGGTCGTTCTCCTTCAGCCGTTTTATACAATGGCCCACGACCCTCAACAGGCACAACAGCATGAAACACCACATATGCCATCATTTTGCACAATAGAGTACAGGTATGGCATTGATTTGAGGAACCCGGAGATAATTTAGAGGAACCGGGAATATTGAACCAAAAATGTGCTTGGACACCCAGTACAGGTTGTTCTCCTTCCGCCTTTGTAGACGAGGGTCAAGGACCCTCCACAGACACAACAGCAGGAAACACCACCTATGCCATCCTTTTGAACAATAGAGTACAGGTATGGCATCGATTTTAGGAACTCGGAGATAATTTTTAGTAACCAGGAAATTAAAAAAAAAAACATGATTGGACACCCAGTACACTTCGTTCTCCTTCAGCCTTTTTATACGAGGGTCCCGGACCCTCAACAGAAACAACAGCAGGAAACACCACATATGCCATCCTTTTGCACAATAGATTACAGATATGGCATTGATTTGAGGAACCCGGAGATTAGATGAACCAGGAATATTGAACAAAAAATGCGCTTGGACACCCAGTACAGGTCGTTCTCCTTCAGCCTTTTTATACGATGGCCCATGAACCTCAACAGGCACAACAGCATGAAACACCACATATGCCATCCTTTTGCACAATTGAGTACAGGTATGGCATTGATTTGAGGAACCCGGAGATAATTTAGAGGAACCGGGAATATTGAACAAAAAATGTGCTTGGACACACAGTACAGGTTGTTCTCTTTCAGCCTTTTTATACGATGGCCCACGACCCTCAACAGGCACAACAGCATGAAACACAACATATGCCATCCTTTTGAACAATCGAGTACAGGTATGGCATTGATTTGAGGAACCCGGAGATAATTTAGAGGAACTGGGAATATTGAACAAAAAATGTGCTTGGACACCAAGTACAGGTCGTTCTCCTTCAGCCTTTTTATACGATGGCCCACGACCCTCAACAGACACAACAGCATGAAACGCCACATATGCCATCCTTTTGCACAATCGAGTACAAGTATGGCATTGATTTGAGGAACCCGGAGATAATTTAGAGGAACCGGGAATATTGAACAAAAAATGTGCTTGGACACACAGTACAGGTCGTTCTCCTTCAACCTTTTTATACGATGGCCCACGACCCTCAACAGGCACAACAGCATGAAACACCACATATGCCATCCTTTTGCACAATAGAGTACAGGTATGGCATTGATTTGAGGAACCCGGAGATAATTTAGAGGAACCGGGAATATTGAACAAAAAACGTGCTTGGACACCCAGTACAGGTCGTTATCCTTCAGCCTTTTTATAAGATGGCCCACGACCCTCAACAGGCACAACAGCATGAAACACCACATATGCCATCCTTTAGCACAATAGAGTACAGGTATGGCATTGATTTGAGGAACTCGGAGATAATTTAGAGGAACCGGGAATATTGAACAAAAAACATGCTTGGACACCCAGTACAGGTCGTTCTCCTTCAGCCTTTTTATACGATGGCCCACGACCCAAAACAGGCACAACAGCATGAAACACCACATATGCCATCCTTTTGCACAATAGAGTACAGGTATGGTATCGATGGAACCCGGAGATAATTTTTTGGAACCGTGAGATGGAAAAAGATGCTTGGTCAGTCCTCCTACTTCAAATTTGGGGCACTGAGCGTACAATGTACTGTGCCACCAGATATGAGTGGTGTGTTAAGTAATACTATTCTTAACAGTTTAATCACTGTTATGTGCCTTTTTTTTTTTTGCTTTGAGTTTTGTAGCCACAGTGCAGCAGCAGAGGCCAGAAAAATTAGGCATGTACAAATGCCTTAAAAATTCGGTATTGTTGCAGCCACTGCTGTAGCAGCGGCCAGAAAAATTGATATTTGTAAAACAGTTAGAAAGTGCCCTAAAACCTTGCGGCTTGAACACTAGTTGTTGGCAGATAAGTCACGCAAGTCATCCTGCATTATAAGAAAAAAAAAAGCCAGCGTGTGTACCATTTGTAGCCCAAGGCAGCTCATCTCATCATCAGGCCTTTTTTACTCAAATGTATCGCCCAATGTCAGTCCCTTCGGGATCCATCCTTCATTCATTTTAATAAAGTTGAGATAATAAAGACTTTTTTGACCTAGGCGACTTCTCTTCTCAGTGACAAAACCTCCTTCTGCACTGAAGGTCCTTTCTGACAGGACACTTAAAAAGGGGCAGGCCAGAAGTTCCATTGCAAATTGGGATAGCTCAGGCCACAGGTCAAGCCTGCACACCCAGTAGTCAAGGGGTCCATCGCTCCTCAGAGTGTCGAGATCTGCAGTTAATGCTAGGTAGTCTGCTACCTATCGGTTGAGTCTTTCTCTGAGGCTGGATCCCGAAAGGCTCTGGCGATGCATAGGAGTTAAAAAGGTCCGCATGTCCTCCATCAACAACATGTCAGGAAAGCATCCTGTCCTTGCCGCCATGGTCGTGGGAGGAGGAGGATTACTTTCATCTCTTCCCCTGTTAGATTCCCGTTGTGCTGTGACATCACCCTTATACGCTGTGTAAAGCAAAGTTTTTAATTTATTTTTGAAATGCTCCATCCTTTCCGACTTGCGGGAATTTGGTAACATTTCAGGCACTTTATGCTTATACCGGGGGTCTAGGAGCATGGACACCCAGTACAGGTCGTTCTCCTTCAGCTTTTTTATATGAGGGTCCCTCAACAGGCACGACAGCATGAAAGACCCCATTTGCACAAGGTTGGATGCTAAGCTAATCATGTCCAGTTCCTCGTCCTCACTGATGTCACTGAGGGTATTTTCTTCCCCCCAGCCACGTACAACACCACGGGTACCAGATAGGTGACAACAATGAGCACCCTGGGATGCCTGTTTTGCTTGGTCTTCCTCCTCATCAAAGCCACATTCCTCCTCTGACTCCTCTTCCTCACAATCCTCTTCCTGCATTGCCGCAGGTCCAGCAAGCAATGCTGATAAGGCTGTTTCTGGTGGTGATGGACACCACAACTCTTCCTCTTCACACTCATCTGCGGCCTGATCCAGCAGTCTTCGCAGGGCATGCTCCAGGAAGAAAACAAATGGTATGATGTTGCTGATGGTGCCTTTGGTGCGACTGACAAGGTTTGTCACCTCCTCAAAAGGACGCATGAGCCTACAGGCATTGCGCATGAGCATCCAGTAATTTGGCAAAAAAATCCCCAGCTCCCCAAAGGCTTTCCTAGCACTCCGGACATACCAATACTCATTAAAGGCTTTTTCTTGTTGGAGCAGGTGGTCGAACATTAGGAGTGTTGAATTCCACCATGTCAGGCTGTCGCAAATCAAGCGCCTCACTGGCAGGTTGTTTCGACGCTGGATATCGGACAAGTGCACCATGGCCGTGTAGGAACGCCTGAAATGAACGCCACACACCTTCCTGGCCTGCTTCAGGACGTCCTGTAATCCTGGGTACTTATGGACAAAGCGTTGTACAATCAGATTACACACATGTGCCATGCACGGAACATGTGTCAACTTGCACAATTTCAATGCTGCCACAAAATTACTTCCATTGTCAGAAACAACCTTGCCAATCTCCAGTTGGTGCGGAGTCAGCCACTGATCCACCTGTGCGTTCAGGGCGGACAGGAGTGCTGGTGTGGTGTGACTCTTCGCTTTCAGGCAAGTCAACCCCAAGACGGCGTGACACTGCCGTACCCGGGATGTTGAATAGTACCTGGGGAGCTGGGGGGATGCCGTTGATGTGGAGAAGACGCAGAAGCAGAAGAGGACTCAGCCGAGGAAGAGGTTATTTAAGAGGATGGAGTAGGAGGAGTAGAGGAGGTAGCAGCAGGCCTGCCTGCAAGTCGTGGCGGTGTCACCAACTCCTCTGCAGAGCCACGCATTCCATGCTTGTCAGAAGTCAGTAGGTTTACCCAATGCGCAGTGTAGGTGATATACCTGCCCTGACCATGCTTTGCAGACCAGCTATCCGTGGTCATATGGACCCTTGCCCCAACGCTGTGTGCCAGACATGCCATTACTTCCTTTCTCACAATAGAGTACAGGTTTGGGATTGCCTTTTGTGAAAAGAAATTTCTGCCAGGTACATTCCACTGCGGTGTCCCAATAGATACAAATTTTTTGAAAGCATCAGACTCCACCAGCTTGTATGGTAAAAGCTGGCGGGCTAAGAGTTCAGACAAGCCAGCTGTCAGACGCTGGCAAGGGGGTGACTTTGAGAAATTGGCTTCTTACGCTCAAACATGTCCTTGACAGACACCTGACTGTGGGCAGATGACCAGGAACTGCTACATAAGAGAGACTCAGTGGAGGATGGTTGAGAGGGGGCAAGGAGGAAAGCAGTGGTTGACGTGACTGAAGATGCTGGAGCAGGAGGGCGGCTTTGAGTTTGTGTGCTGCTTCTACACATGTGTTCTTCCCATCGGCGTTTGTGATGTGAGACCATGTGCCTTCGCAAAGCAGTTGTACCTAGGTGCGTGTTGGACTTCCCACGACTCAGTTTCTTTTGGCACAGGTTGCAAATGGCATCACTGTTGTCAGAGGCAGACACACAAAAAAAATGCCACACTGCTGAGCTCTGCGATGACGGCATTTTGGTGGTGGCAACAGCATGCGTTGATTGGCGTCGGCGTGCTGTTTTTCTAACCCCGGATGCCGATGCATGCTGTCTGACTGTGCCACTAGCTCCTTGCGACGACCTCCCCCTGCTTCCAACTCGTTTCCTCCTCCTCCTCTCTGTCTCCCCATCTGAACATTCCCCCTCTTCTTCTTCTCTTCTAGCAGGCACCCACGTGACATCCACCGACACATCATCAACCGCATCACTTGTATCTGACACATCAACAAAGGAAACAGCAGCGGGTACAACATCATCATCATCATCATCACACCGTACCTCCATGTCTGTAATGCTGCCTGACTGAGACATATCACTGTTATCTACATCCTCTGTCAATGATGGTTGCGCATCACTCATTTCTTCCAACTGATGTGTCAATAACTCCTGTGACAGATCAAGTGAAGCGGCTGTGGTGCTAGTGTTGGTGGTGGTGACAGGCGGGCGAGTGGCACTGGTCACTTGAGAGGTGCCCAAAGCACAGCTGGAGGTGGATGGTGCATCAAGGTTAGGAGGATTAGGAGTGGAAGCTGTAGAAGATTGGGTTCCTGTGTTAGCCATTCAACTAGGTCCTCCTCAGAACTTTTCGCATCTCCCCTGGCACCTGGCGTCTGAACAATGTGCATATTTGTAGGGTCTAAAGGAATCACAGCACCACGACCACAACAGCACCTGCGGGGTGGCTTGCCTCTGCCTGTCATTTTTTTTAAAATGTACACTTACAATACTATTAAACAAATTATGAGTGGTGGCACTGTGCAAGTGGGCACAGTATACGCTGTGAGCCTGACACCAAAAAAAAGACTGTTGTTTCAAAGTCAAAAATGTTTATTTATTAAATATTAAAAGTACTGTGACAACAAATATGATTGGTGGCACTAGTTGGCAAGTGGGCCTGGCTGGCACACACGCTGGGAGGAAGGCAACTGCAATTAGATTACACTAGCTGACTGATGCTTCACAGTCCAAATTTTTTTTTAATTTTTTTTTACAATACTGTTAGAACAAATATGATTGGTGGCACTAGTTGGAAATGGCAAGTGGGCCTGGCACACACGCTGGCAGACAGGCAACTGCAATTCAATGGCACTAGCAGACTGATGATTCACAGTCAAAAAAGTTATGATTTAAAATATTTTCAATACTGTTACAACAAATATGATTGGTGGCACTAGTTGGCTAGTGGGTCTGGCAAACACACTGGCAGGCAGGAAACTGCAATTCAATTGCACTAGCAGACTGATGATTCACAGTCTAAGAATTTTTTATTTTAAATATTTACAATACGGTTAGAACAAATATGATTGGTGGCACTAGTTGGAAATGGCAAGTGGGCCTGGCACACACGCTGGCAGGCAGGCAACTGCAATTCAATGGCACTAGCAGACTGATGATTCACAGTCAAAAAAGTTATGATTTAAAATATTTTCAATACTGTTACAACAAATATGATTGGTGGCACTAGTTGGCTAGTGGGTCTGGCAAACACACTGGCAGGCAGGAAACTGCAATTCAATTGCACTAGCAGACTGATGATTCACAGTCTAAGAATTTTTTATTTTAAATATTTACAATACTGTTAGAACAAATATGATTGGTGGCACTAGTTGGCAAGTGGGCCTGGCACACACGCTGGCAGGCAGGCAACTGCAATTCAATGGCACTAGCAGACTGATGATTCACAGTCAAAAAAGTTATGATTTAAAATATTTTCAATACTGTTACAACAAATATGATTGGTTGCACTAGTTGGCAAGTGGGCCTGGCACACACGCTGGCAGGCAGGCAACTGCAATTCAATGGCACTAGCAGACTGATGATTCACAGTCAAAAAAGTTATGATTTAAAATATTTTCAATACTGTTACAACAAATATGATTGGTGGCACTAGTTGGCTAGTGGGCCTGGCACACACGCTGGCAGGCAAGAAACTGCAATTCAATTCCACTAGCAGACTGATGATTCACAGTCTATGAATTTTTTATTTTAAATATTTGCACTACTGTTAGAATAAATATGATTGGTTTAACTAGTTGTCAAGTGGGCCTGGCACACATGCTGGCAGGCAGGCAACTGCAATTCAATGGCACTAGCAGACTGATGATTCACAGTCAAAAAAAGTTTTGATTTAAAATATTTTCAAAACTGTTAAAACAAATATGATTGGTGGCAATAGTTGGCAGCAAGTGGGCCTGGCAAACACGCTGGCAGGCAGGCAACTGCAATTAGATTACAATAGCAGACTGATCTTTCACAGTCAAAAATTTTTTTTTTAAAAATATTTACACTACTGTTATAACAAATATGATTGGTGGCACTAGTTGGCAAGTGGGCCTGGCACACACGCTGGGAGGCAGGCAACTGCAATTCAATTGCACTAGCAGACTGATGATTCACAGTCAAAAAAGTTTTTATTTTAAATATTTACACTACTGTTATAACAAATATGATTCGTGGCACTAGTTGGAAAGTGGGCCTGGCACACACGCTGGCAGACAGGCAACTGCAATTAAATAACAATAGCAGACTGATGTAACAGTTTGTTTTTTAAAAAGTTACACTAATGTTACATCAGATAGGAGTGATGGCACTTGTTTTTACAAATTTACACTAATGTTACACCAGATATAAGTGGTGGAAAAAAGAGCTATTAATCACACTATATGATGTGGGCCTGACACAGGCCTGATGGAAAATGAAATTAGATTACACTAGCAAAATGATATAAAATTTTTTTTTTAAAATTTTAAATAATATTAAGCAGATATGAGTGGTGGCTGCTGGCACAGCAATTAAACAACGTTGTATGCTGTGTAAGCCTGACACACAAACCTGATAGAAAATGAAATTAGATTACACTAGCAAAATGATTTAAAAGTTTTTTTTTTAATTTAAAATAATGTTAAGCAGATATGAGTGGTGGCTGCTAGGACAGCAATTAACCACAGTATGCTGTGTAAGCCAGAAACACACAGGCCTGATAGAAAATGAAATTAGATTACTCTAGCAAAATGATTTAAAAGTTTTTTTTTTTTTTTTTTTTAAATAATGTTAAGCAGATATGAGTGGTGTCTGCTAGGACAGCAATTAACCACAGTATGCTATGTAAGCCAGAAACACAAAGGCCTGATAGAAAATGAAATTAGATTACACTAGCAAAATGATTTAAAAGTTTTTTTTTAAAAATGTAAAATAATGTTAAGCAGATATGAGTGGTGGCTGCTAGGACAGCAATTAACCACAGTATGCTGTGTAAGCCAGAAACACACAGGCCTGATAGAAAATGAAATTAGATTACACTAGCAAAATGATTTAAAAATTTTTTTTTTAAATGCCTGACTGAGACATATCACTGTTATCTACATGCTCTGTCAATGATGGTTGCGCATCACTCATTTCTTCCAACTGATGTGTCAATAACTCCTGTGACAGATCAAGTGAAGCGGCTGTGGTGCTAGTGTTGGTGGTGGTGACAGGTGGGCGAGAGGCACTGGTCACTTGAGAGGTGCCCAAAGCACAGCTGGACGTGGATGGTGCGTCAAGGTTAGGAGGACTAGGAGCGGAAGCTGTAGAAGATTGGGTGTTCTGTGTTAGCCATTCAACTAGGTCCTCCTCAGAACTTTTCGCATCACCCCTGGCACCTGGCGTCTGAACAATGTGCATATTTGTAGGGTCTAAAGGAATCGCAGCACCACGACCACGACGGCACCTGCGGGGTGGCTTGCCTCTGCCTGTCATTTTTTTTAAAATGTACACTTACAATACTATTAAACAAATTATGAGTGGTGGCACTGTGCAAGTGGGCACAATATACACTGTGAGCCTGACACCAAAAAAAAGACTGTTGTTTCAAAGTCAAAAATGTTTATTTATTAAATATTAAAAGTACTGTGACAACAAATATGATTGGTGGCTCTAGTGTGGGCCTGGCTGGCACACACGCTGGGAGGAAGGCAACTGCAATTAGATTACACTAGCTGACTGATGCTTCACAGTCCAAATTTTTTTTTTTTTTTTAAATTACAATACTGTTAGAACAAATATGATTGGTGGCACTAGTTGGAAATGGCAAGTGGGCCTGACACACACGCTGGCAGGCAGGCAAATGCAATTCAATGGCACTAGCAGACTGATGATTCACAGTCAAAAAAGTTATGATTTTAAATATTTACAATACTGTTACAACAAATATGATTGGTGGCACTAGTTGGCTAGTGGGTCTGGCACACACACTGGCAGGCAGGAAACTGCAATTCAATTGCACTAGCAGACTGATGATTCACAGTCTAAGAATTTTTTATTTTAAATATTTACAATACTGTTAGAACAAATATGATTGGTGTAACTAGTTGGCAAGTGGGCCTGGCACACACACTGGCAGGCAGGCAACTGCAATTCAATGGCACTAGCAGACTGATGATTCACAGTCAAAAAAGTTATGATTTAAAATATTTTCAATACTGTTACAACAAATATGATTGGTGGCACTATTTGGCTAGTGGGTCTGGCAAACACACTGGCAGGCAGGCAACTGCAATTCAATTGCACTAGCAGACTGATGATTCACAGTCAAAAAAGTTTTTATTTTAAATATTTACACTACTGTTATAACAAATATGATTCGTGGCACTAGTTGGAAAGTGGGCCTGGCACACACGCTGGCAGACAGGCAACTGCAATTAAATAACAATAGCAGACTGATGTAACAGCTTGTTTTTTTAAAAAGTTACACTAATGTTACAACAGATAGGAGTGATGGCACTCAGGATAGAAGTAGGCACAGTATGTGCTGGCAGCCTGACACACAGGCTGGCACTAGTGGCCGGCTGGCCTGTAAACTAAAATTAAATAACACTAGAAGACTGATGTTAAAGTTCTTTTTTTACAAAATTTAAACTAATGTTACACCAGATAGGAGTGGTGGACTGGCACTGAGGATGGAAGTAGGCACAGTACATGCTGGCAGCCTGACACACAGGCTGGCACTAATGGCAGCCAGGCTGGCCTGGCAACTAATATTAAATAACACTAGAAGAGGACTGATGTAAAAAATATTTTTTTTACAAATTAACACTAATGTTACACCAAAATTATTTTAAAGCTTTTTTTTTTTAATTTTAAATAATGTTAAGCAGATATGAGTGGTGGCTGCTGGCACAGCAATTAAACAACGTTGTATGCTGTGTAAGCCTGACACACCAACCTGATAGAAAATGAAATTAGATTACACTAGCAAAATGATTTAAAAGTTTTTTTTTTAAAGTAAAATAATGTTAAGCAGATATGAGTGGTGGCTGCTAGGACAGCAATTAACCACAGTATGCTGTGTAAGCCAGAAACACACAGGCCTGATAGAAAATGAAATTAGATTACACTAGCAAAATGATTTAAAAGTTGTTTTTTTTTAATTTAAAATAATGTTAAGCAGATATGAGTGGTGGCTGCTAGGGCAGCAATTAACCACAGTATGCTGTATAAGACAGAAACACACAGGCCTGATAGAAAATGAAATTAGATTACACTAGCAAAATGATTTAAAAGTTTTTTTTAAAACATTTTAAATAATGTTAAGCAGATATGAGTGGTGGCTGCTAGGACAGCAATTAAATACAATATGCTGTGTAAGACAGAAACACACAGGCCTGATAGAAAATGACATTAGATTACACTAGCAAAATGATTTAAATTTTTTTAAAAAATAAATAAAATAATGTTAAGCAGATATGAGTGGTGGCTGCTAAGGCTGCAATTAACCACAATATGCTGTGTAAGCCAGAAACACACAGGCCTGATAGAAAATGAAATTAGATTACACTAGCAAATTGATTTAAAAGTTTTTTTTTTTTTTTTTAATTTTAAATAATGTTAAGCAGATATGAGTGGTGGCTGCTAGGACAGCAATTAACCACAGTATGCTGTGTAAGCCAGAAACACACAGGCCTGATAGAAAATGAAATTAGATTACACTAGCAACATGATTTAATTATTTTTTTTAATTTAAAATAATGTTAAGCAGATATGAGTGGTGGCTGCTAGGACAACAATTAACCACATTATGCTGTGTAAGCCAGAAACACACAGGCCTGATAGAAAATGAAACTAGATTACACTAGCAAAATTATTTAAAAGTTTTTTTAAATTTAAAATATTGTTAAGCAGATATGAGTGGTGGCAGCTAGGACAGCAATTAACCACAGTATGCTGTGTAAGCCAGAAACACACAGGCCTGATAGAAAATGAAATTAGATTACACTAGCAAAATGATTTAAAAGGTTTTTTTAATTTAAAATAATGTTAAGCAGATATGAGTGGTGGCTGCTAGGACAGCAATTAACCACATTATGCTGTGTAAGCCAGAAACACACAGGCCTGATAGAAAATGAAATTAGATTACACTAGCAAAATTATTTAAAAGTTTTTTTTTAAAATTTAAAATAATGTTAAGCAGATATGAGTGTTGGCTGCTAGGACAGCAATTAACCACAGTATGCTGTGTAAGCCAGAAACACACAGGCCTGATAGAAAATGACATTAGATTACACTAGCAAAATGATTTACATTTTTAAAAAATAAAAATAAAATAATGTTAAACAGATATGATTGGTGGCTGCTAGGGCTGCAATTAACCACAATATGCTGCATAAGCCAGAAACACACAGGACTGATAGAAAATGAAATTAGATTACACTAGCAAAATGATTTAAAAGTTGTTTTTTTTAAATTTAAAATGATGTTAAGAAGATAAGAGTTGTGGCTGCTAGGGCAGCAATTAACCACAGTATGCTGTGTAAGCCAGAAACACACAGGCCTGATAGAAAATGAAATTAGATTACACTAGCAACAAGATTTAAAAGTTTTTTTTAATTTAAAATAATGTTAAGCAGATATGAGTGGTGGCTGCTAGGACAGCAATTAACCACAGTATGCTGTGTAAGCCAGAAACACACAGGCCTGATAGAAAAGGAAATTAGATTACACTAGCAACATGATTTAATTATTTTTTTTTTAATTTAAAATAATGTTAAGCAGATATGAGTGGTGGCTGCTAGGACAGCAATTAACCACAGTATGCTGTGTAAGCCAGAAACACACAGGCCTGATAGAAAATGAAATTAGATTACACTAACAACATGATTTAATTATTTTTTTTTAATTTAAAATAATGTTAAGCAGATATGAGTGGTGGCTGCTAGGACAGCAATTAACCACAGTATACTGTGTAAGCCAGAAACACACAGGCCTGATAGAAAATGAAACTAGATTACACTAGCAAAATTATTTAAAAGTTTTTTTTAAATTTAAAATATTGTTAAGCAGATATGAGTGGTGGCAGCTAGGACAGCAATTAACCACAGTATGCTGTGTAAGCCAGAAACACACAAGCCTGATAGAAAATGAAATTAGATTACACTAGCAACATGATTTAAAAGTTTTTTTTAATTTAAAATAATGTTAAGCAGATATGAGTGGTGGCTGCTAGGACAGCAATTAACCAAAGTATGATGTGTAAGCCAGAAACACACAGGCCTGATAGAAAATGAAATTAGATTACACTAGCAAAATGATTTAAAAGATTTTTTTTGAGTGTTGGCTGCTAGGACAGCAATTAACCACAGTATGCTGTGTAAGCCAGAAACACACAGGCCTGATAGAAAATGACATTAGATTACACTAGCAAAATGATTTAAATTTTTAAAAAATAAAAATAAAATAATGTTAAGCAGATATGAGTGGTGGCTGCTAGGGCTGCAATTAACCACAATATGCTGTGTAAGCCAGAAAAACACAGGCCTGATAGAAAATGAAATTAGATTACACTAGCAAAATTATTTAAAAGTTTTTTTAAAATTTAAAATATTGTTAAGCAGATATGAGTGGTGGCTGCTAGGACAGCAATTAACCACAGTATGCTGTGTAAACCAGAAACACACAGGCCTGAAAGAAAATGAAATTAGATTACACTAGCAAAATGATTTAAATGTTTTTTTTTTAATTTAAAATAATGTTAAGCAGATATGAGTGGTGGCTGCTAGGGCAGCAATTAACCACAGTATGCTGTGTAAGCCTGAAACACACAGGCCTGATAGAAAATGAAATTAGATTACACTAGCAAAATTAGTTAAACATTTTTTTTTTTAAATTTAAAATAATGTTAAGCAGATATGAGTGGTGGCTGCTAGGGCAGCAATTAACAACAGTATGCTGTGTAAGCCAGAAACACACAGGCCTGATAGAAAATGAAATTAGATTACACTAGCAACATGATTTAATTATTTTTTTTAAATTTAAAATAATGTTAAGCAGATATGAGTGGTGGCTGCTAGGGCTGCAAATAACCACAATATGCTGTGTAAGCCAGAAAAACACAGGCCTGATAGAAAATGAAATTAGATTACACTAGCAAAATTATTTAAAAGTTTTTTTAAAATTTAAAATATTGTTAAGCAGATATGAGTGGTGGCTGCTAGGACAGCAATTAACCACAGTATGCTGTGTAAACCAGAAACACACAGGCCTGAAAGAAAATGAAATTAGATTACACTAGCAAAATGATTTAAATGTTTTTTTTTTATTTAAAATAATGTTAAGCAGATATGAGTGGTGGCTGCTAGGGCAGCAATTAACCACAGTATGCTGTGTAAGCCTGAAACACACAGGCCTGATAGAAAATGAAATTAGATTACACTAGCAAAATTAGTTAAACATTTTTTTTTTAAATTTAAAATAATGTTAAGCAAATATGAGTGGTGGCTGCTAGGGCAGCAATTAACAACAGTATGCTGTGTAAGCCAGAAACACACAGGCCTGATAGAAAATCAAATTAGATTACCCTAGCAAAATGATTTAAAAGTTATTTTTTTAAATTTAAAATAATGTTAAGCAGATATGAGTGGTGGCTGCTAGGACAGCAATTAACCACATTATGCTGTGTATGCCAGAAACACAAAGGCCTGGTAGAAAATGAAATTAGATTACACTAGCAAAATGATTTCAATTTTTTTTAAAAATTTAAAATGATGTTAAGCAGATATGAGTGGTGGCTGCTAGGGCAGCAGATAACCACAGTATGCTGTGTAAGCCAGAAACTCACAGGCCTGATAGAAAATGAAATTAGATTACACTAGCAAAATGATTTAAAAGTTTTTAAAAAAATATTAAAATAATGTTAAGCAGATATGAGCGGTGGCTGCTAGGGCAGCAATTAACCACAGTATGCTGTGTAAGCCAGAAACACACAGGCCTGATAGAAAATGAAATTAGATTACACTAGCAAAATGATTTAAAAGGTTTTTTTTTTTAATTTAAAATAATGTTAAGCAGATATGAGTGGTGGCTGCTAGGGCAGCAATTAACCACAGTATGCTGAGTAAGCCAGAAACACACAAGCCTGATAGAAAATGAAATTAGATTACACTAGCAACATGATTTAAAAGTTTTTTTTAATTTAAAATAATGTTAAGCAGATATGAGTGGTGGCTGCTAGGACAGCAATTAACCAAAGTATGCTGTGTAAGCCAGAAACACACAGGCCTGATAGAAAATGAAATTAGATTACACTAGCAAAATGATTTAAAAGATTTTTTTTGAGTGTTGGCTGCTAGGACAGCAATTAACCACAGTATGCTGTGTAAGCCAGAAACACACAGGCCTGATAGAAAATGACATTAGATTACACTAGCAAAATGATTTAAATTTTTAAAAAATAAAAATAAAATAATGTTAAGCAGATATGAGTGGTGGCTGCTAGGGCTGCAATTAACCACAATATGCTGTGTAAGCCAGAAAAACACAGGCCTGATAGAAAATGAAATTAGATTACACTAGCAAAATTATTTAAAAGTTTTTTTAAAATTTAAAATATTGTTAAGCAGATATGAGTGGTGGCTGCTAGGACAGCAATTAACCACAGTATGCTGTGTAAACCAGAAACACACAGGCCTGAAAGAAAATGAAATTAGATTACACTAGCAAAATGATTTTAAATTTTTTTTTTAATTTAAAATAATGTTAAGCAGATATGAGTGGTGGCTGCTAGGACAGCAATTAACCACATTATGCTGTGTAAGCCAGAAACACACAGGCCTGATAGAAAATGAAATTAGATTACACTAGCAAAATGATTTAAATGTTTTTTTTTTAATTTAAAATAATGTTAAGCAGATATGAGTGGTGGCTGCTAGGGCAGCAATTAACCACAGTATGCTGTGTAAGCCTGAAACACACAGGCCTGATAGAAAATGAAATTAGATTACACTAGCAAAATTAGTTAAACATTTTTTTTTTAAATTTAAAATAATGTTAAGCAGATATGAGTGGTGGCTGCTAGGGCAGCAATTAACAACAGTATGCTGTGTAAGCCAGAAACACACAGGCCTGATAGAAAATCAAATTAGATTACCCTAGCAAAATGATTTAAAAGTTATTTTTTTAAATTTAAAATAATGTTAAGCAGATATGAGTGGTGGCTGCTAGGACAGCAATTAACCACATTATGCTGTGTATGCCAGAAACACAAAGGCCTGATAGAAAATGAAATTAGATTACACTAGCAAAATGATTTCAATTTTTTTTTTAAATTTAAAATGATGTTAAGCAGATATGAGTGGTGGCTGCTAGGGCAGCAGATAACCACAGTATGCTGTGTAAGCCAGAAACTCACAGGCCTGATAGAAAATGAAATTAGATTACACTAGCAAAATGATTTTAATTTTTTTTTTTAATTTAAAATAAGGTTAAGCAGATATGAGTGGTGGCTGCTAGGGCAGCAATTAACCACAGTATACTGTGTAAGCCAGAAACACACAGGCCTGATAGAAAATGAAACTAGATTACACTAGCAAAATTATTTAAAAGTTTTTTTTAAATTTAAAATATTGTTAAGCAGATATGAGTGGTGGCAGCTAGGACAGCAATTAACCACAGTATGCTGTGTAAGCCAGAAACACACAAGCCTGATAGAAAATGAAATTAGATTACACTAGCAACATGATTTAAAAGTTTTTTTTAATTTAAAATAATGTTAAGCAGATATGAGTGGTGGCTGCTAGGACAGCAATCAACCAAAGTATGCTGTGTAAGCCAGAAACACACAGGCCTGATAGAAAATGAAATTAGATTACACTAGCAAAATGATTTAAAAGTTTTTTTTTTAGTGTTGGCTGCTAGGACAGCAATTAACCACAGTATGCTGTGTAAGCCAGAAACACACAGGCCTGATAGAAAATGACATTAGATTACACTAGCAAAATGATTTAAATTTTTAAAAAATAAAAATAAAATAATGTTAAGCATATATGAGTGGTGGCTGCTAGGGCTGCAATTAACCACAATATGCTGTGTAAGCCAGAAAAACACAGGCCTGATAGAAAATGAAATTAGATTACACTAGCAAAATTATTTAAAAGTTTTTATTTTAAATTTAAAATAATGTTAAGCAAGTATGAGTGGTGGCTGCTAGGGCAGCAATTAACCACAATATGCTGTGTAAGCCTGAAACACACAGGCCTGATAGAAAATGAAATTAGATTACACTAGCAAAATTAGTTAAACATTTTTTTTTTAAATTTAAAATAATGTTAAGCAGATATGAGTGGTGGCTGCTAGGGCAGCAATTAACCACAGTATGCTGTGTAAGCCAGAAACACACAGGCCTGATAGAAAATCAAATTAGATTACCCTAGCAAAATGATTTAAAAGTTATTTTTTTAAATTTAAAATAATGTTAAGCAGATATGAGTGGTGGCTGCTAGGACAGCAATTAACCACATTATGCTGTGTATGCCAGAAACACAAAGGCCTGATAGAAAATGAAATTAGATTACACTAGCAAAATGATTTCAATTTTTTTAAAAAATTTAAAATGATGTTAAGCAGATATGAGTGGTGGCTGCTAGGGCAGCAGATAACCACAGTATGCTGTGTAAGCCAGAAACTCACAGGCCTGATAGAAAATGAAATTAGATTACACTAGCAAAATGATTTAAAAGTTTTTAAAAAAATATTAAAATAATGTTAAGCAGATATGAGCGGTGGCTGCTAGGGCAGCAATTAACCACAGTATGCTGTGTAAGCCAGAAACACACAGGCCTGATAGAAAATGAAATTAGATTACACTAGCAAAATGATTTAAAAGGTTTTTTTTTAATTTAAAATAATGTTAAGCAGATATGAGTGGTGGCTGCTAGGGCAGCAATTAACCACAGTATGCTGAGTAAGCCAGAAACACACAGGCCTGATAGAAAAAGAAATTAGATTACACTAGCAAAATTATTTAAAAGTTTTTTTTTTTAATTTAAAATAATGTTAAGCAGATATGAGTGGTGGCTGCTAGGACAGCAATTAACCACATTATGCTGTGTATGCCAGAAACACAAAGGCCTGATAGAAAATGAAATTAGATTACACTAGCAAAATGATTTCAATTTTTTTTTTTAAATTTAAAATGATGTTAAGCAGATATGAGTGGTGGCTGCTAGGGCAGCAGATAACCACAGTATGCTGTGTAAGCCAGAAACTCACAGGCCTGATAGAAAATGAAATTAGATTACACTAGCAAAATGATTTTAAATTTTTTTTTTTTAATTTAAGATAAGGTTAAGCAGATATGAGTGGTGGCTGCTAGGGCAGCAATTATCCACAGTATGCTGTGTAAGCCAGAAACACACAGGCCTGATAGAAAATGAAATTAGATTACACTAGCAAAATTATTTAAAAGTTTTTTTTTAAAATTTAAAATAATGTTAAGCAGATATGAGTGGTGGCTGCTAGGGCAGCAATTAACCACAGTATGCTGTGTAAGCCAGAAACACACAGGCCTGATAGAAAATGAAATTTGATTACACTAGCAAAATTATTTAAAAGTTTTTTTAAAAAATTTAAAATAATGTTAAGCAGATATGAGTGGTGGCTGCTAGGGCAGCAATTATCCACAGTTTGCTGTCTAAGCCAGAAACACACAGGCCTGATAGAAAATGAAATTAGATTACACTAGCAAAATGATTTAAAAGTTTTTTTTAAATTTAAAATATTGTTAAGCAGATATGAGTGGTGGCAGCTAGGACAGCAATTAACCACAGTATGCTGTGTAAGCCAGAAACACACAGGCCTGATAGAAAATTAAATTAGATTACACTAGCAACATGATTTAATTTTTTTTTTTAATTTAAAATAATGTTAAGCAGATATGAGTGGTGGCTGCTAGGGCAGCAATTAACCACAGTATGCTGTGTATGCCAGAAACACAAAGGCCTGATAGAAAATGAAATTAGATTACACTAGCAAAATGATTTCAATTTTTTTAAAAAATTTAAAATGATGTTAAGCAGATATGAGTGGTGGCTGCTAGGGCAGCAGATAACCACAGTATGCTGTGTAAGCCAGAAACTCACAGGCCTGATAGAAAATGAAATTAGATTACACTAGCAAAATTATATTAAAGTTTTTTTTTAAATTTAAAAAAAGGTTAAGCAGATATGAGTGGTGGCTGCTAGGGCAGCAATTATCCACAGTATGCTGTGTAAGCCAGAAACACACAGGCCTGATAGAAAATGAAATTAGATTACACTAGCAAAATTATTTAAAAGTTTTTTTTTTAAATTTAAAATAATGTTAAGCAGATATGAGTGGTGGCTTCTAGGGCAGCAATTAACCACAGTATGCTGTGTAAGCCAGAAACACACAGGCCTGATAGAAAATGAAATTTGATTACACTAGCAAAATTATTTAAAAATTTTTTTTTTTAATTTAAAATAATGTTAAGCAGATATGAGTGGTGGCTGCTAGGGCAGCAATTATCCACAGTATGCTGTCTAAGCCAGAAACACACAGGCCTGATAGAAAATCAAATTAGATTACCCTAGCAAAATGATTTAAAAGTAATTTTTTTAAATTTAAAATAATGTTAAGCAGATATGAGTGGTGGCTGCTAGGACAGCAATTAACCACATTATGCTGTGTATGCCAGAAACACAAAGGCCTGATAGAAAATGAAATTAGATTACACTAGCAAAATGATTTAAAAGTTTTTAAAAAAATATTAAAATAATGTTAAGCAGATATGAGTGGTGGCTGCTAGGGCAGCAATTAACCACAGTATGCTGTGTAAGCCAGAAACACACAGGCCTGATAGAAAATGAAATTAGATTACACTAGCAAAATGATTTAAAAGTTTTTTTTTTTTAATTTAAAATAATGTTTAGCAGATATGAGTGGTGGCTGCTAGGGCAGCAATTAACCACAGTATGCTGAGTAAGCCAGAAACACACAGGCCTGATAGAAAATGAAATTAGATTACACTAGCAAAATTATTTAAAAGGTTTTTTTTTTAATTTAAAATAATGTTAAGCAGATATGAGTGGTGGCTGCTAGGACAGCAATTAACCACAGTATGCTGTGTAAGCCAGAAACAAACAGGCCTGATAGAAAATGAAATTAGATTACACTAGCAAAATGATTTAAAAGGTTTTTTTAATTTAAAATAATGTTAAGCAGATATGAGTGGTGGCTGCTAAGGCAGCAATTAACCAGAGTATGCTGTGTAAGCCAGAAACACACAGGCCTGATAGAAAATCAAATTAGATTACCCTAGCAAAATGATTTAAAAGTTATTTTTTTAAATTTAAAATAATGTTAAGCAGATATGAGTGGTGGCTGCTAGGACAGCAATTAACCACATTATGCTGTGTATGCCAGAAACACAAAGGCCTGATAGAAAATGAAATTAGATTACACTAGCAAAATGATTTAAAAGTTTTTTTAAAAAAATTAAAATAATGTTAAGCAGATATGAGTGGTGGCTGCTAGGGCAGCAATTAACCACAGTATGCTGTGTAAGCCAGAAACACACAGGCCTGATAGAAAATGAAATTAGATTACACTAGCAAAATGATTTAAAAGTTTTTTTTTTTAATTTAAAATAATGTTAAGCAGATATGAGTGGTGGCTGCTAGGGCAGCAATTAACCACAGTATGCTGAGTAAGCCAGAAACACACAGGCCTGATAGAAAATGAAATTAGATTACACTAGCAAAATTATTTAAAAGGTTTTTTTTTAATTTAAAATAATGTTAAGCAGATATGAGTGGTGGCTGCTAGGACAGCAATTAACCACAGTATGCTGTATAAGCCAGAAACACACAGGCCTGATAGAAAATGAAATTAGATTACACTAGCAAAATGATTTAAAAGGTTTTTTTTTAATTTAAAATAATGTTAAGCAGATATGAGTGGTGGCTGCTAGGGCAGCAATTATCCACAGTATGCTGTGTAAGCCAGAAACACACAGGCCTGATAGAAAATGAAATTAGATTACAAAAGCAAAATTATTTTAAAGTTTTTTTAAAAAATTTAAAATAATGTTAAGCAGATATGAGTGGTGGCTGCTAGGGCAGCAATTAACCACAGTATGCTGTGTAAGCCAGAAACACACAGGCCTGATAGAAAATGAAATTTGATGACACTAGCAAAATTATTTAAAAGTTTTTTTTTAAAATTTAAAATAATGTTAAGCAGATATGAGTGGTGGCTGCTAGGGCAGCAATTATCCACAGTATGCTGTCTAAGCCAGAAACACACAGGCCTGATAGAAAATGAAATTAGATTACACTAGCAAAATGATTTAAAAGTTTTTTTTTTTAATTTAAAATAAATATAATCAGATATGAGTGGTGGCTGCTAGGGCAGCAATTAACCACAGTATGCTGTGTAAGCCTGAAACACACAGGCCTGATAGAAAATGAAATTAGATTACACTAGCAAAATTATTTAAAAGTTTTTTTAAAAAAATTAAAATAATGTTAAGCAAATATGAGTGGTGGCTGCTAGGGCAAAAATGATTTAAAAGGTTTTTTTTTTATTTAAAATAATGTTAAGCAGATATGAGTGGTGGCTGCTAGGGCAACAATTAACCACAGTATGCTGTGTAAGCCAGAAACACACAGGCCTGAAAGAAAATGAAATTAGATACACTAGCAAAATGATTTAAAAGTTGTTGTTTTTTTTATTTAAAATAATGTTAAGCAGATATGAGTGGTGGCTGCTAGGGCAGTAATTAACCACAGTATGCTGTGTAAGCCAGAAACACACAGGCCTGATAGAAAATGAAATTAGATTACACTAGCAAAATGATTTAAAGTTTTAAAAAAAATAAAAAAATAATGTTAAGCAGATATGAGTGGTGGCTCCTAGGGCAGCAATTAACCACAGCATGCTGTGTAAGCCAGAAACACACAGGCCTGATAGAAAATCAAATTAGATTACCCTAGCAAAATGATTTAAAAGTTATTTTTTTAAATTTAAAATAATGTTAAGCAGATATGAGTGGTGGCTGCTAGGACAGCAATTAACCACATTATGCTGTGTATGTCAGAAACACAAAGGCCTGATAGAAAATGAAATTAGATTACACTAGCAAAATGATTTCAATTTTTTTTTAAAATTTAAAATGATGTTAAGCAGATATGAGTGGTGGCTGCTAGGGCAGCAGATAACCACAGTATGCTGTGTAAGCCAGAAACTCACAGGCCTGATAGAAAATGAAATTAGATTACACTAGCAAAATTATTTAAAAGTTTTTTTAAAATTTAAAATATTGTTAAGCAGATATGAGTGGTGGCTGCTAGGACAGCAATTAACCACAGTATGCTGTGTAAACCAGAAACACACAGGCCTGAAAGAAAATGAAATTAGATTACACTAGCAAAATGATTTTAAATTTTTTTTTTAATTTAAAATAATGTTAAGCAGATATGAGTGGTGGCTGCTAGGACAGCAATTAACCACATTATGCTGTGTAAGCCAGAAACACACAGGCCTGATAGAAAATGAAATTAGATTACACTAGCAAAATTATTTAAAAGTTTTTTTTTTATTTAAAATAATGTTAAGCAGATATGAGTGGTGGCTGCTAGGACAGCAATTAACCACAGTATGCTGTGTAAGCCAGAAACACACAGGCCTTATAGAAAATGAAATTAGATTACACTAGCAAAATGATTTAAAAGGGTTTTTTTAAATTTAAAATAATGTTAAGCAGATATGAGTGGTGGCTGCTAGGGCAGCAATTATCCACAGTATGCTGTGTAAGCCAGAAACACACAGGCCTGATAGAAAATGAAATTAGATTACACTAGCAAAATTATTTAAAAGTTTTTTTTTAAAATTTAAAATAATGTTAAGCAGATATGAGTGGTGGCTGCTAGGGCAGCAATTAACCACAGTATGCTGTGTAAGCCAGAAACACACAGGCCTGATAGAAAATGAAATTTGATGACACTAGCAAAATTATTTAAAAGTTTTTTTTTAAAATTTAAAATAATGTTAAGCAGATATGAGTGGTGGCTGCTAGGGCAGCAATTATCCACAGTATGCTGTCTAAGCCAGAAACACACAGGCCTGATAGAAAATGAAATTAGATGATTTAAAAGTTTTTTTTTAAAATTTAAAATAATTATAAGCAGATATGAGTGGTGGCTGCTAGGGCAGCAATTAACCATGGTATGCTGTGTAAGCCTGAATCACACAGGCCTGATAGAAAATGAAATTAGATTACACTAGCAAAATTATTTAAAAGTTTTTAAAAAAAATTAAAATAATGTTAAGCAGATATGAGTGGTGGCTGCTAGGGCAGCAATTAACCACAGTATGCTGTGTAAGCCAGAAACACACAGGCCTGATAGAAAATGAAATTAGATTACACTAGCAAAATGATTTAAAAGGTTTTTTTTTAATTTAAAATAATGTTAAGCAGATATGAGTGGTTGCTGCTAGGGCAACAATTAACCACAGTTTGCTGTGTAAGCCAGAAACACACAGGCCTGAAAGAAAATGAAATTAGATACACTAGCAAAATGATTTAAAAGTTGTTGTTTTTTTTAATTTAAAATAATGTTAAGCAGATATGAGTGGTGGCTGCTAGGACAGCAATTAACCACAGTATGCTGTGTAAGCCAGAAACACACAGGCCTGATAGAAAATGAAATTAGATTACACTAGCAAAATTATTTAAAAGTTTTTTTTTTTATTTAAAATAATGTTAAGCAGATATGAGTGGTGGCTGCTAGGACAGCAATTAACCACAGTATGCTGTGTAAGCCAGAAACACACAGGCCTGATAGAAAATGAAATTAGATTACACTAGCAAAATGATTTAAAAGGTTTTTTTTTAATTTAAAATAATGTTAAGCAGATATGAGTGGTGGCTGCTAGGGCAGCAATTATCCACAGTATGCTGTGTAAGCCAGAAACACACAGGCCTGATAGAAAATGAAATTAGATTACACTAGCAAAATTATTTAAAAGGTTTTTTTTTTAATTTAAAATAATGTTAAGCAGATATGAGTGGTGGCTGCTAGGGCAGCAATTAACCACAGTATGCTGTGTAAGCCAGAAACACACAGGCCTGATAGAAAATGAAATTTGATGACACTAGCAAAATTATTTAAAAGTTTTTTTTTAAAATTTAAAATAATGTTAAGCAGATATGAGTGGTGGCTGCTAGGGCAGCAATTATCCACAGTATGCTGTCTAAGCCAGAAACACACAGGCCTGATAGAAAATGAAATTAGATGATTTAAAAGTTTTTTTTTAAAATTTAAAATAATTATAAGCAGATATGAGTGGTGGCTGCTAGGGCAGCAATTAACCATGGTATGCTGTGTAAGCCTGAATCACACAGGCCTGATAGAAAATGAAATTAGATTACACTAGCAAAATTATTTAAAAGTTTTTAAAAAAAATTAAAATAATGTTAAGCAGATATGAGTGGTGGCTGCTAGGGCAGCAATTAACCACAGTATGCTGTGTAAGCCAGAAACACACAGGCCTGATAGAAAATGAAATTAGATTACACTAGCAAAATGATTTAAAAGGTTTTTTTTTAATTTAAAATAATGTTAAGCAGATATGAGTGGTTGCTGCTAGGGCAACAATTAACCACAGTTTGCTGTGTAAGCCAGAAACACACAGGCCTGAAAGAAAATGAAATTAGATACACTAGCAAAATGATTTAAAAGTTGTTGTTTTTTTTAATTTAAAATAATGTTAAGCAGATATGAGTGGTGGCTGCTAGGACAGCAATTAACCACAGTATGCTGTGTAAGCCAGAAACACACAGGCCTGATAGAAAATGAAATTAGATTACACTAGCAAAATTATTTAAAAGTTTTTTTTTTTTATTTAAAATAATGTTAAGCAGATATGAGTGGTGGCTGCTAGGACAGCAATTAACCACAGTATGCTGTGTAAGCCAGAAACACACAGGCCTGATAGAAAATGAAATTAGATTACACTAGCAAAATGATTTAAAAGGTTTTTTTTTAATTTAAAATAATGTTAAGCAGATATGAGTGGTGGCTGCTAGGGCAGCAATTATCCACAGTATGCTGTGTAAGCCAGAAACACACAGGCCTGATAGAAAATGAAATTAGATTACACTAGCAAAATTATTTAAAAGGTTTTTTTTTTAATTTAAAATAATGTTAAGCAGATATGAGTGGTGGCTGCTAGGGCAGCAATTAACCACAGTATGCTGTGTAAGCCAGAAACACACAGGCCTGATAGAAAATGAAATTTGATGACACTAGCAAAATTATTTAAAAGTTTTTTTTTAAAATTTAAAATAATGTTAAGCAGATATGAGTGGTGGCTGCTAGGGCAGCAATTATCCACAGTATGCTGTCTAAGCCAGAAACACACAGGCCTGATAGAAAATGAAATTAGATGATTTAAAAGTTTTTTTTTTAAATTTAAAATAATTATAAGCAGATATGAGTGGTGGCTGCTAGGGCAGCAATTAACCACGGTATGCTGTGTAAGCCTGAAACACACAGGCCTGATAGAAAATGAAATTAGATTACACTAGCAAAATTATTTAAAAGTTTTTTAAAAAAAAATAAAATAATGTTAAGCAGATATGAGTGGTGGCTGCTAGGGCAGCAATTAACCACAGTATGCTGTGTAAGCCAGAAACACACAGGCCTGATAGAAAATGAAATTAGATTACACTAGCAAAATTATTTAAAAGTTTTTTTTTTTATTTAAAATAATGTTAAGCAGATATGAGTGGTGGCTGCTAGGACAGCAATTAACCACAGTATGCTGTGTAAGCCAGAAACACACAGGCCTGATAGAAAATGAAATTAGATTACACTGGCAAAATGATTTAAAAGGTTTTTTTTAAATTTAAAATAATGTTAAGCAGATATGAGTGGTGGCTGCTAGGGCAGCAATTATCCACAGTATGCTGTGTAAGCCAGAAACACACAGGCCTGATAGAAAATGAAATTAGATTACACTAGCAAAATGATTTAAAAGTTTTTTTTTAAAATTTAAAATAATGTTAAGCAGATATGAGTGGTGGCTGCTAGGGCAGCAATTAACCACAGTATGCTGTGTAAGCCTGAAACACACAGGCCTGATAGAAAATGAAATTAGATTACACTAGCAAAATTAGTTAAACATTTTTTTTTTTAAATTTAAAATAATGTTAAGCAGATATGAGTGGTGGCTGCTAGGGCAGCAATTAACCACAGTATGCTGTGTAAGCCAGAAACACACAGGCCTGATAGAAAATGAAATTTGATTACACTAGCAAAATTATTTAAAAGTTTTTAAAAAAAAATTAAAATAATGTTAAGCAGATATGAGTGGTGGCTGCTAGGGCAGCAATTATCCACAGTATGCTGTCTAAGCCAGAAACACACAGGCCTGATAGAAAATGAAATTAGATTACACTAGCAAAATGATTTAATTTTTTTTTTAAAAATTTAAAATAATTATAAGCAGATATGAGTGGTGGCTGCTAGGGCAGCAATTAACCACGGTATGCTGTGTAAGCCTGAAACACACAGGCCTGATAGAAAATGAAATTAGATTACACTTGCAAAATTAGTTATTATTTTTTTATTATTTAAAATAATGTTAAGCAGATATGAGTGGTGGCTGCTAGGGCAGTAATTAACCACAGTATGCTGTGTAAGCCAGAAACACACGGGCCTGATAGAAAATGAAATTAGATTACACTAGCAAAATGATTTAAAGTTTTTTAAAAAAAAATTAAAATAATGTTAAGCAGATATGAGTGGTGGCTGCTAGGGCAGCAATTAACAACAGTATGCTGTGTAAGCCAGAAACACACAGGCCTGATAGAAAATCAAATTAGATTACCCTAGCAAAATGATTTAAAAGTTATTTTTTAAAATTTAAAATAATGTTAAGCAGATATGAGTGGTGGCTGCTAGGACAGTAATTAACCACATTATGCTGTGTATGCCAGAAACACAAAGGCCTGATAGAAAATGAAATTAGATTACACTAGCAAAATGATTTCAATTTTTTTTTTACATTTAAAATGATGTTAAGCAGATATGAGTGGTGGCTGCTAGGGCAGCAGATAACCACAGTATGCTGTGTAAGCCAAAAACACACAGGCCTGAAAGAAAATGAAATTAGATTACACTAGCAAAATGATTTAAAAGTTTTTTAAAAAAATAAAAAATAATGTTAAGCAGATATGAGTGGTGGCTGCTAGGGCAGCAATTTACCACAGTATGCTGTGTAAGCCAAAAACACACAGGCCTGAAAGGAAATGAAATTAGATTACACTAGCAAAATGATTTAAAAGTTGTTTTTTTTTAAATTTAAAATAATGTTAAGCAGATATGAGTGGTGGCTGCTAGGACAGCAATTAACCACAGTATGCTGTGTAAGCCAGAAACACACAGGCCTGATAGAAAATGAAATTAGATTACACTAGCAAAATGATTTAAAAGTTTTTTTTAAATTTAAAATAATGTTAAGCAGATATGAGTGGTGGCTGCTAGGACAGCAATTAACCACAGTATGCTGTGTAAGCCAGAAACACACAGGACTGATAGAAAATGAAATTAGATTACACTAGCAAAATGATTTAAAAGTTTTTTTTTTAATTTAAAATAATGTTAAGCAGATATGAGTGTGGCTGCTAGGGCAGCAATTATCCACAGTATGCTGTGTAAGCCAGAAACACACAGGCCTGATAGAAAATAAAATTAGATTACACTAGCAAAATTAGTTAAAAAAATGTTTTTTTAAATTTAAAATAATGTTAAGCAGCTATGAGTGGTGGCTGCTAGGGCAGCAATTAACCACAGTATGCTGTGTAAGCCAGAAACACACAGGCCTGATAGAAAATGAAATTAGATTACACTTGCAAAATGATTTAAAGTTTTTTTTTTTAAAACTTAAAATAATGTTAAGCAGATATGAGTGGTGGCTGCTAGGGCTGCAATTAACCACAATATGCTGTGTAAGCCAGAAAAACACAAGCCTAATAGAAAATGAAATTAGATTACACTAGCAAAATTATTTAAAAGTTTTTTTAAAATTTAAAATATTGTTAAGCAGATATGAGTGGTGGCTGCTAGGACAGCAATTAACCACAGTATGCTGTGTAAACCAGAAACACACAGGCCTGATAGAAAATGAAATTAGATTACACTAGCAAAATGATTTTAATTTTTTTTTTAATTTAATATAATGTTAAGCAGATATGAGTGGTGGCTGCTAGGGCAGCAATTAACCACAGTATGCTGTGTAAGCCTGAAACACACAGGCCTGATAGAAAATGAAATTAGATTACACTAGCAAAATTAGTTAAACATTTTTTTTTAAAATTTAAAATAATGTTAAGCAGATATGAGTGGTGGCTGCTAGGGCAGCAATTAACCACAGAATGCTGTGTAAGCCAGAAACACACAGGCCTGATAGAAAATCAAATTAGATTACCCTAGCAAAATGATTTAAAAGTTATTTTTTTAAATTTAAAATAATGTTAAGCAGATATGAGTGGTGGCTGCTAGGACAGCAATTAGCCACATTATGCTGTGTATGCCAGAAACACAAAGGCATGATAGAAAATGAAATTAGATTACACTAGCAAAATGATTTCAATTTTTTTTTTAAATTTAAAATGATGTTAAGCAGATATGAGTGGTGGCTGCTAGGGCAGCAGATAACCACAGTATGCTGTGTAAGCCAGAAACTCACAGGCCTGATAGAAAATGAAATTAGATTACACTAACAAAATGATTTAAAAGTTTTTAAAAAAATATTAAAATAATGTTAAGCAGATATGAGTGGTGGCTGCTAGGGCAGCAATTAACCACAGTATGCTGTGTAAGCCAGAAACACACAGGCCTGATAGAAAAAGAAATTAGATTACACTAGCAAAATTATTTAAAAGTTTTTTTTTAATTTAAAATAATGTTAAGCAGATATGAGTGGTGGCTGCTAGGACAGCAATTAACCACATTATGTTGTGTATGCCAGAAACACAAAGGCCTGATAGAAAATGAAATTAGATTACACTAGCAAAATTAGTTAAAAAAATGTTTTTTTAAATTTAAAATAATGTTAAGCAGCTATGAGTGGTGGCTGCTAGGGCAGCAATTATCCACAGTATGCTGTGTAAGCCAGAAACACACAGGCCTGATAGAAAATAAAATTAGATTACACTAGCAAAATTAGTTAAAAAAATGTTTTTTTAAATTTAAAATAATGTTAAGCAGCTATGAGTGGTGGCTGCTAGGGCAGCAATTAACCACAGTATGCTGTGTAAGCCAGAAACACACAGGCCTGATAGAAAATGAAATTAGATTACACTTGCAAAATGATTTAAAGTTTTTTTTTTTTAAAACTTAAAATAATGTTAAGCAGATATGAGTGGTGGCTGCTAGGGCTGCAATTAACCACAATATGCTGTGTAAGCCAGAAAAACACAAGCCTGATAGAAAATGAAATTAGATTACACTAGCAAAATTATTTAAAAGTTTTTTTAAAATTTAAAATATTGTTAAGCAGATATGAGTGGTGGCTGCTAGGACAGCAATTAACCACAGTATGCTGTGTAAACCAGAAACACACAGGCCTGATAGAAAATGAAATTAGATTACACTAGCAAAATGATTTTAATTTTTTTTTTAATTTAATATAATGTTAAGCAGATATGAGTGGTGGCTGCTAGGGCAGCAATTAACCACAGTATGCTGTGTAAGCCTGAAACACACAGGCCTGATAGAAAATGAAATTAGATTACACTAGCAAAATTAGTTAAACATTTTTTTTTAAAATTTAAAATAATGTTAAGCAGATATGAGTGGTGGCTGCTAGGGCAGCAATTAACCACAGAATGCTGTGTAAGCCAGAAACACACAGGCCTGATAGAAAATCAAATTAGATTACCCTAGCAAAATGATTTAAAAGTTATTTTTTTAAATTTAAAATAATGTTAAGCAGATATGAGTGGTGGCTGCTAGGACAGCAATTAGCCACATTATGCTGTGTATGCCAGAAACACAAAGGCCTGATAGAAAATGAAATTAGATTACACTAGCAAAATGATTTCAATTTTTTTTTTAAATTTAAAATGATGTTAAGCAGATATGAGTGGTGGCTGCTAGGGCAGCAGATAACCACAGTATGCTGTGTAAGCCAGAAACTCACAGGCCTGATAGAAAATGAAATTAGATTACACTAACAAAATGATTTAAAAGTTTTTAAAAAAATATTAAAATAATGTTAAGCAGATATGAGTGGTGGCTGCTAGGGCAGCAATTAACCACAGTATGCTGTGTAAGCCAGAAACACACAGGCCTGATAGAAAAAGAAATTAGATTACACTAGCAAAATGATTTAAAAGGTTTTTTTTTTTTAATTTAAAATAATGTTAAGCAGATATGAGTGGTGGCTGCTAGGGCAGCAATTAACCACAGTATGCTGTGTAAGCCAGAAACACACAGGCCTGATAGAAAATGAAATTAGATTACACTAGCAAAATGATTTAAAAGGTTTTTTTTTTAATTTAAAATAATGTTAAGCAGATATGAGTGGTGGCTGCTAGGGCAGCAATTAACCACAGTATGCTGAGTAAGCCAGAAACACACAGGCCTGATAGAAAAAGAAATTAGATTACACTAGCAAAATTATTTAAAAGTTTTTTTTTAATTTAAAATAATGTTAAGCAGATATGAGTGGTGGCTGCTAGGACAGCAATTAACCACATTATGTTGTGTATGCCAGAAACACAAAGGCCTGATAGAAAATGAAATTAGATTACACTAGCAAAATGATTTCAATTTTTTTTTTAAATTTAAAATGATGTTAAGCAGATATGAGTGGTGGCTGCTAGGGCAGCAGATAACAACAGTATGCTGTGTAAGCCAGAAACTCACAGGCCTGATAGAAAATGAAATTAGATTACACTAACAAAATGATTTAAAAGTTTTTAAAAAAATATTAAAATAATGTTAAGCAGATATGAGTGGTGGCTGCTAGGGCAGCAATTAACCACAGTATGCTGTGTAAGCCAGAAACACACAGGCCTGATAGAAAATGAAATTAGATTACACTAGCAAAATGATTTAAAAGGTTTTTTTTTTAATTTAAAATAATGTTAAGCAGATATGAGTGGTGGCTGCTAGAGCAGCAATTAACCACAGTATGCTGAGTAAGCCAGAAACACACAGGCCTGATAGAAAAAGAAATTAGATTACACTAGCAAAATTATTTAAAAGTTTTCTTTTAATTTAAAATAATGTTAAGCAGATATGAGTGGTGGCTGCTAGGACAGCAATTAACCACATTATGCTGTGTATGCCAGAAACACAAAGGCCTGATAGAAAATGAAATTAGATTACACTAGCAAAATGATTTCAATTTTTTTTAAAATTTAAAATGATGTTAAGCAGATATGAGTGGTGGCTGCTAGGGCAGCAGATAACCACAGTATGCTGTGTAAGCCAGAAACTCACAGGCCTGATAGAAAATGAAATTAGATTACACTAGCAAAATGATTTTAAAGTTTTTTTTTAAATTTAAAATAATGTTAAGCAGATATAAGTGGTGGCTGCTAGGGCAGCAATTATCCACAGTATGCTGTGTAAGCCAGAAACACACAGGCCTGATAGAAAATGAAATTAGATTACACTAGCAAAATTATTTAAAAGTTTTTTTTTAAAATTTAAAATAATGTTAAGCAGATATGAGTGGTGGCTGCTAGGGCAGCAATTAACCACAGTATGCTGTGTAAGCCAGAAACACACAGGCCTGATAGAAAATGAAATTTGATGACACTAGCAAAATTATTTAAAGTTTTTTTTTTTAAATTTAAAATAATGTTAAGCAGATATGAGTGGTGGCTGCTAGGGCAGCAATTATCCACAGTATGCTGTCTAAGCCAGAAACACACAGGCCTGATAGAAAATGAAATTAGATTACACTAGCAAAATTATTTAAAAGTTTTTAAAAAAAAATTAAAATAATGTTAAGCAGATATGAGTGGTGGCTGCTAGGGCAGCAATTAACACAGTATGCTGTGTAAGCCAGAAACACACAGGCCTGATAGAAAATGAAATTAGATTACACTAGCAAAATGATTTAAAAGGTTTTTTTTTTTTTATTTAAAATAATGTTAAGCAGATATGAGTGGTGGCTGCTAGGGCAACAATTAACCACAGTATGCTGTGTAAGCCAGAAACACACAGGCCTGAAAGAAAATGAAATTAGATTACACTAGCAAAATGATTTAAAAGTTGTTGTTTTTTTAATTTAAAATAATGTTAAGCAGATATGAGTGGTGGCTGCTAGGACAGCAATTAACCACAGTATGCTGTGTAAGCCAGAAACACACAGGCCTGATAGAAAATGAAATTAGATTACACTAGCAAAATCAGTTAAAAGTTTTTTTTTAAATTTAAAACAATGTTAAGCAGATATGAGTGGTGGCTGCTAGGGCAGCAATTATCCACAGTATGCTGTGTAAGCCAGAAACACACAGGCCTGATAGAAAATGAAATTAGATTACACTAGCAAAATGATTTAAAAGGTTTTTTTTAAATTTAAAATAATGTTAAGCAGATATGAGTGATGGCTGCTAGGGCAGCAGATTAACCACAGTATGCTGTGTAAGCCTGAAACACACAGGCCTGATAGAAAATGAAATTAGATTACACTAGCAAAATTAGTTAAACATTTTTTTTTTTAAATTTAAAATAATGTTAAGCAGATATGAGTGGTGGCTGCTAGGGCAGCAATTAACCACAGTATGCTGTGTAAGCCAGAAACACACAGGCCTGATAGAAAATGAAATTTGATGACACTAGCAAAATTATTTAAAGTTTTTTTTTAAAATTTAAAATAATGTTAAGCAGACATGAGTGGTGGCTGCTAGGGCAGCAATTATCCACAGTATGCTGTCTAAGCCAGAAACACACAGGCCTGATAGAAAATGAAATTAGATTACACTAGCAAAATGATTTACATTTTTTTTTTTAAATTTAAAATAATTATAAGCAGATATGAGTGGTGGCTGCTAGGGCAGCAACTAACCACGGTATGCTGTGTAAGCCAGAAACACACAGGCCTGATAGAAAATGAAATTTGATGACACTAGCAAAATTATTTAAAGTTTTTTTTTAAAATTTAAAATAATGTTAAGCAGATATGAGTGGTGGCTGCTATGGCAGCAATTATCCACAGTATGCTGTCTAAGCCAGAAACACACAGGCCTGATAGAAAATGAAATTAGATTACACTAGCAAAATGATTTTCATTTTTTTTTTTAAATTTAAAATAATTATAAGCAGATATGAGTGGTGGCTGCTAGGGCAGCAATTAACCACGGTATGCTGTGTAAGCCTGAAACACACAGGCCTGATAGAAAATAAAATTAGATTACACTTGCAAAATTAGTTAATTTTTTTTTTATTATTTAAAATAATGTTAAGCAGATATGAGTTGTGGCTGCTAGGGCAGCAATTAACCACAGTATGCTGTGTAAGCCAGAAACACACAGGCCTGATAGAAAATGAAATTAGATTACACTAGCAAAATGATTTAAAAGGTTTTTTTTAAATTTAAAATAATGTTAAGCAGATATGAGTGGTGGCTGCTAGGACAGTAATTAACCCCATTATGATGTGTATGCCAGAAACACAAAGGCCTGATAGAAAATGAAATTAGATTACACTAGCAAAATGATTTCAATTTTTTTTTTACATTTAAAATGATGTTAAGCAGATATGAGTGGTGGCTGCTAGGGCAGCAGATAACCACAGTATGCTGTGTAAGCCAGAAACACACAGGCCTGATAGAAAATGAAATTAGATTACACTAGCAAAATGATTTAAATGTTTTTTTTAAAAAAATAATGTTAAGCAGATATGAGTGGTGGCTGCTAGGGCAGCAATTAACCACAGTATGCTGTGTAAGCCAAAAACACACAGGCCTGAAAGAAAATGAAATTAGATTACACTAGCAAAATGATTTAAAAGTTGTTTTTTTTTAAATTTAAAATAATGTTAAGCAGATATGAGTGGTGGCTGCTAGGACAGCAATTAACCACAGTATGCTGTGTAGGAAAAAAACACACAGGCCTGATAGAAAATGAAATTAGATTACACTAGCAAAATTATTTAAAAGTTTTTTTTTAATTTAAAATAATGTTAAGCAGCTATGAGTGGTGGCCGCTAGGGCAGCAATTAACCACAGTATGCTGTGTAAGCCAGAAACCCACAGGCCTGATAGAAAATGAAATTAGATTACACTAGCAAAATGATTTAAATGTTTTTTTTAAAAAAATAATGTTAAGCAGATATGAGTGGTGGCTGCTAGGGCAGCAATTAACCACAGTATGCTGTGTAAGCCAAAAACACACAGGCCTGAAAGAAAATGAAATTAGATTACACTAGCAAAATGATTTAAAAGTTGTTTTTTTTAAATTTAAAATAATGTTAAGCAGATATGAGTGGTGGCTGCTAGGACAGCAATTAACCACAGTATGCTGTGTAGGAAAGAAACACACAGGCCTGATAGAAAATGAAATTAGATTACACTAGCAAAATTATTTAAAAGTTTTTTTTTAATTTAAAATAATGTTAAGCAGATATGAGTGGTGGCTGCTAGGACAGCAATTAACCACAGTATGCTGTGTAAGCCAGAAACACACAGGCCTGATAGAAAATGAAATTAGATTACACTAGCAAAATGATTTAAAAGGTTTTTTTTAAATTTAAAATAATGATAAGCAGATATGAGTGTGGCTGCTAGGTTAGCAATTATCCACAGTATGCTGTGTAAGCAAGAAACACACAGGCCTGATAAAAAATAAAATTAGATTACACTAGCAAAATTAGTTAAAAAAATGTTTTTTTAAATTTAAAATAATGTTAAGCAGCTATGAGTGGTGGCCGCTAGGGCAGCAATTAACCACAGTATGCTGTGTAAGCCAGAAACCCACAGGCCTGATAGAAAATGAAATTAGATTACACTTGCAAAATGATTTAAAGTTTTTTTTTTTTAAACTTAAAATAATGTTAAGCAGATATGAGTGGTGGCTGCTAGGGCAGCAATTAACCACAGTATGCTGTGTAAGGCAGAAACACACAGGCCTGATAGAAAATGAAATTAGATTACACTAGCAAAATGATTTAAAAGGTTTTTTTTTTAATTTAAAATAATGTTAAGCAGATATGAGTGGTGGCTGCTAGGGCAGCAATTAACCACAGTATGCTGAGTAAGCCAGAAACACACAGGCCTAATAGAAAAAGAAATTAGATTACACTAGCAAAATTATTTAAAAGTTTTTTTTTAATTTAAAATAATGTTAAGCAGATATGAGTGGTGGCTGCTAGGACAGCAATTAACCACATTATGTTGTGTATGCCAGAAACACAAAGGCCTGATAGAAAATGAAATTAGATTACACTAGCAAAATGATTTCAATTTTTTTTTTAAATTTAAAATGATGTTAAGCAGATATGAGTGGTGGCTGCTAGGGCAGCAGATAACCACAGTATGCTGTGTAAGCCAGAAACTCACAGGCCTGATAGAAAATGAAATTAGATTACACTATCAAAATGATTTAAAAGTTTTTAAAAAAATATTAAAATAATGTTAAGCAGATATGAGTGGTGGCTGCTAGGGCAGCAATTAACCACAGTATGCTGTGTAAGCCAGAAACACACAGGCCTGATAGAAAATGAAATTAGATTACACTAGCAAAATGATTTAAAAGGTTTTTTTTTTAATTTAAAATAATGTTAAGCAGATATGAGTGGTGGCTGCTAGGGCAGCAATTAACCACAGTATGCTGAGTAAGCCAGAAACACACAGGCCTGATAGAAAAAGACATTAGATTACACTAGCAAAATTATTTAAAAGTTTTCTTTTAATTTAAAATAATGTTAAGCAGATATGAGTGGTGGCTGCTAGGACAGCAATTAACCACATTATGCTGTGTATGCCAGAAACACAAAGGCCTGATAGAAAATGAAATTAGATTACACTAGCAAAATGATTTCAATTTTTTTTAAAATTTAAAATGATGTTAAGCAGATATGAGTGGTGGCTGCTAGGGCAGCAGATAACCACAGTATGCTGTGTAAGCCAGAAACTCACAGGCCTGATAGAAAATGAAATTAGATTACACTAGCAAAATGATGTTAAAGTTTTTTTTTAAATTTAAAATAATGTTAAGCAGATATAAGTGGTGGCTGCTAGGGCAGCAATTATCCACAGTATGCTGTGTAAGCCAGAAACACACAGGCCTGATAGAAAATGAAATTAGATTACACTAGCAAAATTATTTAAAAGTTTTTTTTTAAAATTTAAAATAATGTTAAGCAGATATGAGTGGTGGCTGCTAGGGCAGCAATTAACCACAGTATGCTGTGTAAGCCAGAAACACACAGGCCTGATAGAAAATGAAATTTGATGACACTAGCAAAATTATTTAAAGTTTTTTTTTTTAAATTTAAAATAATGTTAAGCAGATATGAGTGGTGGCTGCTAGGGCAGCAATTATCCACAGTATGCTGTCTAAGCCAGAAACACACAGGCCTGATAGAAAATGAAATTAGATTACACTAGCAAAATTATTTAAAAGTTTTTAAAAAAAAATTAAAATAATGTTAAGCAGATATGAGTGGTGGCTGCTAGGGCAGCAATTAACACAGTATGCTGTGTAAGCCAGAAACACACAGGCCTGATAGAAAATGAAATTAGATTACACTAGCAAAATGATTTAAAAGGTTTTTTTTTTTATTTAAAATAATGTTAAGCAGATATGAGTGGTGGCTGCTAGGGCAACAATTAACCACAGTATGCTGTGTAAGCCAGAAACACACAGGCCTGAAAGAAAATGAAATTAGATTACACTAGCAAAATGATTTAAAAGTTGTTGTTTTTTTAATTTAAAATAATGTTAAGCAGATATGAGTGGTGGCTGCTAGGACAGCAATTAACCACAGTATGCTGTGTAAGCCAGAAACACACAGGCCTGATAGAAAATGAAATTAGATTACACTAGCAAAATGAGTTAAAAGTTTTTTTTTTAAATTTAAAACAATGTTAAGCAGATATGAGTGGTGGCTGCTAGGGCAGCAATTATCCACAGTATGCTGTGTAAGCCAGAAACACACAGGCCTGATAGAAAATGAAATTAGATTACACTAGCAAAATGATTTAAAAGGTTTTTTTAAAATTTAAAATAATGTTAAGCAGATATGAGTGATGGCTGCTAGGGCAGCAGATTAACCACAGTATGCTGTGTAAGCCTGAAACACACAGGCCTGATAGAAAATGAAATTAGATTACACTAGCAAAATTAGTTAAACATTTTTTTTTTTAAATTTAAAATAATGTTAAGCAGATATGAGTGGTGGCTGCTAGGGCAGCAATTAACCACAGTATGCTGTGTAAGCCAGAAACACACAGGCCTGATAGAAAATGAAATTTGATGACACTAGCAAAATTATTTAAAGTTTTTTTTTTAAATTTAAAATAATGTTAAGCAGACATGAGTGGTGGCTGCTAGGGCAGCAATTATCCACAGTATGCTGTCTAAGCCAGAAACACACAGGCCTGATAGAAAATGAAATTAGATTACACTAGCAAAATGATTTACATTTTTTTTTTTAAATTTAAAATAATTATAAGCAGATATGAGTGGTGGCTGCTAGGGCAGCAATTAACCACGGTATGCTGTGTAAGCCAGAAACACACAGGCCTGATAGAAAATGAAATTTGATGACACTAGCAAAATTATTTAAAGTTTTTTTTTAAAATTTAAAATAATGTTGGGGCGGAGCCTAGCCACGAACGCTGATGGCTGCACACTGAAAGTGCTCTGACACCCATGCACTCTCAGCATAAGGCTAAATGCAGCATACAGCACTAATTTATATATAAATAAGATCCTCTGACTCAGGATATTAGACTGCTTCACGGTTTCAACTTATTCTGCAGTGAGCACCGAATGAGAGGAGCGGCGCAGGGTGAGGCCTGTAAGTAAAGACAACCGGAACCCCGGCCTATCAAGCCCTGCGCTTCCGACACAATACGGAGCAGTACACCTCAATACCTCGGCTGAAGCAGACATACCGGACAGTCGTGAGGCTATTGGTAACCATTGACCCACATACTGACCGAGAAGGCCCACAGTCCAAAACGATCGACAGAGAACGCTGACATCCAGATACTGAAGGGGCATACGGATACCGCTCGCCAGTAAGGACAAGCCAGGCCCAGACTCAGGCCATCACAAGAAGAGGCGATCCGCTTGGATAGTGGGACACAGACCTGATAAGCGTGAGCACCGAACGAGAGGAGCGGCGCAGGGTGAGGCCTGTAAGTAAAGACAACCGGAACCCCGGCCTATCAAGCCTTGCGCTTTCGACACAATACGGAGCAGTATATCTCAATACCTCGGCCGAAGCAGACATACCGGACAGCCGTGAGGCTATTGGTACCCATTTACCCACATACTGACCGAGAAGACCCACAGTCCAAAACGATCAACAGAGAACGCTGACATCCAGATACTGAAGGGGCATACGGATACCGCTCGCCAGTAAGGACAAGCCAGGCCCAGATTCAGGCCATCACAAGAAGAGGCGATCTGCTTGGATAGTGAGACACAGACCTGATAAGCGGTGAGTGGCGCCAATAAGCGCGATATACACTTGGGCCTTACATTTCAAAAACCCTGTAACGTCAGTGTTAAGACACATATTTAGGTGGCCGGAGGTCAAAGACATAATACACAAGATATATCTGTCAGGCTGAATAGGAACATTGAGACATTCCAGAGATTACCAAAAGGGCAAGAAACAACAGATACAAATAGGCCTGTACTTTACCTCACCTCATTTTTACTTTCCCCTATACATGGTCATTGAGCCTCTCTCCCTGTAGCAACCCTCACAACTACTTGTGACCTGGCAGCACCCAGAGCTGCTAGCAAAGCACACACTGTGAACTGTAAAATATGTCAACTAAAAGGGGACCCAAACCACCAAAAGCTTTACAATCAGCAAGCATGGAAAGCTATTTAATATCAACGGATTCAGGACAGGGCGCACAAAAAGATCCTCCAGATATAGCCAACACGCAAGAAGCTATCCACCCTTCTAACTATGACCCTAAACAATCTGGATATGTCACAAAAGAAGATATTAGGCACCTGTCCTCTAAAAATGACATAAAAGCAGCCATATTAGAAATGAGAAATATGTTTGGAGAACTCAAAAAAGATATTGCCAATATAGATCATAGGGTTACATTAGTGGAGGAGTCACAAGAGGTTCTGCGCTCAGATGTGCAACAAAATTCTAGCTGCATGCAATCGCAGGAAGCAACTATCCTCAATCTAAATGAAAGAATTGAAGATCTAGAAAATAGGAGTCGTCGGAACAACCTAAGGGTGCGGGGTGTCCCCGAAACAGTAACCCCAACAGAACTAAACGACTACATACAGAGGCTCTTTAAATGCATCAAAAACAGCCCTGGGGATGATGATATACATGTTGAGAGGGCCCACAGAGCCTTAAGGCCAAAACCACCGGCCAGGGCCCCACCCAGAGACATTATTATTAAGCTCTTGTCTTACAGGGACAGGGAAGATATACTCCGACACGCCAGAAACAAACAACCACTAACGCATGAAGGAGTAGAGATTCAAATATACACAGATTTATGCCCTGCAACCCTGCAAAAGCGAAGGGAGATGCGCTTTATTACAATGAACCTCAAAGATCAAAGGATCCCTTATAGATGGGGCTTTCCAACCTGCATAATAGCATCAAAAGATGGAGCCACGGCCACGTACCGCACGATAGCTGATCTTCCAGCCTTCAATCAAACCCTTGGAACACAGATCAGGCCATTGGGCCCTGCAGCGGACCCAATACCCGTGAGAGAAAATCGCAGAGCAAATGAAGACCCTCATGGTAGAGGGCCCATCTGAGCCCATCATCTCTTCACTGAGGAGATACACCGTTTGTACTTGAGCAGAACTGCTAAATTTGCTGTGATCTATGTACAGCTGATACCACGTCCAGGATCATGCTTCCCATACAAGACAGATAAGTACATGGAAATATACTGTGTTATTTGCCTTTTTTCCTTTAATTCTTTAGTTCGCACACTTCTGGATGTGACTTAAGTTCAAGGTCTGTTTAAAGGCCTCACAGTCCAAAAGTCTAACTTACTGCAGCCAGGTTTATCTATAAACATTAGAACCAGATGTAAGAAAATATGTAATACCCCTTATTGGGATAAATTAATACACCTGCCATTTGTAGGCGGGAGATAAATAAGCCTGGAACTCCAGTGGACTAGAGACTATTGGAGCTATACAGTAGCGGCAATACTCATACTACGGACTGCAAAGTTAAAATAATTTCTGTTACTGTTTTTCTTCAGTTACTGCTGGGGAAATATACATGGCAGCTTACACTGGGGAAATGTTCTTATTTTTTTACAGTTCAGTTCATGGAAAGTTTATTCACTATTGTCTATCAGTTGTTAGTGATTGCTCATATTTTAGACCTGTTTTGAGGAGTCTATTGTTGGGATGTAAAATATTATGGTTGTACTCATGATTAGCAACGTAAATTTAAAACAAAGATGAGCCAGACATCACCCTGGTTTGACTAGATACACATACCACTCAAACAAGGGTTATTGATGAGTTCAGGGATCTAGAAACTGCGATAATGCTAAGGTTACACTGAGGTGGCAAGCACTACTGAGATTACTACGCCACTGCCACGCTTGCTGTTAGTGTTTAAGCTAAATTGTTATATAATATTTGAGTTCAGCGTCCTACTGGATACACTACAGCTCACGATACATACATGACAGCCCCTAGGATTAAACTACTTTACACAAGCACTACCGATAAACGTAGAGATGCTGGCTCATACTTAGGCAATACTTCTACCCTATTATAGGACACCTTAGCCCCCATAGAAACATTACCATATAGTCACGTGGCAGAGACAATTAAAACCCCCATGTCACACTAAAGACTCTTTAAATCAAACAAAGATACACCATGATACACATCATTACTCACACTAAGAGAAGTCACTCTGTGACGCTAACTGAAACTCACCGCAACCCTATAGAAAGATGTAGTTCTCTCATGTGTCAACCAAATCTATTTAAATATAACTCTATGTTAGATAAATTACTGAGTAAATCAAAGTCAATGTTATAAGTTATGTATATTGATTGCTGTGTTTGCCTACAAGTTATAATGTTAATAGAGATAATTCATTTGCTGAGAGTGTAGGGGTTACTACCCCCATTGTTAGATTATCTTTACTCTAGTCTGATAGAGTTGGACTCTATACTTACTATTCTCTTTTTCTTCTCACATTTCCTCACCTTATCCTGTATATTTTCATATACTAGAGAACTCTGTTTCCCCCCTCTTCTTATCTACTTTTCTCCCCCCCCCGTATCCTGCTTTTTCTTGGCACTAACCACATAAAGTTATCCTTATAATCTAGTCTTTTCTCCTCCCACTTACCTACCTTCGCCACCTTCCCCTCCCCCTTTCTTTGTATCCTCCCTTCCACAAACCCTACTCCCCTCTCTCCCTCTTCCCCCCCCCCCTTTTTTTTTTTTTTTTTTTTTTTTTTTTTTTTCTTCTCTCTCCTCATATAGCTTCCCTATACCACTCACCCTCTCCTATTTTTGAAGCTACCAGTTAGCACAATGAGGGGCATACGGGATCACACCATAGACTTAATCACAATAAATGTTAAGGGATTTAATAGCCCCGGAAAGAGATCGATTGTCACCAGAGATTTACATAGAGTGGGGGGAGACGTTGTGTGCCTCCAGGAGACGCACTTCTCTAAATTCAGAGAACCCAAATGGTATAATAAGCAATTCCCAACAGCTTACTTTGCATCCGGCCCCATTAAAAAAAATGGGGTAGGGATCCTTATTGGGGCTGGTGTGCCTCTCCGGGTGGAGCAGGTCATAAGAGACCCAGAAGGCAGGTACTTAATCTTAATTGGCACTTTATATGGCAACTATGTAACGCTTGTTAGCGCGTACTTCCCGAATACAGCACAAGATGTCTTTTTAAAAAAATTAACGAACGAAATTTTAGAGACACAAAAGGGAGTACTCTTTATTGGTGGTGATTTCAATCTTTCATTCTGCCCCATGTTAGACACCTCAGATGGGCTATCTAGCACTAAACACAAGATAGTCAAACAGATGTCTAAATGTCTTAGAGATTTGGTCATACACGATGTTTGGCGCACATTGCACCCAAACACTAAAAACTATTCCTTTTACTCCCACCCCCATGGGAAATACACCAGAATCGATTATATATTTACAGACTCAGCGGGGCTCTCTAGCATCACTAGCAGCAACATAGGTCAGATCACCTGGTCTGACCATGCCCCAGTGAGGTGTACCATTGAATGGCCTGAGATGCCAATTACCCCATTTATATGGCGCCTGGATGAGTCCCTGCTGGATGAGCCCTTACTAAGACAGAAACTGGATAGTACCATCCAGGAATATTTTCGCAATAATTCAGAAGACGGACTAGCAGAAACGACGGTATGGGAAGCACATAAGTGTGTTCTGAGAGGAGAGTTGATTAGACATGTATCCGCGCTCCGTCGGGAACAGAAATCTCGCTATGCCGCACTACTTGAAAAAGTGGCACAAGCCGAAGCCGTTCATAAAGAACAGCCGACTGACAGAGCATTGCAAGCTGATCTTGCTGAAGCAAAATCGGCTCTATTGCAACATCTCCAGAAAGAGCAACAAATTAAAGCTCTTCGGATACGACAATATTACTTTGAACAGAGCAACAGGGCAGGGAAATTCCTTGCACGAGCTCTGGCACGCCAGAGACTTAGAACTTATGTATACGAAATCAAGGATCACCATGGGGAGACACACAGAGAAGGACCGGCTGTAGCAGACACGTTTTGTGGCTTCTACGAAGCCCTATACAATCTTCGTCCTAGGGAACCGGAGGAACGGGACAAAATTCATAATAATGACCAGGGAAATGATATCGTAAACTACCTACAAGGTATTAATATGCCTTGTCTGTCTCGAGACGAAATGGAGCAACTTGAAGCACCATTCACTATAGAAGAGATCCAGAGAGCGATTAAGCGCCTGCCAGGAGGTAAAAGTCCTGGGCCAGATGGCTTTGGCATGCGTTATTACAAAACATTCCGAGACAGACTGGTGCCTCATTTGCTTACGATGTTTAACCAATTATCAGACGGCACCAACCTACCAAGTTCCATGCTTGAAGCACATATCACGGTCATACATAAACCCCCGAAACCTGAGAATCTACCCAGCAGCTACAGACCCATCTCGCTTCTTAACTCGGACGTAAAAATCTTAGCAAAAATGATAGCTAACCGTCTTGCCAGACTGTTGCCGCAATTGATCTCTACAGATCAAGTGGGATTTGTTCCGGGCAGAGAAGCCCGGGATAATACCCTTAGAATATTACAATTGATTTCTCACGTAGGATATAACTCGGCTCCGTTGGCACTTGTGTCCACGGATGCTGAGAAAGCATTTGACCGGGTGAATTGGTTATTTATGCGACATACCCTGACAAAACTGGGATTCGGTGACGGTATTATAAGAACGATCTTCGCGCTATACTCGACGCCTAGTGCTAAGGTGCGCGTTAATGGAATGCTCTCGAGACCTTTCCGGATCTCTAACGGGACGAGACAGGGGTGCCCATTGTCACCCCTGCTATTCGCCTTAGTAATCGAGACTTTAGCTTGTAGGATACGTAGTAATCCTAACATAATGGGACTGGTTGTCGGGCACAAAGAACATAAGTTGGCCATGTATGCGGACGACGTTCTAGTGACGTTGTCAGATCTATCTACCTCGCTTCCAGCCCTATTGACTGAATTCGCAGAGTTTGGACGGGCTTCGAATTTCCAGCTTAACCTTTCCAAGTCTGAAATCATGAACATCTCTATACCGACAGACGAATTTAGGAAAGCATGTGATAATTGCCCACTTAGCGTCGCGAAACATCGTTTAAAGTATCTCGGGATCTTTCTGAACCCGAAGATCCCTGATATGGTTGATATGAATTATAAGCTGATTAGAGACGCTGTGACAGATGATATGGCAAGATGGAGGAACAAATCCATCTCATGGATGGGTCGCATCCATGCGGTTAAAATGAATGTCCTACCAAGGATTCTCTATATCATGCAAGCACTCCCTCTCACATCAGCACTACCCTTCATCCACCAGATACAATCAGAAATAGAGACATACATCTGGAAAGATATAAAACCGAGAGTCAGGAAACAAACAATGTACCTACCCAGAGATAGGGGAGGAGCTGGAGTTCCCTTACTTAAAACATACTTTAAAGCAATTATAGTACAGAGATTGGTCCATTGGTGCCACAATCAATCAGATAAAGCTTGGGTAGAACTGGACCGAGAACTTCTGCAGAGAAGAAATGTAGGCGCTCTTGCATGGATGTTAGCAGAACACCGAACACCCCTGATCGAGCAATACCCATTATTAAAAGATGTGTTCTGCATATGGGACTCATCGATCAAGCAGGACAAATATATCTCTTCTATTCCTTCACCGGTGACACCAGTGTTTGATAACGCAGAAAATGCCTTAGCAAACAGAATACAGCCCCAGAGACATACATATACGCTGGCAGAAGCCGCCATATCTAATGCTTTTCATCAAGGCAAGATACAGAACCAGGAAAAACTACAAGAGTGGGATGCATGGCTATTCTCCTCTTGGTTTAGAGTAGCGCAGTTTCATCATTATGTAAATGGGCATAAGGATAAATCCCTCTTTATGAGAGAAAAAACACCTCTGGAGCACATCTGCACTATGTCCCAGGTGCCTGGTCATTTAATATCACGCCTGTACAAATTATTGCTCACAAGCAGTGATGAACTCCTGCCCTCTTATACGAAAGCGTGGAGTACAGACCTTAACCTAGACATTACCTCAAAAGATTGGTTACAGATTTTCAATAAAGCAAAAAAAACCTCAGTCTCGATGAGATTACAAGAAATGCACTTTAAATTTCTGAGCCGATGGTACATGACTCCACAAAGGCTAAGTAAAATCTACCCACAAATGAGTGGGGACTGTTGGAGGGGCTGTGGAGAGTCTGGCTCAATAATGCATATCTGGTGGACGTGTCCGCGGATCCAGGAATTTTGGATAAGAATTTATGCCGAATGCAGCCGGCTTCTCGAGATAATATTGCCTCCAAACCCAAACAATCTGATATATCATGCTCTTCCCAGAATGGTGGTGGAAGCGAAGCATAGGCTGTTCTTACTAATGTTAAACGGTGCCAAGAGCTTAATACCAAAATATTGGAAATCTGTCAATGTGCCGAGCCTGAATGAATGGAAACATGGGGTCAGAGACCTGCTTGGTTTGGAGAGGTTTCACTACCTCAAGACTGGAAAACTTGCAATACATGAACATATGTTATTGATCTGGGAAGGTAAAAATGTATGAAAGCCTAAAAGGATCTAAACCAATCTGGATTACCTGGGATGGCGTGTCCTGGGGGTGCACATAATAAGCCGTTTAGGAGGGGAAATGAGATTAGAGATACCGTTTAGACTATAACCCTGGATTTACCCCAGTTTTGAAAACTGATCGCCTACAGTGCTGATCACCGCCCCTCTACCCTTGTTTACCTTAGCCCCCTCAAACACCCCCCTTCAAAACTCCCTCCACCACCCTCTCTCCTTTTTTTTTTTTTTTTTTTTTTTTTTTTTTTCTCTCACCCTTCCCTCTCTCCACTCCCCAACCGGCCTTTTCTCCTTCCTATACTTACTTTAACTCTTCTTCCTGTTTCTTCTTATTTTCCACCACCCATATAGGGTATGCCTTAATACCCATGAAAATGTAATACTTTGATGATATGCAGCCATGCTGTATATTATCACGCTCCTGAATGTAAACAGTGTACCAGAAATATAATCTTTAAGCGCTATTAGAGATATACTATAATTGCACTATGTATACAGTTTAATGTCTTCATGATGCTTGCTTTGAAGTTACTGTTGATTTTTCAATGTTTGTTTTACAATGCTGGTCACTCAATAAAGCTTTATTTTTGAAAAAAAAAAAAAAAAAAAAATTTAAAATAATGTTAAGCAGATATGAGTGGTGGCTGCTATGGCAGCAATTATCCACAGTATGCTGTCTAAGCCAGAAACACACAGGCCTGATAGAAAATGAAATTAGATTACACTAGCAAAATGATTTTCATTTTTTTTTTTAAATTTAAAATAATGTTAAGCAGATATGAGTGGTGGCTGCTAGGGCAGCAATTAACCACGGTATGCTGTGTAAGCCTGAAACACACAGGCCTGATAGAAAATAAAATTAGATTACACTTGCAAAATTAGTTAATTTTTTTTTTATTATTTAAAATAATGTTAAGCAGATATGAGTGGTGGCTGCTAGGGCAGTAATTAACCACAGTATGCTGTGTAAGCCAGAAACACACAGGCCTGATAGAAAATGAAATTAGATTAAACTAGCAAAATGATTTAAAGTTTTTTTAAAAAAAATTAAAATAATGTTAAGCAGATATGAGTTGTGGCTGCTAGGGCAGCAATTAACCACAGTATGCTGTGTAAGCCAGAAACACACAGGCCTGATAGAAAATCAAATTAGATTACCCTAGCAAAATGATTTAAAAGTTATTTTTTTAAATTTAAAATAATGTTAAGCAGATATGAGTGGTGGCTGCTAGGACAGTAATTAACCCCATTATGATGTGTATGCCAGAAACACAAAGGCCTGATAGAAAATGAAATTAGATTACACTAGCAAAATGATTTCAATTTTTTTTTTACATTTAAAATGATGTTAAGCAGATATGAGTGGTGGCTGCTAGGGCAGCAGATAACCACAGTATGCTGTGTAAGCCAGAAACACACAGGCCTGATAGAAAATGAAATTAGATTACACTAGCAAAATGATTTAAATGTTTTTTTAAAAAAAATAATGTTAAGCAGATATGAGTGGTGGCTGCTAGGGCAGCAATTAACCACAGTATGCTGTGTAAGCCAGAAACACACATGCCTGAAAGAAAATGAAATTAGATTACACTAGCAAAATGATTTAAAAGTTGTTTTTTTTAAATTTAAAATAATGTTAAGCAGATATGAGTGGTGGCTGCTAGGACAGCAATTAACCACAGTATGCTGTGTAGGCCAGAAACACACAGGCCTGATAGAAAATGAAATTAGATTACACTAGCAAAATTATTTAAAAGTTTTTTTTTAATTTAAAATAATGTTAAGCAGATATGAGTGGTGGCTGCTAGGACAGCAATTAACCACAGTATGCTGTGTAAGCCAGAAACACACAGGCCTGATAGAAAATGAAATTAGATTACACTAGCAAAATGATTTAAAAGGTTTTTTTTAAATTTAAAATAATGTTAAGCAGATATGAGTGTGGCTGCTAGGGCAGCAATTATCCACAGTATGCTGTGTAAGCCAGAAACACACAGGCCTGATAAAAAATAAAATTAGATTACACTAGCAAAATTAGTTAAAAAAATGTTTTTTTAAATTTAAAATAATGTTAAGCAGCTATGAGTGGTGGCCGCTAGGGCAGCAATTAACCACAGTATGCTGTGTAAGCCAGAAACCCACAGGCCTGATAGAAAATGAAATTAGATTACACTTGCAAAATGATTTAAAGTTTTTTTTTTTTAAACTTAAAATAATGTTAAGCAGATATGAGTGGTGGCTGCTAGGGCAGCAATTAACCACAGTATGCTGTGTAAGGCAGAAACACACAGGCCTGATAGAAAATGAAATTAGATTACACTAGCAAAATGATTTAAACGTTTTGTTGGTTAAATTTACACTAATGTTAAGCAGATATCAGTGGTGGCACTATTCACAGTATATGCTGTGAGCCTCACACACAGGCTGAAAGCCAGGCAAATGCAAATAAAATTACAATTAAAAAAATCAAAAAACAACTGAAGTTATAGCCCTAAAAAGGGCTTTTTGGGGTGCTGTCCTTACAGCAGAGATTAGATGAGTCCTTCAGCACTGTAGTGGACACTAAATACACTAGCCTAGCTATCTATGTCCCTTTAATGTCAGCAGCAGCACCACTAAAGCTCCTCTCACTAAGAAAGCAAGATCGTAATGAATCTACAATGGCTGCTGCCAAGGATCTGGGAGGGTCTGTGAGGGAGGGTCTGCTGCTGATTGGCAGAAATGTGTCAGAAGGCTGTGAGATACAGGGTCAAAGTTTCCTCAATGTTGACACAAAGGGGTCGGATCGAACATCGCATATGTTCGCCCACAGCGGCGAATGCGAACAAGCTATGTTCGCCGGGAACTGTTCTCCGGCGAACAGTTTGTGACATCACTAGTTAGGACCTGTTAACGCTGCTTTTTCAGCCTAACCCACAACTCCTAATCTAGCCGTATTTACCTTTGTGTATAGGGAGAAAAAGCATTTTTTGAGGACAATGGATTGTGGATTCAGTTAACAAAATCAACCCTAATGAAGCATTTTCATGTAAATTTAACATTCTGGAGCTGGTATAGCAGGTTGTTTAACATTGAGAATTGTTTCTATAAAATAATGGGTGCTTCCATGTTTTTAATCCTAAATATAAAATGCTGTTTTTTCTCCTCTCATATTCTCTGATAAACTGATAATTTAACTGTCTCATAGAGTTTTATATCCCTCTAATGTTGCTATTTTCCATACAGATACTGTTTGCACACATTAGTGGCTTTTTATATAAGTCCCTCCTTAGAAGAGATTAAATAAGTGCAAAACTGAATTTTAATATGGTGTCACACATTTTTTTAGAGAAGTAAAAAATTACACTTATTTTTATCTTAATTTTTTTAACATAATGAAATACATATATATGCTATTCTCATTCTAATCATGCCTTTTATTACATCATTATAGCAAGCATTTATTAAGTTTTAATGTCCTTTGAAGCTAACCTTTGGGTCCTAGCTTATGCATTGATTTATATACTGTCTGAATGCAAAATGTTAAAAAAAATAGCCCAGGTGTTTGTATGTGTTTGTATCTGTGTGGTGTGTAGGTGTATGCATCTGAATGACTGTGTATGTATTTTGTGAACAATGCCTGTGTATCTTGTGTGTTGTATGAGTGTGTATGTTTATGTGGTTTGTATATAATGATAAGCTGAAAATAAATGACTTAAACTTTTCTGACCTCTAGGCTACCTAGCCTCTCGCTCCAATTTTGGTATCACATATACGGCGTTGCATACAAGTTACGTCCGTATATTTTACCCGTCGCTCTCAATTTTTACTCCCATAGGCTAAAATGGGACTGCGTTGTAAATCAGTATCCAATATCCAGCGCAAGGCCTAATGTGGCGAAAAAGGAGACATCCTACTCCATTTTTACCTCGCCATAAAAGGCAGCCGTAGCAGGCCTTGCGCTGAGTATGGGAGCACCGTAACGCCCAAAAATGCCTTGAAAAATAAACTAACACCTAACGCATGCGCAATGTCTATCTACCTGTCAACCGCAACCCCCCACCGCAATAACTAATAAAGTATATTAACCCCTAAACTGCCATAGCCCCCACCGCAATAAACCTATTCTAGTATTAACCCCTAAACCGTCATAGCCCACACCGCAATAAACCTATTCTAGTATTAACCCCTAAACCCCCATAGCCCACATAGCCTATTAAATCTATTAACCTCTAATCTGCCGCAGCCAATGTCGCCGCCACTATAATAAAGTTATTAACCCCTAAACCTAAGTCTAACCCTAACACCCCCCTAACTTAATATTATTTAAATAAATCTAAATAATATTACTATTATTAACTAAATTAATCCTATTTAAAACTAAATACTTACCTATAAAATAAACCCTAAGATAGCTACAATATAATTAATAATTACATTGTAGCTATTTTAGGATTTTTTTTTTTTACAGGCAACTTTGTATTTATTTTAACTAGGTACAATAGCTATTAAATAGTTAATAACTATTTAATAGCTACCTAGTTAACTACAAATTTACCTGTAAAATAAATCCTAACCTAAGTTACAATTACACTACACTATCATTAAATAAATTAAATTAATTAACTACAATTATCTAATATTAAATACAATTAAATAAAATAAACTATAGTACAAAAAACAAACACTAAATTACAGAAAATAAAAAAAATTACAAGAAGTTTAAACTAATTACACCTAATCTAAGCCCCCTAATAAAATAAAAAAGCCCCCAAAATAATAAAATTCCCTACCCTATACTAAATTACAAATAGCCCTTAAAAGGGCTTTTTGCGGGGCATTGACCCAAAGTAATCAGCTCTTTTACCTGTAAAAAAAGAAATACAACCCCCCCAACATTAAAACCCACTACCCACACACCCAACCTTACTCTAAAACCCACCCAATCCCCCCTTAAAAAAATCTAACACTATCCCCTTGAAGACCACCCTACCTTGAGCCGTCTTCACCCATCCGGGCAGAAATCTTCATCCGATCCGGGCAGAAGAGGTACTCCAGCTGGGCAGTAGTCTTCATCCAAGCGGCATCTTCTATCTTCTTCCATCCGACGAGGAGCGGCTCCATCTTGAAGACATCCGACGCGGAGCATCCTTCCTGGCTGACGACTAACCGACAAATGAAGGTTCCTTTAAATGATGTCATCCAAGATGGCGTCCCTTCAATTCCGATTATCTGATAGAATAGGAAAAATCCTATTGGCTGATGCAATCAGCCATTTCGATTGAAGTTCAATCCAATTGGCTGATCCAATCAGCCAATAGGATTGAGCTTGCATTCTATTTGCTGATTGGAACAGCCAATTGAACGGCTTAGATTAGGTGTAATCAGCCAAAAGCATTTTTCCTACCTTAATTTAGATTGGCTGATAGAATTCTATCAGCCAATCGGAATTGAAGGGACGCCATCTTGGATGACGTCATTTAAAGGAACCTTCATTCGTCAGTTAGTCGTCGGCCAGGAAGAATGCTCCGCGTCGGATGTCTTCAAGATGGAGCTGCTCCTCGTCGGATGGAAGAAGATAGAAGATGTTGCTTGGATGAAGACTTCTGCCCAGCTGGAGGACCTCTTCTGCCCAGATCAGATGAAGACTTCTGCCCAGCTGGAGGACCTCTTTTGCCCAGATTGGATGAAGACTTCAGAATTGGCTGTGTGAAGACGGCTCAAGGTAGGGTGGTCTTCAAGGGGTTAGTGTTAGGTTTTTTTAAGCGGGGATTGGGTGGGTTTTAGAGTAAGGTTGGGTGTGTGGGTGGTGGGTTTTAATGTTGGGGGGGGGAGTTGTGTTTCTTTTTTTACAGGTAAAAGAGCTGATTAATTTGGGGCAATGCCCCGCAAAAAGCATTAGCATTTGCCTGGCTTTCAGCCTGTGTGTGAGGCTTACAGCATATGCTGTGATTAGTGCCACCACTGATATCTGCCTAACAACATTTGTTTAAATTTAACCAACAAAAATTTGAAATTATTTTGCTAGTGTAATTTATTTTCATTTTCTATCAGGCCTGTGTCACACAGCATATACTCTGGTTCATTGCTCTGTGCCAGCCACCAGTGGTCATATCCGCTTATAACATTATTTTAAATAAAAAAAAAACTTTTAAATCATTTTGCTAGTGTAATCTAATTTCATTTTCTATCAGGCCTGTGTCTGTCAGGCTCACACAGCATATACTTCAGTTTTTTTTCAGTCTTTTGGTTAATTGCTTTGTGCCAGCCACCAATCATATCTGCTTCACCTTATTTTAAATTTTTTAAAAAAACTTTTAAATTATTTTGTTAGTGTAATCTAATATCATTTTCTATCAGGCCTGTGTGTTTTGCTGACTTACAGAGCATACTGTGTTTAATTGCTGCCCTCCCTAGTCTCCCTAGTCCCGACTCATATGTGTTTAACCTTTTTTTAAATTCCCCCCCAAAAAAACTTTAAATCATTTTGCTAGTGTAATCTAATTGTATTTTCTATCAGGCCTGTGTGTATCTGACTTACAGAGCCTACTGTTTTTAATTGCTGCCCTTCCAAGGCTATCAGCCACGACTCATATGTGCTTAACCTTTTTCTTTAAATTAAAAAAAAAAATCTTTAAATCATTATGCTAGTGTAATCTAATTTTATTTTCTATCAGGCCTGTGTATAACTGTCTATCTGACTTACAGAGCATACTGTTGTTAATTGCTGCCCTACGTAGCAGCCAGCCAGTGCCACCACTCATATCTGCTTAACATTATTTTAATATTAAAATATAAACTTTTAAATTATTTTGCTAGTGTAATCTAACTTCATTTTCTATCAGGCCTGTGTTTTTCTCACTTACACAGCATATTGTGTTAATTTGCTGCCCTACCTAGCAGCCACGACTCATATCTGCTTTACATTATTTTAAAGTAAAAAAAAAAAATTTAAATCATTTTGCTAGTGTAATTTAATGTCTTTTTCCATCAGGTCTGTGTATTTCTGGCCCACATCATATAGTGTTACAGTTTATTTTTTTATTTTTTTTCCACCACTTATATCTGGTGTAACAACATTAGTGTAAATTTTATTTAAATTTTTTTTTAACATCAGTCCTCTTCTAGTGTTATTAAATTTTAGTAGCCAGGCTGCCATTAGTGCCAGCCTGTGTGTCAGGCTGCCAGCATATACTGTGCCTACTTCCATCCTCAGTGCCAGTCCACCACTCCTATCTGTTGTAACATAACATTAAATGTTTTAAAAAAAAAACTTTTACATCACTCTTCGAGTGTTATTTAATATTAGTTCACAGGCCAGCCTGCCACCACTAGTGCCAGCCTGTGTGCCAGGCCCACTTGCCAACTAGTTACACCAATCACAGTTGTTGTAACAGTATTGTTAATATTTAAAATTAAAAATTGTTCAATTGTGAATCATCAGTTTGCTCGTGCCATTGAATTGCACTTACCTCCTGCCTGCCAGCCTGTGTGCCAGGCCCACTTGCCAACTAGTTACACCAATCATAGTTGTTGTAACAGTATTGTCAATCTTTAAAATTAAAAATTGTTTGATTGTGAATCATCAGTTTGCTTGTGCCATTGAATTGCACTTTCCTCCTGCCTGCCAGCCTGTGTGCCAGTCCTAACTAGCCAATTAGTGCCACCAATCATATTTCTTGTAACAGTATAGAAATTTTTTTAAATCATAAGTTTTTTGACTGCAAATCTTCAGTCTCCTAGTCCATTGAATTGCAGTTTCCTCCTGCCTGCCAGCCTGTGTGCCAGGCCCACTTGCCAACTAGTTACACCAATCATAGTTGTTGTAACAGTATTGTTAATATTTAAAATTAAACATTGTTTGATTGTGAATCATCAGTTTGCTTGTGCCATTGAATTGCACTTTCCTCCTGCCTGCCAGCCTGTGTGCCAGGCCCAACTAGCCAATTAGTGCCACCAATCATATTTCTTGTAACAGTATAGAAATTTTTTTAAATCATAAGTTTTTTGACTGCAAATCTTCAGTCTCCTAGTGCCATTGAATTGCAGTTTCCTCCTGCCTGCCAGCCTGTGTACCAGGCCCACTTGCCAACTAGTTACACCAATCATATTTGTTGTAACAGTATTGTTAATATTTAAAATTAAACATTGTTTGATTGTGAATCATCAGTTTGCTTGTGCCATTGAATTGCACTTTCCTCCTGCCTGCCAGCCTGTGTGCCAGTCCCAACTAGCCAATTAGTGCCACCAATCATATTTCTTGTAACAGCATTGAAAAAATTGTAAATCATCACTTTTTTGACTGTGAATCTGCAGTCTACTAGTGCCCTTGAATTGCATTTTCCTCCTGCCTGCCAGCCTGTGTGCCAGGCCGACTTGCCAACTAGTTACACCAATCATATTTGTTGTAACAGTATTGTTGATATTTAAAATTAAAAATTGTTAGATTGTGATTGTGAATCATCAGTTTGCTCGTGCCATTGAATTGCACTTTTCTCCTGCCTGCCTGCCAGCCTGTGTGCCAGGCCCAACTAGCCAATTAGTGCCACCAATCATATTTCTTGTAACAGTATTGAAAAAAATGTAAATCATCACTTTTTTGACTGTGAATCTGCAGTCTACTAGTGCCCTTGAATTGCATTTTCCTCCTGCCTGCCAGCCTGTGTGCCAGGCCGACTTGCCAACTAGTTACACCAATCATATTTGTTGTAACAGTATTGTTAATATTTAAAATTAAAAATTGTTAGATTGTGATTGTGAATCATCAGTTTGCTCGTGCCATTGAATTGCACTTTCCTCCTGCCTGCCAGCCTGTGTGTCAGGCCCAACTAGCCAATTAGTGCCACCAATCATATTTCTTGTAACAGTATTGAAAAAATTGTAAATCATCACTTTTTTGACTGTAAATCTGCAGTCTACTAGTGCCCTTGAATTGCATTTTCCTCCTGCCTGCCAGCCTGTGTGCCAGGCCAACTTGCCAACTAGTTACACCAATAATATTTGTTGTCACAGTATTGCTAATATTTAAAATTAAAATTTGTTAGATTGTGATTTTGAATCATCAGTTTGCTCGTGCCATTGAATTGCACTTTCCTCCTGCCTGCCAGCCTGTGTGCCAGGCCCATTAGCCAATTAGTGCCACCTATCATATTTCTTGTAACAGTAATTAAAAAAAATTGTAAATCATCACTTTTTTGACTGTGAATCTGCAGTCTCCTAGTGCCATTGAATTGCAGTTTCCTCCTGCCTGCCAGCCTGTGTGCCAGGCCCACTTGCCAACTAGTTACACCAATCATATTTGTTGTAACATTATTGTTAATATTTAAAATAAAAAATTGTTAGATTGCAAATCATCAGTTTGCTCGTGCCATTGAATTGCACTTTCCTCCTGCCTGCCAGCCTGTGTGCCAGGCCCACTAGCCAACTACTGCCACCAATCATATTTCTGGTAACAGTATTGAAAAAAAATTAAATCATAACTTTTTGGACTGTGAATCTTCAGTCTCCTAGTGCCATTGAATTGCAGTTGCCTGCCTGCCAGCGTGTGTGCCAGGTCCACTTGCCGTTCCCAACTAGTGCCACCAATCATATTTGTTCTAACAGTATTGTCAATTTTTTGTAAAAATAATTTTTGGACTAAGAAGCATGACTCAGCTAGTTTAATTTAATTGCAGTTGCCTTCCTCCCAGCGTGTGTGCCAGACAGGCCCATTTGCCAACTAGTGCCAACAATCATATTTGTTGTCACAGTACTTCTAATATTTAAAAAATAAACATTTTTGACTTTGAAACATCAGTCTTTTTTTTGTTGTCAGTCTCACAGCGTATACTGTGCCCACTTGCCCAGTGCCCCCACTCATAATTTGTGTAATAGTATTGTAAGTGTACATTTAAAAAAAAATGACAGGCAGAGGCAGGCCACCCCGCAGGTTCCGTGGTTGTGGTCGTGGTGCTGTGATTCCTTTAGACCCTACAAATATGCACATTGTTCAGACGCCGGGTGCCAGGGGGGACGCAAAAAGTTCTGAGGAGGACCTAGTTGAATGGCTAACACAGGACACCCAATCTTCTACAGCTTCCGCTCATAGTCCTCCTAACTTTGATGCACCATCCACCTCCAGCTGTGCTTTGGGCACGTTTCAAGTGACCAGTGCCACTCGCCCGCCTGTCGCCACCACCAACACTAGCACCACAGCCGCTTCACTTGATCTGTCACAGGAGTTATTGACACATCAGTTGGAAGAAATGATGGAAGATGGAAGAGTGATGCGGAACCATCATTGACAGAGGCTGTAGATAACAGTGATATGTCTCAGTCAGGCAGCATTACAGACATGGAGGTACGGTGTGATGATGATGTTGTACCCGCTGCTGCTTCCTTTCTTGATGTGTCAGATACAAGTGAAGCGGTTGATGATGATGTGTCAGTGGATGTCACGTGGGTGCCTGCTAGAAGAGAAGAAGAAGAGGGGGAAAGTTCAGATGGGGAGACAGTGAGGAGGAGGAGACGAGTTGGAAGCAGGGGGAGGTCGTTGCAAGAAGCTAGTGGCACAGTCAGACAGCATGCATCGGCACCCAGGGTCAGCCAGACAGCACGCCGACGCCCATCAACACATGCTGTTGCCACCACCAGAATGCCGTCATCGCAGAGCTCAGCAGTGTGCCATTTTTTTTGTGTGTCGGCCTCTGACAACAGCAATACTATTTGCAACCTGTGCCAAAAGAAACTGAGTTGTGGAAGTCCAACACCCACCTAGGTACAACTGCCTTGCGAAGGCACATGGTCTCCCATCACAAACGCAGATGGGAAGAACACATTTGTAGAAGCAGCACACAAACTGAAAGCCGCCCTCCTCCTCCTGCTCCAGCATCTTCAGCCATGTCAACCACTGCTGTCCTCCTTGACCCCTCTCAACCATCCTCCACTGAGTCTCTCTTATGTAGCAGTTCCTGGTCATCTGCCCACAGTCAGCTGTCTGTCAAGGACATGTTTGAGCGTAAGAAGCCAATTTCTCAAAGTCACCCCCTTGCCCGGCGTCTGACAGCTGGCTTGTCTGAACTCTTAGCCCACCAGCTTTTACCATACAAGCTGGTGGAGTCTGATGCTTTCAAAAAAATTGTATCTATTGGGACACTGCAGTGGAAGGTACCTGGCAGAAATTTCTTTTCACAAAAGGCAATCCCAAACCTGTACTCTGTTGTTCGAAAGGAAATTATGGCATGTCTGGCACACAGCGTTGGGGCAAGAGTCCATATGACCACGGATAGCTGGTCTGCAAAGCATGGTCAGGGCAGGTATATCACCTAAATTGCGCATTGGGTAAACCTGCTGACGTCTGACAAGCATGGAATGCGTGGCTCTGCAGAAGAGTTGGTGACACCGCCACAACTTGCAGGCAGGCCTGCTGCTACCTCCTCTACTCCTCCTACTCCATCCTCTTCCATAACCTTTTCCATAACCTCTTCCTTGGCTGAGTCCTCTTCTGCTTCTGCGTCTTGCTCCACATCAATGGCACCCCCCCCCCAGCTCTCCAGGTACTATTCCACATCCCGGGTACGGCAGTGTCACGCCGTCTTGGGGTTGACTTGCCTGAAAGCGGAGAGTCACACCGCACCAGCACTCCTGACTGCCCTGAACGCACAGGTGGATCAGTGGCTGACTCCGCACCAACTGAAGATTGGCAAGGTTGTTTCTGACAATGGAAGTTATTTGGTGGCGGCATTGAAATTGGGCAAGTTGACACATGTGCCGTGCATGGCACATGTGTGTAATCTGATTGTACAACAATTTGTCCATAAGTAACCAGGCTTACAGGATGTCCTGAAGCAGGCAAGGAAGGTGTGTGGCCATTTCAGGCATTCCAACACGGCCATGGCACACTTGTCCGATATCCAGCGTCAAAACAACCTGCCAGTGAGGCGCTTGATTTGTGACAGCCCGACACGGTGGAATTCAACACTCCTAATGTTTGACAGCCTGCTCCAACAAGAAAAAGCTGTTAATGAGTATTTGTATGACCTGGGTGCTAGGACAGCCTCTGGGGAGCTGGGGATTTTTTTGCCAAATTACTAGACGCTCATGCGCAATGCCTGTAGGCTCATGCGTCCTTTTGAGGAGGTGACAAACCTTGTCAGTCGCACCATCAGCGACATCATACCATTTGTTTTCTTTCAGGAGCGTGCCCTGTGAAGAGTGCTGGATCAGGCCATAGATGAGCGTGAAGAGGAAGAGTTGTGGTGTCCATCACCCCCACAAACAGCCTTATCAGCATCACTTGCTGGACCTGCGGCAACGCAGGAAGAGGATTGTGAGGAAGAGGAGTCAGAGGAGGAATGTGGCTTTGAGGAGGAGGAGGAGGAGGAATAAGACCGAGCACAACAGGCATCCCAGGGTGCTCGTTGTTGTCACCTCTCTGGTACCCGTGGTGTTGTACGTGGCTGGGGGGAAGAAGATACACTCAGTGAGATCAGTGAGGACGAGGAACGGGACATGATTAGCTCTGCATCCAACCTTGTTCAAATGGGTTCTTTCATGCTGTCGTGCCTGTTGAGGGACCCTCGTATAAAAAAGCTGAAGGAGAATGACCTGTACTGGGTGTCCATGCTCCTAGACCCCTAGTATAAGCATAAGGTGCCTGAAATGTTACCAAATTCCCGCAAGTCGGAAAGGATGGAGCATTTTAAAAATAAATTAAAAAATATGCTTTACACAGCGTATAAGGGTGATGTCACAGCACAACGGAAATGTAACAGGGGAAGAGATGAAAGTAATCCTCCTCCTCCTCCTCCCACGACCATGGCGGCAAGGACAGGACGCTTTCCTGATGTCTTGTTGATGGAGGACATGCGTACCTTTTTAACTCCCATGCATCGCCAGAGCCTTTCGGGATCCAGCCTAAGAGAAAGACTCAACCGACAGGTAGCAGACTACCTAGCATTAACTGTGGATCTCGACACTCTGAGGAGCGATGGACCCCTTGACTACTGGGTGTGCAGGCTTGACCTGTGGCCTGAGCTATCCCAATTTGCAATGGAACTTCTGGCCTGCCCCGCTTCAAGTGTCCTGTCCGAAAGGACCTTCAGTGCAGCAGGAGGTTTTGTCACTGAGAAGAGAATTCGCCTAGGTCAAAAAAGCCTTTACTATCTCACCTTTATTAAAATGAATGAGGGATGGATCCCGAAGGGACTGACATTGGGCGATACATTTGAGTAAAAAAGGCCTGATGATGAGATGAGCTGGCTTGGGCTACAACTGGTACACACGCTGGCTTTTTTTTTCTTATAATGCAGGATGACTTGCGTGACTTATCCGCCAAGAACTAGTGTTCAAGCCACAAGGTTTTAGGGCACTTTCTAACTGTTTTACAAACATCAATTTTTCTGGCCGCTGCTACAGCAGCAGCTACAACAATACCCAATGTTTCATAAATTTGTACATGCCTAATGTTTCTGTCCTCTGCTGCTGCTCTGAGGGTACAAAACTCAAAGGAAAAAATAAGGCACATAACAGTGATTGAACTGTTAAGAATAGTACAACTTAACACACCACTCATATCTGGTGGACTATTAAATTGCATGCGCAGTGCCCCAAATTCGAAGGAGGAGGACCAACAAAGCATCTTTATCCGTCTCTTGGTTGCTCTAAATTATCTCTGGGTTCCATCTATGGCATACCTGTACCCTATTATGCAAAAGGGTGGCATATGTGGTGTTTCATGCTGTTGTGTCTGTTGAGGGTCGTGGCCCATGGTATAAAAAGGCTGAAGGAGAACGACCTGTAATGGGTGTCCAAGCACATTTTTATGAAATGTTCCTGGTTCCTCTCAATTATCTCCGGGTTCCTAAAATCAATGCCATACCTGGACTCGATTGTACAAAATGATGGCATAAGTCCTCTTTCCTGCTGTTGTTTCTGTTGAGGGTCCTGGACCCTCTTATAAAAAGGCTGGAGAACGACATGTACTGGGTGTCCAATAATTTTTTTTGTTCAATTTCCCGGTTCCTAAAAATTATCTCCGGGTTTCTAAAATCAATGCCGTACCTCTACTCTATTGTTCAAAAGGATGCAAAATGTCCGCTTTCCAGCTGTTGTTTCTGTTGAGGGTCCTGGACCCTCTTATAAAAAGGCTGAAGTAGAAAGAAGTGTACTTGGTGTCCAATCATTTTTTTGGTTAAATTTCCCGGTTGCAACAAATTATCTCAGGGTTTCTAAAATCAATGCCTTACCTGTAATCTATTGTTCAAAAGGATGCCATATGTCCTCTTTCCTGCTGTTGTTTCTGTTGAGGGTCCTGGACCCTCTTATAAAAAGGCCGAAGGAGAAAGAAGTGTACTGGGTGTCCAATCAATGTTTTTTTCTATTTCCCATCTCCTAAAAATTATCTCTGGGTTTCTAAAATCAATGCTGTACCTGTACTCTATTGTTCAAAAAAGATGCCATATGTCCTCTTTCCTGCTGTTGTTTTTGTTGAGGGTCCAGGACCCTCTTCTAAAAAGGCCGAAGGAGAACGACCTGTACTGTACTGGGTGTCCAAGCATGGTTTTTAGTTCAATTTCACGGTTCCTAAAAATTATCTCCTGGTTTCTAAAATCAATGCCTTACCTGTAATCTATTGTTCAAAAGGATGCCATATGTCCTCTTTCCTGCTGTTGTTTCTGTTGAAGTTCCTGGACCCTCTTATAAAAAGGCCAAAGGAGAAAGAAGTGTACTGGGTGTCCAATCAATGTTTTTTTCTATTTCCTGTGTCCTAAAAATTATCTCCGGGTTTCTAAAATCAATGCATTACCTGTAATCTATTGTTCAAAAGGATGCCATATGTCCTTTTTCCTGCTGTTTTTTTGTTGTTGAGGGTCCGGGACCCTCTTATAAAATGGTCGAAGGCGAACGACCTGTACTGTACTGGGTGTCCAAGCATGGTTTTTTGTTCAATTTCACGGTTCCTAAAAATTATCTCTGTGTTCCTAAAATCAATGCCATACCTGTACTCTATTGTTCAAAAGGATGGCATAGGTGGTGTTTCCTGCTGTTGTGGCTGTTGAGGTTCGTGGGCCATCATATAAAATGGCTGAAGGAGAACGACCTGTACTGCCTTGCTGCTCCTTTTAGGCAGGCCATCTCTTTGCATACATGCCCACAGACTCTGTAACGGATGCCTCTTTTAGGGAGAGGTGCAGCCATAATGCAGAGTCAGAACCTCTGCCTGCAACTGTTATACTCGATTTTGCGAAAGGAAGTAACCTTACCATGGTTCCCTGACCGCACGTCTTGTTGTTATATTTTGTTGAGGGTAATCATGATGGCCATGTAGACCACCCCCGAGAGGCCTGGAAGTAACAGGGATTAAAGTGCTAAGAATAGTACTAATTTACACAACCGAGTTAGCCATGTGTCTTAGTCCAAGACAGCATGCCTTTTTTTTTTGTTTGGTGCGGCTAATCATGCAAGCCATATAAACCTCCCACCATTCAGTGTCTTAACAGGTATTAAACTAATAAGAACAGTACTACCAAAATAAAGCCAATTAACAGGCTTTGAAGTGCCAAGGTTTTATTGTTGTACTACGTTAGGCTAAACATGATGGCCATGTAGACCACCCCCGAGAGGCCTGGAAGTAACAGGGATGAAAGTGCTAAGAATAGAACTACTTTAAACAACCGAGTTAGTCATGGGTCTTAGTCCAAAACCGCATGGCTTTTTTTTGGGTTGGGTGCGGCTAATCATGCAGGCCATATAAACCTGCCACCATTCGGTGTTGTATCAGGTATTAAACTAATAAGAACAGTACTACCAAAATACAGCGAATTAACGGGCTATCAAGAGCCAAGGTTTTATTGTTGTATTTTGTTAGGATAATCATGATGGCCAAGTAGACCACCCCCGAGAGGCCTGGAAGTAACAGGGATGAAAGTGCTAAGAATAGTACTACTTGAAACAACCGAGTTAGCCATGGGTCTTAGTCCAAGACCGCTTGGCTTTTTTTTGGGTTGGGTGTGGCTAATCATGCAGGCCATATAGACCTGCCACCATTCTGTGTTGTATCAGGTATTAAACTAATAAGAACAGTACTACCAAAATACAGCGAATTAACGGGCTATCAAGAGCCAAGGTTTTATTGTTTTATTTTGTTAGGATAATCATGATGGCCATGTAGACCACCCCCGAGAGGCCTGGAAGTAACAGGGATGAAAGTGCTAAGAATACTACTACTTGAAACAACCGAGTTAGCCATGGGTCTTAATCCAAGACCGCTTGGCTTTTTTTTGGTTGGGTGTGGCTAATCATGCAGGCCATATAGACCTCCCACCATTCGGTGTTGTAACAGGTATTAAACTAATAACAACAGTACTAATTAACACAACCTAGTTGCCATGGGTCCCAGAGCATATGTTTTATTATTATATTTTGTAAGGGTAATCATGCAGGCCATATAGACCTCCCCCGAAAGGGTGAGTAACAGGTTTTGAAATGCTAAGAACAGTACTACTTAACACAAACTTACTATGGGTCCCAGAGCATATGTCTTATTATTATATTTTGTTAGGGTAATCATGCAGGCCATATAGACCTCCCCCGATAGGGTGAGTAACAGGTATTAAAATGCTAAGAAGAGTACTACTTAACACAACCTAGTTACCATGGGTCCCAGACCGCATGTCTTGTTATTATATTTTGTAAGGGTAATCATGCAGGCCATATAGACTTCCCCCGATAGGGTGAGTAACAGATTTTGAAATGCTAAGAACAGTACTACTTAACACAAACTTACCATGGGTCCCAGAGCATATGTCTTATTATTATATTTTGTTAGGGTAATCATGCAGGCCATATAGACCTCCCCCGATAGGGTGAGTAACAGGTATTAAAATGCTAAGAACAGTACTACTTAACACAACGTTACCATGGGTCCCAGAACCAGAGCAGATGTCTTATTATTATATTTTGTATGGGTAATCATGCAGGCCGTATAGACCTCGCCCTATAGGGGGAGTTACAGAGATTAAAGTGCTAAGAATAGTACTACTTAAAACACAACCTAGTTACCATGGGTCCCAGAACATATGTCTTATTATTATATTTTGTCAGTGTAATCAGGCAGGCCATATAGACCTCCCCGGATAGGGGGGGGGGGGGTAACAGGGATTAAAGTGCTAAGAAAAGCACTAATTAACACAAGCTAGTTACCATGGGTCCAACACCATGTGTCTTGCTGTTATACTTTGTCAGGGTAATCATGCAGGCCATATAGACCTCCCACGATAGGGGGAGTTACAGGGCTGAAAGTGCTAAGAATAGTACTACTTAACACAACCTAGTTACCATGGGTCCCAGACCGCATGTTTAATTATTAAACTTTGTCAGGGTAATTATATATCTAACAAATCTATCTATTTCTCTTCTGTCAATTCTATCTAACTATCAATCTATGTATATCTATCTATCCTATCTATCTATCTATCTATCTTCTGTCCGGACTATTTTCAGACAGCCACTTGTGTTTTGGACAAATTTGAAGTAGGAGGACAGACCAATCACAGGGATTAAACTGGGAAGAATAGTAATACTTAAGAAAACCTAGCTATACCAGAACCACCATGGGTCCTAGACCACATGTTTTGTTATTATAGTTTGTCAGGGTAATCATGCAGGCCATATAGACCTCCCCCAATAGGTGGAGGAACAGGGATTAAAGTGCTTTGAAACGTACTACTTAACACAACCTAGTTACCATGGGTCTCAGACCGTGTGTCTTGTTGCTATACTTTGTCAGGGTAATAATGCAGGCCATATAGACCTCCCCCGATAGGAGGAGTTACAGGGATGAAAGTGCTAAGAATAGTACTACTTTACACAACCGAGTTACCATAGGTCCCAGAATGCATGTTTAATTATTATACTTTGTCAGGGTAGTTATATATTTAACAAATCTATCTAATTCTCTTCTATCGATTCTATCTAACTATCAATCTATGTATATCTATCTATCTATCCTATCTATCTATCTATCTATCTATCTATCTATCTATCTATCTATCTATCTATCTACTATCCAGACTGTTTGGAGACAGCCACTTGTGTTTTGGACAAATTTGAAGTAGGAGGACAGACCAATCACAGGGATTAAACTGTGAAGAATAGTAATACTTAAGAAAACCTAGTTATACCAGTACTACCATGGGTCCCAGACCGCATGTTTTGTTGTTATACTTTGTCAGGGTAATCATGCAGGCCATATAGACCACCCTTGATAGGGGAAGTAACAGGGGTTAAAGTGCAAAGAATAGTACAACTTAACACAACCTAGTTAACATTAACAGTGGTTCCCAGACCGAATGTCTTGTTATTAGATTTTGCCAGGATAATCAGCCAGGCCATATAGACCTCCCCCAATAGGGGGAGGAACAGGGATTAAAGTGCTAAGAATAGTAAAAATCAACACAACCTAGTTAACAGTGGTTCACAGACCGCATGTCTTGTTGTTATATTTTGCCAGGGTAATCAGGCACGACATATAGACCTTCCCCGATAGGGGGAGTAACAGGGATTAAAGTGCTAAGAATAGTACTACTTAACACAACCTAGTTACCATGGGTCCATGACCGCATGTTTTCTTATTATACTTTGTCAGGGTAATCATGCAGGCCATATAGACCTCCCTTGATAGGGGGAGTAATAGGGATTACAGTTCTAAGAATAGTACTACTTAACACAACCTAGTTACCATGGGTCCCAGACCAGATGTTTTGTTGTTATACTTTGTCAGGGTAATCATGCAGGCCATATAGAACTCCACCGAAAGGGGGAGTAAGAGGGATTAAAGTGCTAAGAAAAGTTTTACTTAACACAACCTAATTACCATGGGCCCAACACCGCGTGTCTTGTTGTTATACTTTGTCAGGGTAATCATACACGCCATATAGACCTCCACCGATAGGAGGAGTTACAGGGCTGAAAGTGCTAAGAATAGTACTACTTAACACAACCTAGTTACCATGGGTCCAAGACTGCATGTTTAATTATTATACTTTGTCAGGGTAATTATATAACTAACAAATCTATCTATTTCTCTTCTATCGATTCTATCTTTGAAGTAGGAGGACAGACCAATCATCTTCTTCCATCTCCCGGTTCCAAAAATGAAGGCCATATAGACCTCCCCCGATAGGGGGAGTAACAGGTTGTAGTAAACTGCTAAGAATAGTACTACTTAACACACCACGGGTCACAGACCGCATGTCTTATTGTTATAGTCTGTCAGGGAAATTATATATATTTCAAATCTATTTATTTATCTATCAATTCGATCGAACTATCAAACGTATCTATCAAATGTAGATTGCATCTATTGATCGATGTAATTTGGATCAATAAAATGTATATTACATATTTTGGTTGATGTAATTCGTATCTATCAAATGGATATTGCATCTATTGATCTATGTAATTCGGATCTATCAAATGTATATTGCATCTATTGATCTATGTAATTTGTATCGATCATATGTATATTGCATCTATTGAGCTATGTAATCTATGTATCTATCTATCAAATCTATTTATCTTGTGGTTGTGCAAAGGGACTGTTTGCGGTTGTTTGCAGTGCGTTACACTTGGAGTTTGCTCTGTCACTGTGAAGGCCGTAACCCGGTGTTAGTCCCCTTGAAACAACTTTTCCATCACTATTGTGGCCAGAAAGAGTCCTTGTAGGTTTTAAAGTTCGCCTGCCTATTGAAGTCAATGGCGGTTCGCGCGGTTTGCCCGTTTGCGAACAATACCGGAAGTTCGAGTCCGCCATTCGCGAACCGAAATTTTTAAGTTCGCGACATCACTATTCAGGATATCTTGATTGTTAATGACAAACATTGTCAGGATTTTGGTTTACCAAATCCTCCAAAAATTTACCAGAAAATCCCAGAGACCTCTATTATGATTCTTTTGAAAGTTATACTGGAGTCCAAATGTAGGCATCTTTTAATGACCTTCAAAGAGAAAGTTTTGCAGAAATCATTGCTGCATCAGAAAATGACACTTTACCACAAAGGTGTTATTTCCTTGATAATCCTGGTGGTAGTGGTAAAACCTACCTATACAAGACTTTGTTGAGGACATTTAGAGGAAATAGTGAGGTAGCATTACCTGTTGCTTCAACAGGTATTGCGGCAAATTTGCTTGAAGGTGGTCAAACATACCACTCGCAGTTTAAGGTGCCAGTTCCTTTGTTGGATATTTCAACCTCTTCCATAAGGCAAACCTCTAATGATGCGCAAATGATTCGTACAGCAAAGATTATTATTTGGGATGAATCTACCATGTCTTCCAGTGATGCACTCAGATTTGTCTCCTTCAAGAGCTAATGAATAACAACAAACTCCTTCAAGAGCTAATGAATAACAACAAACCTTTTGGAGGAAAAACAATTCTACTCAGAGGTGATTTCAGACAAACTCTTTCTGTTGTTGCACATGGACGTAGATCAGCTATAGTTGAAGCCAGGATAAAATTTAATCCACTCTGGCATAAGTTTAAGCTTTTGAAGCTGACAAATAATGTAATATCTGTTGATTCTGAGTTTAGCACTTGGCTTCTAAAGCTTGTAGATGGACTACTCACAAAGAGCATTGCTTTCATGAAGATATCTTTGATATTCCATCTCAAATGATTTGCAAAGACTCCATTGTAAAGGAGATTTTGGTGAACAGTTAAAAGATTCTGATGCTTTTATGTTTGCCAAAATGGCAATTGTATGTCCAAAAAATATTGATGTTGACAAGATCAATAGAAAAGTTCTTAGTTTGTTAGAAGGTTAAACTTCTACTTATTTAATCACTGATTCCATTGATGATGAATCACAGGAAGACAGGGATAATTACCCTGTTGAATTGTTAAATGAATTGACTCCTTCTGGAATGCCAGTTCATAAACTCAATCTTAAAATTGGTAGTATTATTATGCTTTTGCGTAACCTTAATACTAAGAGATGTTTCTGTAATAGCACCAGATTGGTTGTCAAAGCTTTCCTAGAATAGCCCCAAGTAATACAGAACTTCCTTTTGTATTACGAAGAAGACAATTTCCAGTTAAATTGGCTTTCGCTATGACTATTAACAAGTCTCAAGGTCAAACATTAGATAAAGTTGGTATCTATTTGCTTGAACCTGTTTTTATCCATGGTCAGCTATATGTAGCTTTCTCACACGTAAAAAGCTCTGCTGATGTATAAGTTAAAGTCATAGATGGACGAGAACAAGGCAACTTATTAACAGGAATTGATGCCTGTTTTACAAAGTAGACATAATTAGAAGAGCAGCAATTTTGGATATATTTAGGACAGCAGTCCATCAAAATACTGTGTCACTACACCTGTAGCTTAAATGTATGTATATATATATATATATACAGGGAGTGCAGAATTATTAGGCAAGTTGTATTTTTGAGGATTAATTTTATTATTGAACAACAACCATGTTCTCAATGAACCCAAAAAACTCATTAATATCAAAGCTGAATAGTTTTGGAAGTAGTTTTTAGTTTGTTTTTAGCTATAGCTATTTTAGGGGGATATCTGTGTGTGCAGGTGACTATTACTGTGCATAATTATTAGGCAACTTAACAAAAAACAAATATATACCCATTTCAATTATTTATTTTTATCAGTGAAACCAATATAACATCTCAACATTCACAAATATACATTTCTGACATTCAAAAACAAAACAAAAACAAATCAGTGACCAATATAGCCACCTTTCTTTGCAAGGACACTCAAAAGCCTGCCATCCATGGATTCTGTCAGTGTTTTGATCTGTTCACCATCAACATTGCGTGCAGCAGCAACCACAGCCTCCCAGACACTGTTCAGAGAGGTGTACTGTTTTCCCTCCTTGTAAATCTCACATTGATGATGGACCACAGGTTCTCAATGGGGTTCAGATCAGGTGAACAAGGAGGCCATGTCATTAGATTTTCTTCTTTTATACCCTTTCTTGCCAGCCACGCTGTGGAGTACTTGGATGCGTGTGATGGAGCATTGTCCTGCATGAAAATCATGTTTTTCTTGAAGGATGCAGACTGCTTCCTGTACCACTGCTTGAAGAAGGTGTCTTCCAGAAACTGGCAGTAGCACTGGGAGTTGAGCTTGACTCCATCCTCAACCTGAAAAGGCCCCACAAGCTCATCTTTGATGATACCAGCCCAAACCAGTACTCCACCTCCACCTTGCTGGCGTCTGAGTCGGACTGGAGCTCTCTGCCCTTTACCAATCCAGCCACGGGCCCATCGATCTGGCCCATCAAGACTCACTCTCATTTCATCAGTCCATAAAACCTTAGAAAAATCAGTCTTGAGATATTTCTTGGCCCAGTCTTGACGTTTCAGCTTGTGTGTCTTGTTCAGTGGTGGTCGTCTTTCAGCCTTTCTTACCTTGGCCATGTCTCTGAGTATTGCACACCTTGTGCTTTTGGACACTCCACTGATGTTGCAGCTCTGAAATATGGCCAAACTGGTGGCAAGTGGCATCTTGGCAGCTGCACGCTTGACTTTTCTCAGTTCATGGGCAGTTATTTTGCGCCTTGGTTTTTCCACACGCTTCTTGTGACCCTGTTGACTATTTTGAATGAAACGCTTGATTGTTACCAAATTGCATAGCTAATAGCTATCCCTAGTTATTTAATATGGATATTTTTAGTGTAAGACACAATATTTTAGAAAGCATGGATCTTCATCCTAGCGCTAACACAGACACTGAACCCATATTATCAGAGATAATGGATAGTTTAGAAATGAATCTAATTAAAGAGATGAAATATAAAGCAGAATTAACTTTTATTCAAAAATACATTAATGGAGAAATGGTCCCTAGGGGACTTAGATTAAAAAAGAAATGTACTTTCAACCTAGAACTAGATCATAACCTAGAATGGTGTGAGGTCTTACAAAAAGCCTCATTAGATTTAATGAAAATTATCATAAAAGCGAGAACACGCTCACTTACCAGTACTAGTAAGCTAATTTAAGAACACAGAGGCAAACTAGTAAAAGAAACAGATAACCCCTTGTTTAAAGAAAAACAGAAACAAATTATAAATAATATTACAAACACAAAAAAAGAAATAATTGAGACAAAATGGAAAAAATTTACAAGAGATGAACAAGATTATCAGAAAAAAGATATAGTAGAAACAAATATAGATACGGATATGGAACAGGTTAACATTACAGTAGAAAATTCACTTACATCCAATAGAGAACAAATGATTATTAAATTATTTAGAAAAGAGAATAAGGTCAGTAATCAGAATAAATTAAAAAAGAACCACATTCCTGAATGGAGGAATACAGACAATAATAACATGAGAAGAGAAAGAACAAATGAAGGATATCAGATAAGGAGAAATACTGAGGGTTATCAAAATAATAGAGGTCCATATTGGCAAAATAGGAGGAACCCAGGAACATGGGTAAATAATAACTACTATCAGTTTCCACACAAAGGGAGAGAATATACTAATAGGAATACATACAAAGAAAATACATATCAAAATAAGACACCAAGAAGAGATTATTCTCAAAATTCAGAACGGATAAATATGAACAGACAAAGAATGCCGAATCATTTTGATAGAAATAACTATAGAAATTTTGAAGAAAATAACTATAGACACTATGAAGGAAATAGACATTATGAAGAAAACAGACACTATGAAAATAGGAATTATTCAGATGGAGGTAATATACCACTATTCAACAGGTTTAAACCATTGGAAAATCAAAGAGACAATGAGAATGAGAATAGAGAGGTAGTTAATGAGCCAGATATTCATTTTTTAGGGGGGACCTCAACAGGAAGAGAAACCCCATGGGGACAAAGAAAAGAGAAACACGATTTAGATATAAAATCCCAAAAAGGAAAAAGAAGGTTAGAGGAAGAAGAGGGAGAGGGAGGAGAAAGACAAGGGAACAAGAGAGTAAGATAAAGGAAAAGAAACTAACACCTACTGGAATTTTTAATTTGAGCAATCTTACACTTAATAAAGAACAAGAAAAAGTGTTACGTATGGGTCTATCCTTTGCTCCAACAAGGAGGCTAAATAAATTCGAAACTATGATAAATATCAACCAATATATAAGGAAACTGACATTAAAAAGACATTATCTAAAAAATCCAATCGAATATACAGCTTTATCTGACTCACAACTTGGCACACAATATACCCATACTACACTAAGACCTAAATCTACCTATTACCCAACACAAGATAAGGGAAAATACCTCGAAATATTTGAGAAATCCATTAAAGAAGATCTCCAAAAATGCACATTAAAAAAGAGTAAGTACCCAAATATAACAAAGAAGGAAAATGACACAATAAGAGATTTGAAAAACAACCCAGATATTATATTAAAGCCAGCGGATAAGAGTGGAGGGTTAGTAATTTTAAATACAGAAGACTATGTGAAAGAGGCCTACAGACTACTTAATGATACAAGCACTTATAAAAGATTGAAATATAACCCTGTGAATAATCAAATGAGAAAATTAGAAAAGATATTACAATTTGCAAAAAAAGAAAAAATACTTAACGATAAGGAATTTAGTTTTTTAAATAATTTATATCCAAAAACTCCAATCTTTTATTATTTGCCAAAAATTCACAAGTCACTTTCAGATCCACCAGGTAGGCCGATAGTATCGGGTATTAACTCACTAACCTCTAATATGTCAGCATATGTAGATAGTTTCCTGCAAAAATATGTAGTTACATTACCCTCTCATACTAAAGACTCGACACATTTCCTAAATTTATTAGGTGAAATAGTGTGGAAGGAGGAATATATCCTCGCAACTTGCGATGTAAATTCCTTGTACACAAACATAATCCATAGTTTAGGTTTAGGAGCAGTTAAACATTTTTTACATAATGATGAGGATATTCCAACAGTACAGGCAGATTTTATATTACAATGTATTGATTTTATCTTGAATAATAATTATTTTAATTTTAATGAGGAATTTTTTATCCAAACAAAAGGCACAGCAATGGGTACTAAATTCGCACCAAGTTATGCGAATATTTTTATGGGCCTTTTTGAACTGGAGAATATCTTGCAATCACATTGGAACAATAATCTAATCATGTTTAAAAGATACATAGATGACATTTTTATTATATGGAAAGGGGGCAAAGAACTTCTCGATTTATTTATACAAGATTTAAATAAAAACACATGGGGTTTAACTTTCACACATGAATTAAGTAATAACAAAATTAACTTTTTAGACATCCACATTTATATAGAACAAAACCAAATCTTAACAAAAACTTTTTTCAAGGAAGTGGATGCCAATAACTATATCCACTTCCAAAGTTGTCATCTGGATTTATGGAAAATGAATATCCCTAAGGGCCAATTTTTGCGACTAAGAAAAAATTGCACAGATATAGCAATATACAAAGAACAAGCTAAAGTTCTGAAAGAAAAATTTATTGAACGAGGATATGACGAAATAAGTATTGAAACAGCAATGTTAGAGGTAGAACAAAAAGATAGGAAACAACTCTTAAAACCCAAAACTAAGTCTAATAGGAATAAGGGTCAAGAAAACTCTATCAAAGACACAGCTTTTATCACTAGTTTTAGCTCTGACCATAAGTTAATTAAGAAAATTTTAAATAAGCATTGGTACTTGGTGTGATATACCTTTAAGGTATCTCCCTGCATGCTCTCTGATCCTTTAAAAGGGATCCTCCTACAATCATTCCTTGCCTGATTATTGAGAAGCTATACTGCCTTGTGGCTGCTCTCTTTGCTCTTTCACAGGTCTAATTCAATTTTGCTGAAAGAAGTATTGATACTTCTACTCCTCTCTTCAAACATCAAGTGGATTCTACTATTCAACCTAACCATTGTTATTAGTAGCTGCCTTGCTTATTCCATACTTATCTGGATAATCACCACTACGGAACTCCCTGCAGCTCCTGTCAGTCTCAGTCTCTGACCTCAGATACCGCTACAGCAACCCGACACTGAATCGCCAAACCGGAAGTGAGTCACGCATTCACCGTAAGTTCTCTCACTCTAGCTGCGGTCAGCTCCTCTCAGCACACGCAGGTATAACCGAGTTTGTTATCCTATTTCTTGAACTTTGCTAATGTTATCAGTCTTCTACCTTGCTATACTAAAGTTGTAGTAAAGAAATCGATTCTGACACATAAACTTTAGGAGTTATTAACAAGCTGTTCTGGACATGGATAAAGGTTCAGTTGTTACTGCATATATTGTGATCTGATCCAAGGCTGATTCAAACAAATAGAGTGATTGGGATTGTAAATATTTTATGAGTGAATGTGTGTGAAGGTAACTGGATTATTAAACTCTTGTCTAAGGATTCATGCATTCTAAGAAGTAATATTAACCTATGTACTTTGCCCTAACTAAGGTTTCTGATTTACATTAATCAGAGATTACTGAATATCTTATCTTACTGGCTAATAACTGCTCACTGTTTCTTTTCCTGTGTAACTAAGTCAGTGTTTGCAGGAATAGCTATACAAAAGAGCAACATTTATACCATTTAGTTGGTACAGAGTGAGTGGATTCATTACATAATAATCAGGCCAACTAGATCCTGTTTGCACTATTTAAACATGGATCCCACTGAAATAAAAAATGAATTCACTAATGTGTACCAGAAACTTGACATTTTAGCCCATGCTTTACAAGAGGTACAGGCAGAGAATACGGCCATAAAATCAATGTTAAAGGAAGTTATAACACCGAAACAAGTAGACATACCAGAGCCACAAGTACATACACCAACTCCTTTCTCAGGGAAAAGGTCTGAGTTTCGTGATTTCAAAAATGCTTGCAACTTGTTATTCTCATTAAAACCTCGCACTTACCACTCAGACAGGATTAAAGTGTGTACCACAATTTCATACCTGATAGGAGAACCACGCACCTGGGCTAACAGGTTTTTTGAACAAAATAACCCCATTTTAGATTCACTAACTGATTTTTTTTCAGCCATGACCAACCTTTATGAAGACTCAAATAGTCAATTACAAGCTGAGACAAAACTACGTTCCCTTAAACAAGGAAAAAGAACTGTAGAAGAATATACAACTGATTTTCAGATGTGGGCTTCTGACTCGCAATGGAATGAGGTAAGCCTACGTAATCAGTTCCGCCTGGGTTTGTCTGAGTCTTTAAAAGATGAACTCTCTCGTCTGGAACTCCCAGAGACACTTACTGGCTTGATCAAATTAAGTACCACTTTAGATAGACGTTTGAGGGAAAGAAAAGCAGAAAAAAGCTCGTATGACCCGTCAATCAGACGCACCTATCCTTCTTCTTACAACTCAGAAAGAAATTTATCTCTCAGCACCCCAATGGAGATTGGGGCAATCAAAGGACCTCTGACTCAAGAGGAGAAAACTAGGAGAAGACTAGGTAATCTATGTCTATACTGTGCTCACAAGGAGCATACAGTTGCAACCTGTCCTCTACTAACAAAACAAAAGAAGGGTAAGACAAAGATTTTAGTATCATTATATAATCTGTCTACTACTACCCAACTCACTATCTCTCTCTCCCTGCAGTGGGACCAACTCCACATCCAGAGTGACGCATTGATAGATTCCGGGGCTTCAGGGATATATATTGATGATACTTTTGTTAAGAAAAATAAAATACCCACAGTGTGTAAGCAGCAACCAGTGTTTGTGAAATTAATAGATGGCACTTTGATTCAGAAGGGTCCTATCACACACCACACTATACCCTTACTCACAACAACAAAAGAAGGTCACACTGAATACCTTACTTTTGATATCATACCTATTGATAGACATACCATAGTCTTGGGATATACTTGGTTAAAAACACACAATCCAAACATCAATTGGTTAAAAGATGAGATTAGCCTAACATCTACATATTGTAAAACTACCTGTTATCCACATTATTCTATATCTTCTATTGAGACTGGTGTTCCAGCGGCATATTCTGATTTGGCAGATGTTTTCGATTTAAAAGAGGCTGAATCATTACCACCACACCGAGAATTTGACTGCCCCATTGAGCTAATACCAGGTTCTCAAATACCTTTTGGCAAGATTTACCCTTTGTCACAGAACGAGCTTATCCATCTACGTACATACTTAGACGAAAACCTTAAAAAAGGTTTCATTTCACACTCAACGTCACCAGCGGCAGCAGGCATATTTTTTGTTAAAAATAAGGACCTAAGTCTAAGACCTATTATAGATTACAGAGCTCTAAACGCGATTACAATAAAAAACCGTTACCCTTTGCCATTAATACCGGAGCTATTAGAAAGACTTACTGATGCCACCATATATACCAAATTAGACCTTAAAGGGGCATATAATTTAATTCGGATCAAGAAGGGACATGAATGGAAAACAGCTTTCCGAACACGTTATGGGTTGTTTCAGTACAACGTTATGCCGTTCGGATTAAGTAACGCACCGGCAACTTTCCAACACTTTATTAATGAGATATTCAGAGATTTAACTGACATATGTGTCATCATATATTTAGATGACATTCTCATCTATTCCAAAAATTTACAGGATCATGAAAAACATGTCAGATGGGTTCTCACCCGCCTTCGGCAACATAGACTTTTTGCTAAATTGGAAAAATGTAATTTTCATGTTAAACAGATTAAATTCCTTGGATATATTTTATCGCCTAAAAAGATCCAGATGGATCCTGAAAAGATAAACACAATCCAGGAATGGACTATACCACGTACTGTTCGAGCGCTACAGAGATTTCTGGGCTTCTCAAATTTCTACAGAAAGTTCATTAAAGATTTTTCCACCATTGTAAGACCCCTAACGCAACTCACTAGGAAGACTCATAGGTTTCACTGGAATCAAGAAGCTCAGAAGGCTTTCGACAATCTAAAGCATTGTTTTTCTACTGCTCCAATTTTGACATTACCTGATTATCAGTCTCAATTCATATTAGAGGTTGATGCCTCCAACACTGGGATAGGAGCAGTACTATCACAAATAAATAAGGAAAACCATGAATTGCATCCCGTGGCATTTTATTCCAGAACTCTGCTTCCAGCCGAATGTAATTATAGCATCGGTGACAAAGAGCTGTTGGCCATAAAGAGTTCACTAGAGCACTGGAGACATTTATTAGAAGGGTCTAAAGAACCTTTCTTGATTTACACTGACCACAAAAACCTTGAGTATTTAAAAAAAAGTAAGACTCTCTCAGCACGTCAGGTCAGATGGTCTCTATTTTTGGACCGCTTTAATTTCCATATTACTTACAGGCCAGGTCACTCTAATATAAAAGCTGATGCTCTCTCCAGAATGTTTGATCCAGCAAACACCTCTGAGACCCTCAATCCCATCATCTCAGAAGAGAGATTTATTAACTCTCTCTCAAATCTAGAAAAAGAAATACTTCTCGAAACACAAAAGGAAAATAATTACCCTACGATTTGTGTGAAAGATATTACATCAGGGTTGATGTGTCATAATGACAGAATATACATACCCAAGACTCTCAGAAATGTAATATTAAAACACTATCACGACAATGTTTTGGCTGGACATAAAGGCGTACAAAAAACCACAGACTTGATCAAACGATACTTCTGGTGGCCTCAATTAAAACATGACGTTATACATCATTTAAAAGCTTGTGATACATGTGCAAGAAATAAAGTAGCACATAAAAAACCTATAGGATTATTAACAACATTGCCAATACCAGATATGCCATGGTCCACCATATCAATGGACTTTATTGTAGATCTACCAGTCTCACGACATTACATCACCATTTTAGTGGTGATAGACCACTTAACTAAACTAGGTCATTTCATCCCTCTGAAAAATTTACCTACAGCCAATATCACTGCAAAGGTCTTCTTGGATAATATAGTAAAACTACATGGGTTACCAAACACTATAATCACTGATCGAGGTACTCAGTTCACCTCAGCTTTTTGGAGATCTCTATGTAAACTTTTACGAATAGATACACGATTCACTACTGCCTTTCATCCCCAATCAAATGGGTTGACTGAACGCCTAAATCAAACATTGGAGCAGTTTCTTCTTTGTTATCTATGTCATCTCCAGGATGACTGGGCTGACCACCTCCCGATGGCAGAGTTTTCGTATAATAACTCAATATCTTCCTCAACCAAGGTATCACCTTTCTTTGCCACATATGGTTTCCACCCTACCACTATAACATTATCTCATACCACAGTAAATTGTCCTGGAGCAATAGATTTCACTACCTCCTTACAGGACAGACTGCAGTTGCTCAAGACACATCTACAGGAAGCCCAAGAACATCAAAAGAAGTATTACGACTTGCATCACTCCCCCAGTCCCACATATGACATAGGTGACTTAGTTTTACTATCCACAAAGTACCTAAAACTCAGAGTACCCTGTAAAAAATTGGCCAACCAATTTATTGGTCCTTTTCCAATTGAGGCAATAGTGAACCCGAACGCAGTCCGGTTGACCTTGCCTAAGGATCTTACAGTCCATCCGACTTTCCATGTTTCTTTGATTAAACCCTACAGAACTGACCCCTTACTACCTCAGGTGGATCCACCTCCGCCCATATACCACCAGAATCAGTTGGAATACGAAGTGGAATCCATTCTTGACTCTCGGATACGCCGAGGAGTCTTGCAGTTCCTGATACAGTGGAAGGGTTATGGTCCTGAAAGTAACTCCTGGGAGTCTTCTGAGGATGTGCATGCTCCTGATCTGCTCTCCGCCTTCCATCGTCGTTATCCTGAAAAGCCCTTTCTTCGCACCCCTGATGTTCGCCCTTGAGGAGGGGGATATGTGATATACCTTTAAGGTATCTCCCTGCATGCTCTCTGATCCTTTAAAAGGGATCCTCCTACAATCATTCCTTGCCTGATTATTGAGAAGCTATACTGCCTTGTGGCTGCTCTCTTTGCTCTTTCACAGGTCTAATTCAATTTTGCTGAAAGAAGTATTGATACTTCTACTCCTCTCTTCAAACATCAAGTGGATTCTACTATTCAACCTAACCATTGTTATTAGTAGCTGCCTTGCTTATTCCATACTTATCTGGATAATCACCACTACGGAACTCCCTGCAGCTCCTGTCAGTCTCAGTCTCTGACCTCAGATACCGCTACAGCAACCCGACACTGAATCGCCAAACCGGAAGTGAGTCACGCATTCACCGTAAGTTCTCTCACTCTAGCTGCGGTCAGCTCCTCTCAGCACACGCAGGTATAACCGAGTTTGTTATCCTATTTCTTGAACTTTGCTAATGTTATCAGTCTTCTACCTTGCTATACTAAAGTTGTAGTAAAGAAATCGATTCTGACACATAAACTTTAGGAGTTATTAACAAGCTGTTCTGGACATGGATAAAGGTTCAGTTGTTACTGCATATATTGTGATCTGATCCAAGGCTGATTCAAACAAATAGAGTGATTGGGATTGTAAATATTTTATGAGTGAATGTGTGTGAAGGTAACTGGATTATTAAACTCTTGTCTAAGGATTCATGCATTCTAAGAAGTAATATTAACCTATGTACTTTGCCCTAACTAAGGTTTCTGATTTACATTAATCAGAGATTACTGAATATCTTATCTTACTGGCTAATAACTGCTCACTGTTTCTTTTCCTGTGTAACTAAGTCAGTGTTTGCAGGAATAGCTATACAAAAGAGCAACATTTATACCATTTAGTTGGTACAGAGTGAGTGGATTCATTACACTTGGTTAAGAAAGATCCCTTACTCTGTGACCAAATTAGCGAAAAACCACAAATAATATATAAAAAAGCGAAATCCTTAAAAAACTTATTGTCCCCAAGTGAATTTTGCCAAAAGAAAGGGAATAAGAGGGATATCACTCTAACAGGTCAAAAACTAGAAGGTTTTTTCCCTTGCTTGAGCTGTAAGGCCTGCAAATTTAGCAAGAAAACTAAGAATGTACAAGCCAGCCACTCCAATTTTAAATTTAATATTAAAGAGATTCTAAGATGCACTGACAACAATATGGTGTACATAATCCAATGTCCATGCGAAAAACAATATATAGGTCAAACTAGTCGCCCGTTAAGGGACAGGATAAGACAACACCTACTTAATATTGAATGGGGTTTTGAGGATCACTTGCTATCCAAACACTTTAAGGACTGTCATAATCAGAGTACAAAAGGGTTAAAATATTGGGGCCTAAAAAAAGTAAATCTACATAGAGGGGGGGGGCATAACTAATACCCTCCTCCTTACTGAAGCTGAATTGATCTTTAATTTTAATACCCTAACTCCAAATGGCCTAAATGCTGAATTGTATTTGAACCCATTCATTTGATGAATATAACCACTATTTTAGATAGATATATTTTTAGATAACCTGGACGTTTTAGATATTTTAGATATTTTAGATATTTTAGCTAACTGAGATATTAAAATGATTTGGATATTTTAGACATTACAATAATCTTATAGTTTGAATATTTAATTTTTATAACAGCGTTGAAATCCAATGTGATGAAACATTTTTAGATAACTTATAAATAATATGAATGAATTAATTTTAAATACATTTAAAAATAAACCACCCTATGTTTCCTCTATAATAAAATTATGATATAGAATCTACACGTATAGTATTTGTTAAAATATTTGTTAAATTAGTGTAATAGTGTTGAAATCCAATGTGATGAAGTATTTTTAGATAATTTATAAATAATACGAATGAATTGATTTTAAATACATTTTAAAAAATATACCGCCCTATGATTCCTCTATAATTTAAATATGATATAGAATTTATCTTATAATATTTGTTACCTTAATATAATTATATTTCACTATTTAGCTTAGATACCAATGAGTTCTTTTTTATTGATTGTATGAAACTTTTGGATTATTATTATTTTTAGTAATTGTAACTCCTTTTTTATTATATATTTTATCTTTTAATAATGAATATTTAGACTATTAAGTTTTTTATAATAACTTGTAGTGTAACATACTCTTAAAATAAAATACGGCAGTAAGAGAATATATGCATTCTAAAAACAAAGAATGCAAGTGTTTTAGAAATGATTATCCCTTTTAGAATAAGGAAACCTATCCCTTTAATGAGCGGAAATAAAAGATGGATCAGAGCCAACTTCCTTTCATCTTGATAAAGGCATCTATGGGATGCTGAAACGCGTAGAAGTGAAGGAAGGATTACAACTCTGCTCTTTGAATTGATTATTACAACATCGGAAGAAATTGAACTACAACTGAATACTGTAAGGAGGGTAAACGTTACCCACTAACAGGAGCATATCGCGAAGACAAGCTGCAGCTGTCAGGACTACAATTTACTTATACAGCTTTCCACGATACCCAGTAACTGCAGAGAATCGCTCAAAAGTGTCCAGGTAAGGCTTGAATTAAGAAGCCGCCTAAGAAAAACAGGAGACACAGACGAGGTAAGAGCGTTTTCTCTTCTGCAAGTTAAAGCGGTTAGAAAGTGAATGGTAAAAAGAGACTGTTTGGATACAAAGGAGAACACTTATTTTCTTGCACAAACACTGAGAAATACTGTTACAATTGTTATAACTTTGCAAAGTTTCTAACCGGCATTTGAAATTCAAATAAGGGAGTTGTCCAAATACCAATAGCTGATTGGTTCTGAGATCTAAAACTGACTGTGAAAAACCTAACGGCTAGAGTGACGCTACCCGGTGTGTATATACTCAACTGAAACTATTTAACAACACTAATACTAATATTGAGAACATAGTATCCTTATAATTTCCAAAAGGAGAATTTCACACTGTGAGCTAATCAGGACATTTATAAGAGTCCTCTCACTGCCTATAAAGGATCAGAGTTTGGAAACAAAATCACTCGATTTTATCATATAATATATTTTTTGAAAGTTGTGGCCACAACTGTTGTTATTAGATAAATTGTTTGCTTAGGATTATTTGTTTAGGATTGATTTTTAACTTTTTTAGGTGATACATATCATGCTTCAATAAATATTTTGTATATACAGAGGTTTGAAATAAGAATTTGTCATTTGGGAATTTCGGTCATTTTATTTTAGATAAAATAAACTATAACTGAATTTATATGTGTTTTACTTAAATGTGCTTTTATTTAACCTTCAGCCCTGAGTATAGTTGAGGCGCTACTCTATAAATACTCTTTTCCAATTTTAGTGATTTGAACGTTTTTTGAGGGGATAACGTTTTAATTGAGTAAGTTAAGAAGGTAGTATATTAGTGAGATCCAGAGGAACGCAGTGTATTTAATTGTTTGATGATCACGCTTCAGAAGCTTTGCAATTTTAAGAGTGCTGCATCCCTCTGCAAGATATCTCACTATTTTTGACTTTTCTGAGCCTGTCAGGTCCTTCTTTTGACCCATTTTGCCAAAGGAAAGGAAGTTGCCTAATAATTATGCACACCTGATATAGGGTGTTGATGTCATTAGACCACACCCCTTCTCATTACAGAGATGCACATCACCTAATATGCTTAATTGGTAGTAGGCTTTCGAGCCTATACAGCTTGGAGTAAGACAACATGCATAAAGAGGATGATGTGGTCAAATACTCATTTGCCTAATAATTCTGCACTCCCTGTATATATATAAAATAAGTATGACCAAATAGGGTTTTTCTATACCTGCAACCTGGTGTTGCTATTTATATAAAAGCACATTTGCCTAATATAGTGTTGCTATATCTGTAGCTTAAAAAATAAATAGACTGCCCTTTGGGAAGGCTTATCGCGTAGTGCACATATAAAAAAATAGTTTAATGTTTCTTTAAGAATCTAATTATAGCAAATTTCTGGTTTAAAATTATTAGAAACAAGTATTTTTGCAGAGCTGGAATGCATCTCCTAAAACAATCATATATTAAAACTTAATTTGTATTTAAAGTTATATTTATGACCAATGCCACTATCGGCAAAAGCATTAGATTACTACTGTAGTGGGTTTGCCTTAAAATGTATATTTTGACTGCCAGTAGCATTGTCAAAAAATATAAAAATACAGATCAGGTCAATTTAAGCCAGGGCTGAAGTCACATTTGACAGATTTTAGAACACTGTTTTTAGCAGACTTGTTTATAACAAAGTAATCTCATTGGTCAATTTTTAATAAACAGGTCCCACAATAGGTGTGTTTTGTGCATGTCTCTACTAATACTTTATTTCAATGTTACTATGTACAACAATCTTTTGTAATTGTATGGGCTCTCAGCTCTTACCTAAATGCAGTATTAGCCGCTCTAACCCTAGGATGTATAATTACATTGTTAATGCTGTTAGTGCAGCTGGAGCTCTGCGCTACACTGAAGATATGTGGCTGGAGTTAGTGCAGGAGCTTCCGGCTTCTTACTTTTACTTGTCTGACTGTTATATCTGCACTAAAGGTAGGTCTACTTGTAACCTAGATGTTGGACATGACTAGGGTGACTAGACCATTAAAAAGGGATACATATAAAAAATACATATATCAGGGTTGTTTTCACGGCTGTTTAAATAAATGTTTTGTATATGTACCCTAACATATGTTTTTTTCATATTTGTCCCTTTTTAAAGCGGCAATATGGTTACCCTAGACTTGACCCTACAGTGGTTTTGGTGCCATGACCTCTGAGGAAGTGTTAAAAAAACTTTGCTTATCTTATCTATGTCCTGGAGCTCTTTTCAATGTATTGCTTTCATGGGATTGGCTCGTGCTTTCATTCTGTCACTTCAAGCCTCATTGCTGCTTTTACTCTGATTTATGCACCGATTTATTAAATATGTAGTCATATTACAATAAACAAAATGTAATACTTTTTCACTACTCCAGTTAAAATTGATCCTAAGTATTTGGTTAAGAAAAATCAATAAAGTGAATTTAATTGAGTATTGTGTGTTCAGGTGTTGATATTCTGGCCTTCTGATTGTTCATTGCATCTGGAGCTTATTATTATTATTATTATTATTATTATTAGTATACTTTATTTATGAAGCACCAACATATTCTGCAGTGCTGTTCATGGATACAATTCATTTAAATAAAACAATAATATAAAACTTGTAAGAGACAGGACAAAATTTACAAACACATACAGTAGGAATTGAGGGCCCTATTTCCATGGGAACTTACAATCTAGCTTATAAATCTAGTAGTCAACATTATACTAATATAATTAGATTCACTGAATACCTTTGATTCATATGGAACTGAAGAATCTCTCCTGTCATCCACATGTTTCATTAGAAGAAAATGCTTTCCAAATCATTCACTAGATTCATATCTTTAGTTTATTGTAATTTTTAATTAGTGCATTATAAGTGAAGTCTGTAGTTTCAAAACAAAATGTACTGTTAAATTAAAATTGAAAAACATTGATTGAAAAAACAACAGAACAGTTGTATATGTTATGGGTAAAGTCATAGATTGGGTAATCCTAGGACCACCCGGGTAAAACAGACATTACCCAAGAGGCTGTGGCTAAAGCCAATGTAAGATCATAAAGACCCCTCAGAGTGCATGCACTTCATTAAGTTACTGCATCAAACATACAGTATATACGATGCACTGTAATTCCCCCATCTTCACTATCTTTGTTGCCTCCGTCTGGGGGGTTCAAGGGGGGGGAGGTTCACTTGGGGTGAACAGCGGGGCACCTTCCTTATATCAATCCAGGGTGAGGCATAAAAATAGTGTATATAGGGGAATTACAGTACTTTGGGCTTTACCCAAAGCTGCTTGGGTAACGTCCGTTTTACCTGGGTAATCCTAGAATTACACAGATATCTTACAACTGTAACACACATACACGTATATATATATAATATATACTGTATAATCAGTCACTAAAGCTAATACATTTAAAGTATGACATGATTGTTAGCATAATTGCTTTTGCAGTAATCCCTATTTATTTATTTTTTTATTAAAATTTTTATTTTTGAAGTATCACTTTAATGACTATCACGCATTTACAACATAACCAATATCTACTTTTTATTTAAGGGTTAGAAATCTAACTAAAATAAAAAAATACAGTTATTCTACCGAATAACCACATAAACAAAACAATAAAATTACAAACAGTGTTGGGCTTTGAATTAGAGCTTTAAATATATTTAATATCAGTAATTGTGCGGTGCTATATAAATGCATATTTAAGCTGGTGTTTTGAGTAGTGTAATGAAATACATTTCAGTTGACCTCACTAGTTCTTCATAATCATGATGGAAGATGTAGTTGAAATGTAAATAAAGTTTAAAGTGACAAAATGTAAATACTAGTCGTACATGAAATATAAATAAAGTTTTAAATGACAACATGTAAATACTAGCTTTTAGAGATCTGAATGGTTGAAAATTTATAATGGTTATTTCTTGGATAGTTTATTTTGCACTCCCAGTATTTACATTATACAAAGTAATTAATCTTTGCATGCTTACCTTTGCTTTACATGAAGTGCAGTCATATATTATTAATGCTGTTCAAACTATACCTAAGATAAGACAAGGGGGAAAGTCTAAATGTAACATTAAATAAATATTTAGTAAAAGGTTTTAACATAGTACTTCATTCTTATAGATGTTTATTACAGCTTGTCACTTTATATGCTTTGTACATGGCTAGGTATGAAATTATTTAAAGATGTTTACTAGGTGAACGTGTTCACAAAATTTATGCATTTGTCTATGTGTCTCTTTTTTATGTTCCTTATTAATTTATAGTTCACAGGAAGACTAAACACTTGTACTCGTATAACTTATTACCCTATAAATGTATACAGTTTAATAAATATCTAAAGAAAGATATGGAGAGGTTAGATGTGGAAAAATCCCAGTGCAGTTGCCTAGATTCCAATCCTCCTGTTATTCAAAGTTCATGGACCTTTTTATTACCTCAGGAAAACCAATGATAAGTTAACTCAACATCTCTAATAAAACCACCACAACAAAATTGATTTGTGTTAACCCCTATTTAATAAAATGTCTAAATTTATGGAACATCTAGATTTTTAATTTTTGGTGCAGAAACCGAAAGACTCTTAAACTGTTGTTAACAATAATAGTAGTTATATTAGTTGAAAAGATACACCTCATCCACCAGTATATAAAAAAAGAGATTCTATTCAGGGCAAAAAAATAAATAAAAAAAATACTTTGTTGACCAGTGACAAAAAAAAATTGTGTTTTGTGAAACAAAAAAGAACTCATTTTAAAATGCCATCTTTTAGATTTAAACAGAATATAAAATATAAATAAAAGTAACTTTAAATTAAAAGTTTAAAATAAACAATAATTTACCAACTAAGGGCTAGATTACAAGCGGTACATTAACTTTTGTCCATATTACCATTTAAAAATAAACATGATCACGTGAGCGCTATCGCGATTTATGGTCATTGGGTCAGCGTGACTAAAAACCTTGCGTAAGGGGTAATGAGTTAACAAAAAGTTGCATCAAACACAGCATAAGTACACTAAAATAAACTGTCACACTTATATAAACACTGTATCATAAAAATTTGTAATAGAAATATTCAGATTTTTTTTTTTATAAGGGATAAAAGGTATATGGTATATGATCCTGTATTTGAATGCCAAGGGCTACTATATATATATATATATATATATATATATATATATATATATATATATATATATATATATATATATATATATATACATACACATATATATATATATATATATATATATATATATATATATATATATATATACATATGTGTATCTAAATAATGATTCCACTATAATATTTAATATTGTGTTTTATGTGTATTTACTGCAGTAGCAGACGTACTCAACAGGGGGACCTGGTGCAATTTTTTAATATATATATATATTTATGTATCTAATTAATAATTCCAGTATAATATTTAATAATGTGTTTTCATGTGTATTAATTTTACTGTACATATTTAACATTTCAATATTCTTCACATACAGGACAATGTCATTTTTATTTTAAATACACATTTCTATATATATATCTGTATATACCTATACCTGTATATCTATTCCTAAAGACATATAGGTGTAGATATCTATTTTACATTAACATTATCACACATATATAGAAATATTTATTTAATATTAGAAATTTAAAAATTTCGCAATTTAGGTCTAATGTGTTGGAGCACATGAAAACTTATTTATCTTAAAGGGACAAATAAACCAAACTGTTTTTATGATTCATATAGAACACACTATTTTAAACAACTTTCTAATTTACTTCTATTATCATGGTTTATTATTTTTCCTTGTTATCCTTTGTTGAAAAGCTGGGATGTAAGCTCAAGAGTGCGCATGGGTCTACAGCACTATATTGCAGCAGTTTTGCAACAATGCTATACATTAGCAAGAGCACGATATGGCAGCACTATTTCCTTTCATGTAGTTCTTCAGGCATGTGCACACTGCTTGCCTAGATATCTCTTCAAAAAAGAATAATATGAGAACTAAGCAAATTTGATAATAGAAGTAACATGGAAACTTTTTGAAAATTGTATTTTCTATCTGAATAATGAAAGAAACATTTTGGGTTTCATGTCCCTTTAACCTCTTAACCCAAAATGACGCAGATCTATGTCATGCGATACGAAGCCCATTGTACCGCATAACACAGATTCAGGAAGCTGCTGTTCCTGAGCTGCAGGCATCTTTCTTCATATGGTAACGGAGCACAATCAGTGCTCCATTACCATATGAAGGCAGATGCCAGATCGTTACAGACAGTGACACTCTGTGTGCCAGTGTCTGTAATGATCAACTGCTTGTGCCGGTGGGAGGTGTGGGTTTTAAGTAAGAGGGATGAATGGGAAGCTACACTACAGCAAAAGGGAAATTGAAAGGGGGGCACCCTAACTAACAAACGTGGGGAAGGAAAGGTAGGTGGCACCATTTCACTACAGAAAAAAAAAGAAAATTAATACAAAACATAAAATTCTACCAGCATGCAGTGTGATCTGTGTATATATATATATATATATATATCGTATTTTTCACACCATAAGACGCACTTTTTTCCCCCCTCAAAAGTAAGGAGAAATGTCTGTGCGTCTTATGGAGCGAATGCAGGCCCTGTGCTTGCATTTTTAGGCTAACTGGTACCGGGTAATTTTGTGGCAGTCAGAGCAGCAGGGTTGTGAAGGTGTCCTCTGTGATCCTGAATTGCTGCACAGTGTCTGCGGGGTGCTGAAATTAGTGAACCGGCAGCTCCTGTGTAAAGGCCCAGGGATCTGCAGTTAGTGCTACTGAGAAAGCAACAGGCGAGAGGATTCGCCCCCCCCCCCCTCGTGTTCAGTGAAAAATAAACAAATCATGTCCCTAACTACAACAATATACCATACTCACTGCTGTTGCGAATCCAAGCCTCCCAGCTCTGACATCTAGCAGTTCCTGCATATTTACCGTAGCTTGCTCCACAATGCAACATCTACTATTCACAGTATCCGACAAGATACCGGTAAATTATAAGTCTCCATTTGTTTCAACATCCATGGCACCCACCGCACCATCTGATGCACAGCACGAGTCCGACACCCGGCCTCCCAGCTCCGGCATCCAGCAGCCCCTGCACCAACACATTTACCGGTAGCCTGCTCCACAACGCAACACCCACCATCCACAGCATCTGACAAGACAAACTACAAGTCTCCATTTGCCCCAACATCCACGGCACCCACGCACCATCCGATGCACAGCACGAGTCCGACACCCGGCCTCCCAGCTCTGACATCTAGCAGTTTCAACATCTACGGCACTTACCGTACCATCTGATGCACAGCACGAGTCAGACTAACACTGTACATCAGATGGTAAGCACCGCAGATGCTAAAACAAATGGAGACCCACAATCCATCGTATCAGACACTGTGGATGGCAAACATTGCGCCGTGGAGCAAGCTAAATATGCCAGTGCAAAAACTGCTAGATGCCAGAGCTAGGAAACCGGGCGCCAGACCCACACTGCACACCAGATGGCACGGCAAGCACCGTAGATGTCAAAACAAATGGAGACCCACAATCCATCCCATCAGACACTGTGGATGGCAAACACTGCGCTGTGGAGCAAGCTAAATATGCCAGTGCAAAAACTGCTAGATGTCAGAGCCGGGAAACCTAGACTCACAACAGCAGTGAGTACGGTACACTATTATAGTTAGGGACATGATATACCGTACTCTCCAATATTTACTGAATACCAAAGCTGTACTGTATTGAGCCCTTGTCGGGCTTGGTTAATCCAGACTCATACTGTAGGCTATCATTTATTTGGGTGGTTAAACCAACTTTCTTATCCTCACTACACTGTATTTTATAGTATACAGTTCTTTCATTGAAACCTTGTGATAATAAAGTTGTTCACTTTTAATACTGACATATACCGGTACCTTCTAACTTCATTTCTACATCAGAACAAGGGAAGATTATTAGCTGATGGTATAAAAGAATTACCGTAAAATTGTAGCCAATTTGCAATAGGTAATTTGACCAGATTTTCAGCTCCTGGGTGTGTTTTTAACTTTGCACTTTCCAGCTATTTTAAGTTTATTTAATAAAAGTTATATTTTAACGTAGAGCCGTCCTGCTCACTTAGTAAATTCAGCTACCTTAGTTGCCTTATCTACTAGTGTCTTATATACATGATAATCCACTCCATATTAACCCGTTGAGTGCTATTGATGTAGTCTTTTCAGTTAGAGGTTTCCTCTACTGTATTGTGTTCATAAGCCTTTAACTACACAGCACCTACTCTATCCACCATATTTATTTACAGGGATTAATTCCCTTATTGATTTATTGGAAATAGAGGGTTAAATATAGGGAATAGAATTTATTAAATAGTTTACTACACCATTTGATTCAGAATATTTTTTTTCTTGTTTTCCTCTTATGGTCAGGTGCGTCCTATGGTGCGAAAAAAATAAATACAAATATATATATATGCCAGTGCACAAGGCACAAATATATATACATGCCAGTGAACAAGGGCTGACACTAGGCCCGAAACATGTTTGGCTGCTGTTGCTCTATGTCAGTTACAGGACTGTAGCTGATTTTCCCTTTTGTTTTTTCTTTCATGTTTTTACATGCAACTGATTTTAACATTTTTTGTACCAAATAAAGCAGTATTTTTCAACTTTTAACAATTTGACATATACTTTTTTCCTTTTCATATGATCTGGAGATGCGGATTAGCAGAGTGTTTGTATATATATATATATATATATATATATATATATATATATATATATATATATATATATATATATATATATAAAAGTAATTTGTAATCATTCTATTTTGTGTGCCACAAGAGGCAATTGCTTTATCGCTAAAATTAAGAAATGGCTTCTACTGAATTTGTTTGTATAAAAAGTGGAAGAGACATCCAGTTTTCGTGCCAGCAGAATGTGGTTTTGGTGGATCGTGTCCTCCAGAACTACAATTTTAGTTAGTTCCAAAGATGTGGAACACAGTAAGAAAAGATTTTCAGACATTAAAGAGATAGTGATCTGTAATATTGATTTGCCCTTAATGTGTTTCCATTGACTTGTTATACCAGCAGCAGATTATACAATGTATAATAAATTGCTACTTTATGTTTATTTTTGCATATAAAAAGCTGGTTTCTTCCATTGACACCACAACCCATTAGAATGGTTAATTCTGGCAAAGAAATAAGAATTGGAGGCCTAGAAGCCGGCAGCTTGCTTGAAACTGAGGAGCAGCGGAGGGCTTGGCCACAGAGGATGCTTTGCAGAACCATTGTTTTTGACCCATATGGCCGTAGGAGACTAAGGTACTACTTGATACCCGCGGAGGTATGTGCTAAACTATAGACAAGCAGAGGGGCAACAAGATATTGCTTGTGCGAACATAGTGTTCCAGGGAAGTTTGACTCTCTGTCATCCAGCTATTTGAGCTTAGGGATTGAATTTATGGGATGTACACAGGTGGACTAAACTCCGAGGGAGCCTTTGGTACTTTGTAGAGGGTGCAGGAACTACTTGCATTGATATTTTACTTTGACCTCGTCTGGATTTTCTATTGACATACTGATTGTAAAAGATAGTTTGTTACACATGTTCTCTTTCTATTTTCACTGTATCTATATACTTGGTTGTTTTCCGGTTACACCAGTGTGTGATAACAATTAGAGGTTAAAAAAGTGTGCACTATGGACAGCAGCCAAACATAATTTTACTCATTAATGTGTGATGTGGCAAGGACTGCTAACCCATTGGACGGTGAGAGAATATTCTTTGACGATAAAGGAGTATTGTCTCTAAGCACTTTATTTGAACTAATGGAACATTTACTGTTAAAAGACCTTTGATAAGTATATTAAAACCAAGATGATACTCAGAGGCCTAAGAATTTTCAAATTTCCAACATTTGAAGTGGACAGTAAGGATACTGACTTTGTAGAGGCCTAGAACCAGGTTCTATCCAAATGTTCATCTAGAATCCTGTTTTGTAGAAGCACTACAAAGGCTAAAAACTGAGGAACTAGCATGTGATGGGCATATTAACAAGGGTCAATCATTCAACCCTAAATCTAAGTTCTACCCCATACATATTAGGGGGTCCATAATAGAAACATTTTTTAATAGAATAGAGCAGGATCTCACTAAACTAAACACTACAACGGTACATAATGAACACAACTTAAATGGACAAGAGAGGAGGGCTCTTAAGCTCTTACAGGAAAATACCGAAATTGTGATCAAGTATGCAGATAAGGGCAGGGTTGTTGTGGTCCTTGATAAAAGGGTTTATGTTGAGGAAGCACTCAGGCAGCTAAATAACAGTGATAATTACCTGGTGCTGCCCAAAGATCCCACGAATATGTTCAAGGAGGAATTAACACATATTCTAGACGAGGGTGTGGAACAGGGGTTCTTGGATAGAAACACAGCTGAGTATTTAAATGTGAACAATCAAAGGATTCCCCTGTTCAATCACCTTCCTAAGATACACAAATCACATACATACATGGACATTGAAAAAGTCAGTGGGATAGGGTCTCTTTTAGAGCACCTATCCCAATGGCTTTATTATTTACTACAACCACTGGTAACAATATTGCCATCCTATATTAGAGATACAAAACATGTTCTCAATATAATGGAAAATCTAAATTGGAAAGAGACATACTCCTGGGTTACAGTGGATGTAGTAGCTTTATATTCTTCCATTCCCCATGAGGAGGGAATAAAAGCCATAGCCTTTTTTTGAGGAATTTTAAATAATGCAGCTGCAGTGGCAAAAGGTCAGTTCACCCGTTTAAAGGCAAATTTTACAGATTGGGGTGAATACATTACTCAGGCAAAAGATCTTGAGGAGAGGCTAAGAGAGAGAGGGGTTACCCCAAAAAAAGTAATAGTTAGAGTTAAAAAAACAGGTGGGTTGTAGACATAGAAATTCTCTTTTACAGGGAAAAGAAAAGACAGTTAAGGAGTTCAAGGGTATGAATTTTGTTACCAATTATAGCACTCAGTTTCCCAAAATTGCTTCCATCATACACGATCATTTTCCCATCTTGGCTGCGGATAATAGACTAACTGATCTAGTTAAAAATGGTTTAAGATGCAGATTAAGAAAATGTACCACCTTGGGAACGTTACTTTCACCTACCCAATTAAAAGAAAAACAGGTTACTCCTAGCTCTTGTCTAAGTAGCTTATGGATGTATGGATGTGGCCATAGGAAATGTAGACCATCTGAATACATGGATAAGACCAAGACCTTTAGCTCATAAGTAACTGGTGAAAGGTTTGCCATAAAATATTGCATGAACTGCATTACAGCACAGGTGATATGTATGATCAGGTGCCAGTCATGTGGGGTTCAATACATAGGACTCATGTCCAGGGACATAAAATCCAGAATTTGTGAGCATTTTTCCACCATAAGTCAGGGCAATTCCTCCACATCCCATGTGTGCCACTTTGCTGAGAAACATAATGGTAGGTTGGATACATTTAAGTGGTGTGCTATTGAGTAAACAAACCCAAAAGAGGAGGTGATATTGACAAACTGCTGGCAAAAAGAAAGATATTCTGGATGTTCCAGTTGAGGACCAGGGTGCAAGAAGGCTTAAATTCTAGATATGACTTAATCAACTATTGGGAGTAGAATTTGTATTCCCCAGTTACTTCTGAGGCAATATGACGCTCTAGTCCTGTGCTTTAAAATTTTAAAGCTGTAAAATTTTGGAATTTTAATGTTTGGAATTTAACATTTAATATGTATTATCTTTAACTATGTTGTTTCATTATATTATTGAAAAATATTATTCAAATTCATAAATGTCTATTTTACTTCTGCAAAATATCCATTTCCTAGTGCCACTACGCATGGACTATTTCCAGAAATTGATTAGGTCAAATTCACTATTTAGTCCAGAGGGCCATCTCGTACCAAGTCTGAGTTTCCAATATACTTCTTCCCTTGCTAGCAGTAATGATCTTTCTCCTCCTCTCACAGGTTGTAAGATGTGTTTGGCAATGGTCCATTTCAATGTGCTACTGCTTCTGTCATGGATCTGACGAAAATGTGTGATAAGTGGTGTAGTGAGTGTCCCCTGTTTGATGTCATTTACATGTTCCCGAATTCTTGACCTTACTTCTCGTGTGGTCATACCTACATATTGTAGGTTACACTCTGAGCATGTCAAAACATAGACCACATAATTGGCCCTACAATTGTAGCACTTCTCATGTGAGAAATGCTCACCTGTTGTAGTACTGATAAATTCATTCCCTTGTGAAAGGTGTTTACAGGCTATGCATTCATTATAATAACATCTGTAAACTCCCTTAGTGCTTAGCCATGAGCTAGTTGTTCTATTATCAGTGTTTTTCATTAATGTGGGGGCTACTTTGTTCCCTATGGTGCTGCCCCTTCTGAATGCAAAGCGGCAGCCTTTCCTTGCTATGTCAGCCAGACCATCGTCAGCTGTTAATAGAGGGAAATGTTTAGAAATTATATTACAAATTTCCCCAAATTGGTCGCTGTAAGTTGTGAGGAAAGTGGTCTTTTGTACATTCTCCTTGTTGGCAGCCCTGCTTCCCTGCTTCAAGAGGGAGTCCCTGTCCCTTTTGCTCACATCTTTTTAAATGGCATTAAGCATGGATTTTGGGTAATCTCTAGAGACTAATCTGTCAGTAAGCTCTTTAGCTTGAGTTTCATATGAAGACTTAGTGGAGCAATATTTGCCCTGAACTGGTTTCTATCTCCATAGATGTGGGACTGTTCCCACCACCCCATATAGAGGTTAGCGTAGGAGGGGGCAAACATCTATGGAGATAGAAACCAGTTCATGGCAAATATTGCCTTCTACAAGAGATTCATCGATGACCTCTTGATAATATGGCAGGGTGATGAGAATGGGATCCATCACTTTGTTGAGGAACTTAACAACAACAACATAGGTCTTGGCTTCACCTTTGAGTTTAACATCAAGTGTATTAACTATCTAGATATAACCCTAGTTGGGACACAAGATGGACAGAAAGGCAGTATATCTACGAGTGTCTACCGCAAGCCATCAGCCAGAAATACCATCTTGCATGAAAAAAGCAATCACCTGAATAGGGTATTTAAAGCCATAGCCAAGGGACAATTTGTGAGAACCCTCAGAAATTGCTCCACTAAGTCTTCATTTGAAACTCAAGCTAAAGAGCTTACTGACAGATTAGTCTCTAGAGATTACCCAAAATCCATGCTTAATGCCATTAAAAAAGATGTGAGCAAAAGGGACAGGGACTCCCTCTTGAAGCAGGGAAGCAGGGCTGCCAACAAGGAGAATGTACAAAAGACCACTTTCCTCACAACTTACAGCGACTAATTTGGGGAAATTTGTAATATCATTTCTAAACATTTCCCTCTATTAACAGCTGACGATGGTCTGGCTGACATAGCAAGGAAAGGCTGACGCTTTGCATTCAGAAGGGGCAGCACCATAGGGAACAAAGTAGCCCCCACATTAATGAAAAACACTGATAATAGAACAACTAGCTCCTGGCTAAGCACTAAGGGAGTTTACAGATGTCATTATAATGAATGCATAGCCTGTAAACACCTTTCACAAGGGAATGAATTTATCAGTACTACAACAGGTGAGCATTTCTCACATGAGAAGTGCTACAATTGTAGGGCCAATTATGTGGTCTATGTTTTGACATGCTCAGAGTGTAACCTACAATATGTAGGTATGTCCACACGAGAAGTAAGGTCAAGAATTCGGGAACATGTAAATGACATCAAACAGGGGACACTCACTACACCACTTATCACACATTTTCGTCAGATCCATGACAGAAGCAGTAGCACATTGAAATGGACCATTGCCAAACACATCTTACAACCTGTGAGAGGAGGAGATAGATCATTACTGCTAGCAAGGGAAGAAGTATATTGGATACTCAGACTTGGTACGAGATGGCCCTCTGGACTAAATAGTGAATTTGACCTAATCAATTTCTGGAAATAGTCCATGCGTAGTGGCACTAGGAAATGGATATTTTGCAGAAGTAAAATAGACATTTATGTATTTGAAATTTGATCTAATCATCAATTAAAAATAATATGAAGAAATGTTCAACCTAACCCCATTAATACTACAAATACAAAACACGAATAATAAATTTACATAATTCATACACAAAATTTAAAAAAAATTTAAAACATAAACAAAGTTTAATATAGTGTCATTATATTGACATTGTCACTATGTGCAAAGTTACAAAGAACATTTTCATCTATTCCAATCTGGTCAAAGCTAATTGATACGCTTGAATAAAGCAGCTTTGAACTAAACTATAGACACCAATTTCCATATTTACTACAGGCCTCCTAATCTTGAAATATAGTAAAATCCAGCATTACCATAACAGTTTATTGCATTTTCAATTTGAATATATAACAACTGTCACTATCTTAGTCAGCAAAAGTAATTAATCTAAACAATTATACTAACACAGTTAAGTCTTAGTATTAATCAGCAGCACATTGGGAGGGTGTGAGTTTTTTCTTATCCAATGGGGAGAGCTTATTGCCTTTTTAAACACAGGATGATGGTCACTAACTATGCTATGACTACGGCGGGGAAAGCCGAAATGCGTCAGCAGTAGTGACCACCACCCAGTGCTGTACCACAGAAGGCTGTAACAATTGTTGTTGTTGCACTTTTTAACCCAATAAACTTTGGATCGTGATTTGCAAGAAACCGGAATTCCTTATTCTTTCTTTCTACATTGTATCTGAACCAGCAAGGAAAGACCGGTACCTTTGTTTCACCCATTGCACCTGTCACTTTTGGATCCACTGCAGCCGGACGAACAGGAGCTGTGACGGGGACGTGACGTCACACGCTCAGCGAAACGGCGCACAGACACGCTTGCACGGACGGAACCACAGGCGGCGGCTTGAGGATGGGAGCGGACGGAAGAGCCGGAATCCTGCAAGAAGCAGTTTGGATGTATCTCCCCGGGGACCGAGCACCGGACGCCTGTGAAACATGAGTCCTAAAGTGTATATTGTGAATATCACGACACACAAAAACTTGCAAGTTTGGCAGAACTGTATTAACATTAAGGACTTATTGGTTCTAAGAAGTTAAGGACTTATGACATAAGGGCTGCAGTGTGTAATTACGACAAGGAGCGGGAGGTTGCCAATTTACGGAAGGGAGAATTATCTTGTGCATTACTCTTGACCATCTCTCTGCCTGAGAAGCTCCTCTCTGTTGTTGAGGTGTGCGTCTCCTGTTGTCTTGTGGGTTGTCTGGCAGCTCTGGGCAATCCAATCTGAGGTGTTGGCATATTTCTGAAATTTCTTGCTTCTCTTTGATTGTGGTAGTTCTGCCTTCATGATGTATATGAAGTGCAAATGGGAATCCCCACCTGTAGGCTATTTGATTTTTCCGCAGCAATTTTGTCAGAGGATGCAAGGCAGAGCGTTTCAGTAGTGTTTTGAGACATAAGTCCTGATAGAGTTGTATAATTGTCCCTTTAAACTTAAAAGTTGGGTTTTTCCTGGCCGCTGCCATAATCTCTTCCTTCTCCTGGAAGCAAAATAAATTGGTTATAACATCTCTTGGAGGGTCCCCTTCCTTTGGTTTTGCTCTCAGAGCTCTATGAGTTCTTTCCATCTGGTACTTTCCTTCATCTGATGATCCTGTGATTGCTTGGAACAAATGTAGCAAAAGGTCATTTAACTCCCCCGTGGAAATTGATTCTGGGATGCTCTATCAGCGTATATTACATCTCCTGCTCCTATTTTCTAAATCTTCCATTTTTTTCGTGAATTTCTGAAAGTTCTTGATGTTGAGCGGTCCATTGCTGAGTTAGTGTATTTATGTCTCCTTCCATGGATTCCTCTTTATCCTCCAAAATTTCTATTCTTGCTCCTAGGTCTAGTATATTCTGTTTAATTTCAGCTAGGCTGCTTGTGACCGTACTTTGGAGCGAGTCCATCTTTTCCCACATCTTATCAAAATTTATAGCTATATCTTGTTTGGATACTATGTTCTTAAGGTCACCTTTTGTTACAGGTGTATTATTCCCTTTTGGGGATTAAGATTCTGTATCTGTGTCCATGTCCTCTTCTTGTTTTGTGCTCTCTTTTTCTTTAGCTTTCTCCCCATTAGAGGATTTTAAGAAAATACTAGCAGTTGCAGGTTTGACTGGTGGTAGTAATTTGTTTTGCCTCCTTGCTGACATGATATTTTAGATGAAGAAAACAGAGGGCTCTCTAGCTGCCTCACTTTTCCTGAATGGGCCTTATAGTGTCGTTACCGCAATTATTTCTGGGGCAATATGAGGTATGCCTTTAGTAATGGCGTACAGCATTTTTCTCCTTTCTACACTCCTTATTCTATGATCCTCCCTCTGGATGTCTGAACTTTCCTGTATGGGATCTCGGCGTTCTAAGTATATCAGATAGTCTCTTCTTACCAAGAGATTTGCAAAGGAGTGTATTGTGGTTACCCCTGTGTGTTCAAGGTAAATCTACAGCAGTTGTTGCGCTATAGGAGCATATGGTGTTGTCTGATACACGCTATCATTTAACCCAAACTCTCTGTATATTGTTTAAAGATACACATTTAAAAAAAAAAAAAAAGATATATTGCTCCTATAATACTTTTTGAATTTTGTGGCACTGTCACTTGCATTTTCTTTTTATTATTGTGTGAACTCATTCAGTTGCTTCTCCATTTTGTATCTCTCCCCTTACTCGTATGTCTGCCCACATGGGAACAGGACTTTTCTGATCCCTTATGTCTGTTTCGTTTTTATAACTTGCATGTGCCATCCAAGTTCTTACCGGAATGTTTACCTCCTGTGCTCCTGTTATAAAGGCTAGTGATCTTAATGTTTTCAAGCTTATATTCCTACCATTGGCCTTTGCAGTAGTCCCCAGCCTCCTCTGTTAAATGTATATAGCCTCTGGTATCTCCGATCTCAGTGTCTGTGCCGTCACATTTTTAGCCTGGGTTCAGTTTGGAAGAGCACTCGTCGCAAATTGTGTCAGGTCCATGTGTCTCAGATTGCTATAAACCCACTTTCTATTAACACTACCTACGGAGGTCACAGCTTAAGTGACCATCGCCAAGCTCATTCAGGCTCCGCCCCATTTACCATCACTTTAGAAGGACACTCAAGTCAAAATTAAACTTTCATGATTCAGAAAGATCATGCAATTTTAAACAACTTTCCAATTCACTTCAAGTAACAAAATGTGAACAGTCTTTTTATATTTACTTTTTTGAGTCACCTGCTCCTACTGAGCATGTGCAAGAAGTCACAGAATATACATATATGCATTTGTGATTGGCTGATGGCTGTCACATGATGCAGTGGGACTGGAAATAGACATAACTGAATTTTTTTAGAAAATGTTTTACTACTTATTTGAAGTTTTTGAGTAAGTGCTATTGCATTGTCTTTTTATCATGCATTTGTTGATTATGCAAATAAACTGTTTTTACTGTTCCTTTAATCTAAGGTAAGACTTTAAGATGACTAAGGTGTAGAATTTCCCTTTAAAATTGTTCCATTAATTATTTTAGAAGCAATTAACACATCACTGACTGTGTCTAGAACTTGACACCTATGTCTAGTTAATGTCTAGATCAGACTCCGCAATTCTCTATGATAATGGCCTACACTTTAAGTGCTAATAGATTGATTGGTCATTTTGGCTTCTAAATGTACTGAATATCCTATCTCTTTGTTTAAGTAATCAAGAAAAATGTTTTTTTTTAACAAATGTTAATATATGACAAATAAGCCCCTTGTTTTAACATCCCACATTATTTTATTATATTATTATTGTATATACATAAAGAGCTATGCAATTAATAATTAAAATACAAATAAAAAATAAATATGCAAAGGTTTGTGCAGTGCCTTCTTTCTTAGCCACAATAAAACTATTGTTCAAAGTATGGGGTCGAAAGAAAAGCAAATTTTTTTGTCCATTAAAATAACATCAAATTGTTTATAAATATAGTGTAGACATTGTAAATGTTGTAAATGACTTACAGAAACCCATTATCAGCAACAATCTGCCCTGTGTTCCAATAGCACGTTATGTTTACTAATTCAAGGCTAATTGATAATTTGAAAACCCTTTTTCAATTATGCAATTGATTCCAATTATGAAAACTGTTGTGCTGATTATCTAGAGCATCAGCAATTGTGGCTTCAATACAGATTCAAGATGGTCAGAATGAAAGAACTTTCTTCTAAAATTTATCAGTCTATTCCAGTTCTTAGAAATGAAGGCTATTCCATGGAAAAATTGTCTAGAAACTTAAGATCTCGTAAATCTCCGTGCACTATTTCCTTAACATCACAGCACAAACTGACCCTAACCAGAATAGAAAGTGGAGTTAGAGGCCCTGGTGCACACCTGAGCAAGAGAACAAATACGTTAGAGTGTCTAGTTTGAGAAACTGAGCCCTCACAGGTCCTAAACGGGCAGCTTCAATAAATAGTACCCACAAACACCAGTCTCAACCTCAACAGTGAGGAGGCAACTCCGGGATGCTGGCCTTCTAAGCATAGTTGCAAAGAAAAAGCCATATTTCAAACTGGCCAATAAAAAGAAAAGATTATGTTCTAAGCAGTGTCCATGATAAGTCACATTATCTGTGGCTCTCCTGAATCAGCTAGAGTAAGAAATGAGAAGCCAAATGCTCCTAAATATTCTGAGCTAATGAACACGAGACCCAGATCTAGACCGTTAAATATCCAGGAAGCCGCCTTCCAATGAAGATTTAACAACCCCCCCCACCCCCACCCCGGGACACTGGGTAATATAGACAAATCCAAGCTAACTGCATTCTTTACCCAATAGTTCCAAGAACCCCAAGTGAGGGTCATCTTCAGAACCTGTACTTTGGTGTGTTTTTTTTTTTGAGACTACTCAACCTGCTGACAAAAGAGTAGAGACTAAGGATCGCTAGGCCCAAATCCATAATTATTAAATTGCTGCGACTGACATCAAAGCAGAGACAATGCTTGAACTGCTCAACCATTATTTTTCTGACCTTCAACTAAGCCTATCCCTGATCTCCTTGCTAGTAAGCTAGAGGCTACCGATTCCTGGTATTGAAGACAGAGACCGGCAGAGCCAGCCCACTCAGTTGGCGGACACCCAGAGGAGCAAAGACCCCACACCGGGGATAACTCATAAAAGTCGCAAGAAACCGCAACTACTACAAACCTCAAGGGAGTCACTGTTAGAAAACAGCAAGAAACTTGGACTTCTACTACCTGGTCCCCCATTTCCGAAGACGACATCTAAGCCAGCGAAAGTGTCTGCTGAAAACCGGAGAAGGCGCCCTCCAGGCGAGACATGGACACTCCTTAAAAAAATATCAAGCCGTCGGCCAGTGAGAGCTTCAGGAATACACAATAGTGCCGTGGATTTCAGATTATTCTAACACGTAGACCAACACAAGTGAAGGAGCTTGAAACTGGTGGTTTTAGTTTAGCCGGCCCTCCAGCTCAATATAAGAGACTTTCTGGAGCAGAAGCCACCGGAGTCCACTGTATATGTAAGGGCTAAGATCTATAAGACAGGGGTCGGCTAACTTTATTTTACCAATTACCCCATTTACATTCACTTAGTGAAAGTGTCTGGAACCGGTCTGAACACTGTTCTCTATGTTGAACTGTACGCTGCAGTTTATTTAAGTTCTTCACCATTTTGCATTCAACCTGGAAAATATACCTACATTACGCTGTTAAGCTGATACATAAGATATTAATCCATAGTTATACATTTTACGTACTACAATGTATAGACAGCTACCTACCACATTTAACATTGCAAGCATTAGTCTTAAAGGGACACTGTACACAAAATTTTTCTTTCGTGATTCAGATTGAGCATGAAATTTTAAGAAACGTTCTAATTTACTCCTATTATCAAATTTTCTTCATTCTCTTGGTATCTTTATTTGAAATGCAAGAATGTAAGTTTAGATGCTGGTCCATTTTTGGTGAACAACCTGGGTTGTCCTTGCTGATTGGTGGATAAATTCATCCACCAATAAAAAAGTGCTGTCCAGAGTACTGAAACCAAAAAAAAGCTTAGATGCCTTCTTTTTCAAATAATGATAGCAAGAGAACGAAGAAAAATTGATAATAGGAGTAAATTAGAAAGTTGCTTAAAATTGCATGCTCTTTCTGAATTAGTGTCCCTTTAAGTGACTGAGGGTATGATTCAGATAACACATTGTAACTGAGTTTCCTGAATCACATAAAAATGTTTATGTTGGTTATTATGTTTGTATGCATGTAAGGTTATAACTATCAGTACATCTAACTTTTCAAGCAATTGCCTTCAGATATAGCATCTATAAGTAAATAATGGCATATAATGCTTTGTTATGATTTAGGACCTGGTTCAGATAACACATTGTGACCCAGTTTCCAGTGCCACAGGCAAATGATCACTATGTTTATGTGTGTGTCATGGTTACAACTGTCCATACATCTAACCTTGCAATCTCTAGTTTTGAGATTTAGTCTCCATTAGCATATAATAGTTGGCAATGTTTTCTCCTCCTCAGATGGAGGGTCTGGTTTGGATAACACACAGTGACTTATTTCTATATATCACATTAAAACGTCTATTATGCTTATATATGTTTCATACTACATCTAACTATGCAAGCATTAGTCTTAAGATTTACCATCTTCTTGCTTAGTATAGCTTACTTTATTTGTAGGTGAGTAGGACCTTAATAAAATATGAGGTTATAGCCGAAGTACTCCCTCTTGATATACCATTACCCCCTCCCTGGGTCACACAGAAAACTTAATTATTTCCAATACATCCTAGCTGTGGCCATTCCTATGTCTCTAAGATAAGCCTTGACCTTTAAACCTTATGCGTTTTTTGAATAATCAGCGCACCTAATACGTCTTCTTGACAATTCATAATCAAAAGGTCCCTGCATAACTCCTAATGACTTTCCTCACTGCAGCTTTTTAATAGCCTATCCTCTCGTATTAAATAACGCACAATTTTATTTAAGATATGAGTTTACTGCTCATATATTATTATATAACGCAACTAAATTGTCAAAACGATAACAGTCTCTAGTTTATTATATGTTATTTCAGAGGTCCACAAGTGCCCGTCTCTATCACTAGCCTCCCTCCCCTAAACTACTGTAAGTTTATTAGTTTAGGTCCAAGAGTGGCCCATGATGGTATTGGAGGGACTTCTCAAGTAAAAAATTAGGTTTCACCACTTTATCCACCTATCTTGTCTTCTGCTACCAGAATATCTAGCTGATCACTTAATCTATTTGTAAATGGGGTATGTAGATGACTTATTAGTGTACAATGTTATTTCAGGATAACTTTAACTGATATGCCTTTTTCTAGTTTTGTGTAATGATCTTTCATGTATGTTCATGCTAAAAACCTCAATAAAAAAAATTAAATTTAAAAAACAAAAAGATTAAGATGGGCAAAAGAGCACAGACAATGAACAGAGGAAGACTGAAAAAAGTTATTTCTGTGTGCCTTTAAAAATATCTCTTGTGGTATCACAGACTGAAGTCCAGCAATCCTGCATTGTTTCCTATCGTGTTAACAACAACAGAAGTCTTACATTAATAATTGGCATAGTTTTTTATGGAAATATTAGACAAAACACTTGTGTGGTATACGTAAGAACTTAATTGGATTAGGCTACATACTGGTGTAAATAAAAACCTAAATCAAGCAAGCCTGTACTATTATTAATATTTAGTATGGGTAATTAATCCTGCCATTAAATTTAACCCCTTAATGACTAGCATCATGCAGGGTATGGTGCTAGTCATTTAGCCCTTAAGGACCAGTGCCGTACCTTGTATAGCGGCTGTGTCCTGATCTGTTAGCATGTCTGTCTTGCCCCTGTTGGCAAAACCATGCTATTTCTACATGCCTTAGGAATGAGGCATTGCAGAAATAGTGTAATAGAGGACACCCCCAGGCTAGTGATCACAGAGACAGGGTGTCCCTGTGATCCCATGCAAGTCAGTGGGGTGCCTCCATTCATGAGATAAACGTTGCAATCAGCATGTATCTCAAAATGTTGCTGGAAGCCTGAATGTGAGGCTTGTCAGTAATAGGACAATAACTTTAAAATGTCAGTTACTGTGTATGCAATCACTGTGAAACGCAATCACTGTGAAACCAGTTACAGTAATTGTATGTTGAAAGTGGAGCCTATATACTAGCATGCTGCAATGCATGCTGGTATCAGGCTCAATAGGCAATCACTGGATGCCTCAGGAGTAAAAATTACAAGCCATTGTTTGTTTACAATAGAATGTTTTAGCCCCTCCCATTCAAAGAATTGTCAAATTTATTTTAATAAAGTGTTTTTTTGTATTTTTTTTAAATATCATTTATTTTAATAAAGTTTATTTTATTTTTTTCATTTTATTTTAATAAAGTGTTTTTTGTGGGGGTTTTTATGCCTAAATGTTATTTTCTGCCCTTGGTGATCAAAGAGTTAAACATAATGTTTCAAAATACTTCTAGATAAATACCCTGGGGTGTCTAAATTCTACAAATATATACTTTGATTGGAAAAAGTGAAAGTAAACAATAGGTCTTCATTTCCTCATAAGGATACCTTGACCTTTTGTATATAATGGTTAATTATCTGAATTATAGATCCCTTTTCTATCTTTACTTCATAAAATTATAAATTAGAACTAGAGATAACCAATTATCACAGTCTTTTATAAGTGAGATATAAGTTAAAGGTGTAAAATGAAAATGAAATGTGTTTGCTAGATTTTATCTTTACTTTATGGATTTAAAGAGACCATCTGTTGCAATGTAAATTTCATAAAATCCCATTTCCTTTCTTCTTTTAATTATGGGCCAGATTACGAGTGGAGCTGGTTAATGAGCCCACAAGCTTGGGGTTTCACTTTGCACTAAAAATCATTAATCAGAGATTAGATCTCTGGTTAAGGAAAAATGTTGCCCCAATTGCCCCTAAATAAAGAGGACGGTAGAGTATTATTAAAAAAAACAAATGAGCATCCTTATTAAAAAAAAAAAAAAAAAAATTCACAAAGCAGTTATAAAGGGTTAAAGTTAGGGGACGTGGGGTGTTAGAAAAAAAATGGCACCGAAAGTGACTTTACATGGAGGTTAATGAGGAACTGTGTTTTCACTATACATCTATATGTATATGCTTATATACATATATATTTATGAGTTAATATATGTATATACACATATAAACACATAAATATATATGTATATCTTCATATACATATATATTTATTTATTGATGCCCAACGCTGCACGATTAGCCCCCTGCACTGCACTAGCTGATTCGCCGTTTCTATCGGCATCAGAATGAGACTCCAATTGAAGCCTACGGAACCACGCTCTTGTGAGCGCAAGGCTTCTGAGCAATGCAAATGTGAGGTAGGATTCACATTGCGCCGCACTTGTAATACCAGTGCACATTTCTGTGTGCTGGTATTACGGAGTGGAGTGCAAATATTGCGCTCGTGTAAGCCCTATATTGCGCTTCACTCATAATCTAGCCCTATGTTTTTCAACATTAAAAGTTAACAATTATGTTATACTTATTTTTAATATTTAAATTTATTTTACATTTTAAAATAGAAACTGGTTGGACTTTCAAAATTAACATACAATAGCCCATTCTCACCTCTTAAGGTTACAGAAATGTTCTAATGATTTAATTCCTTTGTTCACTCTGCAATGAAAATACTAATTTGCATGTGTAACATTAACCTGTTGCCATATGAATGCAATACGTATCTTGACATAATGGATATACTTCTATAGTCACTTCAGAACAACATCTACAAATAGTGGGATATTATATTTAATATTTTGTCACAAATATTACTGGCATTATTAAAAATTGAGCTTTTAAAGGAGATTACTTTAATAGTTAACTATTGCAGTATGTTTTAATCCACACCACTGCTAACCAATCTAAACACATCATTTAGGTTTTCAGGATGGGTAGAATGTGCACATTTTCTATGACTATAAGGTTGCTTTGATACTTTCACAAGTATAGTTTTAAAAAATATTTATTTCCATTTTTGTTAAAGAAACATTTCCATTTTGGAGGGAACTGACAATAAAATAGAGAGAATGGGGGGTATATATCAAAGCGCCAATCTCGGTGCATTTGCTGGCGTAAATACGCTCACCAGACATCACTATCGCATATCTGCATATGATGCCCTTATTTATAAAAAATCCAGTCAAAAACATGTGCGTCAAGTACGGGGAGATGAGCAACAGACTGTTGTTAACTAACAGTCATCAATGTCGTGGTTAATCTGTTTTTCCCAACTTTATTTACACCATTTCATTACTGTCCAAGAACAAATACATTTCTCTAAAGCTAATCTTTTTTTTTTCATCTGTTAATGTACAAGAAATAGCTAGATTTATACCTCAACAAACAATATCTTATAGAAAGTTATTTTTATATTTATTTGTTATACAAAAAATATCTGATACTTTCACATAAATTAATATGTATTTGTATTTCTAGAAGTCATGATATGCTTTTATCTCATGTTTTTTTTATAAATTATTATTAATGCTAGAATTTGTACATATATCTTTGCAAATACTTGTTTTTACAGTATATATATATATTAGGCAAATGAGTATTTTGACCACATCATCCTCTTTATGCATGTTGTCTTACTCCAAGCTGTATAGGCTCGAAAGCCTACTACCAATTAAGCATATTAGGTGATGTGCATCTCTGTAATGAGAAGGGGTGTGGTCTAATGACATCAACACCCTATATCAGGTGTGCATAATTATTAGGCAACTTCCTTTCCTTTGGCAATATGGGTTAAAAGAAGAACTTGACAGGCTCAGAAAAGTCAAAAATAGTGAGATATCTTGCAGAGGGATGCAGCACTCTTAAAATTGCAAAGCTTCTGAAGCGTGATCATCGAACAATCAAGCGTTTCATTCAAAATAGTCAACAGGGTCGCAAGAAGCGTGTGGAAAAACCAAGGCGCAAAATAACTGCCCATTAACTGAGAAAAGTCAAGCGTGCAGCTGCCAAGATGCCACTTGCCACCAGTTTGGCCATATTTCAGAGCTGCAACATCACTGGAGTGCCCAAAAGCACAAGGTGTGCAATACTCAGAGACATGGCCAAGGTAAGAAAGGCTGAAAGACGACCATCACTGAACAAGACACACAAGCTGAAACGTCAAGACTGGGCCAAGAAATATCTCAAGACTGATTTTTCTAAGGTTTTATGGACTGATGAAATGAGAGTGAGTATTGATGGGCCAGATGGATGGGCCCGTGGCTGGATTGGTAAAGGGCAGAGAGCTCCAGTCCGACTCAGATGCCAGCAAGGTGGAGGTGGAGTACTGGTTAGGGCTGGTATCATCAAAGATGAGCTTGTGGGGCCTTTTCAGGTTGAGGATGGAGTCAAGCTCAACTCCCAGTCCTACTGCCAGTTTCTGGAAGACACCTTCTTCAAGCAGTGGTACAGGAAGAAGTTTGCATCCTTCAAGAAAAACATGATTTTCATGCAGGACAATGCTCCATCACACGCGTCCAAGTACTCCACAGCGTGGCTGGCAAGAAAGGGTATAAAAGAAGAAAATCTAATGACATGGCCTCCTTGTTCACCTGATCTGAACCCCATTGAGAACCTGTGGTCCATCATCAAATGTGAGATTTACAAGGAGGGAAAACAGTGCACCTCTCTGAACAGTGTCTGGGAGGCTGTGGTTGCTGCTGCACGCAATGTTGATGGTGAACAGATCAAAACACTGAGAGAATCCATGGATGGCAGGCTTTTGAGTGTCCTTGCAAAGAAAGGTGGCTATATTGGTCACTGATTTGTTTTTGTTTTGTTTTTGAATGTCAGAAATGTATATTTATGAATGTTGAGATGTTATATTGGTTTCACTGGTAAAAATAAATAATTGAAATGGGTATATATTTGTTTTTTGTTAAGTTGCCTAATAATTATGCACAGTAATAGTCACCTGCACACACAGATATCCCCCTAAAATAGCTATAACTAAAAACAAACTAAAAACTACTTCCAAAACTATTCAGCTTTGATATTAATGAGTTTTTTTGGGTTCATTGAGAGCATGGTTGTTGTTCAATAATAAAATTAATCCTCAAAAGTACAACTTGCCTAATAATTCTGCACTCCCTGTATATATATATATATATATATATATATATATATATATATATATATATATATATATATGTGTGTGTGTGTGTGTGTGTGTGTGTGTGTGCGTGTTATGTCAGAAATCTTAAATTACAAAATGGGCTAGCATATAAGATGACATTTCTTACTGAAAAATAAATTCAAGAGAAGGAAGAAATACACTGAAAATAGCATGACAGTAATTTCTGCTGTATCTGATTCATGACAGTTTAATGTTAGGTGGGCTATCCCTTTGAGCTATCATCTTACGATTATATTGAATCAAACATCATTCGATTTTTAAAATCATTCTCTAAAATATTACACTGTGTGTCCTAATGTCAGCATCAATGCTTATCTTCAATACAAATTTTCACTTATACATACTTTCTGAGTATAATACACAATATAACAAATGACACTTACAAGTTCTGATGAGTGATCAATGACACAGGTATCGAGCAATTTGATTAGTTAGTGGTAGTTTAAAATGTATATTTGAATCAGATTGACTGATGTCATAAATCATGTGATTATGCATATTCCAAGCAAAAGTGGTTGAAAAATTAACTAGTGTGTTGGTGTGAAAAGTGTTGCATCAAATTTGGTGCGAAGTGGAGAGTGGGACTTGTATTATATGCCTTAAACATGATGCAAATAGATTTATCAAAAAATTAATAAGGAAGTTAGCTATATTATGTTGTGTATTTATTTCATTTTTATCTCTATATCAATAAGTGCAACAGGTTTGGGGCAAAACTTTGCACCAAATTTGGAGAAATAATATTGTCCCCTTGCTTTGTAATGAGAGACAAAGATGTAACATAATCCATAAGTAGTAATATATTTTTCATTTTTATCCCTATATCTACTAGTGTACCATATGTGGAGCAATAATATTGTTTGATTTAGAAAGGGTATACAATTTTAATAAAGTTTCTAATTTACTTTTATTATGTAATATGCTTCATTATTTTGCAGCATCGAACATAAGCTTTCTGTCTTTTCAGACTCCCATTGATTTCTATGTCATCAGCGGCCTTAAGGGTGGCGGTTTGAAAACTAGGTATAATGCATCGGAATATGCAAGGAAAAGGGTAAAAAAGAATTGAATGTGAATTTGAAACATCTGTAATGATACAAGCATCGATCTGCGTCAGATTAAGATCGCGGGAACGTATATTTCGTCATTTCACCATCTTGACGCTTTGTTAACTACGGCGGATCAATATCGCGTCAAATATGACGCGGGATTCCAGCATATTATCAGTTGATACTTTGATAAATATCCCCCATGTGTTTCTATGCAAAAGATTTATTATATATATATATATATATATATATATATATATATATATATATATATATATATATAATTAAATAAAGTGATTTATGTAAACTCACAATTAAAAACTGGGGAAAACAATAAATATACTGTGTGTATATATATATATATATACACAGAAGGATAGCGCTCAATCCAAGAAAGTCCCAAATTAAAGTATGGGATGTTGTAGCGAACAAAAGTAGAACTCCAGGCAGGACTTAAATGAAAAAAGTCAAGTTTATTCGTTAAAAAGGACAAACATCAACGAGTCATCCAAACAAAGAGAGCCAGCAATGAATACGGCAATCAGGTAGTTGAGCTGATCCCCATACAGATGCGTTTCATGCGCATGTGCACTTGTTCACGGCTTACCTGGGGATCAGCTTAAACACCTTTTAAAGGCTGATACTTTTCATGATTGGTTCACTTCCAATACCTGATTGAAAGCTGACATGAAGGAATACACCCCCTTGATTAGACAATAAAGGATATACATGCATATTCAAAGAGTATTAAGTAAAACACTCAAACATATATATATATATATATATATATATATGTGCCCCAGTTGTTCAACTAGTTTCATGTAACGCTCTAAAATACATGAGCTCATATACTTTATAATCGTACAGACCAATGTATAATCGTACAATAATGTCATGCATAAAAGAAGAAATGGGGAATATAACGCACAATCTATCATGATACACTGAACTTGTAGATAACTGAACCAAGAGTATGCTAGAACCGAAATAGCCATTGCACCACATTCTTCATATAATGCTCTAACATGAGCTAAGTGAATATTATGATTGTGCAGCAATGCCTAACATAAAGAAGGTCAGAAAGTGCAGTCTATCATATTAGATAAGGATGATAGATAGCAGAACCTAAAAAAAACTAAAAAAAAAAGAAAAATATTAAAGAAACTGTGATGCTACTACCTATATCTTATGTTAAAATTCATATTAATATCCATATTCCTTACTAGACATGACAAGGCAAACCAATATTGTCATCATATATATACGTAACTCAGAAGTAAGCATAATATAAGGGACTTTGAATGTTTGTGAGAGAAAGATTGAGTATGAACATAATACCATAACAACTGATATGTAAGAATTAAATTGTGTACATGTTTGAAAAAATGGGAGGAAAAGTCAGCAAATGGGAGAGTGATCATTGTTGACCTATGTGAATGTATCTAAATCTTGTCTAACATTCAGACCATCAGGCTCACTGGTCTGCAATGTGAACATACAAAAGATTTCTCTCTTGTTGAGCAACATTTCTCTGTTGCCCCCTCTCTTCCATATAGGTATGTGGTCAATGCCCTGTATTTTTAAAGAAGCTACCTCAGAGTTGTGTTGTAGTTTAAAATGTCTAGATACCGGAGTATCACTGTCTTTGTCCTCAACAGATCTTAGGTATTGTAGAAACCTGTCTTTGAGGGACCTCTTAGTTTTCCCTGTGTATTGTTTTTTGCATATTTCACATGTTAAAAGATAAACAACATGTGTAGTTGCACAGTTTATAGAACATTTTATGTCATATTCTTTATTTGTAGTGCACAAAATAAATTTAAGTTTTGCATATAGGACGTCTGCATCTAGAAAAACCTTGTTTTCTTTTTAACCAACATGTATTTTTAGGGCGCTTCATATCTGAAGGAGACAGATAATTAGCCAAGGTCTTTGCTCTCTTGGGAATGAAGTCACATCCTGGGGAAAAGATTTCCTTTATAACCGGATCAGAGTATAAGATCGGTAAAGCTTCTCTGACTATTGCACATATCTTATTGTACTCAACACTATAAGTAGTGATAAATTTAATTTTAGTCTGTTTATCCTCCAATTTCTTTGATTTATATTTAAGCAACTTTTCCCGTGGGATCTGATCTACATTATCTTTCACTCTTTTTAGAAAATCTTCTCGGTACCCTCGTTGCTTAAACCTTTCTGTGGCATTCCTAGCCTGTTCCTGATATTCTGTCAGGGGTGTCTGGGGTGACACGATTCATATTTGAGTAATGTATTTCCTGCCGTGTCTTTTCTATACAATCTCGTTTGCACTGTAGACCCATCATCTCCCGCCTGGACTGTGAGATCCAGGAAATCTACACTTTGATTACTGTGTTTTCCTGTAAACTCAATTTCACATTGGTTATCATTTAGGTACCTGCAGAAATCATCTGCTACCTTTTCATCATAGTCCAGGATGAAGAACAGGTCATCAATGTAGCGGAAATATTGCAAAATAATGTCTTTGAAAGGATAACTATCTCCAAAGACGTGGGCTTCCTCCCACCAACCCATGAAAAGTTTGGCGTAGGAGGGGGCAAACTTGGCCCCCATAGCTGTCCTGCATCTCTGGAGATAGTATTGAGTCTAAAACATAAAAAAATTATGTGTGAGCAGATACTCAATTGCTCTTAACAGAAAAATCTTGGTTGCTGCTTCAAATTTACATGTTGCATCCATAAAAAATTCAATAGCATTGAGACCCTTCTGATGGTCAATGGAGATATACAAAGAGGTAACATCTACTACCATTAATCTATAGTCGGATTTCCAACTGAAATGTTTAATTTTATTGATAAAAGTGGTAGTGTCCTGAATGTAACTGGGTAGTTGGCTAACCAAAGGCTGCAAGAAAGTATCCACAAGTTCGGACAGAGCTTCGTTTAGGGAGCCAATGCCCGCGATTATTGGTCTCCCCGGTGGAAAATTGGGGTTTTTGTGAATTTTGGGAAGTGATGAAATATAGGTGTGACAGGATGCTGCACCATTAGCCTTTCCTCAGTTGTCTGTGTGATGATATTATTATACCTAGCATATTTGATAATGTCAGTGATCTCTTTTTGAAACTTTTTAGTGGGATTCTCCATAAGTCTAATGTATACATTTTCATCCTCAAGCTGTCTTTTAGCCTCAGCAACGTAATCTGATCTGTTGAGGACCACCACATTGCCCCCTTTATCTGATGGCCTAATGATAATATCATCATTGCCTGATAGTTCTTTAAGGGTAAGTTTCTCTTTAAATGTTAGATTTGTGTAGTTCTGTTTTTTTAGAAATGGATTCATCTAGATCCCGTAGCTTAACTTCCACAATTTTCTGAAAAACATCTATCACTTTAGGACGTGTGTGGATGGGGTAGAATGTACTCTTATTCTTAATGTGTTTTAGGGAGATGTTCCTTTCCTCCAAAAGGTGCCCCCTCTCTCCTTCCCCCTCCTCCAAGAGTTTTCTAAATCTCTAATGGTGTTTAGTTCTGAAAAATTTAATTTAGAAGTGGTTATGGTCATGTGTGTATCATCATTTCTGTCAGCACTAAGGTCTGTTTGATCCTGTGTCCCCTCATCATCTTCATAAAAAAAAAATGCTTTGGTAATGTTATTTTCCTTGCAAATCTATTGATATCCAAAATTGTCTCAAAGATGTTAAAATGTTGGGAGGACACAAAATTCAGACCTTTGGATAGAACATTCACCTGTGTGGAGGAAAGGGTTAGTTTAGATAGGTTAATGACATTTTTATCTTTATCTATGCATATTTATTGGGCTCCTTCTGTGATCTGGTTACATAAGAAGACTTTATATTCGTTCTTCTGTTTTCTTTGGGCTTTTTGGCGGCCTCCTCTGCATCCTCTATGTGTTTTTTTCTGACCCCCTGAACAGTCTGTCGCTGCCCGTTTTTTGACTGAATAGTGGGTATCTCACAATACTGTGAGTTGTCTTCAGTTTGTAATACCGCAGATGTTGCTCCTTCTTCGGTTAAATCCCCATCTGAGGAGTCACATTCATATTCTGTGTCAGAGAAAGTTACACTCTTTCCTTTCTTGTTGCCTTTCACCTCTTTATTACGATTTTTACAATTCCATTTGTAGTCCTTCCTAGTAGTATCCCCCTGTGTCCATCTGTATACTTGTTTGGAGTCATAATCCTTCTTATCCCTGCTCATTTTCCTTGATTTAAATATCCACAGTTCTCTTTTGAATCTGTTCATCTTTTTTTCGAATTCCTTATCGTATTTTATGAAATCAGGATCTTGTTGGTATTTTTTAAGGATTAGTTGTGTCTCCTTTACTTCTATTGATAGATCTATTCTTTGTTGTTTCTTATATGTAATTATTAGGTCAATCAATGCAAAAGAGCAAGAGTCTAATATTGCATTCCATTTTTCAATAAAATCAATATTGGACACAATGAAGGAGGGAAATTTTTTAATCCGTAATCCCCTAGGGATACGCTGCTCCTGTTTGGATAGCAGAAAGGATTTAATGTCCAATTCAAGTTTGATATCTTTTCTCCTTAAAGCATCCATATAAAAAAAGAGACTATCCAATGTATGTATAATTTTGTTGTACATTTCAGTCGTCTCATCCTTAAATTCACTCAATACATAAGCTTCCTCCATTATGTTCTCTAATGAAATCCTTTATAGAAAATTCTTAATTCTAGTTCATTTACTCTTTATCACAGAGAAAGAGTCTTATTAAAGGACAAGCACTTCTTGAAAATAGTAGAAAACTAGAAAAAGGGGAGTTTTATTTTCCAAATCAATGTCTGCTTAAAAATATATAATGCTGGCTCTCAATGTATTCATCAGATAATAAGACCACCTATAAAGATAAGAGATACTAATAACCCACCTCGTCTTCAGCCAATTTAATCTCCCTGTCAAAGTCCCGTGTGTAGTGATGCAAGTATACAGCAAAGGCAATATAACATGAAGGCGTAAATTATCATATAGAAAAACAAGCTGTATTATCTCTTACCTCTGTTTCAGTTTTGGGCTGCAAACCGGTGAAGCAGAAAACCTAGTACAGAGTTACATTATCACCAATGTTCCCTGTGAATCCAGAGCAGGGGAGGAGATACGGCACAATGGAGAGTGGGTGGGGACACACCCCCTTTTTGCAGTAAGCGGATAGGCTGCTACTCCGGGCGGACCTGCTGAATACACCCCAAACAGCAATAGCATAGAGATATATACACAGAAGGATAGCGCTCAATCCACAAAAGTCCCAAATGAAAGTATGGGATGTTGTAGCGAACAAAAGTAGAACTCCAGGCAGGACTTAAATGAAAAAAAGTCTAGTTTATTCGTTAAAAAGAACAAACATCAACGAGTCATCCAAGCAAAGAGAGCCAGCAATGAATACAACAATCAGGTAGTTGAGCTGATCCCCATACAGACGCGTTTCGTGCGCATGCACACTTTTTCTCTGCTTACCTGGGGATCAGCTCAAACACCTTTTAAAGGCTGATACTTTTCATGATTGGTATTAAGTAAAACACTCAAATATATATATATATATATATATATATATATATATATATATATATATATATATATGTGCCCCAGTGGTTCAACAAGTTTCATGTAACGCTCTAACATGAGCTCATATACATTATAATCGTACAGACCAATGTATAATCATACAATAATGTCATGCATAATAGAAGAAAAGGGGAATATAATGCACAATCTATCATGATACACTGAACTTGTAGATAACTGAACCAAGAGTATGCTAGAACCGAAATAGACATTGCACCACATTCTTCATATAACGCTCTAACATGAGCTAAGTGAATATTATGATTGTGCAGCAATGCCTAACATAAAAAAGGGCAGAAAGTGCAGTCTATCATATTAGATAAGGATGATAGATAACAGAACCTAAAAAAAAAGAAAATTATTAAAGAAACGGTGATGCTACTACCTATATCTTATGTTAGAATTCATATTAATATCCCTATTCCTTACTAGACATGACAAGGCAAAACAATATTGTCATCTTATATACGTAACTCAGAAGTAAGCATAATATAAGGGACTCATTGATGTTTGTCCTTTTTAACGAATAAACTTGACTTTTTTCATTTAAAGGGACACTGAACCCATTTTTTTTCTTTTGTAATTCAGAAAGAGCATGCAATTTTAAGCAACTTTCTAATTTACTCCTATAATCAATTTTTCTTCGTTCTCTTGCTATCATTATTTGAAAAAGAAGGCATCTAAGCTTTTTTTTTGGTTTCAGTACTCTGGACAGCACTTTTTTATTGGTGGATGAATTTATCCACCAATCAGCAAGGACAACCCAGGTTGTTCACCAAAAATAGGCCGACATCTAAACTTACATTCTTGCATTTCAAATAAAGATACCAAGAGAATGAAGAAAATTTGATAATAGGAGTAAATTAGAAAGTTGCTTAAAATTTCATGCTCAATCTGAATCACGAAAGAAAATTTTTGGGTACAGTGTCCCTTTAAGTCCTGCCTGGAGTTCTACTTTTGTTCGCTACAACATCCCATACTTTCATTTGGGACTTTCGTGGATTGAGCGCTATCCTTCTGTGTATATATCTCTATGCTATTGCTGTTTGGGGCATATTCAGCAGGTCCGCCCTGAGTAGCAGCCTGTCCGCTTACTGCAACAAGGGTGTGTGTCCCCGCCCACTCTATATATACAGTATCTCACAAAAGTGAGTACACCCCTCAGTTTTGAAAAATATCTTATTATATCTTTTCATGTGACACTTTGCTACAATGTACAGTAGTGAGTGACTATTGAAACAACAAAAGAAAGGGCTGGTTAAAAAATAGGGGACAACCAGTGCTTTCTTTTGTTGTTTCAATAGTTGCTCTTATTTATTTTCTTTCTCTGAGATCATATTTTAAAAGGAAGCACATTATCAAATATAGCAGCGCTGAGAACTAGTTGTTGTTTCCTAAAGTAGTGAGTGTACAGCCTGTATAACAGTGTAAATTTGCTGTCCCCTCAAAATAACAACACAGCAATTCATGTTTAAACCATTGGCAACAAAAGTGAGTACACCCCTAAATGGAAATGTCTCAATTGGGCCAAAAGTGTCAGTATTTTGTATGGCCACCATTATTTTCCAGCACTACCTTAACCCTCTTGGGCATGGAGTTCACCAGAGCTTCACAGGTTGCCACTGGAGTCTTCTTCCACTCCTCCATGACAACATCATGGAGCTGGTGGATATTAGAGACCTTGTGCTCCCCCACATTCTGTTTGAGGATGCCCCACAGATGCTCAATAGGGTTTAGTTCTGGAGACATGCTTGGTCAGTCCATCACCTTTACTCTCAGCTTCTTTAGCAATGCAGTGGTCATATTGGAGGTGTGTTTGGCGTTGTTATCATGTTGTAATACTGCCCTGCGGCACAGTCTCTGAAGGGAAGGGATCATGCTCTGCTTCAGTATGTCACTGTAAATGTTGGCATTCATGGTTCCCTCAATGAACTGTAGCTCCCCAGTGCCGGCAGCACTCATGCAGGCCAAGACCATGACATTTCCACCACCATGCTTGGCTTTAGGCAAGACACATTTGTCTTTGTACTTCTCACCTGGTTGTTGCCACACATGCTTGACACCATCTGAACCAAATAAGTTTATTTTGGTCTCATCGGACCACAGGACATGGTTCCAGTAATCCATGTCCTTAGTCTGCTTGTCTTCAGCAAACTGTTTGCTGGCTTTCTTGTGTATCATCTTTAGAAGAAGCTTCCTTCAGGAAAGACAGCCATGCAGGCCAATTTGATGCAGTGTGCGGCCTATGGTCTGAGTACTGACAAGTTGACCCCCCACCCCTTCAACCTATGCGGAAATGTTGGCAGCACTCATACGTATATTTCCCTAAGACAACCTCTGGATATGATGCTGAGCATGTGCACTAACTTGTTTAGTCGACCATGGCGAGGCCAGTTCTGAGTGGAACCTGTCCTGTGAAACCGTTGTATGGTCTTGCCCACTGTGCTTCAGTTTAGTTTCAGGGTCTTGGCAATCTTCTTTTAGCCTAGGCCACCATTATGTAGAGCAACAATTCTTTTTTTCAGATCCTCAGAGAGTTCTTTGCCATAAGGTGCCATGTTAACCTTCCAGTGACCAGTATGAGAGAATGTGAGAGCGATAACAACAAATTTAACACACCTGCTCCCCATTCACACCTGAGACTTTGTAACACTAACAAGTCACATGACACCGGGGAGGGAAAATGGCTAATTGGGCCCAATTTGGACATTTCCAATAAAAGGTGTACTCACTTTTGTTGCCAACGGTTTAGACATTAATGGCTGTGTGTTGAGTTATTTTGAGGGGAAAGCAAATTTACACTGTTATAGGGGAGGGGTGCACTTACTTTTGTGAGATACTGTATATATATATATATATATATATATATATATATATATATATATATATGTGTGTGTATATATATATATATATATAGTATATATATATATATATATATATATATATATATATATATATATATATATATATATATATATATAATGTGAAATATAAGTATATTATAAATGTATACTAAGTGTTTTAAACAAGGTGTATATATTTGTATGCATGTATGTATATATGTATATGTACAGTATCACAGTATCTAACAAAAGTGAGCAAACCCCTCACATTTTTTGTAAATATTTACAGCCTGTATAACAGTGTAAATTTGCTGTCCCCTCAAAATAACTCAACACACAGCCATTAATGTCTTAACCGTTGGCAACAAAAAAAAGTACACCCCTAAGTGGAAATGTCCAAATTGGGCCCAAAGTATCAATATTTTTTCGTGGCAACCATTATTTTCCAGCACTGCCTTAACCCTCTTGGGCATGGAGTTCACCTGAGACCTTGTAACACTAACGAGTCACATGACACCGGGGAGGGAAAATGGCTAATTGGGCCTAATTTGGACATTTCCACTTAGGGGTGTACTCACTTTTGTTGCCAATGGTTTAGAAATTAATGGCTGTGTGTTGAGTTACTTTGAGGGGACAGCAAATTTACATTGTTATACAGGCTGTACACTCACTACTTTACATTGTAGCAAAGTGTAATTTCTTCAGTGTTGTCACATGAAAAGATATAATAATATATTTACAAAAATGTGAGGGGTTTTACTCACTTTTGTTGGATACTGTATGTGTATGTGTACAAATCAGCCAAATCAGGTGATTTTAATTTTTACATGACACATTCCTCTATCCATATTTAACCATAATTGTTCTATGTATACTAATTGTGGACTAGATCTTATTCTTTTTCAAATATTTACATCAGGACAAGAAAATACTAATGAAACTCTAACTACAAACACCTTGCCACAAGATACAGATATATTTCTAGTATATATATATTATATGGCATCTATTTATCAAGCCGTCAACCGCAAATATGCTGGAATTCCGCAGCGTATTTGTGGCAAGCCTGATTCCCCTTAGTTATCAAACCCTACAGACCAGAAAAACTAGAATTTTGTGATGTAACATACGATCCGCCAGACTCAGTCCGACACAGATCGATGCTTACCTCATTACAGATGTTCCTACTTTTGCTAGTTATCAAATTTCTACCAGGTACGCTCGCCACTATTCCGGCCCAGCATACCTGGTTTTCAATCAGCTGCCCTGGAGGTGGCGGATGCCATAGGAATCAATGGGAGTCTGAAAGCAGCGAAAGCTTATGTTCGCTGCTGCTCGATATCCCATTGATTCCTATGGTAACGTTTACACCTAACACTCTAACATGTACCCCCAAGTCTAAACACCCCTAATCTGCCCCCCCTACACTGCCGCCACCTACATTATACTTATTAACCCCTAATCTGCCCCCCTACACCGCAGCCACCTACATTATACTTATTAACCCCTAATCTGCCCCCCTGCCTACATTTATTAACCCCTAATCTGCCGCCCCCAACGTCGCCGACACTATATTAAATTTAAGTCTAACCCAAATACCCCCTAAATTTAATATAATTTAAATAAATCTAAATAAATATTCCTATCTTTAACTAAATTATTCCTATTTAAAACTAAATACTTACCTATAAAATAAACCCTAAGCTAGCTACAATATAACTAAAAGTTACATTGTATCTAGCTTAGGGTTTATTTTTATTTTACAGGCAAGTTTGTATTTATTTTAACTATTTAATAACTTCCTAGTTAAAATAAATACAAATATACCTGTAAAATAAAACCTAACCTAAGTTACAATGACACCAAACACTACACTATAATTAAATTAATTCCCTAAACTAAATACAATTAAATACAATTAAATACAATTTTCTAAAGTACAAAAAAACCACTAAATTACAGATAATAAAACACAAATGACAAGATTTTTAAACTAATTACACCTAATCTAATCCCCCTAACAAAATAAAAAAGCCCCCGCCAAAATAAAAAAGCCATACCGTACACTAAATTACAAATAGCCCTTAAAATGGCCTTTTGCGGGGCATTGCCCCAAAGTAATCAGCTCCTTTACCTGTAAAAAAGTACAAATGCCCCCCCAACATTAAAACTCACCACCCACACAACCAACTCTACTCTAAAAACCACCCAATACCCCCTTAAAAAAACCTAACACTAACCCCTTGAAGATCACCTTACTGGGAGAAGTCTTCACCCAACAGGGCCGAAGTCCTCAACGAAGACAGCAGAAGTGGTCTTCCAGACGGGCAGATGTGGTCCTCCAGATGGGCAGAAGTCTTCATCCAGACAGCATTTTCTATCTTCATCCATCCGGCACGGAGCAGCTCAATCTTCTAGAAATCCAACGCGGAGCATCCTCTTCATCCGACGTCTTCTTAAACAATGACGGTTCCTTTAAGTGACGTCATCCAAGATGGCGTCCCTTCAATTCCGATTGGCTAATAGAATTCTATCAGTCAATCGGAATTAAAGGAACCGTCAACACCAGAATTTTTGTTGTTTAAAAAGATAGATAATCCCTTTATTACCCATTCCCCCATTTTGCAAAACTAACACTGTTATATTAATACACTTTTTACATCTGTGACTAACTTTTATCTAAGAATCTTCTGACCGCCCCTAATCACATGACATTTAGTTATTATCTATTGACTTTCATTTTAGCCAATTAGTGCAGTGTCTGCCACTAGCCACGAGTGTGATCACAATGCTATCTATATGGCCTACATGAGCTTGCTCTCCCCTGCTGTGAAAAGTAAATAATATAGAGGCGGCCTTCAAGAGCTTAGAAATTATCATATGTGCCTTCCTAGGTTTGATTTCAACTAGAATACCAAGAGAACAAAGCAAAATTGTTGATAAAAGTAAATTGGAAAGTTGTTTAAAATGACATGCCCTACTTGAAAAATGAAAGTTTTTTTTTTTACTTGACTGTCCCTTTAAGGTAGGAAAAATCCTATTGGCTGATGCAATCAGCCAATAGGATTGAAGTTCAATCCAATTGGCTGATCCAATCAGCCAATATGATTGAGCTCACATTCTATTGGCTGTTCCAATCAGCCAATAGAATACGAGCTCAATCCTATTGGCTGATTGGATCAGCCAATAGGATTGAACTCCAATCCTATTGGCTGATTGCATCAGCCAATAGGATTTTTCCTACCGTAATTTCGATTGGCTGATAGAATTCTATGTCTTGGATGACATCACTTAAAGGAACCGTCATTGTTCAAGAAGACGTTGGATGAAGAGGATGTTCCACATTGGATGTCTAGAAGATGGAGCTGCTCCGCGTTGGATGGATGAAGATAGAAGATGCCATCTGGATGAAGACTTCTGCCCGTCTGGAGGACCACTTCTGACGGCTTCATTGAGGACTTCGGTCCGGTTGGGTGAAGACTTCTCCCGGTAAGGTAATCTTCAAGGGATTAGTATTATGTTTTTTTAAGGGGGTATTGAGTGGGTTTTAGAGTAGGGTTGGTTGTGTGGGTGGTGGGTTTTACAGGTAAAAGAGCTGATTACTTTGGGGCAATGCCCCGCAAAAGGCCCTTTTAAGGGCTATTTGTAATTTATTGTAGGATAGGGCTTTTTTATTTTGGGGGGCTTTTTTATTTTGTTAGGGGGATTAGATTAGGTGTAATTAGTTTAAAAATCTTGTAATTTGTTTATTATTTTCTGTAATTTAATGTTTGTTTTTTTTGTACTTTAGATAATGTTATTTAATTGTATTTAATTGTATTTAGTTTAGGGAATTAATTTAATTATAGTGTAGTGTTAGGTGTAATTGTAACTTAGGTAAGGTTTTATTTTACAGCTATATTTGTATTTATTTTAACTAGGAAGTTATTAAATAGTTAATAACTATTTAATAACTATTGTACCTAGTTAAAATAAATACAAACTTGCCTGTAGAATAAAAATAAACTCTAAGATAGCTACAATGTAACTATTAGTTATATTGTAGCTAGCTTAGGGTTTATTTTATAGGTTAGATTTTATTTTTAAATAGGAATAATTTATTTAATGATAGGAATTTTATTTAGATTTATTTAAATTATATTTAAGTTAGTGGGTGTTAGGGTTAGACTTAGGTTTAGGGGTTAATAAATTTAATATAGTGGCGGCGGTGTAGGGGTCGGCAGATTAGGCCTTAATAAGTATAATGTAGGTGGCGGCGGTGTAGGGGCAGCAGATTAGGGGTTAATAATTATAATGTAGGTGGGGTGGGCTCCGGGAGTGGCGGTTTAGGGGTTAAACACTTTATTTAGTTGCGGCAGGGTCCGTGAGCGGTGGTTAGGTGGTTAATATATTTATTAGAGTTGCGGTGGGCTCTGGGAACGGCGGTATAGGGGGTAAACAGTATAGTATAGTGTGGGTGTTTAGTGATAGAGTACCAATAAAGCTGGGAAAAAGCCGAAGAGCAGCAAGATCGATGACTGTTAGTTAACAACAGTTCACTGCTCATCGCACCGTACTTGGTGCACAGCTTTTTGACAGCTTTTTTGATAATTTTGGAGAACGTATTCAGGTCCGCGGCAGCGTTGTTAGGCGATCTTAGGCGAGCGTATTGGTGCCGTTGAATGCAAGTAAGTTGACGGCTTCATAAGTAGATTCCTATGGGGCATATGTATCAAGGTCTGTCGGACCTGATCCGACCGTCCGGATCAGGTCCGACAGACCTCGCTGAATACAGCGAGCAATACGCACGCCATATTCAGCATTGCACCAGCAGCTCACAAGAGCTGCTGTTGCAACACCGCCCCCTGCAGACTCGCGGCCAATAGGCCGCCAGCAGGGGGTGTCAATCAACCCGATGGTACTCGATTGGGTTGATTTCCAGCGATGTGTGTCCGTCTGCTCAGAGCAGGCAGACAGGTTATAGAGCAGTGTTCTTTGTGACTGATGCTTCATAACTGCTGTTTCTGGCGAGCCTGCAGGCTCGCCAGAAACACGGGGCATCAAGCTCCAATCGGAGCTTGATACATATGCCCCTATATGTTATCTATACAATGGAACACATTTATGAAGCTGGTTTTAACATTTACAGAGGTTGCAGATGTCAAACATATTGTACTAATACATCTAGGATGACTGTCAAGCTCTGGTTTCATGAGATAAGACCTTTGATTGTGCAATATTTTATTCCAGCAGACGATGATGCAACAGAGGCCCTGAATACTTGAGGACAGATTTCCTATCTGGGAAACTTGTCTGTACAGACCAATATAAAGAGGAGAGGGACAATATGTACTGTAATATCCCAGAGGTTTATAGTAAAACTAAAATTCTTTAACGTAATAATTTCCCTGAAGCAAATGTTAAAAACTAGTCTTATGAAAGATGTTTGCTTTATTTTCGTCTAATTCTTTATTATGTCTCTGGTGTACATTTTCCTACTATAAAATAGAGAAATAGATAAGAAATATTACATTGTCTTTTCCTTAAAAAATGTATGTTTTACGAATAATGTTAAGGCGTCATAAAGTAAAGCAACTGACTTTGTTAACAATACTTTTGACCTAGGGAAACTTAGCATTATTATACAGTTCTAAATTACTGAAAGACTTCAGAGACGTTAGAAGCTTGAAAACTGTTTTCGATTGAAAAGTATAGTATGAATTTTCTTTGATTTCTTAATATTTCTTTTCATTCTATCCTTTTGAGAATACATTGATATTTGCATATATAATATATATTCAAATTTAAGCAACTCAACTCATTTACATTTTTCAACTGTTAAAGATGATTGCTTGTGAGTTACTATCCAATGTAATGTAAAACATGATTATGAAAGATGTTCTTTAGACAGGTAAGCTTGTGAACAGTCATTCTATAGGACTTAGTGGAGAATAGTTGAGACAAAAGGTATGTGAACTGAGATGGAAAAATATTGTCATGTAGCTCCTCGGCACTCCTTGGCTCCTCTCGCCACTCCGTCTTGACGCTATGGCCATTGCCATGAATGCAGCGGTCCCTGTGGGCATGCGGCGATAACGTCATTGCCGCATGCCATTTCCCTTCTAATGCCGGTCATATCACATGTGAGTCCTCTTGGCGCGAATCTACGCCTATGTAAGTACCTGCATTACTTACCTCCAGTGCCCAAGTATAGGTGTTACTGTGTGTGCTCCTGGGTGCTAATTTCTACTGAATTGCTGGATTGCTTAATTGTTACTGAACTCTGCCTGTCTGACCACTCTGCCTGTTTAACCCCTGAATTGCTGGATTGCCTAATTGTTACTGAACTCTGCCTGTCTGACCACTCTGCCTGTTTAACCCCTGAACTGCTGTTACTGTGGATTGCTTCATTGTTGCCAAACTCTGCTTGCCTGACTACTCTCCAGTTATTACCTGTAGTGCCGAGGATAGCCCCTCTACTGTGAGTACTGTTACCTCATTTACTTACCTATTCTCTTGTTCTGGGATATTTCTTTATCCTTCCACTTGACGCCAGGATAAGAAGACTACTGGCCAAGTTTGGTCTGATAGGGAAATATCCCACTAGCATTACAGATATTATATGCATCCCTGAAGAAGTGTATTTTTGAGAACACAGGGAGGAAAGGGATTTGGTAGATTTGATATTGCATGGTACAAGAAAAATCATTTATTTTAAACTGTGAATGAGTTATAATTGTGGAATAAAAAAAAATATTTTGCACAGAGAAGAGAGGGTGGTTGTGGGAACAGTAGGGTAAAATATAAATGATGTATTTGTCTTTTAGGGTCAAGATTTTGAACTTCACATCTAGGAAACCAATGGAGGGACCCATTGAGTAAGGGATAGCTCTCTGATGCTGGCAGAAATAATAATATTTGATTTAGGTAGGGACGATTTGGAAGGGTAATTTAGAAGTTTCACAAGCCTGCTATTGCACTGATCAAGACAAGATAACACCAGTAAGAGAAATATAATTTTAATTTTGTTCCACATGAAAAAATCTCACATTTTAGTTAATATTTTAGGCAAAATGTCTGTACATAACCAAATAACAGTTATGAGCAAAATGTGTTTTGAAGTGATGAAAGAGTATTTATATTGGAGAGATTTGTGGGATAGCCAATAAAATAGACACAATGAGATTAGTTATGGAGAGGTTGCTCAATACATAACATGAAGCCATTTAGAGGCATCAGGTGATATATGTACTGTAAGTAAAGCAGTTGATAGTTCTGATAGGTAGTCATCATAAAAAAAAGATGTGAAACCTACTAAATATAATAAATAACCTCTGGTGCTGAAAAGTTGATTTGTGATTCATTATTAGAAAAAAAAGGTAAACTTGCAAGATATGATTAATAACTTTGGGGGTATAAAAAGTTATATTACTTTTTTTAACTTGGAGGTATTGCAGTGGGGTTTGATGTAAGAATTGGTGTGGTTTAAGGGATTATTACTGTGGAAGGAATTGTGTGGGGGTGACTGTAGGTGGGTTATGTAGATGGTCAGAATGTTTAATTCTTTATGAGAGGTGTTAGCAGTGGCAACAAACTGTTTGAAAACATTAAATAGAGATACAACACACAAAGAATGACCATACACTGCACTTTTACAAAAATAACCCTTTTCACATATTATGCTGATAAATTTGCTTTAAAATCTAATACACATGTCTCCAGGAGAATGAAACCAAAGTCCCTCATCTGTAAATGGAAAAAAATGGTTAAATGATTCTCTTCCTAGGCACAATTTATGCACATCTATAAGCAGATAATCCTTAAATAGAATAACGCCCTTAACTAATATCAGGCACTTAGCATGTAGCATGTACTCACAACATTAAGCTCAACACAAAAATGAAATATATATTCCAGTGGTGTACCACTCCCTGTATATGGTAGTGATGAAACTGGGTATAATGCAAAAAAAAAAAATGTTAACCAAATTGAGCTCAATGCCTACTTGAAAATACCCCCATTTTAATGCCACAACTCTGTATCCACAGTTCACATGTATAACTGGATAAAACAGGAGTATTGATCTTAAAGGACCACTCAATGCAGTAGAATTCCATAATTAACAAGTGTATCATAAAAACACAATGCAATAACACCTACTCTGAATTTCACAAAAGCAGTAGATTTTGTTTCTTTCACATTTATGTTTTCCCCTATTTTCCGGCCAACTATATCATGTGACAGATATCAGCCAATCACAGACTAGTTTACGTATACCCTGTGAGCTTGTGCACATGCTCAGTAGGATCTTGTTCCCCATAATGTGTGAATATAGCAAGACTGTGCAAAATTTGATAATAAACGTAAATTCGGAAGTGTTGACTTGAGTATCCCTTTAATCTAGCATATAAAGCAGAAAAGCAGCTTCTTACATTGAGTGCTGTTTGATCACATTCTACTCACTTGTGGATATAGAGATGTGGCATTAAACTGTTAGATAATTAATGAATAAAGGCTATGTTATTACCACAAACCGTAGAAAACATACCAACTTCAGACTTATTCACCGTCTTTTCTCTCTTTGCTTCCTGCATTTTTTTAACCCATGGAATATAGATAACGTGTTGGTGTAAATAAATTGCATTTCATTTTAGCGTATAATGTAATAACATGTCGTACACTATGTAGGATATACAATCTAAAACTGCCAATAAATAAAGAAATATAAAAATGTATTTATATAATAACCATATGGGCTGTTTTGTGCGTCTCATAAAAGCTACAACTAATAAATTAGCATGGAAGCAAAAAAGAACAATCATTTTATTTCATAAAATGTATATCATTTCTAATAAATAATGTTCTATCAAACACCATTGACAATTTTTAGAGTTAATATAATTTCATATTTTGCTTCTCTGCTATTGCTTACAAAGCTTTTTCTATACTGCTAGAAATGCTGAGATTTTTTCTAAAAATAGGACTAATTGTGTCATGTCTTTGCCATGTTTCATTAATAAAAGGCTAAAGAAGACAGGGAAAAAATGAGGGTAAGATTTACAAATGAATGACCTTTTATTATTTAGAATGATATGGATATATCTTAAATACCAATGGCATAAAGCAGCTGAAGAGAATAAAATTCACTAAAAAAAAACATAAAATAGCCATTTTCAGAATAATCACTATAAAGTTTTTTTGTGTATCCCTAATCACACCAGAGATGTTTAATGATAACATATACATTCATGTAAAACATGTAGCATATTTACTTTATCATATATTTTTTGCCATGATATTTATTATTTGTAGTTGTCAAACAATAAATTTAAAAGGAAATGAATACAATTTAGAAATGAAAAATATAGTTTGAAATTTAACTGTGTACTTTTTGAGATCATATAATTAATTTAATATTTTAATCATTTTATTTATTACGTTTATGATATTTATCAATTAAAATAACATAGTATTCAATACACAACTCCCAACATTTTAAAAATTCCAACAAAGGTGCTGTTTTTGAGTCAATGTTGTATATGTTTGAATGTTTGTAAATGTTTAATTAAGGTTTCAATCATATATATGTCATGGTTTGCATTCTGAACGTAACTCACGTCTTTTAACTGAATGCAGTATAAGTGAATCATGCATCTAGTAACTGAATTTCAATTCCCATAAACAGTCCGTCAATTACATTTAAAAAATCTTGTTACATCTGGATTCAATTTTTGAGAGCAGATAAAAGCTTTTTTTTCCAATTCCTAACAGCATGTTGTTGTACATTTATTATGCAAATTTGCCTGTTGTTATAAAAACACTAATTAAAACATTGCACAACACTACACAGTGAAACATTTAGTAAACTACAGTATATAAATCCTTAGATACAGCTTCATTTTCAGCTGTGTGAAGATACACAAATAAATATTACAATCTCAGTAGACACAATAGCAAGGCATATATGTTATTCTTAGATTAGCCTAATAACAATTAATTAATAATACAAATCTATAAATACAACTTAATAAACAGTGTTTTCAAAATTCATACATCTAAGCTGGTAGTAAAAAAAAGAGTGAGTGACTGTCAGCCTGATGATCTAAAGCTCTCCGCTCTTGCAAGATTATCTAAGACATCTTATAAGTATTATAAGGTCCCTAAAAGAATTTTAGAAAGGAAAATTTTAAAGAGTGGGTGAGAGGATTTTCTACCAACTTCAAAGTGCACTTTTCCATTGAATGCTAACACTCGGTGAGGTGTGACGTAGGAAAGATGCTTCTTGAAAAAGTATTGCATCTGTGGATAGTGCCGAGTGGAGTACACGCTGGGACCACAGCGAAGAGGATATCCCTTAACAAACTCCCATAAAGGAGCAAGCCATGAGTTTAAATGGACTTTGTGCCTTGAGGATTCACGTATGTATCACTTACACACACAATAAGGATACTTTGTTACTTAATGGTCGCAAGTTCAAACGGTTTCAAAAGAAAACACCGGTTTATGGAAGGTGTGCACACCATTTAAACACTAAGGAACAGCTAATCTGTGGCATTTTAAGAAGACTCACACTGACTTTTTAAAGGACACCTTTTGTCACTTTTTAGATTTGGGTTTGTGCACTATAGCAATTCATTCCAATATCAGAGACATCCAATGTTTTAATTTACTGTTTAAAGCTGTAAATGTGCAGGGGGCGGTATTGCACAAGCATTTCACATGAAATGCTTGTGCAATTATAAATGCCGACAGAGTATCATGTCTGCCCGAACATGATTAATCGGCCCCTTGATGTTAATTCAATGCCCATAACTTTTTCTGTCATTTTAACCATTGACACGTTTCTCTCTAGGAAGGAATAAGACTTTGCTAAGTAGAGGTAGCTGCTAGACAATGTTTCTTCCAGCTTTTATTGTGCAAGCACAGTTATGAACATGTATTTTACTAATGTTGTTGAATTATGTGTCTGTTTATCGGCTATTAGTTAGTATGGTTTGTAGAAAGTTATGTATGCTCTAGCTCAACACCTCCTGAGAACCTTATGATTAGAACACTGAGCTACCCATCATTGAAGCTAAATGTAATCAATATTACTTCTATAGGTGGTAAGCGTGTGTTGGTTAATTGTTTGCTTACCTTACATCTCACATAATAATATAACAATTATAGGTTTTCACCCTAATGCATTTGGTGTCAGCAGTTAAAGGGACATTAAACACCTCAATATCTGAATATTGGGAAGTTTCCAATTCATGTTATACATGAAAGTACTGACACAGCTATATTTCACACAGTCATTGGTTGTACACTTTAGTAAGCCATTTATAACCATTCCTAATTGGCCTTAGAAGAAAAGGCAACCTAAGTTACAATATGGCGGTGCCCACTGCTTTATGGACATTATCTTATTTTATCAATAATTAAACAACTAATATAATTTAAAAAAATACATGTACAAATTATTCTCATGCTAATCGTTGCTCTGAATACTTCATTCAAGCAATAATTTATTTAGTGTTTGTCCCTTTAAAGGGGAAGTCTACTTGAAAATGTTTATTGTTAAAAAAGAAAGCTAACCCTTTTATTACCCATTCCCCAGTTTTGCATATCCAACACTGTTATATAAAAAACACTTTTTAGCGCTGTGATTACCATGTGTTTAAGCTTCTGCAGACTGCCCCCTTATTTTAGTTCTTTTGACAGACTTGTATTTTAGCCAATCATAAAATATCTCCACAGAAGTGAGCATAATTTTATCTATATGGCACACATGAACTAGCACTGTCTAGTTACAATAACTGTCAAAATATCAATATTAATTTTTAAATATGACAAAATTAATATTTTTATTAATTTTTAAATATGAAAAATCAATATTTTTAGTGTTGTACTTAATAAGATAAATACAATTTTGACTAATAAGAAAGAGGAAAAAAAATATATTTTCAAAATATCAATATTAATTTTTAAATATGACAAAATTAATATTTTTATTAATTTTGAAATATGAAAAATCAATATTTTTATGAATTTTGAAATATGAAAAATTAATATTTTTATGAATTTTGAAATATGAAAAATTACTATTTTTGATTAATTTTGAAATATGAAAAATTAATATTTTTATGAATTTTGAAATATGAAAAATTTATATTTTTGATTAATTTTGAAATCTGAAAAATTAATATTCTTGATCAATTTTGAAATATGAAAAAAATCTATATTTTTATCAATTTTTCAAAAATTAATTTTTAATAATATTTCAAAATATTAATATTAATCTTGAACATGAAATCAATATTTCAATTTTCAAAAAAAACCCTATATCTTCAAAATATTAATTTAGAAATATGAAATTCCTTCTCTTCTATAATAATTTCTCTTTACCACAAATATATTATATCAATATTATAAATATTTATAATATCTCACTCAATGCCTCCATATAATATGTCAGTATATTTATAAGAATCTTAGCAGTACTCTCCAAATAATATGTGAGTATGTGGCAGGGTTATAACTGAATATATTTAACAATCTTTCTTTAAACTAAACCCACAATCAAAATTCCTAAGCTATTAACCCCCATTCTGCCAATAGCCCACAGCAATAAACTTCCTAATCTATTAACCCTTATACCGCCATAACCTCCCACCGCAAACCCCAAACCTATTAACCCTTAAACTGCCAAAAAATATGCAAACTAGCCCTACACTACTTAATTCCCATACCTAAAGCCTAACACCCAATTAGTTACACAAAATAACAAATACTAAAACTAACAAAAAGTACAAAAACACATTACCAAAAAAAAAAACACTACCAAAAATGAAACCCCCAGTTATACCTATCCTAAAACTAAAATCCCCTTTAAAAAAAACTTATACTAACATTAAAACCCCCTCTAACAATTGCTCTGAAAAGTGCATTTTGTAGGACAGTTATGCCTATCCTAAAAGTGATTTAGCTCTTTTACTTGGCAAAAAAAATCCCCTATTTTAAAACTAAAGTAAGCCCCCACCCAAAATAAAAAGCCCATCTTAAAAACCCTACTCTAGAGGTGGAGCTAGCCATGAACTGACATGGATGTTTCCTGCTGAGGCTCCACATTTGACCTGGCATTGAGGGAGATTATCGCTGGTCCAGACATGTTTGGACTGACAGAACCAAGTGAGAAGTGAGGGGAGAGAATGGGGAACAAGATTGCATATTTTTTTATGCAGAAAGGAGCTGTTTTGACTGAGTTAGAGCCTTCTATCATGATGCGCCCCTGCTGTTTTGCCTGGAAACCCCATACCAGCTATTCTTAACATCACAACTAACTGGACTATCTAATGATCAGAGTGGCCATCAGAGGGGCAGAAGAGCCAGTGGAGGTCATCTACAGCAGGGGTCAGCAACCTTGGCTCTCCAGATATTTTAGAACTACATTTCCCATGATGCTTAAGTGTCTTTAAGCTGCCTAAACATCATGGGAAATGTAGTTCTAAAACATCAGGAGAGCCAAGGTTGCTGACCCCTGATCTACAGGTAGACAGAGAGCATGCACATATGTTTAAGGGATAAAAAGCTGAAATAAAAGCCTTTTAAAAACGGGCCCGTGCTGAATTGCCAGGGAAACCCTGTAGCTATTAAGGCCTTGCCTATATTTACAGCCTCAGGCCCTTACAATCCTGCTACAGAAGATCAAAGGCTGGTGTATAGAAACCCTAACTAATGTGTTAAAAGGCTTGGTGTTTGCTGCATTTAACTACTTAATAAGCACACTTACTGGGCCCCTGCATGACTGTATCAGAAACCCCATTTGAAGCACAGCATAGATAATCTCAGCAACAGGAGGAATCTGCTTATAAACACAGAGACTGTCAGTTGATAGGGGATTATTACCTGAATCATTTTTTTGTTTTTTTTGGGGGGATAAAAAGCTGAAAGAAAAGCCTTTTAAAAACGGGCCCCTGCTGAATTGCCAGGGAAACCCTGTAGCTATTAAGGCCTTGCCTAAATTTACAGCCTCAGGCCCTTACAATCCTGTTTAGCTACAGAAGATCAAGGATTGGTGTATAGAAACCCTAACTGATGTGTTAAAAGGCTTGGTGTTTGCTGCATTTAACAACTTAATAAGCACACTTACTGGGCCCCTGCATGACTGTATCAGAAACCCCAATTGAAGCACAGCACAGATAATCTCAGCAACAGGAGGAATCTGTTTATAAACACAGAGACTGTCATTTTATAGGGGATTATTACCTGAATCTGTTTTTTTTTTGTTTTTTTTTCATCTCATTGCAATTTAAAGTCTGCAACATCATATGCATATGCTCTGACTGAACTCCACACCTCTCTCTATAACCTGGTATAGCTACTGTTTATCTGCATCACACTATGGCATCCAGGAGAGTCCCCAGGGTGGACAAGGGTACAAAGCCACATGCTACTTCTACTTCAAAGATGAACACATTCTTTAAAGCTATACACTCTCCAACTGTGGAGGAATATGATAATTCATAAATGTCTCAAGAAGAGCAACAAGATCCAATTCCTCCTGACAGAGAATCACCTATAACTAAAGCTGACCTTAAGGATCTCCCGACCAAAGCAGACCTCTCCTCTTTTTTTTTAAAAAGGTCAGTAAGATGCTGAAAGAGGTTTTAACAGAAATAAAGAAAGAAATTGCGGATCTGGGAGGCAGAGTGGCCTATTTGGAAGAATTAGAGGAAGAGACTACATCCAACATGTACCTAATCAACAGGAAAATGGAGACCCGGGAATCACAAATTGAATATCTCCAATCCAAGCTAGAAGACCTCGACAACATGGGTAGGAGACAAAATCTACAGATTCGGGGTGTCTCTGAAAAAGTCACGAGTGACACTCTCCCCTCACATCTACAAAACATCTTCAAACAACTACTGAATAATCAGCAACTACCTGATGTAGCGATTGAAAGAGTGCACAGAGCTTTAAGACCCAAGCCACGAGATGGAGAGCCTCTAAGGGATATAATCCTGAGGTTTCACAGATACACTGATAAAGAAGCAATATTAAATGCTACAAGAAAACAACAATCCTTCACTTTGAATGGTGACACGCTTCAATTTTACGCAGACCTCAGCCCTATCACCTTACAAAACCGCAAAGAAATAAGATTCCTCACGCTTCATCTGAGAGATCACAGTCTACCCTACAAATGGGGATTCCCCTTCAGTTTGAGAGTACTGAAGAACAAAAAACTTGCAACAAACAGGACACTAGAAGATATGGACCACTTTTGCCAAACACTGGGCATACCAAAACCTACCCTCCCTTCATTGGAACCTTCGGATATCTCTGACTCACAAAGAAATTCAGCACCACCAAACCCTCAACGTCCTCAATGGACGAAGGCAGCAAAGAAAAGATCTAGAGATGACGCATCAAAACATCGGAAAGGGCCAGCAGATCTAGACCCAAGTTGAGGGATCTTTAGACTATCTATACAGTTCCTCTGGCAGTGAAGGCCTGGCCCGCCGATAAATATACTTGAGACATTCCTGAGATTAGACTTAAGCATGATTATTATCATGGTCTTACTTTGGTGCTATGTTTCATTTGCTCCTGAGATAGATTGTTTATGCTATGGTCTTCTCTATCCCCTTTTCTCCCCTTTAACACAGTTTCTCTCCTTCACAGGTGCCTTTCAACCTTGTTAGGTTGAACTAATTCCCCTATGAACCCCAATATTACTTGGGAAGGTTTTACAGGGAATTTTTGTTATGAAATGTTTTTTGTTTTCAGGTTTATTGTTTGGTTGTATTGTTTATTATTTTGTTGTTTATGCCGAAATAATTATACTTTTGTATTGCTTACTTCTGATCCAGGACTAAGAGATGTTTTTGTATACACATATAAGAGAGTTACTTCCATCCACTATCTAACCACAGGCAGGGGTGGGCCGGACCAACACTTCAATGGTGCCCTTTTCTTTGACACTGCGATGGCTGAGTATAGACGCTACATGACTGGGAAACTCCTCCAATGTAAGGTAATGAGCTTTATTCCACAACACCAACGCAGGTACACAAATTAAGGAAATTAAACTAATCTCTCAAAACTGTAAGGGCCTAAATTCCCCAACTAAAAGATCCATAGCGCTTAATTGGGGGAGAAAAGAAAAAGCTAACATTATTTTTGTTCAAGAAACCCATTTTGTCACCAACAAAGAACCTACATTCAAATCTAGAGACTTCCCCACTTCGTACCTTCACTCTAACACAGAGAAAAAGAATGGGGTGGGAATATTATTCAATAAAAACACACACTTCCAGCTGCTGGAGAAATTGGTGAATAGGGAAGGTTGCTATATAATACTAGTGGGTATGTTGTTTAATAGACCAATTACCCTGGCTAACTTATACGCACCCAACACAGGACAAGCCCACTTTTTGATGACAGTCAGCAACAAACCCTTAGAGATCCAAAAAGGCACACTCCTGTTAGGGGGATCTAAATGTAGCATTGTTCCCGACTTTAGATTGTTCACAAGGCCGCAGTATCACTATGTCTAAAACTAGAAATCTAATTCTTAACACATTAAGGGGCCTCACCCTTTTGGACACCTGGCACACACTTAACCCCACCGCACGAAACTATTCATTTTATTCTAATCCAGCCAAATCATACTCACGCATAGACTATTGGTTTATTAACCATAGTAATATGCCATTAGTTACAGACGCTGATATTTCTCCAATAACATGGTCTGACCACTTCTCAATATCGTTGACTCTGACCTGGCCCTCGGTACCAATACACCCGTTTCACTGGAGACTGGATGAGGATATGCTACATGACCCACTAGTCATACAACAAACCCAGGAAGCTTTGACAGAGTACTTTCAGCTAAACTGCAACTCCACGACGTACACTCCAATGACTTGGTTCGCACATAAGGCTGTTCTCAGGGGGCTGTTGCTGAAACAGAAAGCTATTAAAAAGCGTTCTTCGCTAGCAAAATACAAAATACTACTACAGAAAGTACAAACTGACGAAAATTCACATAAAAGTGATCCCCAGAGACAGAATCTTTTGCAGGCGCAAGCCACATCACGTTCCCAGCTACAAAACTACTTACATAAGGAGGCATGCGTAAAGGCTTTATATCTTAGGAAGATATACTTCCATGGAGGTAACAAATCTGGTACCCTGCTCGCTAGGGCCTTAAAGCGTAAAACATTACACAACAAAATTCTCAATATAACAGCAGACGACGGCAGGGAAACGTCGGACTCAACTCTGATAGCTAAATCATTTATGACCTACTATAGGAATCTTTACAATCTCCCCTGTAATGAGCGGGTAACACAAGCAGAATTATTAGACACTTATATTCAAAGTGCAGATTTGAGTAAGATTCAAAGAGAGGACAAAGAGAGCTTAGACGAACCGATCAAACTACATGAAATACTGAAAGTTATTAATGACCTTCCATCACATAAAAGTCCTGGACCAGACGGGTTTTCAAACAAATATTACAAAACATATAAGGATATCTTAGCGCCACATCTATTAGAGTTACATAGGTATATAGATAAGGAAGGACATCTCCCCCCGGAATACTTAGAAGCCCAGATTTCAGTTATTCCCAAACCAGGTAAATCCCCCATGCATCTCGGTAATTACAGGCCCATCTCTTTATTGAACACTGATTTAAAAATCTTTACAAAAATACTGGCTAATAGGTTGAACCGAATACTCCCACAGATTATCCACTCTGATCAGGCTGGCTTTGTGCCTGGTCGAGAGGCCAGGGATAACACCATCAGATCACTTCAATTAATAGATCAGGCTAAACATACAAACACGGATATGGTGGTTATTTCCACAGACGCTGAGAAAGCGTTTGATCGCCTAAACTGGGATTTTTTATTTGCTACACTTAGGGAGGTGGGTCTGGGGGAGGGTATGCTTCGTAGAATTCAGAGCTTTTATCATGCACCATCAGCAAGGGTTAGAGTAAATAGTATGATTTCCGATCCCTTCTTTATCCACAATGGCACAAGGCAGGGTTGTCCGCTTTCCCCTATCTTATTCATAACCAGCATGGAAGTCTTAGCACAGAAAATAAGAAATAATCCGCTGGTTTCCGGCATTAAAGTAGGCCCTTTAGATTGTAAACTCTCGCTATACGCAGACGATGTCATGTTCACGTTATCATCACCCCAGACATCTGTCCCTGAGGTCCTGAAAGTTCTCAAACAATTTGGTGAATTTTCCAATTTCAGGATTAATGAACAAAAGTCAGAAATCTTAAATATTTCCCTCCCACCTCAAGAACTTCAGACCCTGTTACAGTCCTGCACTCTTAAACATCAACCACAAGCGATCAAATATCTGGGGATTTATCTTGCTCCAAACATGAAAGACCTCCTAGAGCTTAACTTCACTAATCTACTTAATATTATATCGACAGATTTAAAGACTTGGAAGGACCATCCCTTTTCATGGTGGGGTAAACTCCAAATTTTGAAAATGAATGTACTCCCTAGATTGCTGTACGTGATTCAAGCTGTCCCTATCAACCTACCACAGGGCCTCCTTACTCAGATGCAACACGTTTTAGATTCCTTCATTTGGGGTAGCATAAAATCCAGAGTTAAGAAGGCAACTATGTACAGGTCAGCCAGAGAGGGAGGGTTGGGTCTGCCTAAGATAGAAACCTATTATCAGGCCATGGGCTTACAGAGAATCATAAAGTGGCACAGAAATAGGGACTCTAAGGCTTGGATTCCAATAGATTCACATATACTTCACTCCCCCTCCCCGGGAGCTTTATGTGGGATAGCAGGGCAGAATCGACCCCCCATGGTTGAAGGCATACCCGCTTTTACACCATGTGTTCGAATTATGGGACACTTTGATAAAAAGATTCCCAGGAATATCAACACTCAGATCACCCATGTCCCCAATTTCCCCAAATGCTGAGCTATTAGGGGGGTAATGTTTGACAGGAATAACCTGAATAATTGGGAGATGGGTAACACGGTTCCCCTATTTAATTTAGTCAGTGAGGGCAAACTCAAAAACAGGTCAGACCTTACAGACATCCTAGGTGGAGTTTTTGTTAGGTGGCTAAAATATAACCAAGTTCACCATTTTCTCCATACCCACCCTCTCAAACAGTCACTTACAAGAAATCTCACACCCTTCGAACAGACATGCGCTATGACAAGTTCAGCACATCACACCTTATCGTGGGCTAAGAGACTCCAAGTTAATGCACATAGCTCGAAACTTCCTGATTATATAGAACGCTGGCATAGGGAATTGAATAAGACTATCACAGAAGCAGAGTGGGTTAAAATTTTTAATAACACAAGAAAATTTTCATCCTCAGCTAGATTTTTAGAGACAAATTACAAACTCCTGACTAGGTGGTACTTGACACCTACCAAACTTAAATGCATTTTCCCTGCCTCGTCGGACCTTTGTTGGAGGGGTTGTGGGGAAAGGGGGACGATGACACACATATGGTGGGAATGTCCAAAAATTGTCACCTTTTTGGGAGGGCATACAGAATATCCTACAAGTCATAATGGGGCGGGGGGATTCCTATCAGCTAGACCCGACAACGACCCTACTGAACCTGTTACCTAAATGTAAATGTAAATTAAGAACATGACTAATTCAGTTAACATTGAATTCTGCTAGATCCTTAGTCGCTAGGCTCTGGAAATCTCAAATCTGTCTGACCCTAAAGGACTGGCACTCTTACATGACAGATACCTTGAGAATGGAAGAATACGGTTTCTTTAAATCGAATAGGTTAGGATTCTTCCATGATTTAAAATTCATCTGGGATGAAATCCAAAATGATCTGAAGATAGAAGGGGGGTGCTTTACACAAGTTACAGGAGTGACCTAGGAGGAATGAGAGGCCTAGTGTTATCTTAGAGAGGTATGGCTGATGTGGTCCCACCCCTGCCTGATACTCTAATAATGACCTCTTTAGCTTAGCACTTCTCTCAAAGGTTGATAGTTAAATACAAAGTCGAGGAATACCACTAGATGTGTAGAATATATACAAAGTGATCTTAAATTAAGAAATTTCGGCATAGTTTTGTTGTTGTTTGAGTTATGTTATGTACACTGGGGCCATTGTCAATCACCATGCATTTATATGGAGTGGGGCTACTGTTTTCAAATGGACTTATCACGGACAGTCTAGCTCTACTATTTAATTTTACTGTAAGGGAGTTCGTTCTCCTTTCTTTTGGAGACTGATGGTTTCTCCCTCTTTTGTTTCTGTTTAAACTTTTGTATCAATAATGACATCCTTTTGTACCATGCTGCTAAATAATGATAATAAAAATAAATAAATAAATAATAAAAAAAAAAACCTACTCTAGCAATTGCCCTTATAAGGGCATTTGGTACGATATTGCCCTAAAGCAATTGCAGCTCTTTTGGCAATAAAAAAAAATCCTATTATTATAAAAATTATATACTAAAAAAAAGGATTGCACTGAAAAAGGGCATTTTTTGGGCATTGCCCTTAGAATGGCATTTAGTAAGGCCTTGCCCTAAAGTCTCTTTTGCCCAATAAAAAAAACCCTATTCAAAAATAATACTAATCTAAAAAAAACCTCTATCCTTAATAAAAGCTTGCCCTGAAAAGGGGCATTTGGTAGGGCATGCCATAAAGTGATTACGGTTCTTTTGCAGAATAAAAAAACATTACAAAAAAAATCTTTTAAAAATGCTACGGCTAAAACCCCCAATGTTTTTACTTACCCAACTTGATTCTGGCTCCTATGAAAAGTCAAATCAACTCCTACAGAAATTCAAATCAGCCAATAGAATGACAGCTTTTTCTATTGGCTGATTTGAATTTGAAAATCCACTAATAGGAATTCAAAGACACCTCTATATAAGGGGGAATCAGAAGAGCAGAAGATAAGAAGTAAAGAAGATCAGAAGACGCACCAGATGGATGAAGACATGGTGGTAGAAGACAGCCACAGTGAAGCACCGCCATGGATAAAGATGACTGAAGATGGATGAAGACTGCTACAATGGATAAAAAGGAGCAAATCACAGAGGAGCCTGCATCAAGTAGGGTGAGCAGAAACTGTGAGGTTTAGCTGTAGGATTTTTTTATATATATATATATATTTTTATTTTATGCTAGGGTTTTTTTCTGCAAAAGAGCTGTAATCGCTTAAGGGTGATATGAATTTTTTTGCACTGTAAAATGCCATTCTAAGGGCAATGCCCAACACAATGCCCTTCCCAGGTCATATTTTTTAGCAAAGGATTTTTATTATAATAAGGTTTTCTTATTTTTACTTTTTAGGATAGGTATTTTTTATGGCTAAAAGAGCTATAATCACTTTAGGGCAATGCCCTACCAAATGCCTTTATCAGGGCAATTGTTGGAGTAGGTTTTATTAAGGTACACTTTTTATTTGGGTGGGGGTTTACTTTGGTTTTAGAGTAGGAATTTTGTTTTGCCAAGTAAAAGAGCTAAAACACTTTAGGGGAATGTCCTACAAAAGGCCATTTTCAGGGCAATTGCTAAAGTAGGATTTAATGTTAGGATAGGATTTTTCATTATGGGGTGGGCTTTTTATTAAGGGGACTTGAGTTTTAGGATAGGCATAACTGAGTTTTTTTATTTTTGGTAGTGTTTTTTTTTGTTTTGAATATTAGGACCATAGTCTTTTTTGTTCTGCTCTGTCATATAATTCAGTTAGATAAGGATAGAAATATATGTAAAGACAAACAGAGATAGACTGAAAACAAATCGTGAAACACATAAAATATAAAAATTAAGTTGTAACAGTAAAAAAATTTTTTTTTTTAATATTAGGAACTTGGTTATATGTCTGTTGGGGAATTTATATTTTGAAAGTATACAGTTTAATGACCAACTTCATGTAAGTCTACCTTTTTGTTTGTCTCTGTTCCAGTATCTGTTCTGCTGCTTTCATTCTATAGTTTTGATCTGGGTTGTCTTTGACCCTGATTCAGCTACTGCCTGGCCTAACCACTTTGGACCACCTGACTATAAACACTGTCTCTGGGCCTTTTTGCTTTTCTGACTAAGATTCTGCCTATGTTGTTGTATCACTTCAGCCCCAGAGATCCAGTCGGTATTGTGGCATAATATTTGCCATAGAGATTTTGCTTGTGCAGCTGAATTATTTTTGTCACAGATAGCCTTCCACAGAGTTTCTTCATTACTTTTGCCATAAATATCCAGACTGTGTATCCTGTCTCTGGCCTTAGTCTGCCCTACCAGTGTATGCTGTCTCCAGCTTGTGTCTGTAGAAACTGTCTATTCAGTCTCTAGCTTATGTCTGCAGTACCAGTGTATCCTGACTTTAGCTTGTGTCAGCAGGACCTGTCTATTCAGTTTCTAGCTTATGGGGTAGATTTATCTGTAACAAATCATGTTTGCCCTCCATCACTAAATGCCGACAGCATACGATGTCAACATTCAACATTGCACAATCATTTCACATGAAATGTATGTGCAATGCCGTTCCCCGCACATAAGCGGTCAATTGGCCACTAGCAGGGGTGTCAATCATCCTGATCTGATCAGGATATTTGCAGTCTTAAGACCACTACTTCTTAACTCCTGTTTCCAGTGAGTCGGAAGACTCATTCATGCGGAAAAAGCAGAATCCATTGCTTAGTAAATATACCCTTATGTCTGTAGTACCAGTGTATACTGTCTCTAGCTTGTGTCAGCAGAACCTGTCTATTCAGTCTCCAGCTTATGTGTACGTATACAGTCTGTGGCTGGTTAGCTAGTTCTTTAAATTACTATTCTACCAACCTAGATACATTTATTCATGATGCTGAGTCTAATCTAGATAATTTATTTTAAAAAAAAACTATTTTTTGAAAAATTAACATAAGTTTAGAATTGATGTTAAAGCATTTTTTTATCTACTAACAGCAACAATTGTACGCTACTTCAATTGTATTGCTAAATTAAACAATAAACTGACCCAATGATCTGAGATTTTAAAGAATCTATTGACTGAATACAAAAAGAAGCAACATTTAGTGATGCAAACAATTCAAGCAGAACCTACAACACTGCAAAAATATATAAAACAAAATGTAAAATAACTAAAATAGAAACAGTATAATCCAATTTTAAGGCTTATGATAAAAATATTTTGGAGAATATGCAATGATTCCAATTAAAAACTTTTAGTTTTTAAACTAGAGAAAGTTCACAATATATAGAGCCACAGAACGAAGGGAATTGAGTGGAGGGTCTTGTGACCATACTATAGGCCTGGAAAGAAAGGTAGCTAGGAAGGGTTGCTAGGGGAGGTGTTTGGGAGAAAAGTGGTAAAATGGAGAGAGCAGCAGAAGCTGTCAGCAGTTTCTAACCAGGAGTGGGAAAAGCTGTATCATGGATAGTGTGAGCGTGTTGTTGGAGCAGGTAAAAGGCCTAGTAGAGACTAGGGGGCTTACCTGGCAGCAGCAGAGGCTCTTGATAGATGAGGCAGGCAATGTAGCAGGAGGGGATACGGCTCTGGAGGAGCCGGCGGGAGCATCTGGACGGGAGCGGCATTATGGTTGGCTGGTGAGGTGCTCAAGGCCGCCGGAGCGACTTAGCCTGACAATCACAAGGCAGTCCGGGAGTCGGCTGCAGACGAAGCCAGCTGGAGGGAGGGATTGAAGTGGTAGGAGGTCCGGTGGACAGAAGAGGAGTGCTGGGTCCCGGACCACATGGCCCGCGCTGGTAGAAGAGGCCAGAGACATTGTGTGGCTAGGAGAGGTGATGTCACGTGTGTGATGGCACATACGGGGAGTGGTAGGGAGCAGGAGGTCACACGGAGGAGTGGGTGTGAGGCTGTGGCGGTCGGTAGTTGTGAGCGGGGGGAATGAGTGGGGAAGGTGGGCGGGGAAAAGATGGGTATAGGGGTGAAGGCAGAGGTGGATCATGGCAGGAGGGGAGGGGAAGTCAAGGGGGGGAGCGGTATACCAGGGTGTGCTGAAAGGGGCTTGGGGACACAGAAGGTAAGAAAATCTCCAGGGGTTAGGGGTAGGAGTGCACAAGGCATGATATTAGGCACGGGAAGTGTTGGCCAGAAGGGGAATGGAGAGCAGGGGAGTATGGGTGGAGCGGTAGAGGAGTTAGTGCAGGAAATAAGGGAACTTGGGAGGGGTAGGGGGGGAAGGAGTGTTAGGGGCAGGGGATCTAGGAGGGGGAGCAATAATCAGGCTCAGTGGGTGAGAGGTGGGGAGATGAGGACAGAGGGAGTAGGGGTAATGGAAGGGGGGCTCAGACATGGAAGTGACTTGTCAGATGGTTTATTTACAGATCCGGAGGAGTTTGATGGCATCCCTGAGGAGCAGCAGGGGTTGCCTTTGGTGCAGTCTTCATTGCAGGACCTGGAGGAGGACATCCTGTGGGTGAACAATTCTTACAGTGACTTTGCGGGGCAGGAGAGCACAGTGGAGCAGCATACAGAACCGGTGAACATGGCACAGGTAGGAGACATGGCTGCATTAATGCAGCTGCTTCATTCCCTGGTAACTGGAGGGGGACAGGGGGAGATGGTTAGGGAGCAGGTGGGGAGGTGAAAGGCAAGGTAGGGGCAGGAAGGGGGATAGTGGGGTTTCAGCTAGAGCACAGAGTTATAATGCTCCTCCTCCTTCACAGAGGGACAATGCTATCTGGGAGAGGCAAGTAAGGGTTGACAGGAGCAGAAATGAACGGCAGAGGTATAGATCCCAGATGCTGCAGAGGGGCTACAGGAAGCAGGAAGAGTACAGGCCCCCCACATGACATCCCCCACATGGGGCAGGATGGAAGCTAGCGCAGAGAGCATGAAGAGGAGGTAAGGGTCAAGATCACATAGCAGCAGAAGGAGGAGGTTGAGAGCACAGGGTCAACAATGTGGGCATGGCAGAGCGTAACAAGGAGCTAGTGGACAAGGAGCCAGGGGTAAGGCCGGCAGGTGAGATGGCGGGTCCCTCACACGGGGTAGGGGACAGTATGGGGAGTGGAGGGGGAGTGCATGAGTTGATGTTGAAAGGGTTGAAGGAGCTGGTGTCCCAGTTGGAAGGAAGGGAAAAAGGGGGAGCAGCTGGTAGCTAGTCGGGGAGCAGAGGTAGCAGGGACGGCGGTAGGGGCGTCACTGTGGCTGTGGTGGACAAAGGGGGTTCAGTCCCGGCAACGTCGGGGGGAGGTTTTGAAGGTGACAGACCAGGCATTGAGGAGGCCATGCCTATGCTTGGTGGGGCCGTTGGGGATCCATCTGAGCAAAGAGGTGAAGGAGAAGATTTGGAAGAGGGAGTTTGTGAAGTTATTCTCTTTGCTCCCTTTGGATCACTTTATTGAGATAAAGGAGGATCCTAAGGTGGAGCAGGGAAAAAAAGAGGAGAATGAGAGAAAGAAAAAATGGAGGAAGTTGCCAAAAACTTTACCAATTGGTCTAAGGCCATTTGTATATTGACAAGTGTGATGGGTGAAAAGTTCCCTAAGCAGAGTTCGGCAATGTTCTGCTATTGTGATGAAATTGCAGGAGCTCAGCAGGCGAACGGGGGCTTAGCTTGGTGGCCAAACAATGAGCAGTTTTATCAGAGGTTGACGGTGTGTCCGGAGATGCAGAGGGATTACGGTGAGACGGGGGTGTGGTTAGAGCTGATGATAACGATGGGGGGGCAGTCCTTTTGGAGCAGGGGGAATAGGGGGAAGCAGGGCCGGGGGAGTTGGTGCAACAGCAGTGGCAATTAAAAAAGGTTTGTGCTTCCAGTTTAATGAGGGGGCATGCAGATTTAGGGCAGCCTGCAAGTACAAACATGAGTGTTTGGGGTGTGGTGGAGCTCATTCTGGAGCAAAATGTTTCCTGAAGGGTAAAAGAAACATAAAAAGTGGAGAGGGTGCTGCTGTGGGCTCGGACCCTGGTGAGGGTAAAAGAGATGCTCCTGCGGTACGGTAGGAGAAGAGGCAGGGGATGTGGAGCTGTTGCTTTTGGGTTTCAGTTTGGGGTTCCGTATTCCTTTTACTGAAACAAAGGGGTTGGGGTCAGCGGAGCAATTTCCGGAGGTGGTGCACGCTAAGCTGGAAAAGGAGGTAGCATTGGGGAGAATGGCGGGCCCCTTTAGGGACCCTCCTTTTTCGAATCAACGAGTTTCCCCTTTGGGTGTGGTCCCAAAGAAAACAGCAGGGCAATTCAGGATGATTCATCATCTGTCTCATCCAAAAGGGTTGTCGGTGAATGATGGGATGGACCCGGCCCTGACCGCAGTGCGTTATGCATCCTTTGATAGGGTGGTGAGTGTGGTCAAGAGGGTGAGGGCGCCTTGTTGGCTAAGGTGGATGTGAAGGCAGCCTTTTGCTTTTACCGGTTCACCCAGTCTGTCACCATTTGTTGGGTTGCCATTTTAAGGGGGAATTCTTTGTAGATTTATGCTTACCCATGGGATGTTCTATTTATTGCGCATATTTTGAGAAATGTAGTACCTTTGTAGAGAGGGTAGTGAAAGAAATGGTGGATCAGGATTCCATTGTCCATTATTTGGATGACTTTTTGTTTGTGGGGTCGGCGGGCTCTAGGGATTGTGATAGGTTGTTGGGGACATTTGAGTAAGTTGCCGAACAATTTGTGATTCCGATTGCGCCTGGGATGATGGAGGGTCTGGTGACTAAGCTGAGCTTTCTGGGGATCCAGATTCAGTATTGATAGAGTGTTTGCTGCCTATGGAGAAGGTGGAGGACCTGAGAGAGTTCATTGGCGGGATGTTGGGCAGGAAAAATGTGATGCTGAGGGAGTTGCAGTCGCTCTTGGGCAAATTAAATTTTACATGTCGAGTGATACTGGTGGGGAGAGTATTTTGGAGACATATGGCTTTGGCAACGGTGGGTGGGAAGACGCCATACCATAAGATCCAACTTTCAAAGGATTTGAAGGAGGATTTGAGAGTATGGTTGATGTTCTTGGAAGAGTTCAATGGACGGTCACTTATACAGGTGAGAGTAGTGTCGGATGTTGAGCTCCACCTGTATACTGATGCATCTAGGGCACATGGCTTTGGGTCAGGTGGTATGCTGATACCTGGCTGGGGGAATGGAAGGCGGGGGTTTAACCAAGAACTTGGTGTTCTTGGAACTGTTTTCGCTGGTGGTGGTGGTCATGGTGTGGAAGGATTTGCTGGGGAACAGGAGGGTAACGTTTCTTTTGGACAACTTGGGGGTGGTATTTGCTATTAATAAATTGACAGCAAAGTCCCTGCCTGTGATTCTGCTGCTTCGGGTGTTTGCTCTGGAATGTTTGAGGTGAAATGTGTTTTTTTCGGGCAGTGCATTTGCCGGGGAAGCAGAAGCTGACTCTCTTTCCCGGTTGCAGTGGAGGAGATTCTGAGAAGCAGCTCCAGAGGTGGAGGTGGAGGGGGGGAGGTGCCCTTGGGTGTTTTTTACAGATGGACTTTATAGAGGTTTGACGTTGGCAAGAGGGGCATTAGCCTAAAACACTTGGAAACCATATTTCCCAGTGTGGGTGAGGTGGTTCATCAGGATGGGGAAGTGTGATGGCAGGATGTCCAGGAGCGGGTGGGTGTCATGCCTTTTGGAGTGGATTGAGGAGTGGAAGGAGGCGAAGATGTCAAAATCCATGGTCAAACAGCAGGTGGCGGCATTAGCCTTTCTTTTCAAATTAGTAGGGTGACCTGACCATAGAATTCTTGGTTAAATTAGCTGTGAGGGGTGTGTGTAAGGGTAGAACGCAGTATGACAAGAGGCATCCATTAGTCTTTTCTTTGTTGTGGTAGAGCTTTGGGAAAAGTTTGTAAATCAAAGTTTGAGTATTGCTTGTTTAGAGTGGCATTTGTTTGGCCTTTTTTGGAGCATTCAGGGTGTTAGAATTGGGGCAAATAAGAGGGACAGTGCGGGTAATTGGGTGAATGAGGTGTTGGTGAATGGGCAAGAGTTGTTGATCTGGTTGAGAAAATCTAAAACTGATCAGGAGGGTAAAGGGCAAATGAAAAGATTGTTTGTCATAGGGGGATAATGTTGTCTGGTGGGGTCAGTGTCTGAGTATTTGGCAATGCGGCCGGTAGGGGAGGGCCCTCTGTTGAGGCATGAGGATGGTTGTGTTCTGTCAAAGTATCAGTTTGGGGGGGTGCTTAAGAGGGCTTTGGAAGCAGTGGGTGTGGACCCAAGGGATTTTGGGTGCCATTCGTTTACAATAGGAGCGGCAACTGAGGCGTATGAGTTGGGCTTGAGTGAGGAGGTGGTGAAGAATGTCGGGAGGTGGAAATTGTGGTGCTTCAGATATTATATAAGGTCGAGCATGAAAGTCTAGTGTTTTGTGTTTCCTAACAGGTCCGGTCCAGTGTTGCATAGTGGGCCACTCGTACATATATTGGCCGAGGAAGGCAGCAGGCATGAAAGACATGGGGATCCAATTGAGCCTTCCTCAGGAACAAGTTTTGGTTAAATGGTTTGGGGTTAGAGGTCTCAGTTGGGATGGGGTGATGGCTACAGTTTGTGATTATGCTAGGTTGTACAGGCCTCCTGACATCCTGGTGATTCACGTGGGATTAAATGATTTAGGGTTTATGGCTCAAAAGGAGCTGGCTGACAGAATCATAGGAGGGATGAAGAGGCTGAAGGACCTGTTTCCACAAGTGTTTATTATTTGGTCGGAAATTGAGTCCAGACTCATGTGGAGATAGGCTTGGGATGTCAGGAGGCTTGATGCCTCTAGAAGAAAAGTTAATAGGACAATTTCCAGTTTTGTAGCACAGTTGGGGGGTTTTGACATTTGCCATATTGAGTTTGAAGGGGAGTCAGGGAGGAGTTATTTTCTTAAGGATTTGGTGCACCTGTTTAATTTTAATTTGAAGGAATTGGTACAAAAGGCCTTAGCCCAGGTGGGTGGTGCCCGACGGTAGGTCAGGCTGTGGCGGGTGCTGGCCTTATGAGGCGAGTTGAAGAAGAAGTGGTACCTCATCTCTAGAAGAAAAGTTAATAGGACAATTTCCAGTTTTGTAGCACAGTTGGGGGGTTTTGACATTTGCCATGTTGAGTTTGAAGGGGAGTCAGGGAGGAGTTTTTTTCTTAAGGATTTGGTGCACCTGTTTAATTTTAATTTGAAGGAATTGGTACAAAAGGCCTTAGCCCAGGTGGGTGGTGCCCGACGGTAGGTCAGGCTGTAGCGGGTGCTGGCCTTATGAGGCGAGTTGAAGAAGAAGTGGTACCTCATCGGAAGATGTGTGAAGAGTGCCCAGAAGGAAGAAAATTGAGTGGAGGGGCTTGTGACCACACTTTAGGCCTGGAAAGAGAGGTAGCTAGGAAGGGTTGCTAGGGAAGGTGTTTGGGAGAAAAGTGGTAAAAGGGGGAGAGTAGCGGAAGCTGTCAGCAGGTTCTTACCAAGAGTGGGAAAAGCTCCCTCCCTCCCTCCCTGTATTTAGAGGATGAGGTTGTCGCAGCTGTGGTGGGTGCTGCCTTATGAGGTGAGTTGAAGAAGAAGTGGTACCTCATCAGAAGATGGGGTAGAGTTTAAAGATTGGGGCCGTGCCTGGCAGTAGTCAGTGGAAGGAACATGTGGCTAGTTGGTAGGGGGCACCCTAGGTTGTAACCGCAACGGTTAAGTGATTTTATGTTTGTTAACTACCTGTTTGAGTTAATAAATGTGGGCTGCGGCATTTTCACCCCACTTCATTGTAGTTGTGTTATTTATTTCTATGTGTGAAGAGTGTCGAGTGTTTTGAGTCATATAAAAATACATATAAAGAAAGGTAGATCTTTTAGTGAGACTGTATATGTATGTATCTCTATGTTAAAGTCCTTTGGCTGCATTTTTTTTCCTAACACCTAAGACCTCATATCTTTGAGTCTTTATAACTGTTGTGTGCAATATTTTTGTGAATAATTTTTATTAGATAGCGTTGTTACGAGTGTAATGGAACAGTTAACCAGAGCTCTGAAGTCGCGGTAATCACTGTAGTGTAAATTACGATTGCTACCTCGTGCTATATAAAAGGTATTTAGATGATATTATAATGATTTGGAACGGGGATATCGTATATTTAGATCAATTTCTAGCGGATATGAATTGCAATACTCTAGGTTTAAAATTCACTAACGTTATAAGTAAAGAAAAAATAGTCTTCCTTGATCTAGAAATTGAAATAGTAGAGAACTCATTGCACACGAAAACACACTTTAAGCAAGTAGATGCTAATAACCTGATACACTCAGAGAGCTGCCATCTAAGAAGATGGAAAGAGAATGTACCGAAGGGACAATGCATCCGTTTGCGTAGAAATTGTTCAAAAATACAGACTATTTGGAACAAGCTGATTTTTTGGAAAGAAAGTTCCTAGAGAAGGGGTACAACAAAGATCTAGTAACTAAAGCTAAAAATGAAATTGAATCTGTTGATAGGAAAGAATTTCTGAAATATAAAGAAAAATCAAACAAATTCGCTTCAGATAGTAGTAACATCAATGTATCACTTATCACTAATTACAATGAAAACTATAATACTCTGAAAAAAATAATGAAAAAACACTGGCATTTAGTACAGAATGACCCAATTATTGGTAATAAAGTTTCTCCATACCCTAATATCATCTATAGAAAGGCCAGAAATCTTAAAACAATTCTAGCTCCTAGTGAGTTAAAAAATGAATCAAACAAGACAATACAAATCAGCCTATCAGGAGAAAATATAAATGGATTCTTTCCATGTATAAACTGCAAGTCATGCCAGTATAGTTGTAAAACAAAGGAATATAAGTCCACATAAACAGGAAAATTATACAAAATTGATAGTACCATCAGATGCCAAGATAAAGGTATAGTATATATGATCCAGTGCACATGTAATAAACAATACATTGGGGAGACAACTAGAACCCTTAGAGAGAGGATCCGTGAGCATCTCTGGACAATTGAAAAAGGAAAAAAAGATACATATTTATATCAACACTTCAAAGAGAAGCATAATAACAATTTGGCAGATTTTAGATTTTGGGGAATCAAAAAAGTAACCAGAAACTGGAGAGGGGGCAATTTAGAAGTAGAATTACTCAAAATTGAATCAGAGACTATATATACCTTACAAACATTACAACCCCAGGGACTTAATTCAGAATTAGAAATATCCCTTTTTTTATAATTATATTACTATACAGATCTATAATATATAAGAATAATATCCTTCACCATTTCCTTTCTGGCACTTTTTCAAGTTGATTACATAACTACCTTAGTTAATTTATAACATAAATCTCTAATCATAGTTGCTTAATATTCCAAACATACTACACATGTGATGTAGAGCATTTACATTTGAACTCCATATACCTATATATAGATATTTACAATAGAATCGTCCACACCTAGTTTCTATATTTGTAATTTGTATATTCCAAGTTTAGGGAATACTCTGGACCAACAGCCCTATAGTTGTAGTTAATAATTCTAGTGTTCTAATTTGCCAATCAAAATAATTTCTAATACACAGATACATGTTATTTATAGGATGTCAGTTTAAGACATCATGTTAATAAGTTAGTAGGTTCTCCTCTCCATCTAGATCACCCAAAGAATTTTGTATATTTTTTACAATCTAATATAACCACTGTCATATTGTTCTAGTAACGTGTCTAGGGATATTATATTTATCAGCATCAGTGATGCAGTGTATGTTATAACTTTCTTAAAGCCCCCTAACACAGAATTTAGACTATGTTGAGTATTTATAGTAATACAGGAAATAATGTAACGTATCAAGAATATTAACATAAATTCATGAGTTACAACAAGTGTGTATATACCACCTTATATATGTCTGAGTAATACCTAAAATCCACCTTTATGGAAAAGAGGTGTTGTATACTGGCTCCAATAGGTATCCACAACCAAGTAGCCAATGAAATCCAAAGAGCACCTTTAAAAAGTGTGAAATATATACCTGGAGTTTCTTGATAAAGCCCTCCCAGGGTGAAACGCGTAGAATTTACTCCAGATACTTTGTTTTTATTGTCGGGACTCATCAAAGATTGAAATACACATAAAAGCTGCGATCCAGCCCCTCCTGTGGACTCTCTAATTTTATTGATTTAGGAGACAAAGCCACTTTGAGGACCAGGGATCTGATCAGCGATTATCAAGTATCTACATTCATAACCATTACCGTTTCTGAATACGGCTCTAAAAAGCACAAACTGTTTGACTCAAGTTCAGCAAGCATCATTCCCGTAAGAAGAAAGATCTATCCACTAATAAATTGGCCGATATACTTCCACGTAACGTTATCCATCAGACCTATCAGAGAAGGGGTGTGTGACCTAAACCACCAATCACCATAAAAAGCGAGTGGTTTGGTTTTTAAGCCGCAAAATACCCCGCTATACTAAGACGCCAAATAGAGGCGAAAGGAATCAACACATGGCCTGTCCGCCAGCTTCTACAACACAGATATCAGTAAGGTACCTTACCATTTATGCCATTGTGACTTTTATTTCCTGCAGTAACATTGTAGTATATACTACCCATGATGTTCAGTTAACCACTGCTGAGCAAACTATTGTCAACAAGAACAACTGATTCTAAGGGAGACATCCCTAGTGTTTTAATTTTTTTTCTAATATTTGCGTTTATTGATGTTTTATTGATTTCTTTTATAAAGATTAAATATTTTATATAGATTCATTGCCACAGAGATTTATTATTTGATCATATTGCCACTTATTATCCACCTATCTAGACCTCAATTGTCTACAACATTTAAGACGATACTTAATATATTAATATACACATATATCTTATACGTATACACGTATCATTTTTCATATTGTCATCAACATCAGTATTAACGATGTTAAGTAGGTGAATACTTTATCACATTTTATGATTTTTAACACGTTGTCACTATATCAAAATAGGAATTGATACACTGTTTTTATATGTTTTCAGTTTACTATTGATACCCAAAATAGAGCAAGAAGGATACTATTAGGATAGCATTATTATATACTTAGTTCCTACTAGAGCACTTAAGATTATTTTCCACGATTCACTCATCTTTATTCCTCTCCCACTTAACGGATAGCCGTAAATTATTATTACATACACTCTATTGGTAGTGTTATCCTAGCTTTTTTACAATTAGCGCCAGTTACCACTTTCTTATTTCTAGCACTCACATTTTTTCCAAACTACTGAGGAGGAGTAGTTTTTTAACTAGGCATTTAGGATAACAGTTAGCGCCAACTCTCAATTCCAACACTAAATCAAGATTGCACTCAAACGATCGCATTTACTTTCAACTTGTAATACAAGCGGTAAGCCGATGAGCACAAACCCTCGCAATTTACCCCTTATCGCTTTGGAGCAAATATTTATAATCTAGCCCTTAGTGGGTTCTTTCTTGTAACTGCCGTTAAAAAATGTGTACAGTATATTCAATATACTATTATTTATTTTCATATTATTATTTATTTTCATATTATTATTTATTTTTTACTACCTATGCAAACATCTAATCACAGAAGCATGTTTCTATTTGGTCGAGTTATGAAACTGTAGTACAGCCCATATCACATAAAATAACTTGATTTCTACATTTGTCTGACTGTATGGGTCTTTGAACAACATGATATTCTTCATCAGATACTGTTTAGGTTAGGCAAACTGTAAAGTATTCCATCATAAGGATTAAACCAGATATAAAAAATAAAGAACATTTACAGTAACTACTGTGTCTAAGAGAACCTGCAGTTGAATTTGTTTTTTTTTTTGTTTTTTTTTTTAAATGCTGCATTATGCTGGGCAATGTACTATAATATAACTAAATTTGTGACTACCTACTAAATAAATTTGTATTCTGCTTTTTGAAAAACACAAAATCATGGAAACTAGGGGGCCAATTTATTAAGGGCTTAAATCGCCCCCTAGGTCTCATGCTGGTAATCAGGACAGGATTATGTATGTCTCCTCAAACTCCAGAGAGTAGCTATGTAATAGCATGGCTAGTTTTATACATCATCATCCATATCTCTCTTTCCATGGGTTTATGGCAAGGGTTATTTCTTTAGCATATGCCTCAAGGTGCTTCTGTTCTTTGCTTTAATGCCATTGCTTAAAGGGATACTAAACCCAATTTTTTTCTTTCCTGATTCAGATAGAGCATGCAATTTTAAACAACTTTCTAATTTACTCTTAATGTAAATTTTTCTTTGTTCTCTTGCATCTTTGTATCTTTATTTGAAAAGCAGGAATGTAAAGCTTAGGAAACAGACAATTTAAGGTTCAGAACCCTGGATATCACTTATTTATTTGTGACTACATTTAGCCACCTATCAGCAAGCGCAACCCAGGTGCTGAACCAAAAATGGGTTGGCTCCCAAGCTTTGCATTCCGGCTTTTCAAATAAAGATAGCAAGAAAACAAAAATTGGCAATAGGAGTAAATTAGAAAGTTGCTTAAAATTGCATTCTCTATCTGAATCATTAAAAAAAATTCAGTCAACTGAAGGAGACAAATTGGCTGCTACATACAATAATGTGTAAAGTGGCTAAGAAACACAATAAAATGGTATCAATAATAAATGTCTAAACCACAAAGGATTTAACCATTTAAAATAAAGAAACTTTATTTAGAAAGGTTAGTTACAAACTATTTACTTCAATAAAAGTATAGGAGAGCATTAGTGACATGGCTAACACTTTTATGTGTTTTCTCATTGACTGATAATGGACTACTTTTATACCAGAGTTCAATAAATTAAGGACACAGATTAAAGGGACACTGAGCATGCAATTTTAAGAATCTTTCTAATTTACTCCTATTATCAATTTTTCTTCGTTCTCTTGCTATCTTTATTTGAAAAAAGGCATCTAAGCTAAGGAGCCAGACAATTTTGGTTCAGTCCCTGGACAGCACTTGTTTATTGGTGGGTGAATTTATCCACCAATCAGCAAGAACAAACCAGGTTGTTCACCAAAAATGGGCCGGCCTCTAAACTTACATTCTTGCTTTTCAAATAAAGATACCAAGAGAATGAAGAACAAATGATAATAGGAGTAAGTTAGAAAGTTGCATAAAATGGCATGCTCTAACTGAATCACAAAAGAAAACATTTGGGTTCAGTGTCCCTACTAATGTGAAAACACATGTGGTAAAAGATTGTCAAAGAGTTTTTAAAGGAATAGAAAATAAAAAAATTAAATGTGGATGGGTGCATTTCTATTTCATATGGAAGCATTTTTGCAATATACTTCCATTATCAAAAATGCGGCTAGTGAAAGTTATTACTGGTTTTCTGTGGCATATGCACATATCCTGTGAGGGCACAAGCACCATTATTTAAATACTACACCTTTTCAAAGAGTCAGCAGCAGCTTGTATGGCACAAATGACGTCTTCAGAAGAAATACATACCACTGCCCGCTCTCTGAGAAGGTGTAGTGTTTGAATACTGCTCCACTGGCCGTCACAAGATATATACATATAACTTTTACTAACAGAAGTATATTACAAAAAAGATTATATTTCATTATTATTCATTATTTTAAATCAAAATGCACACATACACATTTATTTTTTTACCTTTCTACCACTTGAACCATATAAATCACATAAAAAGGAAGAAATTGCTCCTATGTTAAAAAAAAAAAGGAGATAAAATAATCATCTTATTGAAAACATAGATTAACATCATAGTTAGTTCCAAAAATTGCAGTCTACCTTTGTGGAAATACCTAGCCACAGATGTGTTTTATTCTGGATTTTCAATTTTCCTTGTCAAATTTTGTATTTCAGTGCTCTATTAGTCCTTGTATATTGACTACTGGTTGTGACTTATTTGTTTGTTACCTCTTGTGGTTAATTACATTTATAAAGGCTCCAAAGTCATGTTTAACTCCTTCAGATTATGGATGCTATATTGTATGTTTTTAAAAATTTTTCCCTCTACTGACTTGTTTTCTTCTAAGCAGTTTTCAGCCAAACTTACTCTATGATATGCTCTCTTTTTATAGATACCAGTTACTGATTATTTGTGTGTGTGTGTGGCACAAGTTAAACCAGAAAACTACTCTATCCTTTATTTCTCCTTTGGATCTAATGGATTGTGTCATTAGTTAGAAGATTTTACTTTCTGTTATAGATTCCTCAGCTTCCAGGTTCTCTGCCATAGGTTTCAGTCTTCATTTCTCAGCTCCAGATTTTTCTTTTACTTTTTTTTCATATTCATAATTTCTATTTTAAATATAAATCTCCTGCCCCAATAATATTTTGATTATTGGTGACTGAATAATCTAGATTTGATAGAAAATAGGAAAACTCTTTCTTTATCCTGCCAAAAAAATGATATTACTTTATTTTATACTTTTGCATCTAAACCCACAACCCATTCATACTGTTCTTGAGAAAAAGACCTGATTTCACATACATATAATTATTAAGATATATATTTTTTAAACCTGCAAACACATACATCCACTCACAATGTCCTCTTATAATTCTAACATCCTTTTGTAAAGTTTTTTTTTTTATAAAATAAAACAAATTCCCATTACAACCAAGTTTTATTATCCATAAACCTTCAGTTCTTTTGTTTAAATCTGTACAAATGCTAATGCTCTGCTTTGGCTGCAACTCTGCTATAATAATAAAATTGTTTAGACTTACATAGTATCTGTTTCCATTACCTGTTTTCTGTCAGTAGCTTGTCTTAACATGTATCCTAGTGCCATTTCTGCTTTGCCCTTTGTGCATTATTGTCTGCTAGTACAGACTGTTATATGATTGTTTTTCTGTCCAATTAGGTTATAATTCTTGTCCTGTTATGTTGGGCAGGGAATACAGGTTGACAAAGCATTGTTTATGCCTTGAAGATATTGAGGCATATTCAGAAATAAATTACAGATGTTCTGAATTTAGCAGAACAAATTCATGGAAGATTCTGAAGTTTATATACTGATAATCAGGACAACATTCTATAGCGTTAACAGAATTGTGATAAAACAGTATCTTTCTTTGGTAAAAAAAAAAAGACAAGGCAAGCATTAGCATTGTATAGCCTTGAAAGCCTGCACTAATTATGCATGGGCATACATAATATAATGGCAGTATGTTTACTCATTTTTGTTAGTTTCTTAAAACAAGGATATTTATTCTATTAATATATGTTTTGAAACTTTAATCTATTTACATATTTATAATAACCAAGTAATATGTGGCTGGAGAGTCATTAAACTAATTATCCACTGTCTTTGCAAAATCTGTGTTCTAGATCACAATCAAGATGCACAAATGAAGCTGCCACACAAATAATAAAAATAGTACTTTTAGTGTAATGGCTCCTTGTGGTCATCTGTACTGTGAAACAGCCACTCATTTTGAGTGTCAGCATGTAAATTACTGAGCCTCTGAGGCTGCTATTAGCACTTTTTAGCAACCCTGTCCTCCACTGTAGTACCACCTAACACAAAAATAACCAGCCCCTATGAGACCCCTCAAAGCAAACATCCCCCTTAACTTTAAACAACCCTCCTAGATGAATCCTTGTTGCAACCCACCAACTACACAAAATCAGTCATGTCAAACCCTCCCACCAAAATCAAAATCCCTATTTGTGATACCTCTAACACAATCCTCCTTAACACTTTCTACTGTTGAAGTTACTTACAATAAACACATAAAAAAACTAATATGTAATAATAGTAAAGCCAAACAGAGCTTAATTTAAAAAGCAACAACAACAAATAAAACATTTTCAAGTCTGGCCAATCTTCTGCTGTAGCATGCTTATGGTCATAAGCATCAGGTCCTACAATTATAGATCCATAGGGGCATATCAATCAGAAACAGAAACAGAAGTTATTAAGAAGCGGGCAGACTTACGATTGGGTTGATTGACACCCCTGCTAGCGGCAGATTGGCCGCGAATCTGCAGGGGGCGGCATTGCACCAGCAGTTCACTAGAACTGCTGGTGCAATGATAAGTTCCGACAGCGTATGCTGTCAGCATATATTGATGTGCGACGGACATGATACTCTACTTCGTATCATGTCCGCTAGCACATTGATAAATATGCCCCATATTGTGGACATGGCTTCCTCTTGGGTTCTCTCCAAATTATACAAATAAAAGATACTCTCAATCAACTGTTTAAAAACATTAAGCAATCAGAATTTTCGCTGAATGGATGCCAAAGCTAACATACCATATGATAATGTTTTCACTATGAACCAAACATAGTAAATATAACAGAACGTTTGACTTTTTTAGATATTACAGGCTACAACAATCATGATAAAGAATATGTGTCCTTAATTTAGGAACATTAGCTTCTCAAGAATTAAAGGTTTTCTTCTCTACTGTATATCAACATTTATGCAATATAAGCTATTGATGCACTGGATTTAGATATATTGAGGTCGATTTAACAACGGACGAATGGCCCTGAATCTAACTGTTTCCGCACTTGCCTTCAGGCTCGTCAGAAACAGGAGTTAAGAAGCAGCGATCTTTAGAATGCTGCTCATTAACTCGTACGCCTCCTGTGAGGCGGCGGACATCAATCTGCCCAATCGCATACGATCGGGTTGATTGACACACCCCGCTAGTGACTGATTGGCTGCAAATCGGCAGGGGACAGCATTGCATAAGCAGTTCACCAGAACTGCTTGTGCAATAATAAATGCCAACAGGGTATGCTGTCGGCATTTATCGATGTGCGGCCGACATGATCCACTACAGCAGATCATGTCCGCTCGCACTTTGTTAAATCGGCCCCATTATGTTATTATTATTATTATTGTTAACAACTTTACACAGGTTATAATAATATTTTTCTTGTTCATGCGGATTCAGGGCCATATTACAAGTGGAGCAGAATTTAACGCTATATGTTATATTTATTCATGGTCTATTTATTCATAATTACATATTTCTGCATATATCTGTTTTTTACACAAATATATATATATATATATATATATATATATATATATATATATATATATATATAATCTTATTGATTTTTTTTGGGGTGTAGAGCTGCACTCTGTTTGTGTGTTTGTACTTGACATTGATAAAGGCACAATGCAGTGCCAAAACGTTTGTCTATTTTAATCTGATGAAATAAATTTCTACATTTTATTATAAAGCCCAGTGAGTGCCTGCTGTTTGGATATACTGGGATGGATATTTGCAGTGCACCATGGCAATGGCTGATAGTTTGATTGTGCAATCCTTACATTGACTTTATATATATATATATATATATATATATATATAATTATATATAGGTATAGATATATACAATTAAATATAGGAATATCTATTAATATATATATAGAACATGTTCTGCTATGTGCAGGACATCAGAATGTGAAATATTTACAGTAAATATACACTATAACAATTAATTAACTGCAAAGGGCTCCAATGCACACACATTATATATATATATATATATATATATATATATATATATATATATATATATATATATATATATATATATATATATATATATATATATATAAATATATATAAAAATCGCAAGCACAAAAAAGGCACTTACTGGTCAGATAAAACTTAACATTTAATAAGTTATATTAAAAATAGCATAATATAACTTATTAAATGTTAAGTTTTATCTGACCAGTGAGTGCCTTTTTTGTGCTTGCGATTTTGGATATTTTTCAAAGTGCACCCTGGGAGCTGCTAATATTTATGGAGTGCCTTTTCTTCTGACTAGGTTTTTTTTTTATATATATATATATATATATACTACAAGATACCACAGAATTTGCTCAGATACCAAGGACCGTGACAAACACCTCATCACACTGTCCCAATTATTCAGAGAAAAAAGTTACAAAACAAAGATTATAAATAAAAAAATTAACTCTGCCCTCAATACTCCACGTGAACACTTACTACAATACAGGGAGAAGAAAAACTTATCACGTATCCCACTAGTAGTCAAATACAACCCTGCTGTGGAAGGGATACGAAAAATCCTAAAAGACATATAGCCACTACTCTTAGAGGATTCAACACACAAAAAATTATTTAAAAAACCCCCCAATCCTGGCATACAGACAACCACCTAACCTAAAGCAGAAACTGGTACATAGGAAGCTACCCCTTGAGAAAAAGAATGGAACCAAGTGCTGCTATAAAGCTCTCTCCAAACTGTGTCAACAGGTTTGTGAAAGCAGCACAGCAAATCACAATAATAAATCCTAGAACATTAAAGGGGCATATTCATGTATATCTGTAAATGTGGTATACATGATACATTGTACTGCATGTGAAGTGGAATGCTATATTGGAGAAACAAGCCAAAAACTGCACCTTCGGATGAACCTACACAGACACTCAATCAAAAACCACTGTGAAACAAAATACTGCACCCCTGTTGGTCACCATTTCACCCAACCTGACCACCATCCAAAACCTCAAAATCAAAATTCTCAGAGGCAACTTCAAAAACACTATGGAAAGAAAAACCTTTGAAATGAAAATGATAATGCACTTCAACTTGTTTAATTCTGGACTAAATGTGGACTCTGGATTCTTAACACATTATCAAATAAATTTTGTAATGTACTTTCATTTAGTCAATTATATTGTATATTCCACATTCTTTATACATAGGTACACAGGTAAGCCTATGTCCACACTTTTGTATTTTTTAACTTTTGTATTCCCCCTGTATATACAATTTCACATCTTTATAGATATTGATTCAATGTTGATATATAACTTTATGTCAGTATATGTTCTATGTAATGCTATATATTTCCCCTGTCTGTTCTCCTACACTGGACACTGTCTGCCTGTTACCTAAGCCCCCTCATGATTTTTACGACACCTCCTCCTCTCCCTGCACTTTCTGTCTTCTTAGCTATTCTGTGTTTAAAGATATAGGGGCATATTTATCAAGGTCTGGCGGACCTGATCCGACAGTGCGGATCAGGTCCGCCAGACCTCGCTGAATACGGCAAGCAATACGCTTGCCGTATTCAGCATTGCACCAGCAGCTCACAAGAGCTGCTGGTGCAACACGGCCCCCTGCAGAGTCACGGCCAATGGGCCCCCAGCAGGGGGGTGTCAATCAACCCGATCATACTCGATCGGGTTGTATTGTGGCGATGTGTGTCCAACTGCTCAGAGCAGGTAGACAGGTTATGGAGCAGCGGTCTTTGTGACCGCTGCTTCATAACTGCTGTTTATGGCGAGTCTGAAGACTCACCAGAAACAGGGGCCATCAAGCTCCTTACGGAGCTTGTTAAATAGAGCCCATAATCTGTAAATTCCATTGAATTGGTCAGTATTGCTTCAGACTTAATAAAGGAAGGAACTCTTCCAAAAGCTTGTCAACTTATAAATGTATAGTTAGTCCAAAAAAAAAGGAATATCATTGCTCAATGGAATACTCTTGTTATTTTGATATTTTGAAAGTCAAGCGGTCACTGCTGACCGCTTGACTTTGTGACATTAGAGAACAGTCTTGACAAAGGTCCCTGCGAGGACCGAAACGTTGACTGAACCTATGAACCAATAAAAGTACTTTTTGCTTATTAAGACCTGTGAGTGCCTCTTCTTTTTTAGAAGTTTCTATATATATCTCTATATATTTAATATAGTATTAAAAATAATCACCCCCGTTGAAAATAATCAAAATTTTTGGCCTTGCAGCCTTAAATAAAGACAGACACAGTTTTTGTTTATCCGGTTGTAATTACTCAGTGCATCTTATAACATCCAAGTGAAAGATATAAAACCAATATGTCAGGCAACATGTCAGTTGGAAAAAGGATCACCCCCTTCTGTCAGTATTTTGTTAAACCAACTTTTGCTTTAATTACAGCCTTTAGTCTGTTGGGATATGTCTCTACTAAATTTGCATATCTAGACTGCGCAATATTTGCCCACTCTTCTTTGCAGAACTAGTTCCGTTACATTTAAGGGTGACCATTTGTGAACTGCAGTCTTCAAGTCATGCCACAAATATTCAATGGGGTTTAAGTCTGGGCTCTGACTAGGCCATGCAAGGACATTCTCATTTTTCCCATTCAACCACTGTGTGGTCATTTTTGCTGTGTGCTTTGGGTCATTGTTATGTTGGAAGGTAAACCTTCTTCCCATTGACAACATCCTGGCAGATTTTCCTCAATAATTTGACGGTATTTTGCCCCATCCATTATTCCTTCTATCCTGACAAGTGCTCCAGTGCCTGCTGCAGAGAAACACCCCATAACAGGATATTACCACCTCCATGCTTTACTGTATGTATGGTGTTATTTGGATGGTGAGCTGTATTGGATTTTCTCCAGACATATAGTTTGGTGTTGAGGCCAAATAATTAAATTTTAGTCTCATCTGACCATAACACCTTTTTCCATGTGGCCTCAGAATCTCCTAGGTGTGTTATGGCAAAGCTCAGTAATGGCTGCATGTGGTCTTTCTTGAGGAGTGGCATTTTTCTTGCAACCCTCCTATTCAAGCCACAATTGTTGAGAATGTGTGATATTGTTGTCACATGCACACAATGATCACTCTTTGTCATAAATTCCTGCAACTGCTTCAGAGTTGCTATGGGCCTCTTGGTAGCCTCTCTGACTTGTTTCCTTCTGGCTCTTTCATCCAGTTTGGAGTGATGTCCTGATCCAGAGAGGGTCTGTGTTGTACCAAATACCTTCCACTTCTTAATAATAGACTTCACTGTGCTCCTTGTCATTGATAAAGCCTTTGATATTTTCTTGTATCCATCTCCTGACTTGTGCCTGTTCACAACATTATCCCGGAGTTCTTTAGACAGTGTCTTGCCTTCCATAGTTGATTATTTGCTTCAGTTGCACTACCAGGGACTGAGATGCTCCAGGAAAGCTCTTTTCATGCTGAGCTAATCAATATGCCCACAACTGATCACCGTTGAAGGTCAAATGGCTTTGTGTGTGCCATTGAGCAGGTGATTAGCTACACCTGATAGAGTTTACAAGTAATTTTAGGAGGGGGGGGTCCTTTTTCACACTCAGTGATTCTGTTTCTGAATTATCTTTAATTTTGCCTGACATGTTGGTGCTATATCTTTCACTTGGATGTTATAAGTTGCACTGAGTAATTAAAAATGGATAAACAAAAACTGTGTCTGTTTTTATTTCAGGCTGCAAAGCAACAAAATGTGATTATTTTAAAGGGGGGTGATTCTTTTCAATACCCACCATATAAATACATACATATACATATTTAGATATGTATATGTATGTATCTCTATGTTAAAGACCTTTGCAGACCTTTTATTTTTCTTCTAACGCCTGAAACTTCGGGGCCGAATTATCAAGCTCCAAATTGAGCTTGATGCCCCTGATTCCACGCAAGCCTTCAGGCTCACCGGAAACAGCCATTATAAAGCAACGGTCTAAAGACCGCTGCTCCATAACTGGTCCGCTGCTTTTGACACCGCATACATCAATCCGCCTGATCCTATATGATCGGCTGATTGACACCCCCTGCTAGCGGCCGATTAGCCATGAATCTGCAGGGGGTGGCATTGCACATAAACCTCACTTCCGGTTTATGGCTATGTTATTTAGACAACATTATACAAGCAAAGTTATACATAATGTTTCCCAGACAAAGTTAGTGTCAATTGTGAATACATTACAACTAGTGAGTCAAACTGGAAGTCATAATGTGTTTGGGTATTCCGATCGCCATAATTATATAACATGCTGGCCGATCGTGTACATAAGTGTATGTAACTCACCATGGTAACTGTAGTCATGGTTTCTGGGAACCACTGTCAATAGTGCTAGACGAGTGGGCAACCATGTAAACAATACCACATAAAAATGATATGTGTAAATATAAGACAATACTTCTTAATCTTATAAGTGCAAAACCAAAGTGCAAATAAATAAAGATGCAAAGTAACTTTAAAATAAACAAATATAAAAAAATATATAGAATAAATTTAAAATAAATGGGGGAATTGTTGCCGGGCTTAGCCTAATGAGGTTATGGTAAGTGACTGCCTGTGATACAGTAAGTCTATAGAAAAATTGTATACATACAATATCTGATTCTAGCATAGCCCTATTTTGTAAAAAGGCATTTATTCAGATAGTGTAATTTAGTAAGAAGTCTTTTGGTGGTCTTTTAATGAGCTGATATTGAAGGGTCTTTACTATATGTATACTACTATGATCTTTACTATATGTATATTACGGCATCTTTACTATAAGTATATTATGGCATCTTTCCAGATCTGGGTACTATGGGCTTAACATTTACTGTTATAATTTACTACGAATATCTCTATACATAGTCTACAAATTTGGACCAGGTGGTGACTTTAAGGTCTGACAGTTTTTTGTAGAGAGAAGGGGCATGATACCTATAAATATACATTGATAAAGTATTCCTTACTGGGCAATTTAAGCATATGTTAGGTCAGATAATGTGGCTGATGGATCTTATCATATGCATTAATTATTCTTGTGGCAAATTGGGGTTCTAATGTTACTCCACCCTGATTTTAACACACTTCTTACTAAATTACACTATCTGAATAAATGCCTTTTTACAAAATAGGGCTATGCTAGAATCAGATATTGTATGTAAACAATTTTTCTATATACTTACTGTATCACAGGCAGTCACTTACCATAACCTCATTAGGCTAAGCCCGGCAACAATTCCCACATTTATTTTAAATTTATTCGATATATTTATTTTATATTTGTTTATTTTAAAGTTACTTTGCATCTTTATTTATTTGCACTTTGGTTTTGCACTTATAAGATTAAGAAGTATTGTCTTATATTTACACATATCATTTTTATTTGGTATTGTTTACATGGTTGCCCACTCGTCTAGCACTATTGACAGGGGTTCCCAGAAACCATGACTACAGTTACCATGGTGAGTTACATACACTTATGTACATGATCGGCCATCATGTTATATAATTATGGCAATCGGAAAACCCAAACACATTATGACTTCCAGTTTGACTCACTAGTTGTAATGTATTCACAATTGACACTAACTTTGTCTGGGAAACATTATGTATAACTTTGCTTGTATAATGTTGTCTAAATAACATAGCCGTAAACCGGAAGTGAGGTAATACAACTTCTGGTTGCGGCTTGCACAGTGGAACGCAGTTTGCGTTCCACGCTTGAGATTTGGTGCACTTTTTGGAGAGCACTAGGTTTGTGTGTGACATTTATACACTATAAAAGGTTTGAATTTTGTCTGTTTCTTTATGCTGATGAAGGGGTTGTGAACCCCAAAAACGTTCCTCAATAAAAGGTTTTGTGGAAGTCCTGCGAGTGCATCTTCATCTCTTTATGCTACCCAGAGTTGTAAATGATACATGGTTACAAAAACGTAAGGGGTGTTACAAATGTAATGCCTCACGATGCAAAACATGCTCGCACATAGTTCAGGGTAACACCTGCAGATCAGAAGCACTAGGCAAGACAAGTGACATAAGATATTTCATAAACTGCAATAGTACACACGTAATTTATCTATTGACTTGTCAGGGATGCAATATTCAATATGTGGGACGTACTAAACGGTCCTTGAAGGACCGGGTCATGGAACATCTTAGGTCCATAGAGGACCCTGACTCAAGGACGCCCATTGCCAAACATTTTAGAAATTTTCACAATTCTGATAAATCTTTGTTGAAAGTACAGGGCATAGACTTTATACCAAGACATCCCCGGGGTGGAGATAGGGAAAAGAAACTTGATGAAAGAGAGGTTTTTTGGATTCTGCATTTAAAAACTAGGGTACCTATGGGTTTGAATTCCAGAATGGATGTAAATATGTTTATTCAACGTTGACCAATCGACTATAATGTATTGCTAAGGGAAAAGGAGTGTTCTTATATGCATAATACTATTTAATTAATGTATTATGAACCCTTTTGTCTCCAAATATGATTTACACTACAAATTAGGATTAGGTCTTGATGTCCAGTTTAGATATATACTTATACTTTAACTTGAGTTTATCACATTTCTTGTTTTACAGCATTAATATTTCATTATTACTTTATGTAAAGAAAAACAATAGTATATATGGTTTATATTAAATTGTGACACTGTGAATTGAATATATATTGCAATGTATACATATATGCTCACATTTTTGTAATAGGTTCCACACAGAGAGGCTATATAGGTTAGAATTTTTTGTTTGTGACAGGAACTTCAGGGGTTAATGAGATGTGTTTTAATTGATATTATGTCATTGGACAGAAATCTGTATATTAAGAGCACCTACACCTCCTGTTCTCTATCAGTGAACAAGTGCCCCAGAGGCATGAAACGCGTATGATGTCACAGGAGGTGTTGTTCCCCCTGTTCCAGTTCATGTTTTGTTTTTACCATGTTGCTGTATGAGGATCTTGCTTTTATTTTTCACTAAATAAAGACTGGCTTTTTACCTATCCCTGGTGTGCCGAGGAGTTTCCTTGTTCTTCTATATATATATATATATATATATATCATACTGTGCATGTAAAATACATATCTATACCTATATATCTGTAAGAATAGATATGCTGGTATAGGAATAAAAAGATATATACAGAAAAATATTTTTAAGAATAAATAAAAAGACGTATTGTGACGAACATTGAAATGTGAAATATGCACAGTAAATATACAGTAAAATACATATTTATACATATATACACATATATATATATAAAGGTGTGTTAGAGCCCTTTGCAGTTAAGTAGCTTAAAAATGTAAAATAATTTTATAAAGTATTATACTGTGTATTTACAGTAAATATTTCAGATTTAAATCAAGATAAATATAACATACAACTCTCTAAGATGCAGCAGTTCACTATTAGATATATTAAGATTTATAGTACAAAAAAACAACAATACTATAAAATGAAACTGTAACGCTAAAATATTCTTATAAAATTATCAATTCTAATTCTTATAAAATGATCAATTCTAATACCATTTTGGAGCATAGAAAAGGGTGAAGCTAAGTAAAAGTAGAGATGAAATGCATCATGTGGTTCATTTTGTATTTTTTTTTTGTTGTTGAATGAATGATAATTTTAAATATTTGTGCCATCAGTGCTTTAAAGTTATCAACAGACCTCTGATCCTCACATAGTTGACTTCAACTTATTAAGCCTAATAGTTGCTAAATTTCAGAGTCTTTTGTGTAATCACTGCAGAAAGATTTAGCGGCCTTATTGAAATGGCTGATTGTCTAAATGTTGAAGCTTTGATACATTTGAACAGCAAATTATTAAAAATCTCAAAGAAGACAACATAATAATAATTAAATCTGCTGATAAAGGGGGAGGAGTCATGATTTTAACCAAGTCTGACTATTTAGCAGAAGCCAATAGACTACTAAAAGATAAAGGGACATATAAAAAACTTACACATGACCCAATTGAACCTCAAAAACAAAGTTTTGCAGAATTAATAGATACAGCAAAAGACATAGGGATTATTAATAGTGAAGAATATTGGTTCTTAAACGTCTTACATCCTAAAACACTGATATTCTACTATTTACCAAAAATACATAAAAATTAGGAAAATCCACCAGGACGGCCCATAATCTCAGGTATAGGTTTATTGACTTCAAATATTTCACAGTATGTGGATCAATTTTTACAAATATATGTACAAACCTTTCCGTCATATCTAAGAGAAACTACAGATTTCCTCTCCTCTTTACAAAATATAGTCTGGAAGGACCAATAAATTATGGTCACATGCAATGTCAATTCATTGTATTCAAACATTGAACACCAATTAGGTATAAATGTGGTAGAACAAGTTTTAAATAAAGACTTTAAAATGCAAAATCCCCAAATTAAATTTATTTTAAATTGTATTTGATTTATTTTACATCATAATTATTTCAATTGTAATGGCAATTTTTATCTACAAATCAAAGGGACAACAATGGGCACAAGGTTTGCACCCAGTTATGTAAACTTATTCATGGGATTATATGAACAAGAATATATTGTGAATTCCATAGAAAAACAAAAAAGGCGAGGCTGGGCAAGCAGAAATTTTTTTAAAACTTAACGTTTATTGCCAAAAAGGAAAGTTGATAAAATTCAATGGTAGCATGCAGTATGGGTCAGAATGAGCCTGTGCAGCAGCAATCTTACATGTTTCGGCTCCTGCCTTACTCATAGACTGTCTATGAGTAAGGCAGGAGCCGAAACATGTAAGATTGCTGCTGCACAGGCTCATTCTGACCCATACTGCATGCTACCATTGCATTTTATCAACTTTCCTTTTTGGCAATAAACGTTAAGTTTTAAAAAATTTTCTGCTTGCCCAGCCTCGCCTTTTTTGTTTTTCTATTGATGTCAAATTGCAGACTAGCGGGTCTGCTGGCGGTTTGCGGGCTACGCTATAGCGATGCACTACTTTGACACAGCCACAGTGCCTTACTGTGACGTATCCGAATGAGGATCCATGTGCGAGGAGACAGACCGTAACCGGAAATCTGCTTGAAACTCCATACGCCGGAGAGCACCGGGACTGGAGTGCGGGCTAAACGAGCTGAAGAGCCATTTTCGAAGATTAAGGTACTGTCCACATGTGTAACTTGTGAACTAAGAACAACAACTAGTTACGATCTGCTGTTGGAGCGCTGCTAGGGTTTTTTTCTCTGTTTGGTTAAGTATATTGTGAATTCCCCCTGGAGTGCAAACCTTGTGCTCTTTAAGCGTTTTATAGATGACCTATTTATAATTTGGAATGGAGATCAAGAACTTTTACAATTATTTTTTGAGAATCTAAATGCGAATAATTGGGGTCTATGTTTCACACACTAGCAAAATAAACATTTTAGATGTAAAATTAAGAATTATAAATAATCAAATCCTTACAGAAACGTACTTTAAGCAAGTCGATGCAAACAATTATGAGCATCATGAAAGTTGCCACTTGGAGAGATGGATTGAAAATATCACAAAAGCAAAATTCTTAAGGGTCAGAATTTTTTTTTACAGAAAATGGGGACTATGAATATAAGGCAGATATATTAAAACAAAAGTTTATTGATAGGGGATATGATGTAACAAAGGTCAAAGAAGCCAAACAACTTGCAGGCAATAGAAATAGAATAGAATTACAACAAAGTAAAAATACTATTGTTCTGTCTCCACTACACATACCCCCGGGGTCTATGTGGGTCCATATGGAGTTAGACAGGCAGCTAAACGCCCTCCTACAGGTCAACAAATGAGACTAAGTTGAAGTAGGTGTCTTTATTAACCAGCTGTAGGGATGGGGTAAAACTAAGAGAAAACAAAGTAATACAAACTGTAAAAAGACATAATATATAAGAATAAATACTCCATTACAATACTAAAGTTAACAAATAATGATAATAAGAGAGATGGGTTTTATGTAAGCAAACCAGACTGCAAGCTATCTAAAGAGGCAAGTGACTATTAATACAAAATAAACAGTTATAACATACATAAAATGCTTCTGAATTTACTGAAGCAGTAAGGTGGCTTAGGAAATAATAAACTTTATTTCTTACAGACGATGCTTTCATAAGAGGAGGGATTGAAAACCAGGTTCTCTTCTCAGCTCCTGTGATGAGAAAGTGACCTTCTCTATCCCACAATTCACTGCAGTAGTAGGAAAAGGAAATAATAAGTTCTGGGAGGCAGGGCTAAAATGTCCCAGTATTAAATTCTGGAGAGTACTATAATTGGCCACTAGATGTGCAACACCTTAACACATTACATTGTATTACATAATAAGACAGTATAACAACCTTAAATAAAATATCTAAACAACATTTCTAGATCATATGTCCTGAAGACAGCACAACTATTAAGGATAAAAAAAGAGAAAAGTCATAACAAACATAAGGGATTTTCGTTTATAATGAATTATAGTGAAGACCATAGGCTTATCAAAATGATCCTCAATAAACATTGGCATTTGGTCAGAAAAGACCCTCTTTTGAGTGATCTGATAGAATAACACTCACCCATCATCTACAAAAGAGCTAGAAATTTAAAAAGTGTACTTGCACCTAGCTAATTTAATAAAAAGGAAATTACATATATTGACCTACGAGGGAATAAGATAAAAGGTTTCTTTCCCTGTTTAAAATGAAAGGCATGCCAATACAGCAAAAAAGACAAAAAAAAGTCACAGCAACAAGTACCAAATATGACCATCAAATCAATGAAAACATTAGATGTACAGACAGTAATGTAATATATTTAATACAATGCACATGTAATTTCAATTATTTAAGTCAGACTAGTCGACCAATAAGGGATAGAATTAAAGAGCACCTTCTAAACATAAAATGGGGTAATTGCAAACATTTATTTTCTAAGCACTTTAAAGAAGTTCACAATCAGAAAGCAACAGACTTATAATATTGGGATATCAAAAAACTGGTTAAAATAGGGGTGAAGTTTTAGAAAGGGATTTGCTGTATGCGGAAGCCAAACTTATTTTTAAATTGAAATCACTAACACCGAATGGGTTAAACATAGAAATATTATATATATATATATATATATATATATATATATATATATATATACACAGTATATATATAGGACTGATTGTATTGAGTGTATTGGAAGTCTTTCTATTATGAATAATTTTTTATTATGATTATTTATATGTACTTAGACTTGTATACATTTTCATGTTAACTTGTAATTTGTATATATATATATATATATATATATATATATATATATATATATATATATATATATAAAATAATTATGAATATAAGTGGTTTTGTACTATGCATTATGGAGACTTATGCATAGTGTTTTTGAACATATGCTAAATTCAAATCACTATTATAACAGTGGAAAAAGCTATTTCAGCCAATAAGGAGGATGATCAATATTACCTATAAGGATTTTACAGAGAATACACAAAGATACTATGTCCTTTAAATTTGGGATGCACCAACTGATAGGACGAGTTCAGGAAGGTTATAAAATGACATACTCTGAATCCAACAGTAGAAAGTTTTTGATAAAGGCGCAGGAACAAGCGCCGAAACGCGTAAACAAAAAGAAGAACTGCTTTGGATTCAAGTCAAAAGTGCACTTTTGAAAAAGATATCGAAGATCGTCTGAAAAGAAACCCCTTGTCTTATCCTCATTTCCGGTTTCTCGTTTGTCAGACAAACACAAGAACTGAGTGAACCACGTGATCGCAAATACTTGGAGAGAGACTCTGAAAGAAACACACGTTGGAAGAAAGCTGAGCGATGATCAAAAAGTGGTCAGTGCATTGCAAGTGAGTGGAACAAGTGAGGCTGGTAAACAAATGGAGGTCCGGTAAGAGGTATGGTGGGGTAATTTGATGAACACACGAACAGACTACATACTCCTTGAACACAATTAATACTCCTTATATTTAACCTGACACTATAATGGATACATTCTACAATTGCTGCTGGTACCTGGGACTATATTGGTTACAAGCAATATAATGGATAAAATCATTATTTGCTGTTTTAACACAGGACATAACAGGGTATCAGTTTTCCACTGATAGATTCAATTTATTTTTAGTATGTGTACATATATGTTTTTATCAATATAGATTGTGGCCAAAATCTTTCTAAATATATTATTGTGTATTTAGTTTAATAAGTTTTATTAATTATAAATTGTATGTCTTATACCCGCTGTCTCTTTATCCATAATACCTAGCTTTACTAGCACTCTATACACTTTGTTTAAATCTGACAAATTGGGTTCTACTACATCTTTGCGTCACTTTAGCAAAACAAGCTTGTTGAAAACCAAAATGTTTCAAGGGTCCCAGTAAATAGCCAATGTCATTTTCTGGATTTCCTGGATCTCATAACAAAAGTCCAGAAAATGTATTTGAGTGAGTGGGAATGATCCAAAACATCTTGTGATACCAATATTATTTTTAATTCAAAAGACCATTAAATACTCTAAAGGCCCTTTGTATTGAACACCATGCTTTGTGACATACATGACACAGACCCTGTTCGTCCGCTGCCCGTATGCACAACTACACATTCATGCCTCCCACCTCTTTAACGTGACCAATAACATGAGAGAAGGGCTTGTTGATCATCTGGGAGCAAGCATGTTTTGGGTGATTTCTCTTTACCCACTCAGCCGGGCTGGGGGTCTGTAATGCCGGGCCAGGGGGGGCTGTAATGTTGAGCGCCCCTCGCAGGGAAGCAGGTTTGCATGTGAGAATCTGCCCTGCAATGACTCCAAAGCAGCTTACGCAGCTTAACACATGGAGCCCTAAAAGTGCATAATTAAACGTCAATCCAATAGCATTTACTCTGAACTTCATCTGAACTTTCCTATACATTTCAAAATTTCTATTCACTTCCCTGCCCCCATATATCATGTGACAGCCATCAGTAAAAACTATTTTTAGCATACTTGACATTTAACTTACATGTATTGCATTCTCAAAATGTGTCCCACATATAGAAAGCCTTGAAAAAAATAGAGTTGTAACTTCTCTTTAAATCATTAAAAATGCATCTCTGTTGCAAGAAACTTAAAAGGTAAAATAATGGTTAATCTTGCTTCATTTGCAAGATTTAATAATGATATTTTTTCAACCTTTAATTTGCTCTGTCAGCACTAGATTGCGTGAATATGATGAATATTCATTTTGGTAATATAGCGCAAGCAATTTTTTTTTTTTTTTTTTTTGCATTTCAACACTGTCTCCTTTTGCTTTTAAATCCTATATTGTAATCACTTTTTTAACACTGTTAATCACAGTTGTATGTCTCATATTCCTGATTACTTTGTTTTAATGGATGATCACAGGGACACATTACATTGTACTTTTCATTCAGAATTGTCCTTAAATTAATTATTTCTGATACCATCAGTTGTTTTCACATTCATAATAATAGAACTTAGAAAATGCACTTTAATGACTATGCAATTCTCCTATGTCTGCTGTTATTTCATTTCCTATTAGAGGAATACCATCTGCAATGACAGGTGAATCCTTTATGGCGCCACATGTCTACTTCTCAGACCTCAGTTCTACGGTTAAGAGTACTTTGAACACCATCCTAAAATCTTACGATTAGGTTTACCTGTCATTCTAGCTAATTGATCAAATAAAAACTATTTGAACCTACAGCATAGCACATATTAGTGCATTTTTAACTTATACAAATATAGATCTTGCCAATATTGCAACTAATCTTTACTACTATTGTAAGTTTTTAAATAACATAACATAGTAACATAATTCAATGAAACAAAAAGAGAAAATGTGCACATATCCCTTGTTACTTCCCCAAAGGGCTCAATTAATTACAAATATGAAAAATGTTTAGTAGAAAAAGTGAAACTACAGTAATTGTATTTGTTACAATGAGAATTATTTTCATAATTCTATTTGTTATATGTCTTGGACAATAATAGCAACTTTGAGGATGTCCCACTGTTCTTTTTCATTTTTTAATTATATGTAGCCAGCTCCTGGAGACATCTTTCATTATATATTATACAATAAGTCACATTTATATGAACCATTTTGCAAGCATGAGTGTGACATATCTTTGGTTAACTCACTCAACATTGAGCCTGATTACAAGTGGCCCCCTAAATAATATTTTTAGTTTGCGTGCTTACTGCGCTCAAAGGAAAAATGTATAACAACCATATAAGAGCGAGAATTACAAGTTTACCTAGATGGTGTTAACTTCTTCTCCCCATAGACCTCTATGGGATGCGGTAAAAACCTGCACGATAACCCAACTAACTGCGCTAAACCCGAAGTGAGTTAGGAATGCTTTGTATTCATATATATTTGTGTATACCTATTTATCTACAGTATATCTATTTATCTATATATAAAAAGCTTAACTCACCTCACACTCAGTATATAACATTAGGGGGTCAATTTATCAAAGTGCGAGCAGACATGATACGATGTAGCGTATCATGTCCGCCGCACATCGATAAATGCCAACAGCATACGCTGTCAACATTTATCATTACACAAGCAGTTCTTGTGCAATGCAGCCCCCTGCAGATTTGTGGGCAATCGGCCACTAGCAGTGGGTGTCAATCAGCCCGATCGTATAGGATCGGGCGGATTGAAGACCGCAGCCTCAGAGGCATCAGACAAGTTATGGACCAGTGGTCTTTCGGAGCTTGATAATTCGGCCCCTAAGTATGTACAGTATTCATCCGGATGAATGCATGGTGTGTAAAGCTTTTTCTGGCTGTAGGGATCTCAAAACCAGTGAGCAACACTGAATCGGAGTCCAGACTTATTTATGTATATGTATGTATATATATATATATATATATATATATATATATATACACACCATACATACCATAGCCCTTTTAACCTTTTCAAATATGTTTCTTAATATTTTATAATTTATTTAAAAGTGTATCACCTAGATTACAAGTTTTGTGCTATAGAGGGTGCGAAACGAACGCAACAAAAGTTGCGTTATTTCACCCTCCATAGCGCTGCCACAAGTTTTGGAAATGCCGCCTTGTGCGTGCGATATAGTGGCGATGAGCTCCATACAGCACAATATCCAAGCGCTGCTTTGACATGCTCATGCATGCTTTCCCCATAGACATCAATAGGGAGAGCGTGTTAGAAAAATAACTAACACCTACGATTGCGGAATAATAAGCTCCATAATTTAATTTATTTAATTGATAATTATTTTAATTTTAGTATAATAGTAATGTTAGTTTAATTTATAGTTTAAACTTAGGTTTTTTTTAATTTCCCAGACAAGTTTTCATTTATTTTAAGATAGGGATCTTGTAATTTTAATTTAAAGTTAGGTGGTTGTTAGGTTTAGGGGTTAATAGTTTAATTTAGTGGTAGTGATGTGGGAGGCCAGAGGTTTAGGGGTTAATAACTGTATTTAGTGGCGGCAATGTCGGGGTGCAGCGGAATAGGGGTTAATAACTTTATTATAGTGTGAGCAATGTTGGGGTGCGGGGGAATAGGGGTTAATAACTTTATTATAGTGGTGACGATGTCGGAGAGTGGCGGAATAGGGTTTAATAAATTTTATTAGTTACATCGATGTCAGGAGCGGGAGATTAAGGGTTAATAAATTTATTATAGTGCTTGCGATGTGGGAGGGCCTCAGTTAAGGGGTTAATAGGTAGTTTATGGGTGTTAGTGTACTTAGTTATGATCTGCTCTCAGATTGTTGAACTGCTCGTGTCGGTATAGGCTGTAACGCAAGCTTTTAGCCTCACCGCAAAACTTGTAATGGCTATGGAAATCCCATGCAAAAACATCATTTTTTTTTAGTGCGGGATTGACGGTATAGCAATACCGACAAGACTCGTAATGACTGCATTGCTGTTTTAATGCTGAAACGGCCATTTTTTCAGAATTAAAACACGAACGCAAAACTCGTAATCTTGGTGTATATGTGTAATAATTTATTTTAAGGTGTTTTACATGGGTTTTGGGAAATGTTTTTTTTTAACCCTTAAAGTTTACTTCAGGTCTGAATTTGTGCTAAATATTCCAGCACAGTTTCGGCTTTCGCTCACATGCAAACTATAATTTTCAATTTGTAATACCAGCACAAGTAAGTGTGGCCACGATATCCATTGAAAGTATAGGATTCGCTAGAGCAAAGTCGGCCACACTAACCCTTCTCTGGTTAACATGCTTTACAGTGGACTTATAATATCAAATTGCACGCTAATGGTTGTGCAATCCAACAATATCGCCTATCACACCCCGCACTATCATTACCTCTTGTAATTTGACCCTATGTGTGTTAAAGAGAGGAAACAAAATGCTGGAAAAGATAGGTGAAAAAAAATGTTCAATAAAATTCAAATATGATCACACCTGTACAACGAGGCCTTTTGGAAACCACACAAGCATCTATAAATCTAAGCCAATTATAGTAATCACTTTGGAAATCAGAATAAAGGATTTTGCAACTAAAATATGTATTAAATAATGCTGGAAATCCACTTGGTAATGCTACATAAAGATACAGCACTGACTACATTATTTCTGTCTTGAAGGTTGGGGTGTTAGATTCTATTGCCAAGGACTGACTCTGCCCTGAGTGTACAGTTAATCTCTGAAAAATTGGTTGTTCTCACCAGGTAATTTGACTTTGTTGAAAGGAGTCCTTCTTTTGAAGTTTCCAAATAATGAACAACAACCTTCTTTCTCTCTATATCACTATAAAAAATAATAAGTAAAATACTCACTGGAAAATATGTCTACTTGGATTCAGGGATTTCTGAAAATGCTGAATAATCTCCAGTGCACTGGCACTCACACCTTTCAGAAAATCATTAAACAAGAAGCACAAATATACTGTATATTCAACATCAACAAATACTGATTCTGGCCTGTATTACAACTTACATACAAGCTTTTTCCAGAGCTTGGGGGAAAGTAAAATGTCCCAAACATAATAACAATTATTTGCTTTCATAAAAGACAAGAATGCATCCAGAACTTAGTTTCTATCAGACTGGCAAATAAAACTTAAACACAATGTTGCAAGACTGGGATATCAGCACTGCTGTTAAGTTGTAGTGCACGTATGACTGAGTATAACTGCAATACTCAAGCTTGATAATCCATTAAACAGAATGTCATCAGCACTGACTATATTCATCAAAAAACTTTAATTGGGTCAAAATAACTGCAATGTTTCGGGGTGTTAACCCCTTAATCATGCTAATGATACAACCTTTTCTTATTACTTAAATACACTTTCTTTTGCGCCAAACTGACCTCTCAGGGTCCCAGGGCTGCCACCTAGTGGCTATATTTGATAACCTCCATTAAAAACCAATTGTTACTAAGTATCATTAAATTAAAAACATACAAGGTATCTACAGCATTGTTATATGAATTTAACAGCATTAGTGCAAAATATAATACATCTCAATTAAACATGTTGTTTTTAACTAATTCATTTGCACATCATAACACTATTGTTTAGCGCATTATTACACCTTATTTCACAAAATTTATGCTGACCAGCTTAGGTGTGTTTCCACTTTCACTATCTTAAACTAGTGCATATTTCCCTTTGCTTATTGACCCTCATCATCACTTAATGAAAAAAAGATAAATCAAAATCCCCATTAAGGCCTTTAGGTATTAAGGTAACAAAATGGTGTATCCACTACATTTCACGTTGTTTCAATAATTTTTCCCTATTCATGCCATTCCTTTGAATTTTAACCTGTTCAATAATTTGCCATCTCAATTGGCTAATGGCATGCCCCTTGTCAATAAAATGTTTAGACAATGGTGCCTCTAGGTTTTTCCTTCTTATATTGGAACGATGTTGACTGAGTCTCTCTCTTACAAATTGGGTGGTTTCACCTAGGTAAATTAAAGAACACCTGCATTTAATTAAGTATATTACAAAATAACTGTTGCATGTATGGTATCCTTCAATATTTTATTTCTCCCACTATGTGGGTGAAAGAAACTCTTCCCTTTTATGATGGAATTACAAATAGCACAATTCAAACAGGGATAACACCCATTATTTTTACCCCTATATATGATTGTTTAGCCTCTTTATTAGGACCTATATCTGATCTAACTAGGTGATCCCTAATATTATTGACTCTTCTAAAGGCCATTAGTGGTGGTTCTTTGAATTGTTCTATATTGTGGTTGCAATCTCTGAGTACATGCCAGTTTTTTTCTGATGGATTTACTGATTATGTTGCTATAGGGATTGTATTGTGGCACAAACACTAGTTTATTAATTCCCTCATCTTTATGTTTATGTGTCCTATTTACAGGATTTTGTGCCTCATTTATTTTTTCTTTAAGTAACCTCTGTGGGTAACCTCTTTTTTCAAACTTGTTGGCCATTTCGATTAACCTTGTTTTACATAATTTCTCATCATTCACTATAAGGACATTGATTTCTTCGAATTGTCAAAGGACTTACAAAAATTCTATCGTAATATTAAACTGAAAGTCTGGTTTAGTGGTCAAACTGATATGAATATGTATAAGTGTATTAAAAGTGCAAATGAAAACAATTTTGAAGCTTTAACACTAAATTATTTGGGTTTAAGTAAGAAGAGCACTTTTAACCCTAATTTAACAAACCATAGCGTTAATACATTTATAAGTTTAATGGAGAGAGAGGTACAACATCTTAAGGAAAAAGTAAAATTTAAAAAGAGGGACAAAACATTAAATAACACACAGGCTAACTTTACACAAGCAGACCAGCTTGCATTAAAATCATTGAAGAACAACAATGATATTATCCTTAAAGGGGCCGACAAAAGCGCAGCCACTGTCATCCTTGATAAAAATTATTATATAACTGAGATTAAGGAACAACTTAGTGACAATGATATGTATAGAATGATTGAAACTAATCTAGTAAGAAAAATACAAAAAGAGATTAAAAGTATTTTGGATAAATCTTTGGAACATGGGATAATTGATGCTAAATTAGCTGAGTACCTGTATGTAGAACATCCTAGGAATCCAATATTTTATACAGTCCCTAAAATACACAAAGATCCCATTAGACCACCAGGGAGACCAATTGTGTCCTGTATTGAGTCAATTTTTACCAACATTTCTAAGTATTTAGATAAATTATTACAATTTGAGGTAGCCAATATGGCAAGCTACATAAAAGACACAGGACATTTTTTGACCAAGATTAAGGCATTGGAATTTCATTCTAATAGATACCTGCTGTTCACCATGGATGTCAAAAGTCTCTACACATCAATAAAGCATGAGACTGGCATTCATGGTGAGCGGCAGGTATTCTATACAACAATGTCAATTTTTTGAGGATTTATTCAGACTGGTTCTGTACTGGAATTTTTTCTTGTTCCAAGAACAATGGTATATACAAAAAAGAGGTACAGCAATGGGCTCCAATGTTGCCCCATCATACGCCAATTTATACATGAATGAGTTTGAAGAGAGATTCGTCTATGAAAATGAATTATTCAAAAAACATTGCGCCATTTGGTGGCGCTATATAGACGACGTGTTTGGAGTGTGGTGGGGCAGCATTGGTAGCCTTATTGAGTTTGTCAATGAACTAAACTCAATGGGGAGAGGACTTCAGTTCACTGTTAATTACAGTGAATAATCTGTCACTTTTTTGGATACAAAATTCTCCAAAGGATTAAATGTTCTTAACATTGACCTTTATTCCAAAGAGACAGATAGGAATACATTGTTGCACTACAACAGTTTTCAACCTAGGCGCCTCATAGAGTCTTTACCAAAAAGTCAACTAACTAGAGTAAAAAGAATAGTGAATGATGAGAAATTATGTAAAAACAAGGTTAATCGAAATGGCCAACAAGTTTGAAAAAAGAGGTTACCCACAGAAATTACTTAAAGAAATTTTTTTTAATGACTTTGCTGTAGATTGATTGTAAACTTGCTTGCACTGGGCGGCTGCTGAAGCGCCATTATACAGTATACTTTTACACTTGTGCCTGTTTTGCGGTGGGGAGGGTCGGGTCGAGCCAAGGACCGACTAGCAACTTAGCAATTAGCAAGCAAGTATATGCCCTCATCCCTCCCACCCTGGTCCCTGACTCCAGTCACTCTCCAGGCAGTGCCACGTTTGGTTTGCAGATTGCGGTTTGGGGTGGGCGGCGTCATGCTCACGTCACGCCCAAGTCACGTGACACATAATGTCGGCTGCCGCCCTCAGAGTAGCGGGAAAGTGAAGTGAGTGCTGATTGCTGCTGTTGGAGCCTCAGTCTGTCACCTGTACTGAATGCCCTCGCCTGTCAGCTGAGTGAGTAGTGATGACTACATATTTCTGCATGACACACACAATGTATATGACTGCATGTTTTGTTCCAGTGCAATGCTGCATATTGGATTGTACAATTACTAGGACCTAATGCACTCTTCCTAATCTAAACTGTGCACTCTTCCTAGTCTAGGAGTTGGAGCTTGCTTATCTCTGTGGGTCATAGATGGTACATCTGGCCCCAGCTGTAAATTTAACTGGCACACAAAGTCCTCCCATGCAGTGTGCTTGATTACCAAAATACTCCCCACTGTGGAGGTGCACCTGTCCCCACTAGCTCTGACCGGCTAGCTTCAGATAATACCAAACAACATGCATGCTCCTCCACTCTCGACACCTCTGTAGGTCTCAGACTCCTGGTGTATAAGTCCCTTGTAAAGAGTGCTCCAAGCTGACATACTCTCCTGGGAGTAATGAGAAGATTGCATGTCTATCTAATCTCCACCTCCACAGGACAAATACTAACAAAGTTCCGATATAAATACTATATCCTGCATAGATGATCCCACTAATTCCTATAGAGGCTTCTCCTTTTTCATAAAGGTAAGAGAAATGTGCAGGTTACTTATTGCTTTTTTAGAGTGGTATCAGAGTGTGTACAGAGTAAAGAATTACAGATTTATTGTTCTTTTTTACACAAATTTTCACTTTGAACAACTTATTCATATTATATTAGGATAGGCGGGGTACAGAATTTAGCCCAAAGAGGCTGAATATGTCCTGTCCTGGGAGCCTCTATCAATAAATAAACAAAGTAATACTGTGCTTACCTCATTACCTGAAAGGGACATTCCAGTCAACATTTAAATGCACATTGATTAAAGGGACAGTCTAAGCCGAAATAAACTTTCATGATTCAGATAGATCATGTAATTTTAAACAATTTTCCAATTTACTTTTATCACCAATTTTGCTTTGTTCTTTTGGTATTCTTAGTTGAAAGCTTAATCTAGGAGGTTCATATGCTAATTTCTTAGACCTTGAAGGCCACCTCTTTTCAGAATGCATTTTAACAGTTTTTCACCACTAGAGGGTGTTAGTTCATGTATTTCATATAGATAACACTGTGCTCGTGCACATGAAGATATCTGGGAGCAGGCACTGATTGGCTAAACTGCAAGTCTGTCAAAAGAACTGAAATAAAGGGGCAGTTTGCAGAGGCTTAGATACAAGATAATCACAGAGGTTAAAAGTATATTATTATAACTGTGCTGGTTATGCAAAACTGGGGAATGGGTAATAAAGGGATTATCTATCTTTTAAAACAATAAAAATTCTGGTGTAGAGTGTCCCTTTAATTACATCTTTGAATAGAAACAAATTTGCAATATACATGTATTGGCAAAAATGCTTCTAGTAAAAGTTTTAGTGTTAACATTTTTCTCTGCACGTGCATGTGAAGCATAGCTAGATAGTCTCAGTGCACCAGCAGTGCACCAGCATTTTATATACTGCAGCTGCTCAGAGCGCCAGCTAAGGCTTGCGTCATGTCAGCAATTAACAAATATATGTCATTACCAGATTGTACAAGCACCTTAGGCTCTTTGAGCAAGTGTGGTATTTAAAATGCTGGTGCATGGTACATATTTAAATATACTTTGAAACAGTTATAGGTTTTTTAGAAGCATTTTTACTAATAGATGTATATTACAAAAATGTTTATTTTCAAAACTGAAATACATCCATGTGGATTTCTATTTTGGCTGGAATATCCCTTTAAGCTTTAATGTTTTACATCAAATATTTATTTTTAGAGGTCCTAAATAATAATAAAAAAAAGTATTTTTCACTTTTTTGGGGGGCGCACTGAGATGTAAATCCGGCCCTGCCAAGGTCGGTGCAGGCAGCAAGGTTCTTAATTGGTTAAATAGGCAAAAGGGTCAGGTCAGGCATAAAAGGTTCACAAGTAGTTAATCAGGCAAAGGGTCAAGGCAGGCAGCAAAAGTTAACAAGTGGTTAATCAGGCAAAGGGTCAAAAGGAAACTCATTCAATAATTGATTACTGAGTAGTGAGTAAGTCAGTGCTTTATAGGGGAATGATAATGACTGACAGTTGGCAGGAGGTGTGTGCATATACGTCTCCCTTACTAAATATGCAGACTGACAACTGACAGGGAGTGTTTCACTGAAGGGACGATCATGCCCACAAACATTGTAACAGCTAGGAAACATTTTACTAAAGGGGGCGTGGTCACATAATGTTGTGCTGACGTCATGGTCAAACATCAGACCAGCTGGGAAGCATGGCGGCCGCTATGTTGAGGGAGTTATACTGCTCTCTGTGTGACCATCTCCCTGAGGAATCCTTCTGTAATGGAGTGATGGTGCTAAGACCAGCCACATCATTACAATGGCAAGAATGAGCACAGCAACAAGACACAAGATAATTATACCGCATCAAAAAGGTCTGTCCGAGGCAGAAATTTCAAGGCAGACAAGGGTTTCCAGATGTGCGGTCCAAGTTCTTCTGAAGAAGCACAAAGAAAAGAAAGGACAATGTTGAAGACCGTAGATGCAGTGGTCAGCCAAGAAAAGTTAGTGCAGAAGTTGAAAGACACATCATGCTCCCTCTCCTTTGCAGTTGGAAGATGTCCAGCAGTACCATCAGCTCAGAATCACCAGATACCAGTGGGACCCTGGTACACCTTTCTACTGTCCATAGAAGTCTGGTTAGAAATGGTCATCATGGAAGACTCAGCTATGCATGAAAAAACAGTAACTGGGGTACAGATAAATGGCAGCAGGTGCTTTGGACAAATTAGTCAAAATTTGAAATATTTGGCTGTAGCAGAAGACAGATTGTTCATCAAAGGGCTGGAGAGCGGTACAAAAATCTGTGTCTTCAGGAAACAGTCAAGCATGGTGGAGGTTCCTTGCAAGTTTAGGGCTGCATTTCTGCAAATGGAGTTGGGGATTTGGTGAGAAATAGTGGTCTCCTTGATGCTGAGAATTACAGGCAGATATTTATCCATCATACAATATCATCATATCATACAGCATCATACAGCAAAAAAAAAAACAACCCCAAACATATTGCCAAAGTAATTAAGAACTATCTTCAGTTTAAAGAAGTCCTAGAAGTGATGGCATGGCTGCCACAGAGATCATCAACTTTGTCCAAATAAGGAGACAGAAACAGGCTGCCTAAATTCACAGAAGAACTGTGGTTACTTCTCCAGTATGTTTAGAAAAAACCTACCTGGCAAAGTCCATAAAAAACTGTGTGTATGACTACCTAGAAGAATTGATGCTGTTTTGAACGCAAAGGGTGGATACGGATTTTTTTTCTTTTCCCTTACTTTGTATTACATTAATTTATAAACAATAAACTATTAACATTTCTATTTTTTGAATGCAGTATTACTTCACTCTGGCTTAAAACTTTTGCACAATACTGTATACTGTATATTAGTATTGGTCAGATTACAAGTGGAGTGCTAATTAACGCTCAAGCTCAAGAGTTAACTGCACTAGAAGTAAGCTTTTTGCGCTTGTGGGGTTGCGCTCTTATTGTGAGTTGAAAGTAAACTGTTTTTAGTCATGCACTAAACTGAAAAGTGCAAAAAGCTGAAAAGACCTAACACTCCACTCTTGCACAAACCCAATCACATATTTTCATGTGTGCTAACCTAACAGGAAAACATGAATATTTCACATTCCAATGTTATTCACATATCCGAATATGTTCTATGTATTCATAAATACATATTTCTACATGTATCTGATGTTTATTTAATACAATATATAGTTATACCTATATTTATACATATATAGGTATAGATATATAAAGAAATATATAGGAATATCTACTTAAAACATTGGAATGTGAAATACAGTAAATACACAGTATAACACTTTATTAAATATTAATGTTATATAAATATGATTTTATATGTTTTCATCTACTTAACTGCAAAAGGTTTTAATGCACTTATATAGATGTCTATAAATGTGTACATATGTATTTATGTGTTTATATGTCTGTAAATACATATGTACAAATTGTGACAGAACCCAAGGCATAGTATTGGAAGGTGTCTATATTCCCCCAAAAGTGCTGTAGTGCAGGGTATGGTCTGACAGCCCCAGGGATAATAGTTGTGTCTGTTTACCACATAAAGAAAATATGTGATTTTTTCTGGGTCCCTGGGGTGGAACATTTGGAGAGTAGTGCCGGCCAGTGCTCCACCCCGCAGTTTGCATGCAGCACATCATGTGAGAGAATCCAGTCCAGGAATTCCGTCTCACCCAGCTAGCTCCTCACCTGCATGTGTTAATTAACAGTAGGTACCAATAAAAATCCCCAGTCAGGGATTCAGAGATAGAATGCCAGCAGTAAGCGATACTGCAACACTTACCTGTGAGACTGAGAGGAGTTATTTCTAAAGGAAAAACACACGGCTAGATTACGAGTTTTGCGTTATGAGTGAAAAAGCCTCATAACGCTGCTTTTTCACTACCACTGGTATTACGAGTTTTGCATGTATAGTAGTACCGCACACTTTTTTGGCCGTAACGCAACGTAACTACCGCACCTTTAAAAATTTTATTTTTCAATGGGACTACCATAGCGCCGGTATTACGAGTTTTGTCTGGGAGGTCAAAAAGTGAGCGGTACACCCTATACCATCAAGATTCGTACCGCCATCTAAAGTCAGTAGTTATGGATTTTATGCTACAAATCTGTAGAATAAACCTCATAACTAAAGTGTTACAAAGTACACTAACACTCATAAACTACATATTCACCCCTAAACAGAGGCCCTTCCGCATTGCAAACAATAAAATAAAATTATTAACCCCTAATCTGCCACATCACCCACACTATAATAAACATATTAACCCCTAAACTGCCGCACTCCCACATCAAACACTAGTTAAATATTATTAACCCCTAATCTGCTGCCCCCAATGTCACCGCCGCTACTATACTAAAGTTATTAACCCCTAAACCTAACCCTAAGTCTAGTAACACCTAATACATTATTTTTAAAGCTTTGAAACGAAGACTTGAAATGCTAAACAGCATTATAAACCTAATAATATAGATTGTATCATTAATGAACAAAAACATTTGCTAATAGCACCTAAATAAATAATCACACAACAGACTGCATCATCATCAAACGAAGTTTAATGAACAAAAACGTTTTTTCAATTGCATTTTTCTGCAATCAGTTCTCTGCATTGTTAGCATGTTAGATAATATTGGGTCTGCACCTATTCTATGCATTTCAATCTGAAGTGATTAATAGGCAGTTAGGCACCCTCACCACAAGCAGCTGGACAGAAAGATAATAGGAAAGTGGCTGCTAAATCTTGTTGCTCAATAGATAATGTCTGCTCTGTGTACACAGATCAATTTCGGTCTGTTAAGTTGCATAACTTTGCTGCAATACAAGAGGACAGCTCCACCTACTGGCTATTTTAATTAGTGCACTGCTTTCCAAAGCTTTTCAATAGCAGTCACATGACTGAAAAAAAAGGTTGTTATTCTGAAACGGTGCAAATTGAACCGGCGTAAACCGAGGGCCACCTGTAGTTAGTAAATAGTTATTAACTATTTACTAGCTACCTAGTTAAAATAAATACATTTTTACCTGTAAAATAAAACCTAACCTGTCTTACACTAACACCTAACATTACACTACAATTAAATGAATTACATTAATTAAATACAATTGACTAAATTACAAAAAAATAAACACTAAATTACACAAAATAAAAAAGAAATTATCAAATATTTAAACTAATTACACCTAATCTAATAGCCCTATCAAAATAAGAAAAAGCCCCAGATGGGCCTTTTGCAGGGCATTGCCCCAAAGAAATCAGCTCTTTTACCTGTAAAAAAACATTCAAACAACCCCCCAAAAGTAAAACCCACCACCCACACAACCAAACCCCCCCAAATTAAATCCTATCTAAAAAACTTAAGCTCCCCATTGCCCTGAAAAGGGCATTTGGCTGGGCATTGCCCTTAAAAGGGCATTTACCTATTTTCCATTGCCCAAAGTCTCTAATCTAAAAATTAAAACCCACCCAATAAACCCTTAAAAAACCTAACACTAACCCCCGAAGATCCGCTTACAGTTTTTGAAGACCGGACATCCATCCTCCTCAAGCCGGGAGAAATCTTCATCCAAGCGGCAAGAAGTGGTACTCCAGGCGGGCAGAAGTCTTCATCCAAGTGGCAAGAAGTGGTCCTCCAGGCAGGCAGAAGTCTTCATCCAGACGGCATCTTCTATCTTCATCCTTCTGACGCGGAGCGGCTCCATCTTCAAGACATCCGGCAAGGAGCATCCTCTTCTTTCGACGGCTACTGAAGAATGAAGGTTCCTTTAAGGGATGTCATCCAAGATGGAATTAAAATTGAAAAAATCCTTTTTTTTTATTTAGATTTATTTTAATTATCCTATTTTTTTTAATTTAGATTTATTTTAATTATGTTAAAGTTAGTGGTTTAGGGGTTAATAACTTTAGTATAGTGGCGGCGACGTTGGGGGTGGCAGATTAGGGGTTAATAAGTGTAGGTAGGTGGTGACGACATTGGGGGCGGCAGATTAGGGGTTAATAAGTGCAGACAGGCGTCGATAATGTCGGGGGCAGCAGATTAGGGGTTAATAAGTATAATATAGGTGTCAGCGATGTCGGGGGGCGGCAGATTAGGGGTTAATAAGTGTAATGTAGGTGTCAGCGATGTCAGGGCCAGCAGATTAGGGGTGTTTAGACTCAGAGTTTATGTTAGGGTGTTAGGTGTAAACATAACTTTTCTTTCCCCATAGGAATCAATGGGGCTGCGTTACAGAGTTTTACGCATCTTTATTGCAGGTGTTAGGCTTTTCTTTAGCCGGCTCTCCCCATTGATGTCTATGGGGAACTCGTGCACGAGCACGTAAAACCAGCTCAAAGCAGCGCTGGTATTTGTGTGTGGTATGGGGCTCAACGCTGCCATATTGCCTGCTAACGCCGGGTTTTTGCAAACCTGTAATAGCAGCACTATAGGTAGGTGTGCGGTGGAAATAACTTGCAAGTTAGTACCGAGCCGCTCATAACGCAAAACTCGTAATCTGGCCAAAATTTAGAAAGGTCTGTGCATTTATTTTTTGTGGTTAGTGGAGCAAGCCTCTTTTGTTTTCTTTGTTTTATTGTGCCTGTTTTTGCCAGACCTGCTAAAAAGGACTATATTTTATAAAGCTACAACCTTGTGTGGTGTTTCCAACTTTAAAGACTATGTGGTTATAAGGTTCCAGGTCACAACGTATATATAGATATGTACTATGGTTGTATAGTGTTACCACATTCAGTATTATTCTTGTGATTCTCCCAGCACTTAACACGCCCCCTTTTTTCTTTGTCACATACTTTCTTTGTTAGGGGACAATTGGAAAAGTTGGTCTTGCCTTTTGGGTGTTGTGTTTCCAGCTGCAGGGATCAAACACAAGTATTTTACTCTGTTTCAATAAATTTTCTTTTGTGGATACAATAGGAATCATTTTAGTCCTTCAGCCACTATCAATTATATATGTACACAACTTGTATATATTTTGTATATATCTTACATACTTTCACATTTGGTGTTTATACCACTCTTATTGAGAAATATCTATTTTCATACTAGTTTTTGCACCCCTTGTACAGAAGCTGACTCCTCTGCTAGACTTAGGGGTCTTCTACTTTGCATATATATATATACAGGAATGGACCGCACTCACAGACTGGACTGGGTACATATCCTAAGCCACTGCTAATTCCACAGCCCTGAACACTGACAGACAGCTGCACAGTTCCCAGCAACCCAGGCAGTTAACCCCTGAACAGCCTGGGTGACAGGCCCGCAGGGAAGCATTACAAACATTATAAACACAACACACAGAAAACCTGGCACTCACCAGCAGATACTCAGTAATGTTTAAAAGCAAAACTGGGGAAAGTCAGTTACATTTGGCACCTAAGGATCAAGTCCAGGACCACGTCAAGGCCTCCCCCTTCCTGGGACCCTAAACCAGCACCCACAAAATGCATACTTTCAAACAAACCAACTTTGATCCTCCCAGGGTGACACAGGTTTTTGTAATCTCAAAACACAGGAATGGACCGCACTCACGGACTGGGAAGGTACACATCCTAAGCCACTGTTACATTGAATAAATTGGACTGGGCTAAAAGAGAAAAAAAATTGTTTTGACAAGGCTACTGTGGGTTTATCTAGTTTATGGTTCCCAGGTAGATGTTTGTCTAAAGTTGGGTCTGGGACCATGTTAAAGTCTCCAGACAATAACAGCAATCCTTTCTTAAGGGTATCTAACGACCTAGAAATTTCTTGAAATGCCTGATTTGTTTGGAATTAGGACTATAATATCAATGCAAGGATATATAAAGTTCCATCTAGTTTACCGATAATTATCAGATAGTGCCCCTGGGGATCAGCATCTATCGTAATCTTTTCATAAGCAACCTCACAATGGATCAGTATAGCTACTTCTCTTGCCCGTTTGGTAAATGACGCCATTTCCACGATGGGGTAAGAGGGGGACCGTATCAGGGGAGGACCACCCACAAGCCAATGGGTCTCTTGTAAAAAGACTAACTTAGCCTGTACTTAGCCTGTAAGTGTTTGAGGGAGCGGAGTAGAAGGCTGTGCATTGTAGGGGAATTAAGACACCTAACATTATGGGATGCTCACTCTGCTGCCATGGTGGGAGTGAGAGCACTGAGGGGTGGGGGAGAAAGAGAAAAAGAGAAAAAAAGAGGGGGAGGGGAGAGGGGATGAGAAAAGAGGGGTTAATGAATGAGTAAAAGTGTAGTATTTCTATTGTGACTTAATGTTTTGTGGAGGTACCGAGGATTAAGAAGTAAAATTAATGGCAGTGTTTTCAAGGGAAACCGCAGTTTAGTCTCTGACGTCTAGTAGGTACATCCAGAGAACTGTATAAATTGGGGGGAACTTATAGGAGCCAGCTGAGTATTGAATAAGGCCGGTATATACTGAAGAAATTAGTAAAAAAAAAACTAAAATCAGATGGTTAGGGGATGTAAAAGAAGGGTGGGGAATGTATGTAAAGCAATAGTAACTGAACTACTCCAGTATAGGGGTATTCATGAAAGAATGAAAGGTATATGATAATTGGAGGAATGGAAAAAGGTAACGGGAGGGAGGGAAGTGGAGTGTTGCATGGATTTAGGGAAGGACGAAGCAAAAGAAAGAAAAAAAAGAAAAAAAAAGGAGGCAAAAAAGAAGACAATGTATATGAGATGAAAAAGTCACATCAGTAGGTTAATGTTTTCTGGTAGGAATAAATGGTGATTAAAACCCAGAGAACTGTGCTAGAAAAAGAGAAGTCTCATCATAGTCCTGTAAACATATCAATAATCTGAATTAAAATGCAAAACATAACATATAAAACATATAAAACATCTAGTCAATATTTAAAAGATATGTGGAGCACATAAAAAAAGTTTGAGAGACATATCCAACTATTATTACAAGAGCTCTGCATAATTTAAAATATAAGATGTGGAAGTAAGTCTAGAGTGTAGGAGGGGTATAGGTCTATTAAAGCAGAGATGTTTCAGATCTATGGTTTGGGAATGATTACATGTGTATTAAGACCTGGCCCTACATAACTTGAGGAGCCCAATAAACATCAGATGCTCCCTACATATACGGGTAACTTTACTGGTGGTGGGGCATTAAATGAGGCATTATTTTTACCCATGTTCCCAGGTAGAGTATATCAAATATCATCAAAGTCTGCTTATCAATTAGGATAATTAACAAAGTAATTTCAGAGAGAGAACACTTGTTTGGACATCTCTAAAGAAAATTGTTGAACATTGTAAACTATTATATGCAAACAAGCCAAATAAATTAATTTACAAACAGCATTATAGTCTCTAGTCTGCATTGTGGTAAAAAGTTCCTCGTTTGTTCCCACCCTTTAGAGGGGCGAGCAGAAGTCTCAAGTTGTTAATATAGGTTCCAGTCAAAAATTCAACAACATTTTTGAAAAAGGACACTATACCTTATATACAAACATTTAAGAACAATTTCTGGTAACCTAACCAAGAAAGAAGTGCAAATATAATTAAACTAACATAGGCACATATACTTCACTAGAACTGCTTGTGCAATGTTAAATGCTGACAGCATATGCTGTTGGCATTCGGCGATGTCTGGCGGACATGATACGCTACAGTGTATCATGTCCGCTAGAATTTGATAAATTGGCCCCTATTTTTTCATCACATTTTATACTGCAAGTAGATTCCAAGGAACATATTTTTTAATAGGATGATCCTTTAAACCACAAGAAGTGCAGCGCTATACACATATAAACACATAAATGTATATGTACATATTTATATGCATATATATTTTATATTTGCTGCCCATTGCTGCACATCTTACCCCCTTCACTGTGCTAGGTTGTCATGCCACGCCTCATGGCATTAGAACAAGGCTCCCATTGGATCCTATGGAAGCACGCTTTTGTGAGCGCAAAGCTTCCATGCAATGCGAACATGAGGTCGCATTCGCATTGCGGACCACTTCTAATACCAGTGCACAATTGCGTCCACTAGTCTTACTCGTGGAGCACAATTATCACGCTTGCGAAAGTGCAATTTTGTGCTCCACTCGTAATCTGGCCCAAATGCTTGCTAATATCTAACATAATTTCTATGAACTTACATTAATAATTATATAAACATATTTATAATGTTACTCAACCATGATATAGTCTAGTGTGAATGTCAAAGCTATTTTAAGTACCACTTAAACATATAACAACCTAATAATAAGCTGCAGGTTAAATTAAGTATTTTTTTTATTTTATTTACCTAAGTGGAACAGCATAATATGAATAAATATAGTTAGATACTTGATAAATGCCAGGGGTGTGAACAAAGGAATTATTTTGATTAAAAATGTTAAAGCTATTTAGATTTTATAATAGATTTAATTTTCCCCATATTTACAACAGAAGGCAAGGGGTTTGTTGAGAGTGTCCTTTGTTCTGTGGATTCTTTTAATGAATACTAAAAAGGCTGAATTGATTTTGTAATATAACTTGATGGTTTCATATAGTATTTTTATAATGAATATGTCTTTATAAATATTATGCCTAATCACTTTTTTAATTCAGCATTCACACCATAAAACAACCTTGAAACACATAGATATATTTAAATGCATGTATCCAAATATTGCTCATGATATTAAAAAACTAAACACATTAATAAAATGGTGAATAACAGGGAAGTCTTGGTTGTTAAAAACATTTTCCTTATTACTAAATAATAATAATATAAATAACCAAATACTAAATGTAATTGGTTATTTATAACATGCAGGAAACATTTTTTATTTTTTTAAAATACATTTTTGAGGAAATTAGATTCAAGTTTGATTACATAAAACACAATCACAGAAACTCAATTGCATAGTCATGGTAATGACAAAAAGATAATACATCTAGAGAGGGTACATGAGTAGGCTAAAAGGAGAAAACAGTAAAATCAATTAATCTTGTTAAGATGAGATACATGTTATATGCTGAAGGAGGACATAGACACAATATATTTCAATTTCTATATGTGATAAATTAGACCTCATCTTCTATGAACAGTATACTGCTTAGCGTTGTAAATAGCAATATGGTGTAGGTGCTTAGATTTGGAGAACCCACTAGTGGGACATGTAGTATAAAGAGGGCTCGAGGATTTAAGATAGTCAGTCACACATAGTGAGTAAGAGGTTATGGGGCATATGTATCAAGATCCGAATGGAGCTTGATCCCCCGTGTTTCTAGGGAGACTGCAGGCTCGCGAGAAACAGCAGTTATGAAGCAGCGGTCACAAAGACCGCTGCTCCATAACCTGTCCGCCTACTCTGAGCAGGCGGACAAACATCGCCGGAAATCAACCTGATCGAGTACGATCGGGTTGATTGACACCCCCCTGCTGGCGGCCGATTGGCTGTGAGTCTGCAGGGGGCGGCGTTGCACCAGCAGCTCTTGTGAGCTGCTGGTGCAATGCTGAATACGGCGAGCATATTGCTCGCCGTATTCAGCGAGGTCTTTCGGACCTGATCTGCACTGTCGGATCAGGTCCGACAGACCTTGATAAATTGGGGCCAAAGGGTTAATTTAATGGTGAGCACACCTACATGTATGAGTGGGTAGTAATAGGGTTTGAATGGTAGTGTAAACATTTTAATTGGGGTGAGTCAGTGGACAAGAGCTGCTTTAAGTTGGAGGGAAAGGAGGGGGGTGAGGAAAGAATGTGCAATGTGACTTCCAATGAAGCCAACGAGTTTGATGTTTTTTGGAGAGGACAATGTAGATATTCTTGGGGGAGGGGTTTGGGTCTATTATTATATTGCGATTGTAATAGGGCAGGCTATAGGTAGACTGACATTAAGAATTAGTTGGGGGTTGTGGGTGTCAGTAAATACGGATAGTAAATTGGTAAACAAAAAATTTAAATAACTATAGCAATTCAACCTGATGGATATAAAGCTGTCATGTCATAATACATTATGCCACCTGAAGTTTGAGTCATATGTGTTAGCAACGTAGAAATATTTGGGAAATCTTATTGTAATTCTCTAATGAAGTCAGGCTGTACTTAAATCAGGTAGAATGTCTATCTAACTGTGCCTATGCAAAGTGGTAAACCTAACTAGGTAGTCATGAAGTTAAGTATAGGAACTATCAAACACAATCTAGAACTGGAATAGGGACATTAGTGGCTTAATTAGGTACAGCCCGCTCTGAGAGAAAAGAAAAAGTAATAGTAAAGATCAGAGGCCTTATGGAGGTGCATATATTATATGTTATATCAAATACAAATGTTCCCTGTAATAGGTCGGGGGTGGCTACAGTTAAGAAGAATAGATGGTTTGAATCATATTGCTGAGATATGGAGACCTAGTACCCTGAATATGGTCTGTATAAAATGATTGGAGCAACAACCATATAACTCTATAGCTTAAATATCCGTGATATGTAGGATCAGCGAAGATTATCTAGATCTTGGATTTTTGGCAAAACATCTCACAGAAATAAACTCAACATCAGTATCCTCCTCCACAATGGTCTCAACTATTAAACATTTAACTATACTGAAACATTTAGCGGACAGCAAATCTCAGGAAATCCACTATATCTATGAAAAGATCATGTCCATAGTATTAGCCTATTCCAGCCTTTGGTGACTGAGACCTAGAGAGTCCACAATGTAGATAGCAGTCTGCCTATATGGAGGATGGTAGCACTCAGTAAGACTGACCATGGGGATAGGCTTGAGGACATTTTCACTGATATGAGTGTCACTTGAAATAGAAATTTGTTGAATCTGGAATGGCTTGATAAGCGCCTCTTGTGGGTTAAGTACTTACATTCCAGAGACCTATCAGCTATAGCTGCCAGTCCATCGGAGGTCGCACCTGTAAAATACATGCTGCCTGGCTCTTCTAAAACAGCTTTGTGAGCCAAAAGTGTCTCAACTTGATCATGATTCGTGAAGTCCACTGGGTGTGGCTTAGCGGTTGTCTCAGGGTGCACCACTTGTGAAAGTAGGTCAGCAAAGGTCTCATGGAACAATCTTGCTAGGTCCTGAAGTGGTTGTCAAATAGTTGGTGCATGTGTGACTCCCATTTGTCCACCAAGGTCATGTTCGTTGAGTAGTGAGCCTCCGATGTCGCGGCTGTATAGGAAAAGTGGCCATGTGGTGTGCTTTGCAATCGTTCTGCTGACCCGCTCAAGCAGCTACAGTAGATGGCAGGGTACCAGAGGGATGTAAGGCCATTTCAAGGACCGTGGGATAGCGGTCCTGTAATCACTGGTGTTCAGGACGGGGATCGCCGAGCTCTAGGTGTGTCACACTGAGACTAAGGTGGGTATAGGCCTCCGGCGTCACAGCTGTGGAAAGTGCCTGATGGCATGATCTTCTGTATGGCCCCTCTGTGAGCCACTCGGGTAGATGCGGTAGTATAAGACCGTTTAGTTGAGGATGTGTCCAACGTAATAGTGGGGCTTCTGGTGTGCATGGCTTGGTCAGTTATGGGCCATGCAGGTCGGCCGTTGAGAGTGCTAGTTGGAAATCTCTGCCTATCCAACTAGAAGTCTTGTTCCCTACAGTAGCTAAGGATACACCTGATAGCTGATGAGAAGTTTAAGGGTAGTCAATGTCAAATATGAGTATATTTTAAAGCCATGCACATGGAGCTTAGAATGTGCATGTCCTCTCCATTAGATGGAAAGCTCTGCCCCCAGATGGAATTAGCAGGAAACATTTTGACATGCAGTTTGTGTTTTCCCTAGATGATATACTATGATATATTTATGTAACTCAACATAATTGTTCAGCTTTTGTGAAGGTAAAATAAGTATTCAATATTCTTCCCTTTAGACCTCATTATAGTGAATATTGTTATTATCTTTATAATGTAGTTGAAGTTATTTAAATACAGATCATATGCATAATGTAGTAGGCACATGCATCTCCACGGTATGCAAGCTCCAAGAGGCCTTATAAAACATTTAGTGATGTCAATGTCATGGCTGTTTATATTATGTGTAAGATAAAGGTGCATGGACATCTTATGAATTTATGTTAAAATTACCACAAAATCCTCATAAAAGTGTTAAGTCAAATAATAAATGCCAATTTTAATTTTTATATTGATAAAGTCCATATCTCATTGCCAAACACTAACTGTATCTCAACATGGATCCTATTATCTAGCAGTACAGGGTACACTAGGCATGCTAAAAGAACAGTCTACTCCAGAATTTGTATTGTTTAAAAAGATAGATAATCCCTTTATTACCCATTTCCTAGTTTTGTATAACCAACACTGTTATATTAATATACGTTTTACCTCTGTGATTATATCTAAGTTCTAAGCCTCAGCAGACTACCCCCTTATTTCAGTTTATTTGACAGACTTCCATTTCAGCCAATCAGATTTGACTCCTAGGTAACTCAATGAGAGTGAGCACAATGTTATCAATATGGGACACATGAACTAGCGCTGTCTAGCTGTAAAAAAACTGTCAAAGTGCACTAAGATAAGAGACGTCCTGAATAGCTTAGAAATTAGTATTTGACCCTATCTAGCTTTCAACCAAGAATACAAAGAGAACAAAGGAAATTTGATGATAAAAGTAAAATGGAAAGTTGTTTAAAATTGCATGCCTTGGACTGGGCTCTAGGTTCCGGTGGAGGAGGAGCAAGCATGTGCTGCTGAGCTGCCTGCTCCAGTCCTACAGCTGTTGGCAGTTTTCCTTGCGCCATATCCTAATTTATGGGTTAGCTACTGGGATAGCTTGAGCCATCGCTTCTGGAACCAGAACAGTGAAAAACTTCATCTCGCTGTTATAGCAAGAGGGGAAGAAGGGAAGCAGAACCCCCAAACCAAAAAACTGCTATTAAATTGATACCTGGTGTAATCAATATATAAAGCCTCTGAACAAGGATAAAATTTGTTGGGCAATTATCAGTTTCCCTATCGGTCATGGAAAAGGAGCAAAGAACAAGCTAAGAGATCCTTGTGAAATTTTAAAAGATTCCCCTGTTCCTCCCCCGGCAGAGACAGGATTATACTCATAAGTCCCACTGAATACGGCTGCCACTGAGGATCCCATTGGAGCTGGATGAACCTTACCTCCCACTGCTGACTGCGGCTCACGGTAAGCTGTCCGGGACCACACTCGCCCAGCACACGCTGTTTCCCTTTCCTCCCGCCGCTGTGGAGTGAGCAGAGGTGAGGACAGGTCTCGTAGTGACGGAAGAACAAAGGCATCTAATCTAACACAAACAAGCCTGCCTGCTGCTGCCGATTCTTTTTTTCTACTCAACCGAGCAGCGTATTCAGATTTCCCCTCCTTGAGCGGTCTGGAGCTGTGTCTGTCCCTTGGAGGCAACCTTCTCCCTGGAGTGGCTTGCTGAAGCTTGACTGCTGTGTTGGCTGACCTGTCCCTCTCTCACCAGTGCTGCGTGAGAGGGATTGGAGTCAGTGACATTTTAGCGGAGAGCCGCAAATCGAGGAAGAAGTACCTGTGTGAGAAAGGTCTGCCCTGTCACTCCTCTCCCTCCTCTCCCACCGGTGCTGCGTGAGGGAGGGAGGGAGGGAGAGACTGTCAGGTGGCCGAGGCAAAAGCCCTGAAGTGCGGGGGTTAACCAGCAGGAAGCAGGCTCTATCTGGGAGAGCCGTTCACCGCACCTGTAAGAAGCCTTACCCTCCATGACAATCTAAGCTGCGGTGAGCAGTTGGTGAGGAGAGGTGAGTTCACTTCATGTTCATAGACTCAGAACGGCATAATCCAGAAAATAAATCTACAATTTAAGCAGCCGTGTGGGTGAAAAGGGGGAGCAGATGGGGCTATGGTGCAGCTTCTCTAGTACAGATATTAGCCTCCTCTTTAAAAAATTGCAATAAAAATCGAGTGGCTTTCTAGTATTTACATAGCATTGGAAAGCGTGGAGCATAGCTTACTTAAGGAGAACATTACCCCCAGGTTGTTGCTATTTTACTAACCTCTGCATGAATTCCTGAAAAGGATAACTGGAACAAGAAAGAACTTTACGCTCTCTATTAAATGCATGTGCTATTAACCCTTTTTTGTTGCTTGTTGTGCTCCTTGGCTGATATACTAATATATAGTCGCTCCTATGTCTAAAGAACTTTGTCACTAACTATCCTGGACAATGCTGTTTGTTTTTGCTTGCAGAATAACAAACTAATATCTGGATATTTCTCTATGCAATAGAGCTGTCTTGTTTGCTACTTAGAATCTATAAGCTCCAAGGAAAACATAATACAGTGTATAACTTGGTCTAATTTCCTAGGAACTAGGATATGCTTTTTTTCTTTTTTTTTTCCTAAATGTGGGCTGTAACTAATTTTTTTTTTTCTTTAGTCAAGCTTTTTTTTCTAAAATCACTAATCTGGGCAAACTAATTTTCTGCCATTCTATCTGCAAATTAATGCTCTGATCAATTGTATATACTGGGCCCAGAGATATAAATACATAAAGTATTCTCCACTAAAAGCATACTTAATTTTCTCAATTTCTCCCAAGTAATAAGAAAAAGTGCAAATAATGTGCTACTAATTTTCATCTGTTGATGCTACTTGGTGCCTCTAGACCAGCAAAAGCCTTATGTGATTGCTTTTCTCTATAATAGAAATATTAATAGAATTATCCTGTCTGAAGCATCATCATACAGCCTTAAGGGTCAAGATATAGAGCATAACCTAATTTAAGGCTCCTCTGTCTTAGGTATTAGGGAATGTTTTTTCCTATTGGTTTTCTGTAATTAACTATCCTTTCCATCCGTGTATTCTTTTAAAAAGATCAAGCTGATATTATTGTTTATTAATATTGACAAGTTGACCTGTTGTCTTAATATTGCCTTGTTTAATTGTACACATAGGTATTAGAAAAACTAAGATACAGGCTTTCTCTCACTAAAATTAGGTATAAAGGCTGAAAATAATATGTTTCAGCTATAAAGACAAGGAAGGCTTAATATAGCAACAACAATAGGAGATTCAAAGCTTACTTTATCTGTCCTTAAAAGGGAACCCCAATTACACTAGAGGAACATCAGGCTCCTTCTTAAAAAACTGTTAAGGATTCAGACATAATATAAGCAGGGGTCAGCTGGAATCTACTCTCTAGGCAAGTCCCTTTTTAAACGACGCAGGCTCTCTGGCTAATGTGGGGACTCTCGTATATAGAAAGTTATATTCACTACCTCACTAAATTGAGCCCTCACTCCCCCCACCTTCACTTCCTCACTCCCTTCACCCTCACCCCATTAACCCCCCCCCCCCCCTCTTGAATTCACTGCATTTTTTTTTTTTTCTTCCTAACACGGCACAAGTGGATCACTACTTAGGCTATTATCACGGCACATGGATAAATTCCTTCACAGTCACCCCCGGACTCCCCCGCCAGCCATGGCAGCAAAACCAAGAGAGAGAAGAAATAAAAATATTACAGAGACGGCTACTGAGGCACAGTTAACCCCTATTAATACTTCAGTTATTAACGAAGCCTTTAACATGCAGGCACTAGTAACAAGTATTGCAGAAGCCTTAAACCCCAAATGTGATGCCCTTAGGGCAGAGATCAAACAAGAGATCACATTGTTGTCTCAAGAATTGAGGCATTTTACCAGTAGAATTAATGAAGTGGAACAAAGGGTATCTGATCTCGAGGACCTTACTATTACCCACAGCACAAGTATAGAATCTACTGCAGCTACTTTGTCTAAAATGCAAATTAAAATCGAAGATTTAGAAAACAGGGCTAGAAGAAACAATATCTGCATTATTGTGGTACCGGAGGGAAAACAACCCAAGAATCTAAACTCATTTATCACAGATACCCTAGTACAGCTACTCAAGATCCCCCCCAGTAATTCTCAAATAGTGGTAGAAAGGGCCCATAGAATAGGGAAGCCACCGGTTGATAACAGAGGCAACAATAGACCTAGGCCAGTAATAGCCAAATTGCTGAATTTTAGTGATAAAGTAACTCTTCTCCAACATTTCTGCAAGAATCAGCCTATCATGTTTAAGGAGAGCAAGATTCTCTTATTCCAGGATTACTCAGAAGAAACATCATCTAAGAGAAGAAATCTGGCTCCAATCTGCTCCAAATTTATTCAGCAGGGTTATCAGGCCCTAATTAATTACCCTTCTAAACTTAAGGTTTTTGTCAAAGGAGAAGTCCATTTGTTTGAAAATGCACAAGATGCAGAAAAATGATTGAGCCAATTAAACTCTAGTGAGTAAATTGAGCGATTACTTAGGATCTATCACTCCTGTCTGTTATTTTCTTTTAGGCAAAGGATGATGGGGAAATTGGCTCAGAACAATAAAGGGTTTTTTTTTTTTTTTTGGTTTTTTTTTCTTTGGTCTGTTTTGTCTTGTTTGTTTATTTGTTTCCCCCCTCCTCTCCAGCATCAATTTTACTCACCTACTAATTGAAATAAATGGCTAATTTTAAAACAGTATCCTGGAATGTAGGAGGTATTACCACTCCTATAAAGAGGAAATTAATTATTACTCAATTAAGAAAAATAAATACAGATATAGCTTTCCTCCAGCAAACGCATCTCAACCTAGAGGAAGTATTAAAATTAAAAACATTGTGGGTTAAGGAGGTATTCGCTTCATCAGGACAGGGGAGGAAGAGAGGGGTAGCCATCTTAGTGGGGAAAAGGATTAATGCAGAAATACTGCATGTTGGGGTGGATCCAGAGGGGAGATCAGTGATTTTAAAAATAAAAATTAATAATCGTGTGTTTACAATGTGTAATGTCTATGCGCTTAATACTCTCGATCCAGATTTTTGGAACCAATTGCAGACTGGGATACTCTCTATACTGGAAGGTAATCTTATTCTTGCAGGAGACTTCAATATGGCCCCACAGTGCCCACTTGATAGGCTGAGACAAAATACAAAACAAAAAAAGCATAAAAAAGATAATTTGGAAACTAAACTACTCACTAGGCATATGCAAAATCTGGGCATCAAGGACATATGGAGGATGCAAAATCCCGATGTTAGAGAATACACCTGCCTATCTAAAGCTCACAAAACGCTATCAAGAATTGATTTTTTTCTGATAGACGAAAGATTGTGCACATTTGAGATTAAAGCAAAAATACTTCCTATATGTTTATCTGATCGTGGGCCGATTACCCTAGACTTCCAGGACAAGCAGCCTAAGTTTAAGTTAAATGTGAATGATATCATTCACAAAGATCAAGCCAGGTTCCTAAACTCTCGAAACTCTGCAGCAAAAATCAGAGAGATCTTGGTAACATCAGAATACTTCTTCTATAAGGGGGGTGAGGGGAGGAGGGGGGAAAGGACCCCACCAGATTTAGCGGTTATTTCAGTTGACGCCGAGAAGGCCTTTGACTCTGTTCAATATGACCATCTTTTTGTTTCTTTAGAAAAGTTTGGGTTCATAGGAAGTTTTCTTGATTTTATTAAAAATCTATATAATCAGCCTTATACAAGGCTAATTGTAAATAATTTACTTCCCCCCAAAATTGTATTAGGCAGGGGAACTCGTCAGGGATGCCCCCTCTGATGCCCCCTCTCCCCTCTTCTCTTTAACCTTTGTATTGAACCCCTGGCAATTGCAATTAGGCAACAACTCGAAGGCATTAAAATAGGGAATTATGAAATAAAGCTAGCTTTTTATGCATATGATATCATTATATATTTATCAAATAGCAAAATCAATCTTCCTAAACTATTACAAATCATTGGCCAATTCGGTTCCTTTTTGGGCTATAAAGTAAATACTACAAAGTCAGAATTATTTTGGCTTAGGAAAAACAACTCTTCTCCTAGCAATATTCCTTTCCGACTAGTTAAAGATTCATTTAAATATTTGGGTATCAATATTCCTAGTGACCCTAAAGATCTATATAAGCTCAATATCTTACCAGTCATATCAACATTCAGAGAAAAGCTTAGAAACTGGGAGAGTCTGCCACTCTCTATCTCTGGACGGATAGCATTATTCAAGATGGTTCTCTTTCCTAAATTGCTCTATGTTTTACAGAATACAGCGGTAATGCTCCTGGAAAGAGATATACGAGTAATAAATAGCTTGCTTAGAAGGTTTATTTGGCAAAAAGCCAGACCCAGAATTTCATTGAACAAATTGTCATCCTCAAAAGTCTATGGAGGCTTTGCATTGCCAGATTTAAGGCTGTACAACCTGGCTTTCTTGGCACGAATTGCAGCCGATTGGATCTTCTCTAAGGATTATGTATTGAACAATAAACTTGAAGAGAAAATCTGCTATCCATACCTACCTACAGCTCTACTACATTGCGAACCCAAAGAGTGGCCAATTAATATTAGAGTACTTAAAATGTTCCTTAACCCTCTGAGGGCCTGGAGGAGAATAGGAAAGCTCTTGGATATAAATTGTCAGGTATCACAATACTTACCCCTAATAGGCAACCCCAAATTTCAGGCAGGCCTGGATTCACCTGTGATTAAAAACTGGTACACACCAGGACTGGATAGACTTATATATTTTGTGGATCAAGAGAGAAAATGTATTAAACATTTGATGAACTTAAAAATAACTTCAATCTCTCAAATAAGGAGTTCTTCGCATATTTACAGACAAGGCACTATATCACAGACATGATGCGGACAGCTAAGTAGCGATGGGATTTAGGCAGTCTAGAGGGGTGGCTCACTTTGGTAAAGAATGGGCTGATGTCAATCACCCCATGCTACCACTTACTGGGGGATGGTAAAGGGAAACATCTTCTTGAAAAATTAGCTCAGGACTGGAATCTAGTCCTGGTGCAAGATCATATTGATAGCCAATTCATAAAAACCTCCATCTGTAGAGTATCTCAGGCTACAATTTCAGCTACCTGGAGGGAGGCTCATTTAAAACTTATTCACAGATATTATTACACCCCTGAAAAAGCATTCAAGCTTAAGAATCCAAATTTTGATAAATGTCCTAAATGCTCCATGAAGGCTGCAGATCTGAGACATATGATTTGGGACTGTCCATTGATTAGACAGTGCTGGTTCAAAATGGAATTCTGGGCAAAGACGTCACTTAAAATCTCCCCTCTGGATCTTTCACTGACCCAGGTTATATTTTGTTTAAATAACCAAGAAGAACATATGCCTAATGGAAAATTAATCATCTCAATTATCTTAGCAGTTAGATACTTAATCTTTAAGAAGTGGAAGTCAACAAATTTACCAACAGTATCAGAGATTAAGAACTTTCTTAAAAAACAATGCATTCTAGAGCAGCGAGATACTAACATTGATAAGGAATCCGATATTAAGTCCTTCTTTAAAAAGTGGGCACCATTTATTAAATCACTTACAGTGCCAGAAATTTATCAAATAATATTTCCCTTTCAAAACTCAGAAATGGTACTTCTGGGAATATGGTAAAGTGAGATGTATTGTAATCCCTCCCCCCCTTCCTCCGGCATGGAGTGGGGGGTCCCTCCCTTTTTTTTTTTTTTTTGACTTTTTGGAATACTGACCTTAAATATGTTAACATTACAGTGGTATAGAGATAATTTATGATTATCTTTTGTGCTTTATAGAATATAAATACTGGAATTTTCTGTGTTGACTGTATATATATATATATGTTGAATGGGGAAGGTGGTGAGGAAAGGAATGTTGTTGGCTCTATCCCTGGTCTTTGTCCTTGCTGTTTTTGATCTTGTTCAGAAAAAACATGGAGAAGGGGGAAAAAAAGAGAAAAAGTATATTTCAACAGAAAAATTATAAAGATTAAGGAATGACAGATTGAAATCTAATTAGGTTAATGTGGGTTGGAAAAGTCTACAAAATATTAGGGGACTTCTTCTTTTCTTTTGTTTATAGGCATAACATTTTGTGGACCGCCTATTGATGTTTAGCTTTTAGTTGTCTGTTTATTCTTTTCTTTGAAATTATATGAAAATGTACATTTACTGTTTGTCTATCTGTCATATATAAGTATTTATTGCTGAATCTATACAACTATGTGACTTAAAACACAACTGAAAATATGTTGTATGCATTTAATACATTCAGAAACAATACAAGTATATACTTTATTATGATTGTATCATGTGACTTTATCCCCTAGGATACAATTCCTAATCCTATCATAACTACTGTTGTATTTTTTAAGTACTTTTAAAGGCCAGTTTGTATATTCATTACATATTTATCCAAGCAGATATTTTGCTTAAATAACTGTCAATCACCAAAGAAGATGTTTAAGGTTAAACAACTACCTACTGACAAACTATCATACAGTGAAGGATATTTTTTTCTGATATGAACACCTTAACGATCTGATTTGCAAAATAATGTCTTAATATATATATATGTGTGTGTGTGACCAGAGTGAATGCAAGCCCTGGTGAACATCTACTTAAAAAGACATTATTTTTTTAATTTTATACACCCTGCCCCAAAAATATTATGTCTAAAAAAAGGCCTTAAACCTGGGGTGGGGTGGGAGGTGGGGGGACAGCAGAATTTTGAGTGCCTAGGGCAGCACAAAACCTAAATACGCCCCTGCTAGGCCGGTTATTGAAAAATTTGCAAGTTTTATAGATAAAACTACTATCTTCAGGGCATTTAAACAAACAAATAACCTATTATATCAAGGTAATAAAATTCTTATGTACCAAAACTATGCAACAGAAATGGTCAAAACAATAAAAGAGCTAATTCCATTATGCAATGAATTAAACAATAAGGGGTTTAGAGCTTTTGTTATTTTTCCAGCTAAAGTTAAAGTTATATTGCAAGATGAGGTAAAGTTTTTGCAGAATAAAGAAGAGATCTACAGTTTTCTAAAATGTAAGAAGGCCTCCTAGTGAAGGCTTGTGAGGCAAGGGTTGGGTAGTGGGGAGAATACAATATTTAGAATAACATGGAATTAAGTATTCTTTTTTTTTCTCACTTTTTGAGCATAATGTACCTTTCTATATTAAGGAATACTGGTATACATAGTATACACCAATTAATTACTTTATTATCAATGTTATGGACTTGTAGAATGATGAAAGAGTGGAAAGATACAGATACATAGATACTTTTACAAAATATCCGACTCTTATTTAGAATTATTGAATTAATATAAAGTTAACTATTTTCACAATACTATTGAGGTTTTTTTTTTCTCCTTCAATTTGAATATTGAATATAATGCACTTTTTTACACTAAGGAACACAGGTATACATAGTATATATTAAGTAGTTAATTACAGACATCACTTTATACCACTCTTATGGCTCTCTCTGCATTGGTGTTTGAAAAAAGGTATTGCAGTGATGCCTCAATATAGAGGCATCACGGCAATACCTTGAAAGCAGCTGGAAGCCATCAGGATCACTTCCAGCTGCTTTAAACCCCTAACAACGTGTGTCGTTAAGGGGATAAAAATTGTAAATCTAATAAGCAAATTCTGCAAATAAAATCAGAGAAGGGAATTGCGACAAAATCAGAGGATATTGCTGAAGAGTTTTGTAAATTTTATGCAACATTATACACATCAGAAAAACATAGCAATATAAATAAAGAGAGTAAAGTGTTTCTAGACTCAATTTCCCTGCCAGAAATTACACAGGCTTCAAAAAACTGCAGCCACCATCTTAGTTAAAAGACCTTTATTGTCTTATCCTGGGTCCAAACATGTTGGCTGGAGTTTTTTGAAGTTTGTGATTGTGCTGAAGACTTGGCAAGTCTGTTGCTCCGTGCCCCACAAGAGAAGATTCAGGTGTGCTGTTTTCCACTTTTTTGATTTTAGAAATTACACAGGACCAGCAGGAAGATCTAAATGCAGTAATTACGATAGAGGAAATTAGAAAAACCTTGGGAGAGCTAAAAATAGGAAAAGCACCAGGACCAGATGTTCTCCCTGTGGAATGGTATAAAATAATTAAAGTACAAGTTTCTAAAATTTTGGTAGAATTATTTAACCTATATTTATAAGGAGAAATTCAGCCCCCTGAAGAATTTTCATGTATAATTGTTATACCAAAAGCTGGGAAAGATCCTCTTAAAGTTGCCTCATACAGACCGATCTGGTTGCTTAACCAAGATTACAAGTTACTGGCAAAAATCTTAGCTAATAGATTAAAAAAATTCTTACCTTCACTAATACATAATGATCAGTCAGGCTTTGTTCAAGCAAGATCCTCAGCAAAAAACATGAGAAAAGTGCTATATATAGTGAATCATTTCTGGCTACTTAATAAAAAACAGTCGATAGTACAAACTAAGAAGAATGCTGCCCTCAGCTTTAGATGCTGAAAAAGCATTAGATAGGGTTGAATGGCCATTTTTATTTTCCTGCTTAAAAAAATAAAATATATCCAGGGATCTTTCCTTTCCCTTATTAAAAAACATTTATAATAAACCAGTGGATCTATTATCTGTTAATGGGGAGACATCCCCAAAGTTCATCCTAGAAAGGGGAACAAGGCAAGGATGTCCCTTATCGCCACTATTATTCAACCTAGTACTGAAACCCCCGGCGCCAAACTTCGTAAAATTCCCTTTGGCTTTAAGATGAAGGAGATTAGTTTTAACTCCAAAGAATGGTATAAATTAAATTTTAGCCAGATTTATGAAGACATTAAATTGGATTTTATGCTTTGGAAAAGGTTACCCATTTCACTGTCAGGGAGAGCTCATCTAATAAAGATGATGATTTTCCAAAAATTATTATACCCCATGAAAATGGTTCCGATTATGATTCCCAAATGTTATATCAATAAATTGAATAGGAGGTTTAATCTCTTTCTATGGGAAAGGGAAAAAACACAAATCAGTTTAAAAAACTACAAATGAAAAGGGAAAATGAGGGATTAGGTATCCCAGATATTTATTACTATAATCTAGCAGCATTAAGAAAGGTAGCATTAGACTGGCTTCTAGACACAAAGCAGTTTTATATTGAGGCTATGGGGACTATCTATCAAGCTCCGAATGGAGCTTGAAGGCCCATGTTACTGGCAAGTCTTCAGACCGCTTCGAGTCTAAAGACCGCTGCTCCATAACCCTGTCCACCTGCTCTGATGAGGCGGACAGGAATCGCCGGAAATCAACCCGATCGAGTATGACAGACATATGATAAATAAGCCCCTATGGATGTGCTTATTCTAGAGGATATAGCATTAGCCTCACTGTTACATAAAAATGGAAGGCTATAGCGCCTGTAATTAGAAACAACTTCATGTATGAGAATATACTCAGGGCCTGGCAGAAAGTTCATAACGTTTTGGGAGCCCAGCAATAGGTTTCACTATTTTTACCTATAAAGGGAAACCCATGGTTTTTACCAGGAAGGTTCGCAGGATTCTCTAAAAAGGGGCATAAGATAAACATTAAAACAATAGGAGACAATACATTTACCACATAGGAAAATAATTACTTTTGAACAGTTACAAAATAAGTTGCAGATACTGGACTTATTATTTTGCCTATACTCAATGTACTCATACATTAATAATTTACTGCAGAAGCTCCCCTCATTATTGGAAACTCACTGCTTGGATAAATCTATCTTAATGTTTAAGAAAGGGAAATACATATATTTGTTTATTTATGAAGCTCTGCTAGACTCAAATAAGGGCAAGATCTTATGTAAACTCTCAGAGGCTTGGGACATGGAGACAGATGAGGGGGTCTCTATAGAAGAGTTGCACAAAAGTTTAAAACTTACCCATCAAGTGACATGTGATGCATACTTTAGGGAATCGCAAACTAAAATAGTTCATACAATTTATATGACACCAAAGACTGTTAGTAGATGGTTTAACTGCAAGAATGAATGCATTAAATGCAAACTGGGTAACCCAAATCTTAAACATTATTTTTGGGATTTCCCAAAGGTTAAACAACTTTGGGCTAAAATAAGTTATTGGACCTCTAAAGTACTGAAATTGAAGGTGCAATTAAACTTTAAAAATGTCATAGCTCATGTCAATTTAGCAATAGAAAAAAAACTGAGTTTTTTGTGGTTATGGTAATAAGGTTAACAAAGAAATGTATTCTAAGATCTTGGTTGTCCCCCAGCATCCTTTATATTAAAGAGATTGTAGAATCCTTAAAAAAACAAGTGTCCATTGAGGTGTTTGATGTTATGTATGAAAGAGAACAAAGATTAGAAAACTTCATTTGGAAATGGCATTGCTTTGTTAAGGTCTTAGAGATTTCAGTTCCGAAACAAATCCTGTCACTCTTGATAGGTGACTTTAATAATTATGGATGCTGGGTGAAAGAACTAGATATATATTGTATAACTTGAATTGAGGCCGGAGGCAATAAGGCCTAGATTTGGAGTTAGAGGCTCCTAACGCTGGTTTTAGGCTACCGCCGGTATTTGGAGTCACTCAAAAAAGGGTCTAACGCTCACTTTTCAGCCGCGACTTTTCCATACCGCAGATCCCCTTACCTCAATTGCGTATCCTATCTTTACAATGGGATCTTTCTAATTCCAGTATTTAGAGTCGTGTCTGAAGGGAGCGTTAGAAATCTAATGACAAAACTCCAGCCGCAGAAAAAAGTCAGTAGTTAAGAGCTTTCTGGGCTAACGCCGGTTCATAAAGCTCTTAACTACTGTGCTCTAAAGTACACTAACACTCATAAACTACCTATGTACCCCTAAACCGAGGTCCCCCCACATCGCCGCCACTCGATTAAATTTTTTTAACCCCTAATCTGCCAACCGCCACCTACGTTATACTTATGTACCCCTAATCTGCTGCCCCTAACACCGCCGACCCCTGTATTATATTTATTAACCCCTAACCTGCCCCCCACAACGTTGCCGCCAGCTACCTACAATAATTAACCCCTAATCTGCCGACCGCAAAGCACCGCCACCTACATTATAGCTATGCACCCCTAATCTGCTGCCATTAACACCGCCGACCCCTATATTATATTTATTAACCCCTAATCTGCCGCCCTCAACGTCGCCTCCACCTGCCTACACTTATTAACCCCTAATCTGCCGACCGGACCGCACCGCTATTATAATAAAGTTATTAACCCCTAATCCGCCTCACTAACCCTATAATAAATAGTATTAACCCCTAATCTGCCCTCCCTAACATCGCCGACACCTAACTTCAAACATTAACCCCTAAACTGCCGACCGGAGCTCACCGCTATTCTAATAAATGTATTAACCCCTAAAGCTAAGTCTAACCCTAACACTATCACCCCCCTAAGTTAAATATAATTTTAATCTAACAAAATTAATTAACTCTTATTAAATAAATTATTCCTATTTAAAGCTAAATACTTACCTGTAAAATAAATCCTAATATAGCTACAATATAAATTATAATTATATTATAGCTATTTTAGGATTAATATTTATTTTACAGGTAACTTTGTAATTATTTTAACCAGGTACAATAGCTAAAATGCTAACACTACACTATCAATAAATAAATTAAATACAATTCCTACAAATAAATACAATGAAATAAACTAACTAAAGTACAAAAAATAAAAAAGAACTAAGTTACAAAAAATAAAAAAATATTTACAAACATTAGAAATATATTACAACAATTTTAAACTAATTACACCTACTCTAAGCCCCCTAATAAAATAACAAAGCCCCCCAAAATAAAAAAATGCCCTACCCTATTCTAAATTACTAAAGTTCAAAGCTCTTTTACCTTACCAGCCCTGAACAGGGCCCTTTGTGGGGCATGCCCCAAGAAGTTCAGCTCTTTTGCCTGTAAAAAAAAAACATACAATACCCCCCCCCCCCCAACATTACAACCCACCACCCACATACCCCTAATCTAACCCAAACCCCCCTTAAATAAATCTAACACTAAGCCCCTGAAGATCTCCCTACCTTGAGTCGTCTTCACCCAGCCGAGCCAAATTCTTCATCCAAGCGGAGCAAGAAGAGGTCCTCCATCCGGTAGAAGTCTTCATCCAAGCGGGGCAGAAGAGGTCTTCCATCCGATTGAAGTCTTCATCCAAGAGGCATCTTCTATCGTCATCCATCGGAGAGGAGCGGCAGCATCCTGAAGACCTCCGACGCGGAACATCCATCCTGGCCGACGACTGAACGACGAATGACGGTTCCTTTAAATGACATCATCCAAGATGGTGTCCCTCGAATTCCGATTGGCTGATAGGATTCTATCAGCCAATCGGAATTAAGGTAGGAATATTCTGATTGGCTGATGGAATCAGCCAATCAGAATCAAGTTCAATCCGATTGGCTGATCCAATCAGCCAATCAGATTGAGCTCGCATTCTATTGGCTGTTCCGATCAGCCAATAGAATGCGAGCTAAATCTGATTGGCTGATTCAATCAGCCAATCAGATTTTTCCTACCTAAATTCCGATTGGCTGATAGAATCCTATCAGCCAATCAGAATTCGAGGGACGCCATCTTGGATGACGTCATTTAAAGGAACCGTCATTCATCGTTCAGTCGTCAGCCAGGATGGATGTTCCGCGTCGGAGGTCTTCAGGATGCTGCCGCTCCGCTCCGGATGGATGACGATAGAAGATGCCTCTTGGATGAAGACTTCAATCGGATGGAAGACCTCTTCTGCCCCGCTTGGAGGAAGACTTCTACTGGATGGAGGACCTCTTCTTGCTCCGCTTGGATGAAGAATTTGGCTCGGCTGGGTGAAGACGACTCAAGGTAGGGAGATCTTCAGGGGCTTAGTGTTAGGTTTATTTAAGGGGGGTTTGGGTTAGATTAGGGGTATGTGGGTGGTGGGTTGTAATGTTGGGGGGGGGTATTGTATGTTTTTTTTATAGGCAAAAGAGCTGAACTTCTTGGGGCATGCCCCGCAAAGGGCCCTGTTCAGGGCTGGTAAGGTAAAAGAGCTTTGAACTTTAGTAATTTAAACTAGGGTAGGGCATTTTTTTATTTTGGGGGGCTTTGTTATTTTATTAGGGGGCTTAGAGTAGGTGTAATTAGTTTAAAATTGTTGTAATATATTTCTTATGTTTGTAAATATTTTTTTATTTTTTGTAACTTAGTTTTTTTTTATTTTTTGTACTTTAGTTAGTTTATTTCATTGTATTTATTTGTAGGAATTGTATTTAATTAATTTATTGATAGTGTAGTGTTAGGTTTAATTGTAACTTAGGTTAGGATTTATTTTACAGGTAAATTTGTAATTATTTTAACTATTTTAGCTATTAAATAGTTCTTAACTATTTAATAGCTATTGTACCTGGTTAAAATAATTACAAAGTTACCTGTAAAATAAATATAAATCCTAAAATAGCTATAATATAATTATAATTTATATTGTAGCTATATTAGGATTTATTTTACAGGTAAGTATTTAGCTTTAAATAGGAATAATTTATTTAATAAGAGTTAATTAATTTCGTTAGATTAAAATTATATTTAATTTAGGGGGGTGTTAGTGTTAGGGTTAGACTTAGCTTTAGGGGTTAATACATTTATTAGAATAGCGGTGAGCTCCAGTCGGCAGATTAGGGGTTAATAATTGAAGTTAGGTGTCGGCGATGTTAGGGAGGGCAGATTAGGGGTTAATACTATTTATTATAGGGTTAGTGAGGCGGATTAGGGGTTAATAACTTTATTATAGTAGCGCTCAGGTCCGGTCTACAGATTAGGGGTTAATAAGTGTAGGCAGGTGGAGGCGACGTTGTGGGGGGGCAGATTAGGGGTTAATAAATATAATATAGGGGTCGGCGGTGTTAGGGGCAGCAGATTAGGGGTACATAGGGATAATGTAAGTAGCGGCGGTTTAAGGATCGGCAGATTAGGGGTTAAAAATAATATACAGGGGTCAGCGATAGTGGGGGCGGCAGAATAGGGGTTAATAAGAGTAAGGTTAGGGGTGTTTAGACTCGGGGTACATGTTAGAGTGTTAGGTGCAGACGTAGGAAGTGTTTTCCCATAGCAAACAATGGGGCTGCGTTAGGAGCTGAACGCGGCTTTTTTGCAGGTGTTAGGTTTTTTTTCAGCTCAAACAGCCCCATTGTTTCCTATGGGGGATTCGTGCACAAGCACGTTTTTGAGGCTGGCCGCGTCCGTAAGCAACTCTGGTATCGAGAGTTGAAGTTGCGTTAAATTTGCTCTACGCTCCTTTTTTGGAGCCGAACGCAGCCATTCTGTGGACTCTCAATACCAGAGTTATTTTAAAGGTGCGGCCAGAAAAAAGCCAGCGTTAGCTACGCGGGTCGTTACCGACAAAACTCTAAATCTAGCCGTAAGTTAGCTGTATAAAGGAAACCATGATTTGTACTTATATGGTGCAGGGGTCATTACCTTTGGAAATGTACATAAGACATTATGGTTTAATATGTTAATGTTAAGGTTGTTTATTGTTTAGAAAATGGTGTCTCTTTTCTTTGTGTTTTTCTTTTTATATATTTTGGTTGGCATTTGAGGTGTAAACACATAATACCAATGCTTATGTATCTCTTTTTAGTTTAGTTTTTTCTCTTACTGCTTGGAATAAAAAAATTATAAAATTAAAAAACATAAAAAAAATAAAAAAATTGCATGCCTTATCTGAATCATGAAAGTTTATTTTTGACTAGACTGTCCCTTTAAGGTGAGAGACCAATAACTAAAGAGTTGATCTGTAGACTCAGTTGTTTTTTTTTTGTTTGTTTTTTAAATCTGTTTAGTCTGTCCACCCAGAAATCAATTAACCTTTATAAGAGAACAAAATATGTTATATTATTCTTTATTATATTATGTTAGATTTTATTATATCACTATGCACATGGATGGCTGTAATTAAATTGTGTTTTGAGACCACATATAATTTTATAATTGTCATGATCATTAACAACAAGAGTATATGTCATGCTATATGTAACCTTTCTGTACAGGACCCCTGATGACATTTTTTATTTGAAAGGTGCATGCCATCTGTTACAATGTTAGATGTTTATAGCATACCTTCCAGGCTTAAAGGGACAGTTTACCCAAAAAGTTCCACCCCTTTAAATTGTTCCCATCTATCAATTTTACCTGCTGTAGTGTATTAATTGTTTTACAAGCAGCTCCTTTATCTCTATTTTGGCTTTTGAAATAGCAGATTTAGTCTGTGGTATTACTACCTATACTAAAAGTTTCTATATTTAAGTCTAGGCTATTGACAAGCCTAAGTAAACACAGGCAGCAGAAGAAATTACACTCTCAGTGGGGTGCAGGACAGTTAAGTAATAAAATGGAAATTTTCCATTGTTGTCTCAGATGGGCATATTTAAGAAGGTGCGAGCGGACATGATCTGATATTGCGGATCATGTCTGCTGCACATCAATAAATGCCGACAGCATACACCGTCAGCATTTATCATTGCACCAGCAGTTCTGGTGAATTGCTGGTGCAATACCACCCCCTGCAGAATCGGCCACTAGAAGGGGGTGTAAATCAACCCGATCGTATTGGATCGGGTTGATTTTTGGCGATGTCTCTCTGTCCGCCACCTCAGAGCAGGTGGACAGGTTATGGAGCAGCGTCTGAAACATGGAGGGTGAGCTTTCATTCCAGCTCAGAGAGTTCAGCATCAGATTCAGTGTCGGGGAACTCTGACCAGGACGGAATCAATATGTCATACTCTGCAAGGGAGCAGGTTCAGGAGTAAGGAGCTGTTGTGCAGAGGTGTCAGGTTTTGTGGTTAATGTTGTGTTTTGTTTGCGTGAGTCTTTCCTTTTAGGCATAATTAAACAGGTACAAGGTTTTAGGAAATAAAGGAGATGGTTTTATTTATAGGATAAAGCAATGCAGAGATATGCAATTAGATAAGACAAAGTCTATAAGTTGTTGTATTAGGCAGGAATACAGTTCTTTATAATAACAGGCAGGATACTTGCATATGCTCTAGACTGGAACAGTGAAATTACACGCAGGAAAGCAGAGCTTTGTAATAACAAGCAGGATACTTGCATATGCTGTAGAACTGGAGCTGAGTAAAATCAGGCAGGAAAACAGAGCTTGTATAACAGACAGGATACTTGCATATGCTGAAGAATGGAATGTGTAATTACACTCAGGAAGGCAGAGCTTTGTAATAACAGGCAGGATACTTGCATATGCTGCAGAACTGGTACTTTAAGGAAACTTGTATAAACTGCAAACTGGTACTTTGTAGAAACAAACAGGATATTTGCATAGACTGCAATTGGAACTTTGTAGTATCAGGAAACAAGCAAGCAAAAGTACCTGAATCAGTCCTTAGGAAATAAAGTTTTAGGCAAGTTCAATTGCCAGGAATTCAGTCCAAAAATGAAACACAGTACCTAGGAATTATCCAGAAGAGAAGTCAGTAATTGAAACAGAAGTCAGGAACCAGGAAATCCAAGATAACTGTATTTCTCACAGGAAACAGGAGAAGAGAGTGTTTCAGAGTATCACTCTTAATGTGAAAGCCCAGAATTACAAACAAACCACCAAGATAAAGCAGGCTGCTGATTAATTGATTTCTTTCAGCTGGCAAGCAGGTGGAGCCAGAGAGCCAAAGTTGCAGCAAACAGAAAAACACAATATTCCTTTACTGTGATCAAGCCATCTGGTGGCACAGTGGTAAAACAACAGGCTGGGAAATAACAGCTGCAAAAATAGAGACAGGTCCCAGGTTCAATTCCAGGCTGAACCCTGACAGTACCCCCTCCTCAAGGATGACCTCTGGGCGGACTTGGCATTCTCATATAACTCCAAATCTTTGATGTGTACCAAAGTGCCATCAGAGGCATATGCACAATCAGAGGGTTTTTTCTTTTTTGAAGGGCTCTTCAGGAGAGGATTCTGGGGACTGGAATTAGTATAGAAGGCCCCAACAGGACTGATCTTTGGTTTCAGTGCAGTTCTCGGCTTGTAGGTTCTGGAAAGGTGGGTCTGAGGTAGAGGTGGTAAAGGACCTTTTGATCGCACAGCAGTTTGAAGCACTTTCCCTCCAGTGTCAGAATCAGTATCATCTTCAATGGTAGAATAGTTAGACATCTCCTCTGGAAAGCACAAAGATAAGAATGTAGCTGGATCTGGTAGGAGAATCACTGGATTCATAGTACTAGGATTCTGTGGATGACATGTTAGCACTTCACAGGAATCAGAGTCTTTGAAAGGTGCAGTCCTAGGCTGATCAAATTGGGGATGTAAAATAGAACCCATACAGAGCTCATCTCCAGACGAATCTGAAGTGGGATCACAGTTTGACTTCCTCTCTGTAGCCTGTCCATTTGATAACTCAGGATTTAGAGGTGGAGACCTCGGAACAGACTTCTTTGGGGGTCTCACTGGACAATAGGATATTACATGCCCAGTAGCTCCACAATAAAAACATAAGCCATTATTTCTCCTTCTGGCCATTTCATCAGTGGTAAGAGGGGTTGAAATCCTCCTTTTAATTGATAAGGATACAGCCTTTGGGGTAAAGGGCACAGGAGTAGGAGTGCCTAAGCCCAAAAATTTTTTATTGAAAAAGTCTTTAAGGCTTTCCTGTAAAGTCTGGAATCCCACAGTGAAATCTTGGATAAGGGACTTCAATGCATCCGGAAGAGATTTTAGAAGTTGGTTAAGTTATAGTAGATGAGAGTCCACAGACAAAATTCTCTCTGACACTTCAGTCAAAGTGTGAATCACCTCTGCAAGCTCCAATTTATGGCTTTCACATTGTGTCATACTCTGCAAGGGAGCAGGTTCAGGAGTAAGGAGCTGTTGTGCAGAGGTGTCAGGTTTTGGGGTTAATGTTGTGTTTTGTTTGTGTGAGTCTTTCCTTTTAGGCATAATTAAACAGGTACAAGGTTTTAGGAAATAAAGGAGATGGTTTTATTTATAGGATAAAGCAATGCAGAGATATGCAATTAGAAAAGACAAAGTCTATAAGTTGTTGTATTAGGCAGGAATACAGTTCTTTATAATAACAGGCAGGATACTTGCATATGCTCTAGACTGGAACAGTGAAATGACACGCAGGAAAGCAGAGCTTTGTAATAAGAAGCAGGATACTTGCATATGCTGTAGAACTGGAGCTGAGTAGAATCAGGCAGGAAAACAGAGCTTGTATAACAGACAGGATACTTGCATTTGCTGAAGACTGGAATGTGTAATTACACTCAGGAAGGCAGAGCTTTGTAATAACAAGCAGGATACTTGCATATGCTGTAGAACTGGTACTTTAAGGAAACTTGTATAAACTGCAAACTGGTACTTTGTAGAAACAAACAGGATATTTGCATAGACTGCAATTGGAACTTTGTAGTATCAGGAAACAAGCAAGCAAAAGTACCTGAATCAGTCCTTAGGAAATAAAGTTTTAGGCAAGTTCAATTGCCAGGAATTCAGTCCAAAAATGAAACACAGTACCAAGGAATTATCCAGAAGAGAAGTCAGTAATTGAAACAGAAGTCAGGAACAAGGAAATCCAAGATAACTGTATTTCTCACAGGAAACAGGAGCAGAGAGTTTTTCAGAGTATCACTCTTAATGTGAAAGCCCAGAATTACAAACAAACCACCAAGATAAAGCAGGCTGATGATTAATTGATTTCTTTCAGCTGGCAAGCAGGTGGAGCCAGAGAGCCAAAGTTGCAGCAAACAGAAAAACACAATATTCCTTTACTGTGATCAAGCCATCTGGTTGCACAGTGGTAAAACAACAGGCTGGGAAATAACAGCTGCAGAAATAGAGACAGGTCCCAGGTTCAATTCCAGGCTGAACCCTGACACAATACCACCGGAGGGAAGGGAAAAGGCACCAGAAGATGGGGCAGAAATCCAAACTGTCAGAAGCCTGACAATGGAAAATAGGTAATGACCCACAGCAAGAACGGTCAGTGATTCTTATCATAAGAAATACCCCATTGACACCAGAGGAACAACTGGCGTTAGCAAAGGGACTCTCTTTGTTCCCGAAACAACAAAGATGTGACACAGTTGGACTGCAAAGGGACTTACATAGATTCTATAGTTCCTTAAAATTATAACATTTTTTTCTGGTTTGAAGGGTGATGAAGGGGGAGAGTATGTGCCCAGCAAAGGGGTTAAGAACAATTTGGGTACAAAGTAACTGAGGTTGTTTAATAAAAGTAAATTTACACCAATGCAGGTTAACCCCACAGTCTTAAATTATATCCAACTTGTAGAATAAGATTTACATAAAGTTATAAAAGATGTGGATTTTTTTTTTTTAAATAACTTTGAAAAAGCTGATAGAGAGGCCATAAGAAAACTTCAGGATAATAAACATCTGGTCTTTAAGGGTGCAGATAAGGGTGGAGCCTTGGTGATACTAAACAGGGAACATTATATGAATGAGATTGAAAATCAACTTGCAGATAGGGAAGTGTACAAATTGTTGACAAGCAACCCAACTTTGAAAGTGAAAAAGAAGATTAAAGCATGTGTGTGGAAAGCACAAAAGAATGGGTTGATTGACAACAATGTTGTAAAATATATTTTAGAGACATAAGACATTATTCCAGCATTGTATACCTTGCCAAAAGTGCATATGGACCCTAAAAAAACAATGGCCACCCCATAGTGGCTGGTATAGGTTCTGTACTATCAAAGGTGGCTATATATCTTGATAAAGTTTTAAGACCATTTGTTAATTCTAGTTCATTTATCAGGGATACAGGTGACTTTTTGAACAAAATACAGGAAATAAATTTGTATGGCAATAAGGGGATTTTGTTTAGTTTGGATATAACTAGTTTGTTACGCATGAAGCAGTTATAGATAATTTATTCAGAACAAAGATATAAGTGATGTACAGATGAGGTTAATTTTGAACCTTTTACATATAGTATTAAGTTGCAATTATTATTGATTTCAAGACCAATTTTATTTGCAGCTCCAGGGAAATGCTATGGGTTCCAATGTCGCCCAAACATACAAAAATATTTTTATGAATGTATTTGAGGAATATGTTGTATACAATCATCCATTGTTTCTACTATATGGCACCACTTGGTGGCGCTATATAGATGATATATTTGGAGTGTGGCTGAGCCACATTGGGACCCTGGAAGAGTTTGTCAGAGATTTGAATAGTACTACTCAGCATACAAAGTTCAAGCTAAATTTTAGTGAAGAGATGATTAATTTTCTGGATACTACTTTATATAAAAATGAAGGAACATTGTCAATGGACATATATAAGAAAGAGAAAGATTGCAATAATTTATTGCATTTTAATAGTGCTCATCCTCCAGCTCTACTAAAACCCAAGAGTAAATTCTTAAGAGTGAGATGGATTGTCTCTGATGAAAATTTAGTGAAGGATAGACTCTTAGAAATGGGTGAACGTTTTATACAGGCAGGTTATCTTGTAGACCTGATAAAGAGAGAAATGGAAGAAGTGTTGAAAGTTTCAAGGGGTTCACTTTTACAAAAGAAGATGAAGGAGGTTAAAATGCCTAGAATGGTATTTGTTAATGAACATTCCCCATGGAGTAAACAAATACAGAGAATTTTATGTAAACTTTGGCATGTATTGAGAGTCTCTAACACTGAAATGAAGAGAATTGAAAATTTCCAGCCTTCAGAAGAGGTAGAAAACTTATATCTTAACATAGATTAGTCAAAGCTGATATTGGTTCAAGCAAAGGTTTGGGTCAGAGCTATATAGGAGGAAAAAATTTGGGTTGCTTCCCTTGCTTGGGTTATTCAAACTGTAATAGCATAATACGGGGACCTGTCTGTTCCCATCCACAGATGGGCAAGATATATAAGATCAAAGAGTATTATACATGTTATACCAATTTTGCGTTTTATCTAAGTGTCCCTGTGGTTTGGGGTATGTAGGGGAGACCACCTGTAAGGTATGTGAGCATATAAATCAACATAAGAGCAACATCAGACTTAGGGACTTGGAAGCACCTGTTTCTCATCATTTTGTGACAGCAGGCCATCACGTAAGTCAATTGAGATTTCAGGTTTTAGAACAGGTTAAAATTCCAAGAAGGGGAGGCAATAAAAAATATTCTACAGTGTAGGGAGTTGTTCTGGATCCATGAGTTAGGGACAATGTCACCAGGAGGTATGAACAGGAAGATAGTTGGACTATTTGCCTGTAATATGTGAAATTTATAAATTAATTACTTTAAGTTACAACTAGGTGGAGTTACTGTGTTTAAACATTGGAGTAGAAAGCTTTGATAAGGGGTTAACTCAGGTGATGGGTGTGGCTTGTAGCCTATTTAAGGTTAGTTCAAGACATATGTGAATTAGACATGACTAAGGAAGCAAATCCGAAACATTGTAATTTTTTGATATGTTGGCTTAAATAAATATTTGTGATTTTACTTTGGCGGTGCTGTTATCTGCTTTTTGTACGTTATCTATTTTGAGACTGAGGTGCTGGTCTCTGATAGCTAACATACCTGCATACCTGCATACCTGTATTAAGGAGTAACCCTGGTACTGGAATCCTTGGGATTATTTTCTTTATTAAATATGAATATTGCATAAATATAGTTTTACATGCTTCGTTCTACTTACAGCAAATGGCTCCATTGCATATATATATAGTGGACATCCTCACGCTGCGTGTCGGACCCCGGATGCACAACCTGCTCCACGCTGTATCAGCGTCTAAACTCCTAAGCTAAGTATACATGTAACCGTACCTTGCCACAACTGTTTTTTGCTTTTATATATATATATATATATATATATATATATATATATATATATATATATATATATATATATATATATATATGAATGTGTGTACATATGTATTCATTTGTTTATATGTTTATATATGTCTGTAAATACATATATACACATATAAATACATCTGTACATACACACACACACACACATATATATATACAGTGGGGCAAAAAAGTATTTAGTCAGCCACCACCAATTGTGCAAGTTCTCCCACTTAAGAAGATGATGGAGACCTGTAATTTTCATCATAGGTATACCTCAACTATGAGAGACAAAATTTTAATACAAATCCAGACAATCACATTGTCTGATTTGGAAAGAATTTATTTGCATATTATGGTGGAAAATAAGTATTTGGTCACCTACAAACAAGCAATATTTCTGGCTCTCACAGACCTGTATCTTCTTCTTTAAGAGGCTCCTCTGTCCTCCACTCATTACCTGTATTAATGACACCTCTTTGAACTTGTTATCTGTATACAAGACACCTGTCCACTACCTCAAACAGTCACACTCCAAACTCCACTATGGTGAAGACCAAAGAGCTGTCGAAGGACACCAGAAACAAAATTGTAGACCTGCACCAGGCTGGGAAGACTGAATCTGCAATAGGCAAGCAGCTTGGTGTGAAGAAATCAACTGTGGGAGCAATAATTAGAAAATGGAAGACATACAAGACCACTGATAATCTCCCTTGATCTGGGGTTCCATGCAAGATCTCACCCAGTGGGGTCAAAATGATCACAAGAACGGTGAGCAAACATCCCAGAACCACACGGGTGGCCCTAGTGAATGACCTGCAGAGACCTGGGACCAACGTAACAAAGGCTACCATCAGTAACACAATATGCTGCCAGGGACTCAGATCCTGCAGTGCCAGAAGTGTCCCCCTGCTTTTTTTTCAGGTTATATTCACAAATAAACCTGAAAATGCAATTTCTCATATATTTTATACTGTACTCTGCAGCTAATATAACAAGTCTTTTTTTTTTATTATTCTGTTATTATTTTTATTAAAATTAAAATTTAGTATGATAGGTCCATATATGGGTACGATCTAGTCTAAGATGTTTTTGTTTTGTTTTTCCTTCTCATATCCTCATATCCAGAATTTGAGACCGGCAGTCTGGCCAGCAGCGAACAGTATAGTATTGAGTGTTCAGATTTTGAAATGGTTTTTGTTAAACCACTTTTTTTCCTAACACCATTGTACCTTTATTGCTCGCAAGCATTGACTAGATTACACCCAACTTATTTATTTATTTTATGTACATAAATAAATATATATATTTTATGACAGAATTACGCTATGTGATTTCCTTTTTTCTTATATTGAAACATTGCTGAAAGGATCTGATTACAACCATACTCCTGGAGGATACTAAGTAACAGAAAAAGAGGGAGAATAAATAAAAGGTAAAACATTTCTACCATACAAGCCAGAGTACACGAAAAACTCCAATAGAAACTAACAGAGTTCAAAAACAAGGTTGGGACTACCATCCATAGGAATACGGCTGGAGGTGACCTGACAGTAGAAGCCTATGACGAGGACCCATTTCACTTTGAACATATACATTACCTCATATGATTGAGGTAACATCTGGTAAGAAGGCCAATCTCTATCATTCTTTCTTCACAATATAACATCGGACTGTTTAAGTTTAAGAATAAGAAAAATAACTTTTTTGTATATTGAATATTTCAAGATTTTTTCAAGGTTACATACATACGGGTATGTCTATAATGACTGTTATGCAGATTTATGCTTATTGTGCTAATTATTCAACAATGTTTATATATTGGACCATGAAGGAATTTATGTTTCCATTTTTGGCAATGTTTATTTCATGTACTTCTCCAATAAAAAGATATTTAAAAAAAAAAAGAAAAAGAAAATACATTAAGGGAAAAACAATTTTACAGTATACTGTCACTTTAAATATAGATCTGTTAAATCCTTATAATAGAGCTGTTTTTTGTGTTTTGTTGTTGTTGTTTATTTTAAATCTAGGGGATTGGAATTCATATTGCAGCTCAGCATTAAAATCTTGACCAAACATGCACTGATATCATCATTTTGTGAACAGTCAGGTAGATTACAAGTTTTGCGATCATGTTTTAACGCTGAAAAAATGGTAATTTCAGCATTAAAACAGCAACGCAGCCATTACGAGTCTTGTCGGTATAGCTATACCTCAAGCCTTTTAGCCTGTAACACAATGTCAGTCCCACACTCGAAAAAATGACTTTTTTGCGTGGCATTTCCATAGCGCTGCCATTACGACTTTTGCGGTGAGGCTAAAAAGCTTGCGTTACACCCTATAACGACACTATCCGTACTGCCATCTGACAGCAGTACATAAAACTCATAACTAAAGTGTTAAAAAGTATACTAACACCCATAAACGACCCGTTAACCTCTAAACCGAGGCGCTCCTACATCTCAAATACTATATTAAAGTTATTAACCCCTAATCTGCTGCTCCCGACATCGCCGCCACTAATAAAATTTATTAAGCCCTATTCCGCCACTCCCCGACATCGTCGCCACTATACTAAAGTTGTTTAATCCCTATTCCCCGCACCCCAACATCGCCCACACTATATTAAAAATATTAACCCCTATTCCGCTGCTGCCGGACATCACCACCACTAAATAAAGCTATTATCCCCTAAACCTCTGGCCTCCCACATCACTACCACTAAATAAACCTATTAACCCCTAAACCACATCGCAACAACCTAAATTAAACTATTAACCATAACCCTAACCCCAAACCTAACCCTAACACCTCCTAACTTTAACATAATTAAAATACAGCTAAATTAAAGTTACAATTATTAACTAAATAATACCTATTTTAAACTAAATACATACTTACCTGTGAATTAAAACCTAACGGCTAGATTTGGAGTTTTGTCGGTAACGACACGAAAAGCTAACGCCGGCTTTTTTCTGGCCGCACCATAAAAATAACTCTGGTATTGAGAGTCCACATAAAGGCTGCGTTAGGCTCCAAAAAAGGAGCGTAGAGCATATTTAAAGAAGCTTCAACTCTCGATACCAGAGTTGCTTACGCAAGCGGCCAGCCTCAAAAACGTGCTCATGCACGATTCCCCCATAGGAAACAATGGGGATGTTTGAGCTGAAAAAAAACACCTGCAAAAAAGCCGTGTTCAGCTCCTAACGCAGCCCCATTGTTTGCTATGCGGAAACACTTCCTACGTCTGCACCTAACACTCTAACATGTACCCCGAGTCTAAACACCCCTAACCTTACACTTATTAACCCCTAATCTGCCACCCCAGCTATCGCTGACCCCTGCATATTATTATTAACCCCTAATCTGCCGCTCCGTAAACCGCCGCTACTTACATTATCCCTATGTACCCCTAATCTGCTGCCCTAACATCACCGACCCCTATATTATATTTATTAACCCCTAATCTGCCCCCCACAACGTCGCCTCCACCTGCCTACACTTATTAACCCCTAATCTGCCGAGCAGACCTGAGCGCTACTATAATAAAGTTAATAATCCCTAATCCGCTTAACTAACCCTATAATAAATAGTATTAACCCCTAATCTGCCCTCCCTAACATCGCCGACACCTAACTTCAATTATTAACCCCTAATCTGCCGACTGGAGCTCACCCCTATTCTAATAAATGTATTAACCCCTAAAGATAAGTCTAACCCTAACACTAACACCCCCCTAAATTAAATATAATTTACATCTAACGAAATTAATTATCTCTTATTAAATAAATTATTCCTATTTAAAGCTAAATACTTACCTGTAAAATAAATCCTAATATAGCTACAATATAAATTATAATTACATTGTAGCTATTTTAGGATTAATATTTATTTTACAGGCAACTTTGTAATTATTTTAACCATGTACAATAGCTATTAAATAGTTAAGAACTATTTAATAGTTACCTAGTTAAAATAATTACAAAATTACCTGTAAAATAAATCCTAACCTAAGTTAGAATTAAACCTAACACTATACTATCATTAAATTAATTAAATAAAATACCTACAATTACCTACAATTAAACCTAACACTACACTATCAATAAATAAATTAAATACAATTCCTACAAATAACTACAATGAAATAAACTAACTAAAGTACAAAAAATAAAAAAGAACTAAGTTACAAAAAATAAAAAAATATTTACAAACATAAGAAAAATATTACAACAATTTTAAACTAATTACACCTACCCCCTAATAAAATAACAAAGACCCCCAAAATAAAAAATGCCCTACCCTATTCTAAATTACTAAAGTTCAAAGCTCTTTTACCTTACCAGCCCTGAACAGGGCCCTTTGTGGGGCATGCCCCAAGAAGTTCAGCTCTTTTGCCTGTAGAAAAAAACATACAATACCCCCCCCCCAACATTACAACCCACCACCCACATATCCCTAATCTAACCCAAACCCCCCTTAAATAAACCTAACACTAAGCCCCTGAAGATCATCCTACCTTGTCTTCACCTCACCAGGTATCACCGATCCGTCCTGGCTCCAAAATCTTCATCCAACCCAAGCGGGGGCTGGCGATCCATCATCCGGTGGCTGAAGAGGTCCAGAAGAGGCTCCAAAGTCTTCATCCTATCCGGGAAGAAGAGGCGATCCGGACCGGCAACCATCTTGATCCAAGTGGCATCTTCTATCTTCATCCGATGACGACCGGCTCCATCCTGAAGACCTCCACCGCGGACCCATCTTCTTCCGGCGACATCCAACTGAAGAATGACAGTTCCTTTAATGGACGTCATCCAAGATGGCGTCCCTCGAATTCCGATTGGCTGATAGGATTCTATCAGCCAATCGGAATTAAGGTAGGAATATTCTGATTGGCTGATGGAATCAGCCAATGAGAATCAAGTTCAATCCGATTGGCTGATCCAATCAGCCAATCAGATTGAGCTCGCATTCTATTGGCTGTTCCGATCAGCCAATAGAATGCGAGCTCAATCTGATTGGCTGATTGGATCAGCCAATCGGATTGAACTTGATTCTCATTGGCTGATTCCATCAGCCAATCAGAATATTCCTACCTTAATTCCGATTGGCTGATAGAATCCTATCAGCCAATCGGAATTCGAGGGACGCCATCTTGGATGACGTCCCTTAAAGGAACCGTCATTCTTCAGTTGGACGTCGCCGGAAGAAGATGGGTCCACGGTGGAGGTCTTCAGGATGGAGCCGGTCGTCATCGGATGAAGATAGAAGATGCCGCTTGGATCAAGATGGTTGCCGGTCCGGATCGCCTCTTCTTCCCGGGTAGGATGAAGACTTTGGAGCCTCTTCTGGACCTCTTCAGCCACCGGATGATGGATCGCCAGCCCCCGCTTGGGTTGGATGAAGATTTTGGAGCCAGGACGGATCGGTGATACCTGGTGAGGTGAAGACAAGGTAGGATGATCTTCAGGGGCTTAGTGTTAGGTTTATTTAAGGGGGGTTTGGGTTAGATTAGGGGTATGTGGGTGGTGGGTTGTAATGTTGGGGGGGGTATTGTATGATTTTTTTACAGGCAAAAGAGCTGAACTTCTTGGGGCATGCCCCGCAAAGGGCCCTGTTCAGGGCTGGTAAGGTAAAAGAGCTTTGAACTTTAGTAATTTAGAATAGGGTAGGGCATTTTTTATTTTGGGGGTCTTTGTTATTTTATTAGGGGGCTTAGAGTAGGTGTAATTAGTTTAAAATTGTTGTAATATTTTTCTTATGTTTGTAAATATTTTTTTATTTTTTGTAACTTAGTTCTTTTTTATTTTTTGTACTTTAGTTAGTTTATTTCATTGTAGTTATTTGTAGATATTGTATTTAATTAATGTATTGATAGTGTAGTGTTAGGTTTAATTGTAGGTAATTATAGGTATTTTATTTAATTAATTTAATGATAGTATAGTGTTAGGTTTAATTGTAACTTAGGTTAGGATTTATTTTACAGGTAATTTTGTAATTATTTTAACTAGGTAGCTATTAAATAGTTCTTAACTATTTAATAGCTATTGTACCTGGTTAAAATAATTACAAAGTTGCCTGTAAAATAAATATTAATCCTAAAATAGCTACAATGTAATTATAATTTATATTGTAGCTATATTAGGATTTATTTTACAGGTAAGTATTTAGCTTTAAATAGGAATAATTTATTTAATAAGAGTTAATTTATTTTGTTAGATTAAAATTATATTTAATTTAGGGGGGTGTTAGTGTTAGGGTTAGACTTAGCTTTAGGGGTTAATACATTTATTAGAATAGCGGTGAGCTCCGGTCGGCAGATTAGGGGTTAATAATTGAAGTTAGGTGTCGGCGATGTTAGGGAGGGCAGATTAGGGGTTAATACTATTTATTATAGGGTTAGTGAGGCGGATTAGGGGTTAATAACTTTATTATAGTAGTGGTGCGGTCCGCTCGGCAGATTAGGGGTTAATAAGTGTAGGCAGGTGGAGGCGACGTTGAGGGGGCAGATTAGGGGTTAACAAATATAATATAGGGGTCAGCGGTGTTAGGGGCAGCAGATTAGGGGTACATAGCTATAATGTAGGTTTCGGCGCTTTGTGGTCGGCAGATTAGGGGTTAATTATTGTAGGTAGCTGGCGGCGACGTTGTGGGGGGCAGATTAGGGGTTAATAAATATAATACAGGGGTCGGCGGTGTTAGGGGCAGCAGATTAGGGGTACATAAGTATAACGTAGGTGGCGGTCGGCAGATTAGGGGTTAAAAAAATTTAATCGAGTGGCGGCGATGTGGGGGGGCCTCAGTTTAGGGGTACATAGGTAGTTTATGGGTGTTAGTGTACTTTAGAGTACAGTAGTTAAGAGTTTTATGAACCGGCGTTAGCCCAAAAAGCTCTTAACTACTGACTTTTTTCAGGCGGCTGGAGTTTTGTCGTTAGATTTCTAACGCTCACTTCAGACACGACTCTAAATACCGGAGTTAGAAAGATCCCATTGAAAAGATAGGATACGCAATTGACGTAAGGGGATCTGCGGTATGGAAAAGTCGCGGCTGAAAAGTGAGCGTTAGACCCTTTTTTGAGTGATTCCAAATACCGGAGTTAGCCTAAAACCAGCGTTAGGAGCCTCTAACGCTGGTTTTCACGGCTAAAGCCAAACTCCAAATCTAGCCGTAAGCTAGCTACAATATAACTAATAGTTATATTGTAGCTAGCTTAGGTTTTATTTTTATTTCACAGGTAAGTTTGTATTTATGTTAACTAGGTAGACTAGTTCAGTGTTTTTCAACCAGTGTGCCGTGGCACACTAGTGTGCCCTGAGAGATCCTCAGGTGTGCCACGGCAGACTGACAACAGTGTGACATATTTTTTAAACTTTGCTTATTTTTTACTCCCAGTGCAGGGGTAGTTTGTAGGAGGCATGGCATAACAGCACAATGCATACAGTATGTGTGTGTTTGTGTGTATGTGTATATATATATATGCTGTATTAGGCTACAATGTGTGATTTTTTTTTAAATTTTGGGATGGTGGTGTGCCACAGGATTTTTTAATGTAAAAAAGTGTGCCACGGCAAAAAAAAGGTTAAAAATCACTGGACTAGTTAGTAAATAGTTATTAACTATTTACTAACTACCTAGTTAAAATAAATACAAACTTACCTGTGAAATAAAACCTAAGCTGCCTTACACTAAAACCTAACATTACAAAAAATAAAAAACACTAAAATTACAAAATGTAAAAAAAACTACCATTACAAAAAATAACAAACAAAATTATCCAAAACAATAAAAATTATTCCTATTTTAATACCCTGTTTAAAAACCCACCCCAAAATAAAAAACCCTAATCTATAATAAACTACCAAGGGCCCCTAAAATGGCCTTTTGTAGGGCATTGCCCTAAAAGAAATCAGCTCTGTTTCTACAAAACAACCCCTCCTAATAGTATACAAAGCCACACCCCCCAAACCCACAAAATAAAAATAAAGTAAAAATAAAGTAAAACCTAATCTACCCATTGCCCTGAAAAGGTCATTTGTATGGGCATTGCCCTTAAAAGGGCATTCAGCTCTTTTGCTGCCCATTAAAAATAATAAATGGCTATTCTAAAAAAAAAAAAAAAAACCCACCCCAAATCAGCCAATAAGAATGAAAGCTGCTTAAATCCTATTGGCTGATTTGAACAGCCAATAGGATTTTTGCAGCCCTAATTCCTATTGGCTGATTTAAATTTTTCAGCCAATAGGAATGCAATGGTACCCCCAGTATAAAAGGGGTACCTTGCATTTCAATCCTCAGTGTGCAGCAGACAATCTCATGAAGAGGACCTCCATGTCGGATCGATGGACTTCCACCTGAACCTCCGCCTTGGACCTCCTCCCTCTGCGCATCGACCACTCCGCCTCTGTAGGGATGAAGAAGATGCTGGTCCCATGATGGATGAAGATGGAGCCGCCGGGATGAAGATCGTTCAAGCGGGACTTCAGCAACTGTGAGTACCTAAAGAGGGTTTTTTTTGGTGTGGGTTTTTTTTAGATTAGGCTTTGAAACAGAGCTGAATGGCTTTTAAAGGGCAATGCCCATACAAATGTACTTTTCAGGGCAATGGATAGATGAGGTGTTTTTAGATAGTTTTTTTAATTTATGGGTTTGGGGGGTGGGGGATTGTAATGTTAGTGGGTCTTATTTTTGTTTAGAAAAAGAGCTAATTTCTTTAGGGCAATGCCCTACAAAAGGCCATTTTAAGGGCTATTGGTAGTTTATTATAGATTAGGTTTCTTTTATTTTGGGGTATTTTTTTTTAAAAAAAAATGGGTATTAGAATAGGAATAATTGTTATTATTTTGGATATTTTTTTCTTATTTTGTGTAATGTTTTTTTTTTGTTTTAGAGTGTTTTTTTTTTTTTTAGAATAGCCATTTGTTATTTTTAATGGGCAGCAAAATAGCTGAATGCCCTTTTAAGGGCAATGGCCATACAAATGCCCTTTTCAGGGCAATGGGTAGATTAGGTTTTACTTTATTTTTATTTTGTGGGTCTGGGGGGTGGTGGTTTGTATACTTTGGGGGGTTGTTTTTCTTTTGTAGAAAGAGCTGATTTCTTTAGGGCAATGCCCTACAAAAGGCCCTTTTATGGGCCCTTGGTAGTTTATTATAGATTAGGGTTTTGTATTTTGAGGTGTTTTTTTTAAAAAAAGGTTATTAGAATAGGAATCATTTTTATTGTTTTGGATTATTTCGTTTGTTATTTTTTTGTTATGGTAGGTTTTTTATTTTTTGTAATGTTAGGTTTTAGTGTAAGGCAGCTTAGGTTTTATTTCACAGGTAAGTTTGTATTTATTTTAACTAGGTAGTTAGTAAATAGTTAATAACTATTTACTAACTAGTCTACCTAGTTAAAATAAATACAAACTTACCTGTCAAATAAAAATAAAACCTAAGCTAGCTACAATATAACTATTAGTTATATTGTAGCTAGCTTAGGTTTTATTTCACAGGTAAGTTTGTATTAAGTTTTAAATAGATATTATTTAGTTAATAATTGTAACTTTAATTTAGCACTATTTTAATTATGTTGAAGTTAGGGGGTGTTAAGGATAGGGTTAGGGTTAGGTTTAGGGATTAATAGTTTAATTTAGGTTGTTGCTATGTGGGGGGCTGGTGGTTTAGGGGTTAATAGGTTTATTTAGTGGTAGTGATGTGGGAGGCCGGAGGTTTAGGGGTTAATAGCTTTATTTAGTGGTGGCCATGTCGGGGAGCGGCAGAATGGTGGTTAATAGATTTATTATAGTGTGGGCGATGTTCGGGTGCTGGGGAATAGGGGTTTATAACTTTAGTATAGTGGCAGCGATATTGGGAGTGGCAGATTAGGGGGTTAGTAACATTATGTAGGTGTCAGCGATGTCGGGGGCAGCAGATTAGGGGTATTTAGACATGGGGTTTATGTTTTTTTCCCCTAGACATCAATGGGGTTGCGTTAATGAGCTTTTTCCTTCTGCGCTTCAGGGTTTTTTTCTAACACACTCTCCCCATTGATGTCTATGGGGAAAGCATGCACGAGCATGTCAAAGCAGCGCTTGTATTTTGTGCCGTATGGAGCTCAACGCAACCATAACACATGTACAAGCCGCCTTTTCTAAAACTTATAATGGCAGCGCTATGGAGAGTGAAATATCGCAACTTTTGTTGCATTCATTAACTACTCTCTATAGCGCAAAACTTGTAATCTAGGTGAGTGGCTTTTGGTGGCTAAGTAGATCTGACAAGGAGTTTGTGACAACAACTGCTGATATTTACATTGCACAGACAGCAGGATTATAGTCATTTAAACCTAACATTACCTTCACTCTATAGCAAATATGTCTGTTCCCTGCTGCATTGTGTACCCAAACTGCTATTTAAGGGTCAGTTATGTCAAAATTAAACTTAAATTGACTGGATAAAGTATGATATTTTAACTACTTTCCAATTTTCTTCTATTCTTAATTTAGCTGAGTTCTCTTGGTATCCTTTGTAAAATAGTAATCATAGCTGATCTCAGAAGCATGAACTTGTCAATAACCATCTGGCAGCAGTGTTTGCAGTGTTATACAATGTTGCAAGCATTGCTGCCATAGACTATTAAAAGCATGTGCACAGTCCAAAACTTCTATCAGTCTACCTAGGTTTATGCATCAACAAAGGATAGCAAGAGAATAAAGCATATTTGATTATAAAAGTAAAATGGAAAGTTGTTTAAAATTGCATGCTCTATCTGAATCGTGAATGTTTAATTTTTACTTCACTGTTCCTTTAACTATAGCTGCTGTCTTGGCTTTTAACGCATAACTCTCCCACTCCCATTTTTAAACATCTTTTTTTTTTTTTTTTTTTTGTGAAATATTTTTTATTGAGATTTGCGGTTTAACCAATAAACAACATGTGTCAAATGTCCATATACAATAAAAACAAATGCAAAGAGAGCTTACACTCCAACTAATGTCTGAAGTATACATAGAGGGTTTATCTATTAAACAATGTTTCTTGTGTTGTGATATAGGATATAATCTTCCCAGAGTGACATGGTGAGAAGAAAACTAAGTGAGACAGCTCTGGGAAGAACTATTCTGGTAATACTCCCATAGGAACCCTCATATATACAAATGAACCTGCAAACTCATAAGTGTCGGAAAGAAATCAAATATGTTCAACATTAGATATGTAAATAGACATATTAGTATGAAATCTCATTTTAAATAAATTGTATTGTGTGATCTCCTACACCAAGTTAGATGGATTTTGTACTAAAGAAAAGAAAGAAGGAGGAGGTAATATGTGATAAAGAATACATTTAAATGATGCTAACGGTCACTCTTAGCCACTCATAAGAATAACTAGGTATCTGATGAGATTAATAGTATGGCATTTAAGTGGAAAATCAGAAACTCGCCTCTAGGAGGTACTCAAGGGGAAGCACAACTATCTCCCAACAGGCAAAGAAATAGTAGAACTCCCCCACTTCAGTATAAATGGGCAAGTGTAACAGGTACTTAAAATGTATAGAATATATGCAGAGTTTTGTACTTGTATAAGAGTATGAGTAAAAGGCCTAGAAAAGGTTCATGGTTAAATGGATAGTAGGGGAGTATGGCTTGAATATGTGTAAGATAGCATAAAAAAAAAAACAACAAAAAAAAAAAAAAACAAACAAACAGGGTTTATAGGGGTATACAGAAGAGGTTACTTAAAAATGGCAAATAACATTATGAGTGCCGTGAAGGATACTGACCCTCCAGGTGGAACTGTCTGGGTATAAAGTATAAGCATGCAGGAGATGAGTTAATGATATCCATAGAAAAACAGCTGGCAAGAGCTGCTTATGTAGGAAAGATTAGATACAGCTTGATTAGAAAATATATTAAAATGTTGATAGAAGAGTGCAGTAGGTATTGATAGAGGAGGAACTTTAAATGTATATATACACATCATCTGAGAGCCATTTGCGACTTAGGGAAAAGGGATATTGTAGGTTGGTGGGATCTGGAGGTAACTGTCAATTTGGGGGTCTCTATGCAGACAATCTAAGATGTAAGTGGGTACAGGTGAGGGCTCTGTTGTCCCCTATTCTAAAAGGTATGTGTGAGGCAATAGCCTGATTCTAAGAGTTGGAGAATAAGAAGTAAACTGCTGTTTGTGGAATTAATAGAGCTCAAGATATCAGGGGCAGTGGTAAGCTATCCTTTAGACTACAAGGTTGTATATTATCTGATCGTGGGAAGCTGGGAGTTTTAGCTGGTCCTGCTGGGTATATTACTTATGTCTATATAGTGGTATTGAGTATGAATAGGTCTCTAACTGAAGTAGTTTTATTAAAGCTACTACCCTTATGAATATTTGTTATTCCCAAATACAATATTGTTCTATCTATGTATCCCACTAATGTTAAGGTCGGAGAGAGTCATGTGAGGTCTATAATTAGCTATATATATGTGTGGCTACATTAGAGTAGTATGGGAGCTGTATTGTGTATATAAGTTTATATACATTCAGTAAATGCACCTATAAGATAAGCAAACGGGAAGACAGGCCTTACTGGGATAAGGGGCAAGAGGTATTTTGAGGTCAGTTACTTAGATTCAGATAATAAAACATCTCTATATATACGGTGACTCTACAACTTAATCAACTGTTAACAGATCTTAAACTGCTAAAAATTTAGAGATAACTGTAAATACTGAATAAGGTAAGAAACAATTGCAAAAACTTAGTGCTGTGTGCAGCATGTGGGGAGTCCACTAGATCTTTTAACAGGTCATCTTTATCCTACTCCCAACTTGCAGCCAGTCTGTATGTAATGGTGTGCACAATGTTACCAAAGGAGGTCTGATCGGAGCACAAAGGCCATTGATCTTGTAAGCAGCTAAGTTCACAAGGAAACAGCATTCTCATCATCCAGACTCTGTCCTCCCCACCAACAAGTCTCTTATGTGAGATAAAGAGAGTTCCCTGTGGACGCCTGTGGGAGCCGGCCGCATCTCCCAGAGATGCACCCAGGGCTGGGTGAGTAAGCTGCAGATCCTCTCTAGGGGCCCTATTGAGAGAGGCAGGGCACTGAAAAGGTTTCCTTCTAAGATTCAGGGTAGAACCTCGTGTCGGCAGTGTGTCTGCAGGGAAGCGTGATGATCTGTCCACACAAAGCGGCATCATTCCAGGGTACATCAAGTTATCAGTGGAATTGACCGAAATCTCACAGAGGGTCTCTGCCTGTGGAATCAAGGGGCACTGTGTGAGGAGCAGATCTGTAATCGGTTCCTTAGCTGTAGTTTCATGAGACATAGGTTGATCGGTGCCTTCTTGTGTATTCGGGTCTCCTGTTATGATTAGTAGATCACCAAACCATCTTTCAGCTTTGCGACCCAGTTCCTCAAGTAAGGCGGCAACTTGTACATAGAACTCCTCCATCACGGATCTATTGTATCTCGGCTGCTACCCGGCAGGATGTCCGGCTGCGGGGGGGGGGGGGTGATGGTATAGTGAGCTAGGCTTAGGCTTTGAAAGCAGTCTCGACGGTATATGTCTTCTAATATGAAGTTTACTACAATATTAGTAGCATCTTACTTAGAATCAGTTACTCAGTTGAGATTTTAGAAGTCCTTTGTAGGATGACTTAGTGGAGAGTAGATATTCAATAGGTTATTGAATTTATTGCAAGAGCCACTGCAATTAACGTCCGTCGATGGCTGCAGCATAGTCACGCCCCCCATTTTTAAACATCTTTAAAGTGACGTTCCAGCCAAAATTGGAATCCACATGGATGCATTTAAGTTTTGAATGGAAGCATGTTTGTAATATACATGTATTAGCATAAATTCTTCTTATAAAAGCCATAGCTGTTTCAAAGGTGTATTTAAATATGCACTGTGCGCCAGCATTTTAAACACAACACTTGCTCAGGAAGCCTAAGGTGCTTGAACCATCTGGTAATGACTCTCACCTAGATTATGAGTTTTGCACTAAACAGGGTGCAAAACTAACGTCATAGCGCTGCCATTATGAGTTACTGAAAAGCCTCCTTGTGCGTGTGATATGGTGGTGTTAAGCTCCATACCGCACAAAATCCAAGGGCTGCTTTGATGTGCTTGTGCATGCTTTCCCCCATAGAGATTAATGGTGAGAGAGTGTTAGAAAAAAACCTTATACATGGGGCCCCATCCGATATGCAGCGTCGCCCGCAAAAGCCGGCAATGCCGTTTTTTGCGTGGGTTTGGTATCCTATATACAGCGCCGCATATAAATGCAGCACATATATTTCACCCGTCGGACGTAGTTTTTTCACCCATAGACTAACATATAAAACCCGCACAATTTGGTATCCAATATCCAGCGCAAGGCCTTACATGGCGAAAATGGAGAAATCTTACTCCATTTTCACCTCCCCATAAAATGCAGCCGTAGCAGGCCTTGCGCTGAGTATGGGAGCACCGTAACTCCCTAAAATGCCTGCAAAAAAAACCCTAACACCTAACGCATGCGCAATGTCATCCGCAATCCCCCACCGCAATACCTAATAAAGTGTATTAACCCCTAAACCACCACTCCCGGACCCCGCCACCACCTATATTAAATATATTAACCTCTAATATGACCCCCCTACACCTCTGCCTCCTACATTAAATGTATTACCCCCTAAACCTAAGTCTAACCCTAACACCCCCCTAACTTAATTATTATTTAAAAAAATCTAAATAATATTAATATTATTAACTAAATTATTCCAATTTAAAACTAAATACTTACCTATAAAATAAACCCTAAGATAGCTACAATATAATTAATAATTACATTGTAGCTAATTTAGGGTTTATATTTATTTTACAGGCAACTTTGTATTTATTTTAACTAGGTACAATAGCTATTAAATAGTTAATAACTATTTAATAGCTACCTAGTTAAAATAATTACAAAATTTCCTGTAAAATAAATCCTAACCTAAGTTACAAATATACCTAACTAGTGATGTCCCGAATAGTTTGCCGGCGAATAGTTCCCGGCGAACATCGCTTGTTCGCGTTCGCCGCAGTGGGCGAACATATGCGATGTTCGATCCGCCCCCTATTCGTCATCATTGAGTAAACTTTGACCCTGTATCTCACAGTCAGCAGACACATTCCAGCCAATCAGCAGCAGACCCTCCCTCCCAGACCCTCCCACCTCCTGGACAGCATCGATTTTAGATTCATTCGGAAGCTGCATTCTTAGTGAGAGGAGGGACAGTGTAGCTTCTGATGATTTAATAGGGAAATCGATAGCTAGGCTAGTGTATTCAGTGTCCACTCTAGTCCTGAAGGACTCATCTGATCTCTGCTGTAAGGACAGCACCCCAAAAAGCCCTTTTTAGGGCTAGAACATCAGTCTGCTTTTTTTTTTTTTCCTGTGTAATCTAATTGCTGTTGCCTGCCTGCCAGCGTGTGTGTCAGGCTCACAGCGTATACTGTGCCCACTTGCCCAGTGCCACCACTCATATCTGTTGTAACAGTAGTGTACATTTAAAAAAAAAAAACACTTTTTTGACTGTGAAATAATAGCAGTCAGTTTCCTTCACACGTGTGCGTTTCAGTGCCTGCCTGCCAGGGCACAGTGTCACACAGTGTCACACCAGTGCAACTCATATCTGGTGTAACAGTAGTGTACATTAAAAAACAACAACACTTTTTTGACTGTGAAATAATAGCAGTCAGTTTCCTTCACACGTGTGCGTGTCAGTGCCTGCCAGGGTACAGTGTCACACCAGTGCAACTCATATCTGGTGTAACAGTAGTGTACATTTAAAAAAAACAACACTTTTTTGACTGTGAAATAATAGCAGTCAGTTTCCTTCACACGTGTGCGTTTCAGTGCCTGCCAGGGCACAGTGTCACACCAGCGCAACTCATATCTGGTGTAACAGTAGTGTACATTTAAAAAAAAAAAACACTTTTTTGACTGTGAAATAATAGCAGTCAGTTTCCTTCACGAGTTTGCATTTCAGGGCCTGCCAGGGCACAGTGTCACACCAGTGCAACTCATATCTGGTGTAACAGTAGTGTACATTTAAAAAAAAAATACAATTTGACTGTAATAGATTGAATAGCAGTTAGTTGTCTGCAAGCGTGTGTGTCAGGCCTACAGCGTCTACTTTGCCAACTTCTGCCAGTGCACAGTGCCACTCATATCTGTTGTCACAGTAGCTTGCACGCATAGTACCACTAATCGAAAAAAAAATGACAGGCAGAGGCAGGCCACCTCGCAGGGGCCGTCGTTGTTGTGGTGCTGTGATTCCCTTTGGCCCTAGAATAATGCCCAGTGTTCAGAGCCCACGTACCCTGAACTCTTAAAGTTCTGAGGACATAGTTGACTGGCTAACACAGGACACCCAATCTTCTACAGCTTCTGCTCGGAACATTGACGGACCATCCTCCTCCAGCTTAGCTTCGGGCACCTCTCAATTTACCACTTGCCCGCCTGCCGCCACCACCAACACTAGCACCACAGCCGCTTCACTTGATCTGTCAGAGGAGTTATTTACACATCAGTTTGAAGAAATTAGTGATGCGCAACCATTATTGCCAGAGTATGTAGATAACAGGCATATGTCTGAGTCAGGCAGCATTACACACATGGACGCACGGTGTGATGATGATGATGTTGTACCCACTGCTGCTTCCTTTGCTGAGTTGTCAGATACAAGTAAAGCAGTTGATGATGACGATGTGTCCGCTAGAAGAGAAGAAGAAGAGGGGGAAAATTCAGATGGGGAGACAGAGAGGAGGAGGAGACAAGATGGAAGCAGGGGGAGGTCGTCGCAAGGAGCGAGTGGCACAGTCAGACAGCATGCATCGGCACCCGGGGTCAGCCAAACAGCACGCCAATCAACGCATGCTGTTGCCACCACCAGAATGCCATCATTGCAGAGCTCAGCAGTGTGGCATTTTTTGACTGTGTCTGCCTCTGACAACAGCGATGCCATTTGCAACCTGTGCCAAAAGAAACTGAGTCGTGGGAAGTCCAACAACCACATAGGTACAACTGCTTTGCAAAAGCACATGATCGCACATCACAAACTCCTATGGGATCAACACATGAATACAAGCAGCACACAAACTCAAAGCCGCCATCCTCCTCCTGGTCCAGCATCTTCAGCCACATCAACCACTGCTGTCCTCCTTGCCCCCTCTCAACCATCCGCCACTCCGTCTCTCGCCTTGAGCAGTTCCTGCTCATCTGCCCACAGCCAGGTGTCTGTCAAAGACATGTTTGAGCGTAAGAAGCCAATGTCACAAAGTCACCCCCTTGCCCGGCATCTGACAGCTGGCTTGTCTGAACTCTTAGCCCGCCAGCTTTTACCATACAAGCTGGTGGAGTCTGAGGCATTCCAAAAATTTGTACCTATTGGGACACCGCAGTGGAAGGTACCCGGACAAAATTTATTTGCACAAAAGGCAAACCTCAACCTGTACTCGATTGTGCAAAAGGAAGTAATGGCATATCTGGCACACAATGTTGGGGCAAGGGTCCATCTGACCACTGATACCTGGTCTGCAAAGCATGGTCAGTGCAGGTATTTCACCTACACTGTGCCTTGGGTAAACCTGCTGATGGCTGCCAAGCATGGAATGCGTGGCTCTGCAGAGGAGTTGGTGACACCGCCATGACTTGCAGGCCGGTCTGCTGCCACCTCCTCTACTCCTCCTACTATATCCTCTTCCATAACCTCCTCGGCTAAGTCCTCTTCTGCTGCTGCGTCTTGCTCCACATCAACGGCACCCCCCCACCTCCCCAGGTACTATTCACACCCCAGATACGGCAGTGTCACGTCGTCTTGGGGTTGACTTGCCTGAAAGCAGAGAGTCACACCGGACCAGCACTTCTGTCCGCCCTGAATGCACAGGTGGATCAGTGTCTGACTCCGCACCAACTGGAGATCGGCAAAGTGGTTTGTGACAATGGAAGAAATTTGTTGGCGGCATTGAATTTGGGCAAGTTGACACATGTGCCATACCTGGCACATGTGTGTAATCTGATCGTACAATGCTTTGTGTATAAGTACCCAGGCTTACAGGACATCCTGAAGCAGGCCAGGAAGGTGTGTGGCTATTTCAGGTGTTCCTACAGGGCCATAGCGCACTTTTCAGATATCCAGTGGCGAAACAACATGCCAGTGAGGTGCTTGATTTGCGACAGCCCGACACGTTGGATTTCAACACTCCTAATGTTCGACCGCCTGCTCCAACAAGAAAAAGCCGTTAACGACTATTTGTATGACTGGGGTGCTAGGACAGCCTCTGCGGAGCTGAGAATTATTTTGCCACATTACTGGACGCTCATGCGCAATGCCTGTAGGCTCATGCGTCCTTTTGAGGAGGTGACAAACCTAGTCAGTTGCACCGAAGGCACCATCAGTGACATCATACCATTTGTTTTCTTCCTGGAGCGTGCCCTGCGAAGAGTGCTGGATCAGGCCGTAGATGAGCATGAAGAGGAAGAGTTGTGGTCACCATCACCACCAGAAACAGCCTTATCAGCATCGCTAGCTGGACCTGCGGCAACGCAGGAAAAGGATTGTGAGGAAGAGGAGTCAGAGGAGGAATGTGGCTTTGAGGAGGAGGAGGAAGACCAACCACAACAGGCATCCCAGGGTGCTCGTTGTCACCTATCTGGTACCCGTGGTGTTGTACATGGCTGGGGGGAAGAACATACCTTCAGTGAGATCACTGAGGACGAGGAAGGGGACATGAGTAGCTCAGCATCCAACCTTGTGCAAATAGGGTCTTTCATGCTGTCGTGCCTGTTGAGGGACCCTCATATAAAAAGGCTGAAGGAGAACGACCTGTACTGGGTGTCCACGCTACTAGACCCCCGGTAAAAGCAGAAAGTGCCTGAAATGTTACCGAATTACCTCAAGACGGAAAGGATGCAGCAGTTCCAAAATAAATTAAAAAGTATGCTTTACACAGCGTATAAGGGTTATGTCACAGCACAACGGGAATCTAACAGGGGAAGAGGTGAAAGTAATCCTCCTCCTCCCACGACCATGCCGACAAGGACAGGACGCTTTACAGACGTGTTGTTGATGGAGGACATGCAGAGCTTTTTAAGTCCTACGCATCGCCACAGCCCTTCGGTGTCCAACCTCAGAGAACGACTCAACCGACAGGTAGCAGACTACCTCGCCTTAACTGCAAATATCGACACTATGAGGAGCGATGAACCCCTTGACTACTGGGTGTGCAGGCTTGACCTGTGGCCTAAGCTATCCCAACTTCTGGCCTGCCCCACTTCAAGTATCCTGTCAGAAAGAACCTTCAGTGCAGCAGGAGGTATTGTCACTGAGAAGAGAAGTCGCCTAGGTCAAAAAAGTCTAGATTACCTCACCTTTATTAAGATGAATGAGGGATGGATCCCGAAGGGACTGAGAGTGGGCGATACATTCGACTAAAAAAGGCCTGATGAGATGAGCTGCCTTGGGCTAAAAATAGTCCACGCGCTGCTGTATTTTTTCTCTGAATGCCGGATGACTTGCGTGACTTATCCGCCACCAACTAGGGTTCAAGCCGCAATGTTTTAGGGCACTTTCTGCCTGGGAAACAAAGATCAATTTTTCTGGCCGCTGCTGCAGCAGCGGCTGCAACAATACCTAATTTTTCAGGCATGTGTACATGCCTAATTTTTCTGGCCTCTGGTGCTGCACTGTGACTTCAAAAACCAAACCAAAAAAAAAGGCACATAACAGGGATTAAACTGATAGTAATAGTACTACTTAACACACCACTCCTATCTGGTGGCACATTAGATTGCACGTGCAGTGCCCCAAATTTGAAGTAGGAGGTCCGACCAAGCATCTTTTTCCATCTCCCAGTTCCTAAAATAGATACCATATACACGTCCCCTGATAGGGGACGTAACAGGGATTAAACTGATAAGAATAATTCTACTTAACACACTACTCATATCTGGTGGCATATTAGATTGCACACGCAGTGCCCCAAATTTGAAGTAGGAGGACCGACCAAGCATCTTTTTCCATCTCCCCGTTCCTAAAATCGATGCCATATACACGGATTAAACTGATAGGAATAGTACTACTTAACACACCTTATAATAACGTAGAGAGAGGCAACGCAGAGAGAGGAGTCTGAAGAAGAGGAGTCAGAGTAGGAAGGTGGCTTTGAGGAGGTGGAAGACCAAACACAGCAGGCGTCCCAGTGGGCTTGTTGTCACCTTTCGGGACCCTTGGTGTTGTAATATACACTTTAAAAACACATGCTAACCTATATGGATATCAAAATATAAATATAAAAAAATCAATAATAATATATTATTGATAGTAATAAATGACCATATCATACCAGGAAAACTAGCAGCCTCAGTAATATATACACACATATGCAAATATGCATTCATACACTCACTCTCACATATACACACTCAGACACATATAAATACAAATCCATACAAAAATTTGACAAATCTGAACAGACCCTTCAGTCAAGGATAAAAATAAATAAAACAAAGACATAAATAAATACATACAACTGCCTAATATAAATTCATTCTTTGAGAGACATGATATATAAACAATTAAAACTAACCCTATGGGTAAATAGACCAGATGGCGCCCGCTAAGGCAGAGGGGGAGGGTTAGAGAGCTTTTTGGTGGGGGATCAGTGAGGTTGGGGGCTAAGGGGGATCCTACAAAGCAGCATATGTAAATATGCTTTAAAAAAAAACAAATAAAAAAAAAACAAATATACCTTTTATTTTAGTACTGGCAGTCTTTCTGCCAGTACTTAAGATGGCGGGGACAATTGTGGGTTGGTGAAGGGAAGAGAGCTTTTTGGGAGGGATCAGGGGGTCTGATGTTTCAGGTGGGAGGCTGAGCTCTACACTAAAGCTAAAATTAACCCTGCAAGCTCCCTACAAGCTACATAATTAACCCCTTCACTGCTAGCCATAATACACTTGTGATGTGCAGCAGCATTTAGTGGCCTTCTAATTACCAAAAAGCAACGCCAAAGCCATATATGTCTGCTATTTCTGAACAAAGGGGATCCCAGAGAAGCATTTACAACCATCTGTGCCATAATTGCACAAGCTGTTCGTAAATGATTTCAGTGAGAAACCTAAAATTGTGAAAAATGTAACTTTTTTTTTTATTTGATCGCATTTACGGTGAAATGGTGGCATGAAATATACCAAAATGGGCCTATATCAATACTTGGGGTTGTTTACTACACTACACTAAAGCTAAAATTACCCCAAAAAGCCCCCTACATGCTCCCTAATTAACCCCTTCACTGCTGGGCATAATACACGTGTGGTGCGCAGTGGCATTTAGTGGCCTTCTAATTACCAAAAAGCAACGCCAAAGCCATATATGTCTGCTATTTCTGAACAAAGGGGATCCCAGAGAAGAATTTACAACCACTTATGCCATAATTGCACAAGCTGTTTGTAAATAATTTCAGTGAGAAACCAAAAGTTTGTGAAAAAATTTGTGAAAAAGTGAACGATTTTTTGTATTTGATCGCATTTGGTGGTTAAATGGTGGCATGAAATATACCAAAATGGGCCTAGATAAATACTTTGGGATGTCTTCTAAAAATAAATATTTACATGTCAATGGATATTCAGAGATTCCTGAAAGATATTAGTGTTCTAATGTAACTAGCGCTAGTTTTGAAAAAAAAATGGTTTGGAAATAGCAAAGTGCTACTTGTATTTATGGCCCTATAAATTACAAAAAAAGCAAAGAAGATGTAAACATTGGGTATTTCTAAACTCAGGACAAAATTTTGAAACTTTTTAGCATGGGTGTTTTTTGGTGGTAGTAGATATGTAACAGATTTTGTGGGTCAAAGTTAGAAAAAGTGTGTTTTTTTCCATTATTTCCTCATATTTTAAAATTTTTTTATAGTAAATTATAAGATATGATAAAAATAATGGTATCTTTAGAAAGTCCATTTAATGGCGAGAAAAATGGTATATAATATGTGTGGGTACAGTAAATGAGTAAGAGGACAATTACAGCTAAACACAAACACAGCAAAAATTTAAAAATAGCCTTGGTCCCAAACGGTCAGAAAATGGAAAAGTGCTGTGGTCATTAAAGGGTTAAACAGCTCTTTTACCTGTAAAAAATACAAAGTCCCCCAACAGTAAAACCCACCACACAACCAACCTCCCAAAATAAAAAACCTAACTCTAAAAAAAAAGTAAGATACCCATTGCCCATACTGGCTGTTCAAATTAGCCAATAGGATTTGAGTAGCTCTTATCCTATTGGCAGTTTTAAACAGCCAATGGGATTTTAGAAGCTCTCATCCTATTGGCTGATTTGAATTTGAAGAATCAAATCAGTCAATAGGAATGCAAGGTACGCCATTTTGAAACGGCTACCTTGCATTCAACTTCAGTGTACGGCGGTGACCGTATGAAGAGGACGCTTCACGTAGGATGGGATCGGCTTCCAGGATGGCTTTGCTCTGCACTGGCGGGATGAAGATAGAAGATGCCCACGGGATGGATGAAGATATTGCCGTCTGGATGAAGACTTCTTGCTGCCTGGATGGTAATGGATGTGCGGACTTCAGGAACCCTGAGTAGATATTCTGGGGTTAGTGTTGTTTTTTTTTTTTTTTTTTTGGGGAAAGCTTTTTTTTTAGAATAAGGCTTTGGGCTTTTGTAAAAGAGCTGAATACCTTTTAAGGGCAGTGAAAAAGAGCAATGCCCTTTAATGGGCAATGCCCATTCAAATGCCCCTATAGGGGCAATGGGTAGCTTAGTTTTTTTTAGAGTTAGGTTTATTTATTTTGGGGGGTTGGTTGGGTGGTAGGTTTTACTGTTGGGGGACTTTGCATTGTTTTTTACAGGTAAAAGCTGTTCAACTTAAGGCAAAGCCCTACAAAAGGCTCTTTTAAGGGCTATTGTTAGTTTATTGTAGGCTAGGAGGTGTTTTTATTTTGGGGGGCTTTTTATTTTGTAAGATTAGTGTTTTTTATTTTTCATAATTATTGTTTATTTTTTGTAATTTTAGATTTTTTTATTTTTTTCGTAGTGTAAGGTTTTTTTAAATTTGTAATTTAGATTTTTTAATTGGTAGTTTTTTTATTGTATTAGAATGTAATGTTAGTTTACTTTATAGTTTAATGTTAGGTTTATTTTATTTCACAGGTAAGTTTTTATTTATTTAAAGATAGTAATTTTAATTTAAAGTTAGGGGGTGTTAGGTTTAGGGTTTAATAGCTTAATTTAGTATTTTGCAATTTGGAGGGCCGGCGGTTTAGGGGTTATTAGGTTTATTTAGTGGCGGCGATGTGGAAGGCTGGAGGTTTAGGGCTTAATAGGTTTATTTAGTGGCGGTAATGTGAGAAACCGGAGGTTAATAATATTATTATAGTGGCGGCGATGTAGGAGACCGGAGGTTTAGGGGTTAATTGGTAGTTTATGATTGTTAGTGTACTTTGAAACAGTTTAGTTATGAGTTTTCTGAAACATTTTTGTTTCGCAAAATCTATAACTACTAGTCTCAGATAGTGGTATGGATCGTGCCAGTATAGGCTGTAACGCAAGCTTTTTAGCCTCAACACACAACCTGTAATACCGGCGCTATAAAAATCCCACATAAAAATGTAATTTTTTTTAGTGCGTAATGGATGTTGCGTTACAGGCTAAAATGCTTGCGGTATAGCTATACCGACACGACTCAAAATATGTGGACTGTGGCCATTACGCTGGAATGGTTATTTTTTTCAGCGTTAAAAGCCGTACCGCAACATTTGCAATCTAGTCGTCTGGCATGATATAAGCCCCATTAGTGCTCTGAGTAGCTGCAGCATTTGAAATGCTGGTGCACCTAGAATATATAGCTCTGCTTTACATGCACATGCAGGGAAAAATGTTAACACTAAAATAGTGATAGCTTTTACTAGAAGCATTCTTGCCAATGCATTTATTTATTGCAATTATGTTTTGTTTTGTTATGCTATTCGGCTTTTTACCAACTTTATTTATACCCTGTCACTAAACGTTGCCACTATACTAAAATGTTTAACCCCTATCCAGCCGCTGCCAGACCCCGCTGCAACTAAATAAAAGTATTAACCCCTATTCCGCTGCTCCCGGACCCTGCCACAACTAAATAAAAGTATTAACCCCTATTCCACCGCTCCTGGACCCCACTGCAACTAAATAAATGTACTAACCCCTACTCTGCCGCTCCCGGACCTCGCCGCAACTAAATAAATGTATTAACCCCTATTCTGCCGCTCCTGGACCCCACCGCAACTAAATAAATGTATTAGCCCCTAAACCCCTGGCCTCCCACATCACTACCACTAACTAAACCTATTAGCCCCTAAACCCCTGGCCTCCCACATCACTACCACTAACTAAACCTATTAACCCCTAAACCACCAGCCCCCCACATAGTCATAAACTAAATTAAGCTATTAACCCCTAAACCTAACAACCCGCTAACTTTACATTAAAATTACAACATCCCTATCTTATAATAAATTCAAAAACTTACCTGTAGAATTAAATTAAACTATGTTAAACTATTAATTAACCTACCCTAACTATTATACTAAAATTACATTAAACTAGCAATTAAATTAACTATAGTACATATTAAAAAACCTAACCCTACTCAAATTGTTTAAATCTACTATTAAAAATTACTAAATTACAAAAAAAAACACTTGCGCCTAGATTTAGAGTTCTGCGTTAGCCGTCCAAACCAGCGTTAGGGGGTCCTAATGCTGGTTTTGGCTGGCCTCTGGTATTTAGAGTCTTGTAGGTATGGGTCTAACGCTCACTTTCCAGCCGCGACTTTTCCATACCGCAGATCCCCTTATGTCAATTGCATTTCCTATCTTTTCAATGGTATCTTTCTAACGCTGGTATTTAGAGTCTTGGCTGAAGTGAGCGTTAGAACTCTAAGGACAAAACTCCAGCCGCAGAAAAAAGTCAGGAGTTAAGAGCTTTCTGGGCTAACGCCGGTTCATAAATCTCTTAACTACTGTGCTCTAAAGTACACTAACACCCATAAACTACCAATGTACCCCTAAACCGAGGCCCCCCCACACCCTGCCACTAGCAGGGTGTGTCAATCAACCCGATTGTATAGCGGTCTTGAGGTATCAGTAAGAGTTCTGAACCCAAAAAAAAGCTTAGATGCCTTCTTTTACAAATAAAAATAGCATGAGAAAATTTGATAATAGGAGTAAATTAGAAAGTTGCTTACAATTTCATGCTATATCTGAATCATGAAAGAAAAAAATTGGGTTTAGTGTCCCTTTAACATGTACATTTAACATGTACAAGTTTTTCACGTTCTTGATTTAGTCTCAGAGATAATTGCTAAAGAATGGAAGAAACCAGGTTTTCCCTTTGCTCCATCATCTAAGTTCAAAAAGATCTACCCCTTATCAGAAAAAAAAAATGAAACTTTGGAAGTCTTTTTCTATCCTGGCAAGAACAGCCTTATGGCTTAAATCGTGGTCTGTGGAAATAGTTTTCATCCATTTCGTTCTTCCAAGGATCAAAAGTCCTTTTCTTCACAGAAATTGGATTCTATTAAATCCTTTAAAACTCTAAATCCACATGAAGGTGTGGTCCCCAAACCAGATTCAGTTTTGGCAGGGTGCAGATTGAATCTATTTTGGGAGGCCTGGTTCATAGATCCCTGGGTTCTAAACATCCTATGCCAGGGCTACAGGATAGATTTTCTAACGAAACCTCCTCAAGGACATTTCCTTCTGCCGCATGTTCTCAAAGATTTTTTGAAGGCAGCTGCCTTCCTTCAATGTGTTCAGGATCTAGAATTGATGGGGGTTATTCTCCCGGTTCTTATTTCAGAACAGGGTCAGGGGTTTTATTCCATCTTTTCCGACCCATATTGAATTTAAAGAACTTAAACAAATTTCTGAGAGTCCCAACCTTCAAAATGGAGACCATCCATACTATCTCACCGCTAGTACAACAGGGTCAATTTATGTCAACAATTGATCTGAAGGATGCATACCTTCATATCCCTATTCACAAGGACTATTATCAATTCCTCAAATTTTCTATTTAAGGCAAACACTTCAAGTAGATTGCCTTCCCAGTTAACTACTGCCCCCCGTATATTCATGAAGGTTCTTGGCACTTTGTTGGCAGTTATCAGAACCCAAGGTATTTCAGTTGCTTCTTACCTGCACAATATTCTAGTTCAGGCTCCATCTCTACCTCTGGTGATCTTTCATAATCAGAGACTTTTGTCATTCCCATGACATCAGCCAATAGGATTGACCTCACATTTTATTGGCTGATTGGAACAGCCAGTAGAATGCAAGGTCAATCCTATTGGCTGATTGGATAAGCCAATCGGATTTAACTTCAATCCGATTGGCTGATTGCCTCAGCCAATAGGATTTTTCCTACCTTAATTCCGATTGGCTGATAGGATTCTATCAGCCAATTGGAATTCAAGGGACGCCATCTTGGATGATGTCACTTAAAGGACCAGTCATTCAGTCGTCGACCATCTGATGAAGAGGATGCTACGCGTCGGATGTCGTGAAGATGGACCCACTCTGCTACGGAAGGATGAAGATAAAAGATGCCACCTGGATGAAGACTTCTGCCGGTCTGGAGGTCCTCTTCTGCTCGGATAGGATGAAGACTTCTGACCCTCTGGAGGACCACTTGTGCCTGGCTGGGTGAAGACGTCTCAAGGTAGGGTGATCTTCAATGGGTTAGTGTTAGGTTTTATTAAGGGGGTATTGGGTGGGTTTTAGAGTAGGGTTGGGTGTGTGGGTGGTGGGATGTTGGGGGGTATTGTATTTTTTTTTACAGGTGAAAGAGCTGATTACTTTGGGGCAATGTCCCACAAAAGGCCCTTTTAAGGGCTATTTGTAATTTAGTATAGGGTAGGGAATTTTATTATTTTGGGGGGCTTTTTATTTTCTTAGGGGGATTAGATTAGGTGTAATTAGTTGAAAATTCTTGCAATTCTTTTTTTTATTTTCTGTAATTTAGTGTTTTTTTGTTTTTCGTAATTTAGTTTATTTAATTTAATTGTATTTAATTGTAGGTAGTTTAGGGAATTAATTTAATTATAGTGTACTATTAGGTGTAATTGTAACTTCAATAAGGATTTATTTTACAGGTAAATGTGTCTTTATTTTAACTAGGTATTTATTAAATAGTTAATATCTATTTAATAACTATTGTACCTAGTTAAAATAAATACAAAGTTGCCTGTAAAATAAAAATAAACCATAAGATGGCTAAAATGTAATTATTAGCTATATTTTAGCTGTCTTATGGTTTATTTTATAGGTAAGTATTTAGTTTTAAATATGATTCATTTATTTAATTGTAGTTAGTTTATTTTGTTTTATTTAAAATATATTTAAGTTAGGGGGGTGTTAGGGTTAGGGTTAGACTTATGTTTAGGGGTTAATAAATGTATTATAGTGGCGGCGATGTTGGCGGTGGCAGATTGGGGGTTAATAAATTTAATATAGTTGCGGCGACGTTGGGAGGCAGATTGGGGGTTAATAAAATTTAACTAGTGTTTGCGAGGCAGGAGTGCGGCGGTTTAGGGGTTAATACATTTATTACAGTGGCGGCAATGTCCGGTCGGCAGATTAGGGGTTAAATAATATTATTATAGTGTTTGTGATGTGAGGGGGCCTCGGTTTAGGGGTTAACAGGTAGTTTATGGGTGTTAGTGTACTTTATAGCACTTTAGTTAAGAGTTTTTTGTTACGGCGTTAGCCCATAAAACTCTTAACTACTGACTTTAAAATGCGTTAGGAGTCTTGGAGGTAAAGGGTGTACCGCCCACTTTTTAAAGCGATTGTAATATCGGCGTTAGGCAAATCCCATTAAAAAGATAGGATACGCAATTGACTGAAGAAGATTTGCGGTATGCTAAAATCACGGAAAAAAAGTGAGCGGTACACCTGTACCTGCAAGACTCGTAATACCAGCGGGCATTAAAAAGCAGCGTTGGGACCCCTCTACGCTGCTTTTTAAGGCTAACGCAAGACTCGTAATCTAGGCGAAAGTAAGGCACCAAACAAATGTTAACCCCACAAGTACTGGATGAAAGTGTATACTACCTTAGTCCCCTGCGACACCTAATGGAGGGGTTATGATAAAAATCCCCTAAGTAAATACTGTGTCACCACCCAGTACTCCAAAATCCCTCGGGGGAAGGGTTAATGGGTCTCACATAGGTCTAGGCACCTCTACTCTTCACCAACTCCTGGGAGGCAAAGAACAAAACTGAATAATACAGTGAGGTGAGAGGGTTTAAAAGCTCTTGTTGTTTGGGGTTCTTTTCTACTTCCTAGTGGAAGTAATTTAATCCCTCATGTCAAGGCTTGTGGACTATCACCACCTTATGAAATGTTATGATTATACTGTTTTACAAAATATTTGGTCAATGTACCTGTATTTTTCAGCAGAGATTTAATACCCAAATGATCAAATTCCATTTTGATTCAGCCATACTCCAAATATGAAAGCTACCTTGACCTTAAAGGGACATTAAATCTAAAAATTTTCTTTCATGATTCAGACAGAGAAAACAATTTTAAACATCATTTCTATTCACTTCTATCGAATTTGCTTCATTCTTTAGATATCCTTTGTTAAAGAAATAACAATGCATATGGGCAAGCTAATCACATGAGGCATCTATGTGCAGCCACCAATCAGCAGCTACTGGGCCTATCTAGATATGCTTTTCAGGAAATAATATCAAGAGAATGAAGCAAATTAGATAATAGAAGTAAATTATAAAGTTGTTTTAAATGGTATTCTCTATCTGAATCACGAAAGAAAGAATATGGGTTTAATGTCACTTTAACTTAATTAAAAACATAATATGTGTAGTAATTGATGAGTAAAATATCAATTTATATAATATTTATATTCTATAGTCAAAACTTTAATTGATATACATTTTTTATATAAAAAATGCTTCTAGCAAAAACTATCATAGTTCAGCATAGTTCTTTCACCAACTCCATTCCTCTACTAATTACATTTATTCCCCTCTCTCTACACATCTTCTCTTCATACCTCTCAATTGGTTAAAATAACATGAACACAAAACTTAGAGACAGTTAAAGTCACTGGTGGTGGAGAGACGGGGCAATATAACTTTTTTGAGACAGAAGAATATAAATTCACTAATAAAAGATGAGAAAGAAAAAAGTGATTGTAGATTGAAATGACTTTAAAACAGTGGTGGAAATAGATGAAATACCTTTAAAGCAAATGTTCTATAAGGAAAGTGGTGAAGGAGTGTAAGAGTATTTGTGCATGACCACTTCCATGTGTGTGCTACAGCCAAGTAAATGTTCTCCTGTTTCTATACCTCTTTCTATATGTGTACATTAGTTTCCCTCTATCTGTAATATGTGAAATATAAGATTATATATATATTTTTTTTTTTTTTAAAAGATCCACAGTTACTCTCTATTGTGCTTCAATATCTCAAAAGGGCATGCAATCTACCAATTTCATTGACTTGATTTTGATGTTAGTAATGTTAGTAATAATGTCCCAGTACCTGAGTAATGTTTCATTCGGTATGCAAGCTACAGGAGTCCTGCATCCAAACCCTTTCACAAATGCATATGAAACAAATTTGGGTATGAACTTATCTTGAGTGGCACGATTAAGGATTCAAAACCGAAACTTTGCTATGCTTTGAAGGTGTTTGACTGAATAAATTCATTTTATTATAAGGTTGTGCTGCTACTCCCATTGTTTCATTTAGATTTTGATGTTAGGCAGCATACTCTGAAATGTAACATCTTCATAAGACCACATTTGCATCAAGAAAGACCTTTAACTGATAGAGAACTCAAACACTGGGCTTCATTTATCATTAAGCAGGTGGACAATTTTTCCTGCTAGAGTTCCTGTTTGAACATATTACCAACAAGCCAGCAGCTGATGAGCACCGTCATCTGCAGGTATTAATTATTGCACAAGAAACTGCTTGAGCATCACCTCACCCTACACTCAAATAGCATCTCAATCACCCCAAACAAGTTCAAAGTAATTTAACTCCTCCACTCCATCTCTAAAAGGATGTAGAGGTGATCAGTGAGATTGCTTCTTAAGTCACAGTTACCAAGCTTGCATGAGTGAGCCTGTACCACAAGGGTTGATAAGTTATATAGCTGATGGCAGCTTTATCCAGTACAAGAGTGTGCAACATTAAGGTGAAAGGTGCAGTCGGGTGATTTTTTTATTAGACAGCCACTTCTTTTTCTTTTTTTTTTTTTTTTAAAAAGCAGCTTTGGAAAGGAGAGCTAAAAAGAATCAGAGGACTTTTGGAGGCTAAAAATATTCTTTGTTTACTGTCCCTATGTTCAAGTTTTTTTTTTTTTTTAAATCAAGCTGAACAACCTAACAGAGGCATAGAAAATGTTATGCATATTTTTAATGTAGTAAATAAAGCTCTGTGCTTTACCTAATAAGCCTATAGTCTCAAGTTAGCAAACTCTGTTTATTCAAAGTGCCAACACATAGTTTGAGTTTATATTAACCTGGTAACCCTGTTTAAACTACATAAACAGTTTTACAGTCTAAACAATTACAAGTGAGCGGAAACCGAGCTTCACAGAAATTTTTAATATACACATGAAGGAATAACATTTAAAACAAACCAGATTCTGGAATGCACTTTATGGTAGTAAATATTCACAAATTGCACTTTAAAGTCTGTGCCAATCCGAGTACATAACATAACCCACACTAAACAAAAATAATTAAACAAACAGTATAATAGTGGGCATGGAAGTTAGATATAAGTCATTCCAACTATTTTTATTATTATTTTATGTGTTTATCTTTGTCATAGTCTGTTATGAAAGTACCCAGAAGTAAAGAAATATGAGATTTATGTCCCCAAATTACCTCTGCAGATGAGATTAAAAAAAAAAAAAGCTTTTAAAGGGATATTCTGCTAGACTGAACATTTTAGTAACATAATGACATTAAAAGGGCACATACATCAAAATAAAACTTTAATGAAAAAAAAAAGCTTTCCAATTTACGTTTATTATCAGATTTAACTATTTCCTATTTGAAACTTTTGTTATAACATTGCTTTTTTCATGAGAGCATACTGAGGTAGGCTCTGAAGTGTGCTCTCTATGGGGCCTATTTATCAAGCCGTCAACCACAAATACGCTGGAATTCTGCAGCGTAATTGTGGAGAGCTTGATTCGCCTTATTTATCAAAGGCTACGGACCAGCAAAAGTAGAATTTTGTGACGTAGCATACGATCCGCCGGTCTCAGTCAGACACAGATTGATGCTTACATCACTACAGATGTTCCAAATGTAAATTCGGCACTATCTGACTACTTTTGCAACTTAACAAAAATCTACCAGGTACGCTCGCCACTATTCCGGCACAGCGTACCTGGTTTTCAATCCGCTGCCCTGGAGGCGGCGAATGCCATAGGAATCAATGGGAGTCTGAAAGCAGCGAAAGCTTATGTTCGCTGCTGCCCGATATCCCATTGATTCCTATGGGAAAATAAAAATTAAGTTTACACCTAACACCCTAACATGTACCCCGATTCTAAACACCCCTAATCTGCCACAACATACATTATACTTATTAACCCCTAATCTGCCGTCTGCCACCGCCGCCACCTACATTATACTTATTAACCCCTATTCTGCCGCCCCGACGTCGCCGTCACCTACATTATACTTATTAACCCCTAATCTGCCGCCCCGACACCGCTGACACCTACATTATAGTTATTAACCCCTATTCTGCTGCCCAGACATCGCCACCACCTACATTATACTTATTAACCCCTATTCTGCCGCCCCGACGTCGCCGCCACCTACATTATACTTATTAACCCCTATTCTGCCGCCCCGACGTCGCCGCCACCTACATTATACTTATTTACCCCTAATCTGCCGCCCCGACACCGCTGACACCTACATTATAGTTATTAACCCCTATTCTGCTGCCCAGACATCGCCACCACCTACATTATACTTATTAACCCCTAATCTGTTGCCCCGACACCACATAAAGTTATTAACCCCTATCCCGGACCCCACTGCACCTAAATAAAATTATCAACCCCTAAACCCCTGGACACCCACATCACTACCACTTACAAAACCTATTAACCCCTAAACCGCCAGCCCCCCACATCGCCATAAACTAAATTAAACTATTAACCCCTAAACCTAACAACCCGCTAACTTTATATTAAATATTAACTCATCCCTATCTTATAATAAATTGAAACTTACCTTTAGATTCAAATTAAACTATATTAAACTAATAATTAATCTACCCTAACTATTAGACTAAAATTACATTAAACTAGATTAAACTAATTAATTGAATCTACCCTAACTATTATACTAAAATTACAATAAACTATATTAAATTAATAATTTACCTACCCTAACTTTTATGCTAAAATTACAATAAACTACAAATTAAATTAACTATATTATATATTTAAACACCTAACCCTACTCAAATAATTTAAATCTACACTAAAAAATTACAAAGTTACAAAAAACTAACAACTAAGTTACAAAAAATAACAAACACTAAGTTACACAAAAAAATAAACACTGAGTTACAAAAAATAAAAAAAAGAAATTATCAAAGATTTAAACTAATTACACCTAATCTAAGGGCCCTATGAAAATAAAAAAGCCTCCCCCAAAATAAAAAAAACCTAACTTACAATAAACTACAAATAGCAATTAAAATGGCCTTTTGCGGGTCATTGCCCCTAAGAAATCAGCTCTTTTATCTGTAAATAAAAAATACAAATACCCCCCAACAGTAAAACCCACCACCCACACAAACAACCCCCCAAATAAAAACCTAATCTAAAAAAACCTAAGCTCCCCATTGCTCTGAAAAGGGCAGCCCAAACCTTAACCTAAAAATAAAACCCACCCAATACACCCTTAAAAAATCCTAACACTAACCCCAGAAGATTCACTTACAGTTTTAAAGATCCGACATCCATCCTCCAAGAAGCCGGCAGAAGTCTTCATCCAAGCGGCCAAAGTCTTCATCCAAGCCCGCAGAAGTCTTCACCCAGACGGCATCTTCTATCTTCATCCATCCGGCGCTGAGCAGCTCCATCTTTAAGACATCCGACGTGGAGCATCCTCTTCTGACAACGGCTTCTTTGGAATAAAGGTTCCTTTAAATTATGTCAACCAAGATGGTGTCCCTTAGATTCCAATTGGCTGATAGAATTCTATAAGCCAATCGGAATTAAGGTAGAAAAAATCCTATTGGCTGTTGCAATCAGCCAATAGGATTGAGCTGGCATTCTATTGGCAGATTGGAACAGCCAATAGAATGCAAACTCAATCCTATTGGCTGATTGGATCAGCCTATAGGATTGAAGTTCAATCCTACTGGCTGATTGCAACAGCCAATATGATTTTTTCTACCTTAATTCCGATTGGCTGACAGAATTCTATCAGTCAATCGGAATCTAAGAGAATCCATCTTGGATTTAGATTAGGTTTTTATTTGGGGGGTTGGTTGTGTGGGTAGTGGGTTTTACTGTTGGGGGGGTATTTGTATTTTTTATTTACAGGTAAAAGAGCTGATTTCTTTGGGGCATTGCCCCGCAAAAGGCCATTTTAAGGGCCATTTGTAGTTTATTGTAGGTTAGGGGTTTTTTATTTTGGGGGGCTTTTCTATTTTAGATTAGGTGTAATTAGTTTAAATCTTTGATAATTTCTTTGTTATTTTTTGTAACTTAGTGTTTATTTTTTTGAGTAACTTAGGCCTAGATTTAGAGTTCGGCGGTAGCCGTCAAAACCAGCGTTAGAGGCTCCTAACGCTGGTTTTGGCCGCCCGCTGGTATTTGGAGTCAGTGATTAAAGGGTCTAACGCTCACTTTTCAGCCGCGACTTTTCCATACCGCAGATCCCCCTACGCCATTTGCGTAGCCTATCTTTTCAATGGGATGTTTCTAACGCTGGTATTTAGAGTCGTTTCTGCAGTGAGCGTTAGAGCTCTAACGACAAGATTCCAGCCGCCTGAAAAAAGCAGGAGTTAAGAGTTTTCTGGCTAACGCCGGTTCATAAAGCTCTTAACTACTGTACCCTAAACTACACTAACACCCATAAACTACCTATGTACCCCTAAACCGAGGTCCCCCCACATCGCCGCCACTCGATTAAAATTTTTAACCCCTAATCTGCCGACCGCCACCTACGTTATACTTATGTACCCCTAATCTGCTGCCCCTAACCCCGCCGACCCCTATATTATATTTATTAACCCCTAACTTGCCCCACACAACGTCGCCGCAAGCTACTTAAAATAATTAACCCCTAATCTTCCGACCGCAAATCGCCGCCACCTACGTTATCCCTATGTACCCCTAATCTTCTGCCCCTAACATCGCCGACCCCTATGTTATATTTATTAACCCCTAATCTGCCCCCAAAACGTCGCCGACACCTACCTACACTTATTAACCCCTAATCTGCCGACCGGAGCTCACCGCTATTCTAATAAATGTATTAACCCCTAAAGCTAAGTCTAACCCTAACACTAACACCCCCCTAAGTTAAATATAATTTTTATCTAACGAAATAAATTAACTCTTATTAAATAAATGATTCCTATTTAAAGCTAAATACTTACCTGTAAAATAAATCCTAATATAGCTACAATATAAATTACATTTATATTATAGCTATTTTAGGATTAATATTTATTTTACAGGTAACTTTGTATTTATTTTAACCAGGTACAATAGCTATTAAATAGTTAAGAACTATTTAATAGTTACCTAGTTAAAATAATTACAAATTTACCTGTAAAATAAATCCTAACCTAAGATATAATTAAACCTAACACTACCCTATCAATAAAATAATTAAATAAACTACCTACAATTACCTACAATTAACCTAACACTACACTATCAATAAATTAATTAAACACAATTGCTACAAATAAATACAATTAAATAAACTATCTAAAGTACAAAAAATAAAAAAGAACTAAGTTACAGAAAATAAAAAAATATTTACAAACATAAGAAAAATATTACAACAATTTTAAACTAATTACACCTACTCTAAGCCCCCTAATAAAATAACAAAGACCCCCAAAATAAAAAATTCCCTACCCTATTCTAAATTTAAAAAGTTACAAGCTCTTTTACCTTACCAGCCCTGAACAGGGCCCTTTGCGGGGCATGCCCCAAGAAGTTCAGCTCTTTTGCCTGTAAAAGAAAACATACAATACCCCCCCCCCAACATTACAACCCACCACCCACATACCCCTAATCTAACCCAAACCCCCCTTAAATAAACCTAACACTAAGCCCCTGATGATCTTCCTACCTTGTCTTCACCATGCCAGGTTCACCGATCCGTCCTGGCTCCAAGATCTTCATCCAACCCAAGCGGGGGCTAGACATCCACTGAAGAAGTCCAGAAGAGGGTCCAAAGTCTTCCTCCTATCCGGCAAGAAGAGGACATCCGGACCGGCAAACATCTTCTCCAAGCGGCATCTTCTATGTTCTTCCATCCGATGACGACCGGCTCCATCTTGAAGACCTCCAGCGCGGATCCATCCTCTTCTTCCGACGACTAGACGACGAATGACGGTTCCTTTAAGGGACGTCATCCAAGATGGCGTCCCTCGAATTCCGATTGGCTGATAGGATTCTATCAGCCAATCGGAATTAAGGTAGGAATTTTCTGATTGGCTGATGGAATCAGCCAATCAGAATCAAGTTCAATCCGATTGGCTGATCCAATCAGCCAATCAGATTGAGCTCGCATTCTATTGGCTGTTCCGATCAGCCAATAGAATGCGAGCTCAATCTGATTGGCTGATTTGATCAGCCAATCGGATTGATCTTGATTCTGATTGGCTGATTACATCAGCCAATCAGAAAATTCCTACCTTAATTCCGATTGGCTGATAGAATCCTATCAGCCAATCGGAATTCGAGGGACGCCATCTTGGATGACGTCCCTTAAAGGAACCGTCATTCGTCGTCTAGTCGTCGGAAGAAGAGGATGGATCCGCGCTGGAGGTCTTCAAGATGGAGCCGGTCGTCATCGGATGGAAGAACATAGAAGATGCCGCTTGGAGAAGATGTTTGCCGGTCCGGATGTCCTCTTCTTGCCGGATAGGAGGAAGACTTTGGACCCTCTTCTGGACTTCTTCAGTGGATGTCTAGCCCCCGCTTGGGTTGGATGAAGATCTTGGAGCCAGGACGGATCGGTGAACCTGGCATGGTGAAGACAAGGTAGGAAGATCATCAGGGGCTTAGTGTTAGGTTTATTTAAGGGGGGTTTGGGTTAGATTAGGGGTATGTGGGTGGTGGGTTGTAATGTTGGGGGGGGGTATTGTATGTTTTCTTTTACAGGCAAAAGAGCTGAACTTCTTGGGGCATGCCCCGCAAAGGGCCCTGTTCAGGGCTGGTAAGGTAAAAGAGCTTGTAACTTTTTAAATTTAGAATAGGGTAGGGAATTTTTTATTTTGGGGGTCTTTGTTATTTTATTAGGGGGCTTAGAGTAGGTGTAATTAGTTTAAAATTGTTGTAATATTTTTCTTATGTTTGTAAATATTTTTTTATTTTCTGTAACTTAGTTCTTTTTTATTTTTTGTACTTTAGATAGTTTATTTAATTGTATTTATTTGTAGCAATTGTGTTTAATTAATTTATTGATAGTGTAGTGTTAGGTTAATTGTAGGTAATTGTAGGTAGTTTATTTAATTATTTTATTGATAGGGTAGTGTTAGGTTTAATTATATCTTAGGTTAGGATTTATTTTACAGGTAAATTTGTAATTATTTTAACTAGGTAACTATTAAATAGTTCTTAACTATTTAATAGCTATTGTACCTGGTTAAAATAAATACAAAGTTACCTGTAAAATAAATATTAATCCTAAAATAGCTATAATATAAATGTAATTTATATTGTAGCTATATTAGGATTTATTTTACAGGTAAGTATTTAGCTTTAAATAGGAATCATTTATTTAATAAGAGTTAATTTATTTCGTTAGATAAAAATTATATTTAACTTAGGGGGGTGTTAGTGTTAGGGTTAGACTTAGCTTTAGGGGTTAATACATTTATTAGAATAGCGGTGAGCTCCGGTCGGCAGATTAGGGGTTAATAATTGAAGGTAGGTGTCGGCGATGTTAGGGAGGGCAGATTAGGGGTTAATACTATTTATGATAGGGTTAGTGAGGCGGATTAGGGGTTAATAACTTTATTATAGTAGCGCTCAGGTCCGGTCGGCAGATTAGGGGTTAATAAGTGTAGGTAGGTGTCGGCGACGTTGTGGGGGGCAGATTAGGGGTTAATAAATATAACATAGGGGTCGGCGATGTTAGGGCAGCAGATTAGGGGTACATAGGGATAACGTAGGTGGCGGCGGTTTACGGAGCGGCAGATTAGGGGTTAAAAGTGTAATGCAGGGGTCAGCGATAGCGGGGGGCGGCAGATTAGGGGTTAATAAGTGTAAGGCTAGGGGTGTTTAGACTCGGGGTACATGTTAGAGTGTTAGGTGCAGACGTAGGAAGTGTTTCCCCATAGGAAACAATGGGGCTGCGTTAGGAGCTGAACGCTGCTTTTTTGCAGGTGTTAGGTTTTTTTTCAGCTCAAACAGCCCCATTGTTTCCTATGGGAGAATCGTGCACGAGCACGTTTTTGAGGCCGGCCGCGTCCGTAAGCAACTCTGGTATCGAGAGTTGTATTTGCGGTAAAAATGCTCTACGCTCCTTTTTTGGAGCCTAACGCAGCATTTGTTTGAACTCTCGATACCAGAGTTAAATTTATGGTGCGGCCAGAAAAAAACCCGCGGAGCGTTAACAGCCCTTTTACCGCCAAACTCCAAATCTAGCCGTTAGTGTTTGTTATTTTTAGTTGTTAGTTTTTTGTAACTGTAATTTTTTAGTGTAGATTTAAATTATTTGAGTAGGGTTAGGTTTTTAAATATATAATATAGTTAATTTAATTTGTAGTTTAATGTAATTTTAGTATAAAAGTTAGGGTAGATTAATTATTAATTTAATATAGTTTATTGTAATTTTAATATAATAGGGTAGATTAAATATTAATTTAATATAGTTTATTGTAATTTTAGTATAATAGTTAGGGTAGATTAATTATTAATTTTATATAGTTTAATGTAATTTTAGTATAATAAGGTAGATTCATTATTAATTTAATATAGTTTAATGTAATTTTAAAGGTAAGTTTAAATTTATTATAAGATAGGGATGAGTTAATATTTAATATAAAGTTAGCTGGTTGTTAGGTTTAGAGCAAAATAGGTTAATTTTATTTATGGCGATGTAGGGGGCTGGTGGTTTAGGGGTTAATAACTTTATTTAGTTGCGGTGGTCTCCGGGAGCGGCGGTATAGGGGTTAATAACATAATGAAGGTGGCGGCGGTGTAGGGGGCAGAAGATTAGGGGTTAATATCATAATGTAGGTGTCGGTGGGCTCCGGGAGAGGAGGGATGGGGTTAATACATTTATTAGAGTTGCAGTGGGCTCCGGGAGTGGCGGTTATGGGGTTAATAACTTTATTTAATTGCGGCGGGGTCGGGGAGCAGCAGGATAGGGGTTAATAACTTTATTAGAGTGGGGGTGGGCTCGGGGAGCGGCGTGATAGGGGTTAAACAGTTTAGTGTAGTGGCAGTGCTTAATGACAGTATACAAATAAAGCTGTAAAAAAGCTGAAGAGCACCGAGATCGATGACTGTTAGTTAACAACAGTCCGCTGCTCATCGCCCCATAGTTGGTGCACGGCTTTTTGACAGCTTTTTTGTTACATATGGAGAGTGTATTCAGGTCCGCGGCAGCAATGTTAGGCGATGTCAGGCGAGCGTATTGGTGCCGGTGAATGCAGCACAGTTGACGGCTTGATAAATAGGCCCCTATGGCCCTGATGTTAAAAGCATTGTGGTAATGGCAATATTTTAAAAAGGGATCTGTCAGGGATACAATCAGTGTGGGTGGGGATTTTGCAGCATCGTCACCTACATTGAAGTTGTAATGTAAATGATCCCTTTAGACCGAAACTCAACCCCTTTTGTTACAATGCAATAATGAAACTAGAATATCAATAATACACCTATAGGATCTGGGGGATTGTGGGTGTATTGTACATTAGAGATGTGCAGGTCAGAAAATTTTGTTCCAGACAAAATTTTTGTTTCAGATATTTGAGAAAATTAATTTCCCCCGAAAAATCGGTGGCTGCACTATTCGGTTTTTGTATTTTTAAAATGAAACTAAAATATTTTAAAATGAAACTAAAATCGAATTTCTGTTAAACATTTACATTAGTTTTTGTTAAATGAATGTAAATGTTTTAAAGTTTACCTGTAGCTACAAATACTTACATTATCGCTCTGGAGAATGCGCTAACCCGATCCTCTTATTGACAGACCCCCGGCTGCGTTAACACCTTGCTTAACACTCTTGCTTCCCAGGACCTGAAGAGTGTGCTAAGCCTCCTGTTAGCACGGCCGTGACTCTGGCAAGAAGAGAACTGGGTTAGCACGTTAAGGTAAGCATTTAACACTTAAAAATAAATAACATTTCATCAGTATTTTTCCTTTTCTTTTCTTTTCATTGCTGTGAGTTTCTAATTTTAGAAGGACTATCCTCCATCTTAGATGCACCGTTTCCTCCATATCAGTCTCGCCAGATTTTCAGTGTTTTCCGAGGAACCAGCTCCTACTGAGCATGTTCAAGAGTTCACAGTGTATTTTTATATAAGTCTGATTGGCTAACGATTATCACATGATACAGGATTATGTTGATGATGTGATTCTACTATATTTAAAGGGACAGTAAACGTAAAAATATAATGTTACATAATTCTGCACTATGTGCAAAATTATTTAACATTATCCTAGCTACATCTTCAAAAACAAAAGAGATGTGAGAGATGTAACCCCTCAAAGGTATACCTACCTGCTGCTTCTTGTCAGCCTCTTCTGATTCTGTGTTTTTTGTCAAAAGCGTGTCACGTATCCCAATCGCGCCATTCAACTAAATGTAGTGTGCTCTCATGCTGGGTGAAGCAGCCTACAGCTGCAAGAGCGCGCTACATTTCATTCAAGGCCGCATCGGAGGCGCTGTGATTACAAAGCGCACCCATGAAGCACTTTTGAAAGGTGAAAAACTCATAAGAGGCTGGCGAGGAATAAAAGGTAATTATACCTTTGGGGGGTTAAATGTCTCACATCGCTTTTGTTTTTGAAGGTGGTGCTAGGATAATGCTACATAGTGCAGAATTATGTAACATTATTTTTTACATTTACTTCGCCCTTCATGATGCTTTAACCCTTTAAGGACCAAGTTTTTTTCGGTTTCTGTTCTTAAATGACCCAAGCAATTTTGGCATTTTTACTCACTATTGGTTTTACTTTAATTATCCATTCTCTTGTGCATCCATACATTTACCTAGAGCTATTTTGACACTTTATATTTAAACCTTTATTCACCAAGGGCGGAAAATAAAATTATAGGGGAAAAAAACACAAAAACACTTTATTAAAATAAAATGATAAAAAATATATTTTATTAAAATGAAATGTATTAAAAACATATAAATATGCTTTATTAAAATACATTTAGGGCCAGATTAAAGGTGGAGCAATATTTTGCATTTCCGCTATAGAGATAACGCCTCTATAATTAATCCTAGTCGGGTTGTACTGGTATTACAAGTTAGGGTTAGTAAAAGGTTTTTGCTCTAGCAGTAACCCAAATAGTACAAACATCCAAACTAAGAATATTGTGTGCGTGTTCACATATTCCCCCATAGAAGTCAACGGAGAATAAAATTTAGAAAAAACACCCCACTCTTGCGCAAACACCATAACATATTCTCATTACCGCTAACCCAACATGAAAATATGAATATTTCATATTCCAATGTTCTTTACGTAACGGAATATGTTCTATTTAATTAAATATTTCTACATATATCTAATGTTTATTTTAAACAAATATATATTTATACCTATTTATTTATACCTATTTATACCTAATCATATATATATATATATATATATATAATTTATCCAAAGGTGAACGAACTGCTCTTGAAGAACTTATGTTTCATAAAGAGCTAGTGTTTAAACCGGCTGGTAAGGGCGGAAATGTTGTGATCCTTGATCAGAGTTAATACATTAGTGAGGTTATTCGCCAACTCTCTGATACTAATCAGTATTGTGCTGTAACTCGGGAAGCATTTCAAAAATCTCATAACGAACTACTATTTCTTTTTAACGATGCTAGAAGATCCAATCTGATTACCAGTCAAGAACAAGGATATCTATATAATGCCAAACCAAAAATTCCAGTATTTTACTGGATTCCCAAACTTCATAAGTCCCTGTCTAAGCCTCCTGGCCGTCCCATCATTTCAGGGATTGGCGGCCCTACAGAGGGCATCAGTAGGTATGTGGATTTCTTCCTAAAACCATATGTTAACGAGCTACGTACGTTTGTACAGGATTCCACTGATGTTATTAAAAAATTGGATGGCGGGGGGGGCGGAGTTAACTGCCGTGAAGAGCAGACGTGCTGTTACAGAGCTCCTCTGCTAAATCTAATAATTAAGCCTTTTTTCCTCGTTTTTAAATGTTTTCTTTATGCTTGAGCTGCTCTGACACACAGTTGGAGGTAATTTTGAATGAATAGGAGACTTTGAGCTACATCTGCCTAACTTGTCCTGCAGAAAGACCGGAGATTTGGGCCCCATAGTGAAGACCGCACAACTACCGGTACTAAGCCTCCGCTGCTTAGGCACACTACACCCGCATCACTCCGGAGGCTACACTGCTGCAAAGAGGTGTAAGGTGCGCTGCAGGGCTCCGAATACAGACCCGTGGAGCGGCATCTCGGGAACAGACCTAAGTCCCACCTTCGGATCAGAGTAAGTCACAACCTACGATAACTTGCACCCTATACTTACATGACATAAGACCCTTCTGATCATCAGTTGCACCGATGGCCCCGATAACACCTCAGTGACATCTACACTGCCACAACAGGCTGCAAGAATTTTGGCGCGAGTCGCCATTTCTCCTCTAACTTTCATACTGCGCCACTAAAAGTAACACAGAGTGTAGTGCGGTCTAGGCTCCTGTGACACTTGAAACAGTTACTACTCTCTGAGGGAAACCTTACAGTAATATCAGCGGTACAGGATAATACCGAGTATATCAGTGGGTACACTCCATAAAGATATTATTATCTAGATTTAAGCACTCCTCTATTGCCTAGAAACGGGACTACTCTGAGGCCAACTGGACTCCCCATATTGTAGGCAGATTGTTTGCCTTTGGTGCCCAGCATCCCTACTGTCACGGCACGGAAGCTCCCTTTTACCAGGAACTTGCTAACTTTCTCCCAGCCTTAGAGGGAAACAATTATCAGAAGGGTACTGCAGAAAGGAAACGGCAATAGCAGTGCCTGGATGACAGACCTAATCTTAGGCCCTGCTGGACTGCATTGATTTTAACACCACAGACAATACTAGTAGTGCCCTTATAAGCCACAATTTTATTTTCTGGAACATAATACGCAATGGGCTACTAGGCCCACCTCTGCGATCACAGTGTTTACATAAAGGCTTGCTTGGTATTAAAGTCTCACTTTATTCTAAACCTTTTTGTGTTATAGTGCAGCTTCTCTATAAGGCTGACTGGACCTACTTTACATTATCTGAGACTGACCTCTGCTCAGAACTTGGGTAACATTACTGCTACAAGGTTTAAGCTGCTGCGCCAGCATGTGTATCTCTGCAGTTTAGGCTCAGAGTGGAGTGTCTTAACCCATGCTTTTTGGTTTTTTTGCAGGAAAAGAATTTGTTTAGATGTATTAGACCTTGAGTGGTGTAACATTTGTGTAAAGTGTCTGCCTATTAACATCTATTTCTCATGTTTTAGGTTACATATCTGGTTTGTAATGTTCAATGTCTAATCTAACCTTGGTTCTCTCATTACAGACTTATTAATGTAAGGGGTTACCTTTCTACAGATAGATAGTGTAAAGTGGCATCTTATCCTCTCAGATATATCACTATTATGCAGTTCTAGAGATGTTATTTTCCACTAGGTGCTAAAGACCAGAAGCTTACCACTATAACAATTTTTGGCACTCTCTCCACCCCTTTCCTGCTGTGCGCAGACACAGTAGGTCATACCCCCATTCCTTTCTCCGTCTTGACCCAGTGAGGGCAATTTCCCCCGGAGAGGGTGTACACTGAGAATCTCGCTCTGCCAACCTTAGCAGTGGACTGACCAAGGGCTGCTCTTACTCAAGGACATGCTCTCAAATTTCACTCTGGCAGTAAGCAATTTGCTGGAAATGGCCACCTAAACCAAGATTGACGTCAGGGGGACTTTAGTAAGGCACTCCTCACCATTGTCCTACTTATTATTCTCTATACTACAGAGCAAGGGTCCAACCACACTGGTCTTACACGAGAAACAGGCTTTAAAATATGTCCCAAGCTTCTAAGAGAAAATCAAAACCGTCCCACCCACCCGGGAAAACAGTTGCGGATCATTTCAAAAATCATCACGCTGGGAAATCCCAAATGTATAGAGAATCTGCCTCTGCACTGGAGGGCAGTGAATCTGAGGGCAGCATGGACTCCCAATCCCCTATACCAGATGTTCTTTCTACCAACATTGTTGATGTCCTAACCAGGCGTATGAACCTCCTTCAAGACACGCTAACAAAAGAAATTAAAGGTTCTACAGCTGAGCTTCGTAGAGAAATTGGAGCATTGGGAGAACGTACTGAAACTTTAGAGCGCAAACAAGAAGACTTGGCTGTGGATCATGCCCACCTACAAGCTTACTCTCAAAACCTAGTGATACAGATATCTGATCTGGAATTAAAACTAGCCGATATGGAAGACCGCTCCAGACGAAATAATCTGAGATTCCGTGGAATATCAGAAGAAATCGGCCCCCAAGAACTGGAGTCTTATGTTTTGGAGTTCTGCAACATCTTACTACCTTCTTCAGATCCGCCTGGTCTCCTGTTAGACAGAGTCCACAGAGTAGCACGGCCTAGATCTGTTTCCCAAGACAAGCCCAGGGATGTCCTAGCTAGGATCCATTTCTTTACCCATAAAGAGAAGATACTGAGAGAGCTGGTTAACAAACCTCAACTCCCGGATAAATTCCTGCAAATTACTGTATTCCCGGAAATCTCCAGTTACACCTTGCAAAAAAGGAGATCCTTCAGGAACATTACTCAAATCCTAAGAGCGGAAAATATCAGATATAGATGGGGATACCCAACAAGGCTCATAGTTTCTAAGAATGGTGAGACTCACACAATTTTTACCCCCAAAGAAGGGTTTGACCTGCTACAAAGCTGGGGCCTAACTTCAGCTAAACCCCGATCAGAAGCAGATTTTTTGACCTCTAGAGACTGCTCCGAAACCACGAGCACGGCTCAATCATCACAGAAACCAAGTGGTAATGACACCCCGCAGGTCACAAGAATCCGAGCTAGTGCCCTAGATTTCACACCTAGGCTCCAAAAGCCCACTAAATGAAAAATAGATAGCTCTGGTCTTTACACCAAATCGCTCCTGTTACCTTAATGTTTCTACATCTGAAATTGGTGAAAAAAGTATATATTGTTGAGTATATTTACCATGTGTTAGTTGTTCATTACCTAAAGGGGGTGGGGCGACCCGGGATTTCCCGTGAAGGAGGGGCTGCTTGCCCAGAGATACCTATTCGATTTCCTAAGTAATTATCTCCTCGCGGTTAGGACTCACGGGAGCTCCCCACCCCTTTAAACTATCCAGGCAGCTAGACCTCCCTTGAACACTTACTTGTTGTTGAATTGAATTATTCCTAGGGATAGTAGAGACTATAGCGCATTTTATAACACTAATGATATCTGTTACTATGCTAGTAGAAATATGATATGTTATTCAGTTTGTTGTAAAGACAATGGTTTGTTCTTTTTGTTCATACTCCCCCAATGACAGTCAATCTACATTTACAAGTAAAAATACTTGTACTACCCCCCCCCCCCATATACGCAAATTTATTTGTGCTATCCCCTTGTACGGGGACTGGAGAAGTCAGTTTTGTATTCAGACGCACTTCTCCTTTTGGTGATCCAGTGGTTCACCATACTGGCTAAAGTTTTTAGACCTCACCTAATTAACACAAATACGATTGGTTCAAACCTATAGTCTTACATTGTACTGTCTGTATTTAATAGTTGTTTGTCCAGTTCATTTGTTCAACATTTCCATGTTTTCTCTTTTACTTTTCTTTCATTACACCCCAGGTGAAACGCAGAACTCTTCCGGGATATAATCCCGAGTGGCTTCTTCTCTTTCTGTTGTTTTTGTCCACTACTACGAACACTGAGCTTTGGGCTCATCAAGTGCCATATTCAGGTGCGCAGACCCAGGCGGGGTGAGTTACATACCTAATTCCTTTCCTCTTTCTTGTCCCCTATTGCCTCCCCCTCCCCCTTCCTAAGCTTAAAGATGGCGGCAGCTTCTAATAGTATTTCCTTTGCAACCTTAAATGTCAAAGGACTTAATTCACAAGAAAAGAGAAGCATGCTTACCAATACCATGAGGTCTCTGAAAGTACAAGTTGTATTTCTGCAAGAGACTCATTGGCTAGCGACAACCCAGAACCCATACAGAACCCCTGATTATCCTATAGTGGTCCTAGCCTCCCATACTGAGAAAACAAGAGGTGTAGCAATTGCCATACACAAATCCTTACATTTTGAACACATCCATGCAGAGAAAGATAACCAGGGACGATTCATACTGCTTAACTGCAAGCTAAATGGTATCCTGTTTACTCTCGTCAATATATACGCCCCAAACCAACTACAATCTAAATTCTTGAAAGGGATACTGGCTAAAATTGAGAAACACAGGACGGGAACGACAATCCTAGGGGGCGACTTTAATATGATTTGGGATCCCCTACTGGATAAGAAAGTTCAGAAGGGGAAAAAAATTGACGCATACTCTATAACCACTGCTAATAAATTTCGACAATACATTATCCAACATAATCTGTATGACATATGGAGGGCACTCCACCACAACGACAGAGACTATACATACTTTTCCAGACCCCATAACTCATACTCGAGGCTCGACCACTTCTTCACTGACTTGTGGACTCTGAATAGAGTCTTAACGTCACATATTAAGGTCTGCCCTTGGTCGGACCACGACATCCTTACGTTCACTCTCTCTACAGATTTCACCACAGAATCTAGACCTAGCTGGAAATTCCCGAAACAAATGCTACAAGATAAAACCTTTAGAGCCTCCCTTCAAACCTCTATTATAGAGTTCTTGAGAATAAATGAGACCCCAGATATGTCCTCTCAAACAGTGTGGGCCGCTTTGAAAGCATACATAAGAGGGATATGTATTAGAAGAAAGGCAATATTACGGCGCCAAGCCGGTCTACCTCTAGGTCTCCTCATGGCTGAGCTGCGCTCTGCAGAACAGGAGAATAAAAATTCTCCAACTACAGGTCTAGCTGATAAAATTGGGGAACTAAGAGCACAACTGGCAGATAGGGAACTGCAGAGAGTTAAAGACTCTTATGCTCGATTCCGACAGCTGATGTATTGCCAAAGCAACAAGGCCTCGACCCTTCTTGCTCACAAATTAAAGGGCAGAACAGCGGCAGCTAGAATTCTGTCACTCAAAAGAGACACTACCTCGGTCTTCTCACCCAAAGAAATTGGAGAGACGTTTGCGTCCTACTATTCTGACCTATATCATCTTAAGCCCTCGATGGCTAACAAGGAATCCTCTGCACAGGAGGTCATAGACTTCCTGCAGAACCTAGGTTTGCCAACTCTCCCAGAGGAGGATAGAGAGGCACTTAAAGCCCCATTCTCCTTAACTGAACTTAACCTAGCCATTAAACATACTCATAATAACAAAGCTCCAGGTCCTGATGGCTTCCCGGCAGCCTTCTACAAACTGTTCAAAACAGAATTAAACAAGATCCTCCTGAGGGTCTTTTGTGAAGCCCGAGAGGCAGGTTCATTTCATAAAGAATTTTTTACAGGCAGTGATCCTGCCCATCCCTAAACCAGACAAAGACCCCTCGTTATGTACGAGTTATAGACCAATCTCATTAATAAATGGGGATGTTAAGCTATATGCGAAACTATGGGCTAACCGCCTTAATAGCTTACTCCCAAAGGTGATTCACACGGACCAGGTCGGGTTCACGTTCGGTAGGGAAGGCCCAGACAACTCCCGGAAAATGTTGAACATACTTACAGAGTCATCCCGGCTGAAGTTGCCCATGCTGGCCCTGTCACTAGACGCAGAGAAAGCGTTTGACAGGGTCAGATGGGAATACTTGTGGCACACGCTCGCCCAATTTGGCATACCAGACGTAGTGATCACGGCAATACGAGCCCTATACTCTTACCCCTCTGCAACGGTTAGAGGTCTGGGATTCGCTTCTCCGACCATACATATCACTAATGGCACTAGGCAAGGGTGCCCTCTGTCACCCCTAATTTTCTCCATGGCCATTGAGCCTCTGGCTCAGGCTATTAGGCAATCACGCGCAATCAGAGGTGTCCAACTTGGCAGGGAGGCTGTGAAGATAGCATTGTACGCGGATGACGTGACACTATTCCTAACGAACCCAATAGGCTCCTTGCCAGCTCTTTTTGATATTGTTGTCGAGTTTGGAGCTCACAGTTACTACAAAGTTAATGTCTCCAAAACGGAGGCTCTGCCGGTATGCATTCCAACCTTTGAATTGGATGTATTACAAACATCGTACTCCTTCCGATGGTCGCAAACCACTATTCGACACCTGGGGGTACAACTTGGTCCAGATCCGAAAATGGTGATCAATGTTAACTACACAGATCTTATCAGAGAAGTCACTGAGCTTACCTCTTCCTGGAGTCTTAAAGAGATTTTGTGGTTGGGTCGTATTGCATCTTTTAAAATGACGATCTTGCCTAAAATCCTATATTACTTTTGTTGTATCCCACTTAATGTCCCCAATGCTTTAATAGACAAGCTCCAATCTCTTGGACAACGCTATATCTGGGGCAAATCTAAGCCTCGGATTGCGGCGAAAATACTCTAAAAAAAATATGAACATGGAGGGGTTGCAATGCCTAGCATACGTGGTTATTATGAGGCAGCCAGACTATCACATGTCACGGCATGGGCGAACAAAGGAGAACCGCAGGGATGGAAAAATATAGAAGCACTAGCCCTTCCTTTGGGCTTAGAGATGGCGGACCTACCCTGGATCCCTGGCCACTGCCTTGATAATCTGGGACTAAAAAACGCCATTGTTAGAGATACTCTAAAAGTTTGGCATAACCTTAGAAACCTACGCGACATTGCCCCGCATCCGTCCCCCATTCATTCCCTGTCAGCTTTGCTGGCAGCCCTACCTGACACACATGTCCTACAATGGAATGAGTGGGACCTGCATTCGGTTTCCCACCTATACCCCACGGGCACTCTACTCACTCCCCATAATATCGGAACAATTATCCCAGAACCCCCTCTTTGGGTCACTTTTGAATACTCGAGACTTTACGCTTTTATGACATCCTGGGGATTCACCAAGACCCTAAATAGACCCCTGACTAACTGGGAAAAACTGTGGCAGCTTCCTATCAAGACTCCTAGACTCATATCGTTTCACTATGACCTCCTGCAGTTGTCTACTAACAGAGACAGACCCTGGCAGCTAAGGGCCTGGGAGGGAGACCTATCCAGACCAATTACAGATAAGGACCTACGCACAGCTATGACGTTAACTAAAAAGACGGTTCACTGTGCAAACACCTTAGAGGCCTACATGAAACTATTTCTGAAATGGTACTACACCCCCTCGAGATTGTCACAAATGTTTCCTACAACGTCTCCTTTGTGCTGGAGAGAATGCATGCAGAGAGGCTCAGATATGCATGTATGGTGGGATTGCCCATTTGGAGTCAGATAGCTAACCTCTGTACCAACCTAGGGCTCTCTATTCCACTCACCCCCACAACAGCTCTTTTGCACATCTTTCCAAGAAGCGTCCCAGCCCATGTTTCCAAACTGATCATTTTTGTCCTAGCGGCCATGAAGCTGGCAATAGCAAGGGCCTGGAAGCAGGCCCTGCCTCCAGATATTTCAGCTGTTACATCTATAATACAGGTGTACGCCAAAATGGAACAAAGTTTCTATTTTAATATGCATAAAGAAGACCTATATTGGCAGATCTGGGAGCCTTGGTTTACTTACCAGGGAAATCATAGTTAAACATGTAGACATGATATAATCCCCGACCACCCACTTTAACGTATTTAACCTCTCATACCTAGCTTTAATGTGATTAGTAATTGACGACTCCCGCCTCTTTGAATTTACTGTCAAACTCTGACCACCCTCCTCCTCTCTCTTACCCTACTCCCCCCTCCCCTCTACCCCCCCTACAATATGCTCTGCCCTAACCCGTATCTCTCCCCCCCTCTCCACCCTCTCAAGAAAGATCTCCCCCGCCTGGGAATGCGCATTAGGATCACTAGTAGAAGTGCGTTGACAGGCATTTCCGAACTGACTTTATGTAGTCTCTAGAAAGTTGAGTTTATGTATGGGACTGGAGTATTACCCTGGTCCCTATATTTAGGTTTGTTCATAATAACTGAAAATGAGGTTTATGTAAATGTCATTCTATTTTAATCTGATATGCTCATTCCAGATGCTTTGCATCACCAATAATGTATATACTCACTATGTTGCTGCAACAAAATATTGTATGTATACATGTATAATTCCTGGGCATTTATGTTGTAATGTATGTTGTGACGCATAACCCTCAATAAAAAGATTTAAAAGAAAAAAAAAAAAATTGGATGGCATAACCATATCTGAACAGACTTTATTAGTCTCTTTGGATGTGGAATCTCTCTATTCTTCCATTCCCCATTCAGTTGGTATTGAGGCGTGCAAGTCCTTTTTGGATTCTAGAGGGTCAGGATATCGTAAACACACTAAATTTTTTATGGAGCTTTTGGAGTTTATTCTGACTAACAATATCTTTCTTTTCAATGGCAAATACTTCAAACAGAGTCGTGGTACGGCCATGGGGGCCACATGTGCACCAACCTACGCATGTCTCCTCCTAGGTTGGTGGGAGAATAACATAGTTTTTGGTGATCTTATTGAGTGGGTTGATGCACATGTGGCCCTCTGGATTCGATATGTGGATGATATTTTCATCCTGTGGGATGGAACTGAACAAGAACTTTTGAAATTTGTATCTATTCTAAATCAAAATGATCTCAACATTTTTCTCACTTGCAACTATAACAGCAAAAAACTTGAGTTTCTTGACTTATTGATTGTCAAACAAGACAACATGGTGGTAACTGAAGTTTATCGAAAACCAACAGCCTCTAATAGCCTCCTTTTAGGATCTAGCCATCACCCTGAAAATTTAAAGAAAAGTATCCCCTATGGGCAATTTTTGAGCCTTCGTAGAATATGCACTGATGATAAAACCTTTAATAGACAAGCCATGGAGATGGCAGAGAGATTTTATGACAGGGGATATTCAAACCGTTGTGTGAAAAGAGCCCTTTATAGAGAAAGGAACACAAATAGGAGAGATCTTCTGTTCCAAAATAAAACATTAAAAAGTGATACTATGACTCCTAAGATTAGGTTTATCACTAAATTTAACTCCCATTGGGATACAGTTAAAAGTATTTTACAAAACAATTGGCATCTCCTTTTACTTGATCCTGTATTACAGGAACATGTTGGGGATTATCCCCTTATGACAGCACGAAGGGCCAACAACCTTAACGACTGTTTGGTCAGTAGTGAATTTAATCAGGTTAAACAAACTAATTGGCTAGAGAAGCATTCACAAAAAATTGTAGGATGTACCCCATGTAACCACTGTGTTTGTTGTGAGTTTGTTAAAAGAACAAAAACGTTTGCAAGTAATACTGAAAAAGTTTATCAAATTAAATATTTTATCAACTGTTCAACTGAAGGGGTGATATACCTCTTATCTTGCTCATGCCCTCTTTTTTACGTGGGAAAAACCTATAGAGAGTTTCGCTCCCGTATCACTGAACATCGTGATGATATTAAAGATTTTAACATTGATAGTCCCATCGCTAGACATTTTGCACAATACCACAAATCTAAAACGGATTGTTTGAAATTTGTTGGTATTGAGTCTGTAAAGGCCAGTAAGAGAGGTGGTAACATTGATACAACTCTTTTGCAAAAAGAAACCCGATGGATGTACTATCTTAATACTCTATCTCCCAATGGGTTAAATGAAAAAATGTAATTTGATTCTTTTTTGAACTGACACTCTCCTTCTTTATTATTTACTATTTATCCAAAACTGTATATTTAATCTGCTGTTGTTTGTGTATAGACGGTTTGTAAGCAGAACTATTGATTAAAATTGGTTTGTAAAATTTGTATAAATCTTATATATATTTTTCATAAATAACCGTCCCTTTAAAGTTTAAGGTTTATTTAGTTTAGTTTTATTTAGTTCGTTTTTTATTTAGTATTTATTTTGTGTATGAATGTGGGTATGATAGTTTATTTAAATCTAAAGTGTATAAGTAAAAAAGAAATCCTGATTTTTGATCTCACTTGTTGCAGCATTAAATTGTATATAAATGGCTCTTTAAGTTCTGGACTGAACCAATATGACGATCCCTTGCACTAAGTTACATCCGCATGCAAGGTGTATCAGGGTATTTCCTGCAATCAGGTGCTCGTCTGTTGCCCAATAAAGATGCCTGTTCAACAAGGTGACGTCAGACCCGGAAGAAGCTCCGAGCGAAAACAAGAGCGGAGCGAAACGCGCACAGGGACACGTTGGTCGGTTGCTACCTCATCCAGCTTGGGCATGTCCCCTTGTCCATCTGTCTGCCAGCCTTTTTGATTCTCGACAAAGTGCCCACTTGAGGAACTCTCTATGCGGATAAGTATCATCTCTCCTTATTTCATCTAAGGCCAAGCCGGATGCAGTTGTATGCTGATGCTTCGCAATAATTGTGGCACTTGTTCTATGGAATGTGTATAATTCTATCATACATCATTATCATCTGAGGCGTTTGGTGGAAATAATTGGAACATTTATGACAAATCATTTGACATAATCTATCTGCTGACTGGGCAACTGTGTTTTATCTGGTATATGACTGTATGTCCTGCACTTCAATACAGCTTGACCCTGCATCATCTTTAAACCAGCTTTTCAGTCTTGCTTGCTGCCTTTCTGCAACACCTATGCTTGAACATCTTCATTGTGCTGTTTTGCCTTTTCCATCTGCAGCTAACAGGACTTTATAGTGGTGCACCACTTACTTATACCTTTTATGCTCTGTTTTGCATCATTAAGGGGACCCCTTGTTGTGTTTGAGAGTATGGATGAATGAATGATTTTTTTTTTTATGATTTTAGTTTTTTAGGATTTATACTGTAGATCTATTTCTATCTACATAAAGTATTTTTTTTTGTACTTATCATACTTTACTGTCAGTGTTTTATTTAATACTGTCTATTAGGTGCTTATTTCCTAGACTTTTGGATTTCACGTATTGGTGAACTCCACTTCCTTTTTACTATTTATAGAATATATATATATATATATATATATATATATATATATATACTGTATACTGTATATAGGTATAGCTATATATATATATACTGTATACTGTATATAGGTATAGCTATATATATATATATATAAATATATAGGAATACAGGTATACCTCACTTTACAGTGCTTCACTTTACAGTGATTCGCTAATACAGCACTTTGTGGAGCCGAAGTTCAACCTCCAAGGATTTTGAAACAGTTCTGTAATCATTGTGAGATTGCGAGAAAAGTGAATTGCACTATTTTGTTATGCTTAGTTCACTGTGTTAACAGCATTGCAGTGCAATCTTTGTCTCAGTGCTATACTTTGGCAAATGTTACTACAGTAATTCTCACTATTTTACAGGTACAGTATTTATTGAATACTAATTGAATACTGTGCTGTGCTAGTGTTAAACTAAATGTAGAACTATTGCACCCCTAATATATCTTAGTTCAAACATGTTTTCAAGATTTTAAACACTGAAAAGAAAGCTAAAACTGCCTTGTTTCACTTTAAGTCGGTTTTCACTTTACAGCGGGGCTCTGGTCCCTAACCCGCTGTATGAGCGGGGTATACCTGTATCTATTTATAAATACTTAAAACATTCTGCTATGTACAGAACATTGGAATGTGAAATAGTTACTGTAAATACATGGTTATTTTTTTTTAATTAAAAATGAATATTGCATTAATGTTTTTACATGTTTTTTATCTACTTAATGGCAAAAGGCTCTAATGCACTTATATTTATGTCTATATATGTATACATATATATTTATGTGCTTATATGTGTATAAATATGACTGTAAATACATATATACACATATAAATACATAAACACATATGTACACAGAAATAGACATATACAGTATGTATATGTATGTGTGTATATATATAAATATATATATATATATTTATACCCACACATATACATCATAAGACATGTATATGCAAGTATCTCTATGTTAAAGCCATTTTGGCTGCTTTTTTTTTTTTTTTTTTTTTTAACTCCCGCAATCTTATATATTTGAGCCCTTATAACTTTTGTGTGCAACATATTTTTTTAAAACAATTTGTATTAGACAGTGTTATTATAAGGGTAACTGTACTTTGTAACGTATTTTTGAAGTGTTTATGCAAATTTTTATTTTTGCTAAACAGTTAACCACAGCCCTGAAATCACGGTAATGATTTTAGCATAAATCACAATTGGGCTATCACAATCGCATTTATGCCTGATAAGAGCAAACATTTGCCATATACCCTTTATAGTTATGGTGCAAATTGTTGCACTCCACTTGTAATCTAGCCCTTAATCTTTTTTTGTTAAACATGTTCACTGTGACAGAAGGGAAGGGGCCAAGACAAGCCATTGTTGACAAATGGCTTGTAATTTTGACCTGAGATCACTGGCTGTCACTGTGATCACATGACCATAGGCCATTGAGCCTGATAGAAGTATGTATAGCAGCATACTGGCATCTAGACTGCTTTATAAGTATACAATAACATTTCAAGTTAATAAAATTAACGGGCGAGGGGGGCGTGTCTTAGCAGCCGTCGTGTCTAGACGCAATATTAGCTAGCTCTAGGCCCAATAATACTAATATATTGACTATTTACTCTCTGTGTTGCTGATCAATATTCCTTTTAGTGGAATCTGGAATGTGAAAGGTAGCTGCATCGACAGATGTTTTCATCTATGGAGATTTAATACAAGGGGCCACTATTCTAGACGACAGAAGAGGCACGGCGGCTGCCTTTCTTCATTAGTCCACCTTCCCCCCCCCCACCTGTGGGGTTAAGCGGATTTACTTTATTGTTTATACTAGGAGGTGAAGAAACTTTGCAATATGGTTGAGACTTTCCGGAATGAAATCCAAGCCCTCTTAGCCGCACTAGCCCGGAAAGTAGACACCGATTTTGCTCATCTCATAAATATGCTCAAAGCCCGCCCTAGAGAACAACTGCAAGAAGAGAAGCAAATGGCGACTGCTAGAGAGCATGACTTACAGCATTGCCGCACGCAGTCCTTTCTCAGTGCTGTGGAGAACACTTTGTGCACGTCGGAACTAAGGGAGTCCAAACTCATAAAGCAGCAAGAAGCTTCCATATGTCATCAGACGGGTGAAGACCTAGGAGGCGCGCCTACCTGTTGTGCTCCTGAAACCGGGAGAGTGTTTAAGAAGATGTTGTCACTAGCGTGGGTGGATGCGGCCGGCCACCTGACGCGTTGTTCAGAGTCTCCTAGTGATCCAGTGTTGTCCGGTGAAGTAGGTTTGCTGGTGGGACCCTCCTTGGTAAGATCCGATGTGAGCCTGGTCTCTTACACCAATGTGGCATTCTTGTCCGGGATGGCTCAGAGATACTTCATAGGATTTCCCCGACAACTTCCCCGTATCATTTGCTCTATTATGAGCTTTTTTTTCTCTTGCGGCAAGTTCAGCAAGGCCAAGAAAGGAGTTGGATGACATTTGAATGTGTTCTTGGTTCTCCCTAAGATAGTGAGTTTTCCGGAGGCAGACACATTGTCTTGGACATGTTATTTTCCCTAACTTTGAACTAAGGACAGTTTTGTTGTATACACTTGCCCTACACATATTAATGAAGACGGTACAGCATGAGGCTTGAATAAAGGGTTAGATTTTCAGTTCTAATTTCTCTGTTTTAATTTTTTTGTTTAACTTGGGCATCCTGTACATACAACCTGTAAGGTGTACTATGTTTTTTATGCTTCAATAAGGTGCACTATTCATACTTTTTACATGTTAGGTCCCATAAGCGAGAAGTCTTTTCTAGATGTCATAATAATCTATGTGAGCTGTGTAATTGAATGCGAGTATGTATTTCTCTTACAGGTATTGTTCTTCAATGTAATATGAACCATCCTATAACCATAGGGAAATCTGTTTAATGTTATCCCACTGTGTATCACCCTTATTCATCTGAACAAGGCTTCATGTTCTGCAACACGATTATATGCTACTAAATAGAAGTGACTAGGACAGGATCATCTGCTACATTCAGTGTCGCAGACACGCACTTTATTTACTTGTTTTTATCATAAACAACCACAGTTCAAGCACCATTTTGTCTCTATGCTGCAGATTATAACATATAGTTGGTAAGGGACGATAAAAGTTAATAACACACTATCAGGGTGTGCTAATAATGCTTTTTACATATTAGGGCTCCTTCCTGGAGAGATACATGTAGAATTCATAATACCCCACACATGTGATATAATTTACCCTCAACTCTACTTAAGCGCAAGCCTTCCCCATAAATTTATAGTTAGTCACCGTAGTACAAGCCACTTCTAAGTTACAGGGAGTTCTAATATATTGTTTTATCTTGTTTTTTTTGGTTTCTCCCATCGTGTAATGCTCCTAACCTAGGGAACGAAGACTTAGATTTCAAAGATAAAAGGGTCCTTAAATATTACAAGGCGGGCGGGCTCAGGAAGGTGACATTTTTCCTCGCCATATAACTTGTATTAAACTAGATTCTACCTCCTAGGTAAATACTGTATTTCTATATATAAATATGTTTATTCACCATGCCCAAGAGTGGCTCTATATCACTCTAATTACCCCCAGTGTCACAGGCTATTAGGTAGAGCCCCAAGAGTGGCTTACAGACTAGCGGGGAGATGTAAAAAACTTAAAAAATGAGGTCTCATGTTGATATGTTATGTGGGAAATAGGGATAAATCTGTTTTAACTTGTATTCCTATGATGCATATTCCTGCAAATGTTATATATGTGAAAGAATATATGTCTTGTTCTGTTAATATATGTGTAAACCTCAATAAAAAAATTTGATTTAAAAAAAAAAATTAACGGGCGAGATTACATATATGACGCAGGCTTCAGCACAAGCGCTGAAACCCGCTCCTCCCGTAATTTCACCTCGCACATCGGGGTATCCAATAAACCCCGCCGGCACTGCATAAAGTGCCGTAAATCAGATAAACTAGCGATGTCCAAAAACGACCGTAAATACAAATTTCTGGAGTCGCCAGTGACTTACATCACTTTAGAAACTGCCGGCGCCTAAGAAAGTAAAAAAAATATCAAATCTCCCGTAAAAAGTCTAACTCGCCTCCCAAAAATAAACCTGACACGTAAAAACCCCTATATCCGCCATCAAATCCACATCAGAACTAATAATAAAAGTATTAACCCCTAAACCGACAACTCCCCACAATGCAATAAGCCTAATTAAACTATCAACCCCTAATCTGCCATTCACATACACCGCAATCTACCTAATAAAATTATTAACCTCTAAATCCGCCAACCCCAACATCGCAAACTACCTAATAAAACTATTAACCCCTAATCCGCCATTAACCAACAATGCAATAAACCTGATAAAACTATTAACCCCTAATCCGCCAAACCCACACAACGCAATAATGCTAATAAATCTATTAACCCCTAAACTGCCAAACCGCACAACGCAAATAGCTAATCAATAAGCCCCCTAACCTAACACCCCCTAAATTAACCCCATTACATAAATTAAAATAATACTAAATTATAATTAAAATAAAAAAAACTAACATTAATAAAAAAATAAAAAATAAAAATACAGAAAATAAAAAAAAGTCTAACATTACATAAAATAATCAACAAAATTATTAAAAATAAAAATTATACCTAATCCCTATAAAAAATAAAAAGCCCCCCAAAATAAAAATACCCCCTAATCTAATACTAAACTTCCAATAGCCCTTGAAAGGGCCTTTTGTAGGGCATTGCCCTATGGATGAGAGCTACTAAAATCCGATTGACTGATTTGAACAGCCAATAGGATTTCAGTAGCTCTCATCCTATTGGCTGATTTGAATTTGAAGAATAAAATCAGCCAATAGGAATGCAAGGGATGTCATTTTTAATCGCGTACCTTGCATTCAGTAGTCAGTGTATGGCATCGATCATACGGAAAGGAACCTCCACGCTCCATGGCTCTGCGGTCCTGGTCCGCGGTCATAACCGCTCCGCGCCGGCTTGGCCCTGGATGAAGAAAGAAGAGGTCCCCAATTGGAAGAAGATGTCGGCCGCTTAGAAGAAGACTTCACCGCCCGAAACATGACCTTCTCCGCTGGACTTCAAGAACTGTGAGTACTATTTGGGGATTAGAGTTATGCTTTTTTTATTATTTTTTTTTTTTTAGATAAGGTATTTTGGGCAATCTTAAAAGAGCTGAATGCCCTTTTAAGGACAGTAAAAGAGTCTTTGATTGGTCCTCTCCCTAATCAATAGTAATGAATTATTCACCGGCCATGCTTTCATGTATACAAACATATATCACAGTCAGGTGACTGTATAATAGTGATCAATTAGCTACCGCACTGATTACATAGCGCTGGGTCTTTTGTAATCCTCCCTTTAACTAATAGTACCAAATTTACTATGGGCCGTGTCTCTGCTTATACCTACATGCATCCCAGTCAGGTGACTGTTCAGTGTTTTTTTAATGAGCCACTGCATAGATGACCTAAGTCCAATCACATCAAGCTACAGCACACACCCGTTTTTTGAGACTTTAACAAATTAGTTTACTCTATCGGTGGCCATGTGACCCATTGAGGACCAATGAAATCCTCTGAAAAATAGAGCTAATACAAATATATAAAGATTTTTGTTGTTTTATATATATATACTTTTTAACCTTCAATTTTATATTTATTATATTGAGAAGGTTGTAACTATCCTATGTACCTTTCTTTCTTTACAATCAATGATGTTGTCAATCACTGTATAGTAAATTGTCCATTGATTATTATCTATCACCATAGTTACTCAGTGGATGATGTGTATAAAAGGCGCCCCTCATATCACTTTTGTACATGCCTGAAGAAACAGCTGGTAAAGCTGAGAAACGCGTTTCATGTTTTTACATTTTTGTATGGTTTTAAAATTAAAATTGTGATTTTAAGTAGTCTGTTCAGTTTGTACTACTTTCAACCACCTTTGGGAGCGAATCACATTGTCATTTTCTACTGACACATTGGGAACCTCACTCCAGAAAGACACATTTGATTAAACAGCTGCTGTCTTTTAAATCCAGCCAGTCTGCTTTGTTGGTACGAACTCCTCGTGCTAACACAAACGTGAGTACCCATTTCATATTCCATACTGCGTGAGCCATCTATGATATAAGTTTTATCTGCACTATGGGAAGCCTTGTTTTTTTTTCTATGTTGAAAGTTCATCACACTCAAGCCCCCATTGAAAGAAGCCAGTATCCATGACAGTCAGCTGGAAACTGCAAAGCCCAGTCTGCGTGTATTGCACTTCTAGTGCATTTTCTCTTGTGAGTAAGAATTTGCCAAATATTCACACATATTTCATTTATCACTGAGATAACTGCACCATGAGGCTCTCTTCTTTATCCTCTTTCTAGATGCTGTCCCTATGACCGCTAGCCTTGTGCCATATACTTTCAATAGATAGCACAGCCATGCTAAACCTCACTCAAATTACATTGCACAATACATAACAGTGCTTAAAAAGTTAGCACAACCTGGAGTAAAGTGTTAGGGCTACAATTAAATTATGCACAAACACGTGTAAAAAATATTAAAATATAGTGTTTCACTTATATTCATATGTATTAAAGTCAAGTATCTTTTTTGTTAAACTTAATGTTTAAAAATTGATTTAAAGGGATGTAGCATATGACAAGATGTTGGACTGGGAAGGACTTTAAGGTGTATAAGTATCTGTATGTATGTGTAAACATAGATACAAACACATTCATACACATATACAAATCTGCACACATACAGTACATATACACATTTGAGCTCAGTCCAACATCTTGTCATATACCTTAAGTCACAGTTACCTTACTATGGCCCAGATTACAAGTTTTGCATTAGAGGCTATGCGATGCTAACAAGCAGTTTTCCCTCACCGCTCACTTACATGCAGCGCTGGTATTACGGGTTTTTACAAACCCGTCATTAAAAGACAAGAAGTGAGCGTTGAGCAAAAATTTGCTCATTACGGCACTCCAATACCAGCGCTGCTTAAGTCAGCGGTGAGTTGGTGTAACGTGCTCGTGCATGATTTCCCCAAAGGGATCAATGGGGAGAGCCGGCTGAAAAAAAGTCTAACACCTGCTAAAAAGCAGCGTAAAACTCCTTAACTTAGCCCCATTGATTCCTATGGGGAAATACATTTTATGTCTACACCTAACACCCTAACATAAACCCGAGTCTAAACACCCATAATCTTACACTTATTAACCCCTAATCTGCCACCCCCGACATCGCCGACACCTAAATTATAATTATTAACTCCAAATCTGCCGCTCCGGACACCGCCGCCACCTACATTATACTTATGAACCCCTAATCTGCTGCCCCCAACATCGCCGAACCCTACATTGCCGCCACCTACCTACAATTATTAACCCCTAATCTACCGCCCCCAATGTTGCCGCCACTATAATAAACATATTAACCCCTAATCCGCTGCACTCCCGCCTCGCAAACATTAGTTAAATATTATTAACCCCTTATCTGCCGGCCCTAACATCGCCGCCACCTACCTACATTTATTAACCCCTAATCTGACGCCCCCCAACTTCGCCGCCACTATGTTAAAGTTATTAACCCCTAAACCTAAGTCTAACCCTAAACCTAACACCCCCTAACTTAAATATAATTAAAAGAAATCGAAACAAATATTCCTATCATTAACTAAATTATTCCTATTTAAAACTAAATAGTTACCTGTAAAATAAACCCTAAGATAGCTACAATATAACTAATAGTTACATTGTAGCTAGCTTAGAATTTATTGTATTTTACAGGCAAGTTTGTATTTATTTTAACTAGGTAGAATAGTTATTAAATAGTTATTAACTATTTAATAACTACCTAGCTAAAATAAATACAAAAGTACCTGTACAACCTAACCTAAGTTATAATTACACCTAACACTACACTATAATTAAATAAATTAACTAAATTAAATACAATTAAATAAAATACATACAATTACCTAAATTAAATTCAATTATCTAAAGTACAAAACCCCCCCACTAAATTACAGAAAATAATCTTCATCCATCCGGTGTGGAGCGGCTCCATCTTCAAGACATCCAACACGGAGCATCCTCTTCTTCCGATGACTAAAACAGAATGAAGGTACCTTTAAGTGATGTCATCCAAGATGGCGTCCCTTAGATTCTGATTGGCTGATAGAATTCTATCAGCCAATCGGAATAAAGGTTGAAAAAATCCTATTGGCTGATTCAATCAGCCAATAGGATTGAAGTTCAATCCTATTGGCTGATCTAATCAGCCAATAGGATTGAGCTTGCATTCTATTGGCTGTTCCAATCAAGACAATTCAATTCAAGACAAACTGGTACACAGCCATTATAAAGGCAACAATGATTGGCTAGGCAAACACCAAAAGAAAGATGGTTGCTACAAATGTGGCAAGTGTAAAATGTGTAAACACATTTTAAAGGGCCAGTTACTGATAGACACTAGGGGTCATCCACATAAAATTAAGGGCCATATTACATGTCGGAGTGAGGGGGTGGTCTATGTCTAAACCTATCGAGAATTTAGGGAACGTATGAAGGAACACAGGAGGGACATACTCAACGAACAGATTAAGGATAGTGGTGTTGCGAGAAATTTCTTTGAGGTGCATCAGAGCAGTGTACAGGATTTAAAATTTATGGGCCTTGAATTAATTGACATCAGTGAAAGAGGGGGTGATTGGGACAATCTATTATTAAATTCTGAGTGTAGATGGATATACAATCTACATTCTCTGCAGCCACACGGCCTCAATGAATAATTACATTTCGCCCCCTTTCTCAGTGCTTAAGCATTGCACTCTTCTTGAAAGTAAGTGGTTAGATACTATGCATACCATTATTTTTGGTAATACAGGTTAGGATATATAGTTCATCATTTGCTGTTGATTGTTAGCCACCTTTACAGATTTGTTCTAATTCTCTCCTTGGATGTCATGGTTTATTAATGCACATTTGTTGCATACCTCAGCTTTCATTATATTTGAGTATTGGGTATATATGTATAGATTAAGGTGTGCATACTATCGGCTAGATTATGAGTTTTTGTCGGTAATGGTGTGCGGTGCTAACAAGCATTTTTTTCTCACCGCTCACTTAAGACAATGCTGGTATTACAGGTTTTTACAAACCCGGCGTTAGCCGCAAAAAAGTGAGCGGAGAGCAAAATTTAGCTCCACATCTCACTGTAATACCAGCGCTGCTTACGGTAGCGGTGAGCTGGCTAAAAGTGCTCGTGCACGATTTCCCCATAGGAATAAATGGGGGAGAGCCGGCTGAAAAAAATCTAACACCTGCAAAAAAGCAGCGTTCAACTTCTAACGCAGCCTCATTGATTCCTATGGGAAAATACTTTTTATGTCTACACCTAACACCCTAACATGAACCCCTAGTCTAAACACCCCTAATCTTACACTTATTAACCGCTAATCCGCCGCCAACGACATTGCCGACACCTGCATTATATTATTAACCCCTAATCTGCCGCTCCGGACACCGCCGCCACCTACATTATCCATATGAACCCCTAAGCTGCTGCCCCCAACATCGTGGACACCTACTTTTTATTTATTAACCCCTACTCTGCCGCCCCCAATGTCGCCGCCACCTAACTACACTTATTAACCCCTAATCTGCCGCCGCCAACGTCACTATAATAAAGTTATTAACCCCTAAATCTAAGTCTAACCCTAACACCCCCCTAACTTAAATATAATTTAAATACATCTAAATAAAATTGCTATTATTAACTAAATTATTCCTATTTAAAACTAAATACTTACCTATAAAATAAACCCTAAGCTAGCTACAATATAAATAATAATTACATTGTAGCTATCTCAGGGTTTATTTTTATTTTACAGGCAACTTTGTATTTATTTGAACTAGGTACAATAGTTATTAAATAGTTATTAACTATTTAAGAACTTCTTAGTTAAAATAAATACAAATTACAAGAATTTTAAACTAATTACACCTAATCTAATCCCTCTAATAAAATAAAAAAGCCCCCCAAAATAATAAAAATCCCTACCCTGTACTAAATTACAAATAGCCCTTAAAAGGGCTTTTTGTGGGGCATTGCCCCAATGTAATCAGCTCTTTTACCTGTAAAAAAAATACAATACCCCCCAACATTAAAACCCACCACCCACACACCCAACCCTACTCTAAAACCCACCCAATCCCCCCTTAATAAAAACCTAACACTAACCCCTTGAAGATCACCCTACCTTGAGATGTCTTCACCCAACTGGGCAGAAGTGGTCCTCCAGACAGCCAGAAGTCTTCATCCAATCCGGGCAGAAGAGGACCTCCAGATGGGCAGAAGTCTTCATCCAGGCGGCATCTTCTATCTTCATCCATCCGGAGCGGAGCGGGTCCATCTTCAGGCCATCCGACGCGGAGCATCCTCTTCCATCCGACGACTAACACTAAATGATGGTACCTTTAAGTGACGACATCCAAGATGGCGTCCCTTCAATTCCGATTGGCTGATAGAATTCTATCAGCCAATCGGAATTAAGGTAGAAAAAATCCTATTGGCTGATCCAATCAGCCAATAGGATTGAGCTTGCATTCTATTTGCTGTTCCAATCAGCCAATAGAATGCAAGCTCAATCCTATTGGCTGATTGGATCAGCCAATAGGATTGAACTTCAATCCTATTGGCTGATTGCATCAGCCAATAGGATTTTTTCTACCTTAATTCCGATTGGCTGATAGAATTCTATCAGCCAATCGGAATTGAAGGGACGCCTCGAATGGATGAGGATGCTCTGCATCGGATGGCTTGAAGATGGACCCGCTCCGCTCCAGTTGGATGAAGATAGAAGATGCCGTCTGGATGAAGACTTCTACCCGTCTGGAGGTCCTCTTCTGCCCGGATTGGATGAAGACTTCTGGCCATCAGGAGGACCACTTCTGCCTGGTTGGGTGAAGACGTCTCAAGGTAGGGTGATCTTCAAGGGGTTAGTGTTAGGTTTTATTAAGGGGGGATTGGGTGGGTTTTAGAGTAGGGTTGGGTGTGTGGGTGGTGGGTTTTAATGTTGGGGGGATATTGTATTTATTTTTTTTACAGGTAAAAGAGCTGATTACTTTGGGGCAATGCCCCTCAAAAAAGCCCTTTTAAGGGCTATTTGTAATTTAGTATAGGGTAGGGATTTTTATTATTTTGGGGGGCTTTTTTATTTTTTTCTGTAATTTAGTGGGGGGGGGGGGGGTTCGTACTTTAGTTTATTTAATTTAAAGGGCCATAATACCCAAATATGTAAACACTTGAAAGTGATGCAGCATAGCTGTAAAAAGCTGACTAGAAAATATCACCTGAACATCTCTATGTAAAAAAGAAAGATATTTTACCTCAAAAGTTCCTCAGTAGCCACATCCCATTGTAAAGGATTTCTAAGCAGCATATTAGTATGTCTGTCCCGGGACAGCTGAAAGGATGAGCCTCGTGCACTCTCATGTTATTTCCCTATTCAGTGTAACAATAAAATCTCATGAGAGTTAAGTCAAATCTCATAAGATCACAGTAAAAGAGTTCATGACCTCAGTACTGCTGATGCTGATTGGCTGCTGTTCATTTCTTCATTTTTTTATTTTTTTTTACCTGCAGCTGGGAGCAGCTGAGTATAACATTTTACACAGAACTTACTCTGGTGAGCTGAGGAGATTGTGAGGTAAAATATTTTCCTTTTTTTACATATAGATGTTCAGGTGATATTTTCCTGTCAGCTTTTTACAGTTATACTGCATCAGTTTCAAGTGATTTAGCATATGAGTATTATGTCCCTTTAATTGTAATTAATTGTAGTTAGTTTAGGTAATTCATTTAATTATAGTGTTACATTAGGTGTAATTGTAACTTAGGTTAAGGTTTATTTTACAGGTAAATTTGTACTTATTTAAACTAGGAAGTTATTAAATAGTTAATAACTATTTAATGACTATTGTACCTAGTTAAAATAAATACAAAGTTGCCTGTAAAATAAAAATAAACCCTGAGATAGCTACAATGTAATTATTAGTTATATTGTAGCTAGCTTAGGGTTTATTTTATAGGTATTTAGTTTTAAATAGGAATAATTTATTTAATTGTAGTCATTTTTTTCGAATATTTTAAATTATATTTAAGTTGGGGGGGTTAGGGTTAGACTTAGGTTTAGGGGTTAATATATTTAATATAGTGGCGGCGACGTTGGGGCGGCAGTTTTGGGGTTAATAAATGTAGGTAGGTGTCAGCGATGTTAGGGACGACAGATTAGGGGTTAATAAAATTTAACTAGTGTTTGTGATGTGGGAGTGCGACGGTTTAGGGGTTAATATATTTATTAAAGTGGCGGCGATGTCCGGTCGGCAGATTAGGGGTAAATTTATTTAAGTGTTTGCGATGTGCGGGGGGCCTCGGTTTAGGGGTTAATAGGTAATTTATGGGTGTTAGTGTACTTTTTAGCACTTTAGTTAAGAGTTTTATGTTACGGCGTTAGCCCATAAAACTCTTAACTACTGACTTTAAAATGCGGTAGGAGTCTTGACAGGAGAGGGTCTACCGCTCACTTTTCCAAGACTCGTAATACTGGCGTTAAGAAAATCCCATGGAAAAGATAGGATACGCAATTGACGTAAGGGGATTTGCGGTATGCTCGAGTCGCGGAAAAAAAGTGAGTGGTACACCTGTACCTGCCAGACTCGTAATACCAGAGGGCGTTAAAAAGCAGCATTGGGACCTCTCAATGCTACTTTTTAACCCTAACGCAAGACTCGTAATCTAGCCGTATGTCTTTTGTTATCATTTTGTTTTTTTGATACATTAGTGCCTATCACGGATGTCAGATGAAGCAACGTTAAGGATTATTTTGTGATGTGCTCTCACTGCCAGATCTGGAATATTATTTTTGTTTTGTTATTTTGTGCAATAATCAATACTGTTTTATTCACCTGTGGGGCTCGTGTTAAATAGAGCTGAATCCCTAGATTGGATATTGATTTATTTAGCCTGAGGAAGCCCTCTGTGAAGTAAGGTGAAACACATGTAGCGGTTACCAATCGGCTTGCTGCCGACTTCCACGCGGTCTGTAATTACAGCGTTTGAATTTTAACAGATACCTCTGACTGGACTTCCACGTTATTTCATTACATCGTGGATACCTATGGATATGTGGTGAGTGGCGACAATCTTGCCTGGACGAGACACAGGGGTGAAGACTCTTTGACACTCTGGATTCAGGTAACACTGATTACGTGAAGTGTGTTAACGCTATACCTGTTGAGGAGTAGGATGCCGGCAATCCCTGCTGAGTGATACACTTAGCCCCTCTGGCATTCGTTCAGCCCTCTCTGATCTTGACCGAGTTGTGGGGACTTTACACAGGGACTTTTGGTTTATTGTTTGGCCCCGGCAGTGTCATCACTATCGGCAAGCACGCTCTGTACCACTAAGAACTTTTACCTTATTTGATCCAGTCAGCTATATATATATATCAGGAGGAGTGCACCAGTTGGCCGTATATGTATTATCTGTTATTATACAATAGTACGGGTCTAATTAATTTGACAGTGGACGCACTGAGTTACTGGACATTTGAGCTCTCCTGTGTGTATGTGGGGTAACAAATTAATTACATGCTTTATATAATTTTTGGATGATGAATTGTATCAATCATTTATTTTCTTTTTTGCAGATTATTTCTAATGTTTGAGTATTAAATTACTTTGTTGCATTATCTTTGACATCCGTGTATGTGTGTTTATTTTGAGATGCTCACAGTCCCCACACCACTTTAAATACGACTTTATGTGAATGTGTTGGACAGGGTTTACTCTATTTCTTTTTGTATTATATCTAATTGTTTAAACCTCCGTGCACCTGGGGTCTCATCTCAGTATTAAGGGCAGGTGGACCCAGATCATAGTCGTTATACAATCCTCTGCTAGCTGGTATTTATTATTTATATATATATATATATATATATATATATATATATATACATACACACACACATACACCTACAAGCGCGCGCACATGCGCTCACACAGAGAGAGAGAAAGAGAGAAATTTGTATTAAAATAGCATTGTTTTCTGTGTGAAAAACAAAACTATTTCTATTTTTTAACACACCTTTGCCTTAGTGCACCTTTGGCTTAGTGCACTTTCGCTCGGGTGAAAGCTAGGGCCTGAGTTTTCTAGCCCATATAAATCTATTAGGTGAGGGATTTAATGCAGCTGCACTAAGTGTTGTTAGTGCACCAATACTTTCGCTCAAGTGCTAACATTTCACTTTCAACCTTTTGAACGTAAAAATAAAATCTCTATTGATTTAACCTGGTAGGTGTTAGCGCTCAATAGCACTAATATTTTTAAGTTGTAATTTATACCTGATTAAGGTATCTATTTTAGCAAACATACTTTTATGGGATTAACGCAGATCTGTGATACATGAATACAGAAAGCTGGAAAATTTATATTTCGATCATACTAACTTTGCAGCAATGATGCCCAAAAAATTGTGAGTGCATATATACTAACTCTGTTAGAAGCATTTTGCACAAAAAGGCAAACTAGGATTATCACAACCACACTAACGTATTCTCCCATAGAACTCAATTTAAACCGATCACATTTTCTCAAGTGTGAGTGTGCTATCCCGTCAAAAATATATTAATACGTCCTATGCTAATGTTCTTCACTTAAAAGAATATGTTCTATTTATTCATTAATACATATTTCTACATATATCTGATACTTTTTTTGGTATAATAAATATGTATACCTATATATATATATATATATGTGAAGTGAAATGGAGTTAGAGAAAAGCGCCTCTATAGAGATCTATTCCCACATTCCCTGTATAGGTTAGTATACAAACAGGTGTATCTTTTGTTGAAGATCATCAAAAGAAAGACAATGAGTATGTATAATTTCAACTAATAATTGGAAATAGACTATGCTAGTTGAAAATTACAGTAAGTACACTCCATTGTATGTAATTACATATGTTCCATACATGAAACAATATAAGTATTTAGGAAAACAGTAATAGAAATAATCCAACCACAAATTAGATGTGGATATGAAAATACTGCAAGTGAGAAGATGCTTATCACACTCTATCCAGTAGGTATTGCACTTACTAGAACAAACTTCAATCATATGAGGTAAGTTGCCGCCTCTTGTAAGTGAGAAACTTCCGGAATTCAGTGGTGTGGATAAATGCCTGGCCGTCTGTATCTTGCCTTCTCCTCTCATAGTATGGGTTCTGTGTTCTGTATCCTGCCTTCTCCTCTCAGAGTATGGGTTCTGTGTTCTGTATCCTGCCTTCTCCTCTCAGAGTATGGGTTCTGTGTTCTGTATCTTGCCTTCTCCTCTCAGAGTATGGGTTCTGTGTTTTGTATCCTGCCTTCTCCTCTCAGAGTATGGGTTCTGTGTTCTGTATCCTGCCTTCTCCTCTCAGAGTATGGGTTCTGTGTTCTGTATCCTGCCTTCTCCTCTCAGAGTATGGGTTCTGTGTTTTGTATCCTGCCTTCTCCTCTCAGAGTATGGGTTCTGTGTTCTGTATCCTGCCTTCTCCTCTCAGAGTATGGGTTCTGTGTTCTGTATCCTGCCTTCTCCTCTCAGAGTATGGGTTCTGTGTTCTGTATCCTGCCTTCTCCTCTCAGAGTATGGGTTCTGTGTTCTGTATCCTGCCTTCTCCTCTCAGAGTATGGGTTCTGTGTTCTGTATCTTGCCTTCTCCTCTCAGAGTATGGGTTCTGTGTTCTGTATCCTGCCTTCTCCTCTCAGAGTATGGGTTCTGTGTTCTGTATCCTGCCTTCTCCTCTCAGAGTATGGGTTCTGTGTTCTGTATCCTGCCTTCTCCTCTCAGAGTATGGGTTCTGTGTTCTGTATCCTGCCTTCTCCTCTCAGAGTATGGGTTCTGTGTTCTGTATCCTGCCTTCTCCTCTCAGAGTATGGGTTCTGTGTTCTGTATCCTGCCTTCTCCTCTCAGAGTATGGGTTCTGTGTTCTGTATCCTGCCTTCTCCTCTCAGAGTATGGGTTCTGTATTCTGATGTATGCTGGTAATAGAAATTCTCCAGGATCCCCGCAGAGTTAAAGTCAAGAAATGCCTCTTCACTCAATAGCCCTTAGGAGGATAATATAACTGAAAATGGCATTCACAAGGTGAGGCAGATGCTGCATGCAAAGACTAATGTTAGTTTACATCTCCTTGCCAGACCCTCTTGTTCATAAAATTAGATAAACCGCTGTTCTCTCACATTTGGGATTAGTGCGGCTCTCACCTCTCAACATATACAGTACTCCTTTTTTCAGCAACTGGCTTATTCCTGTTCTGCCTATGCAGATCAAGCCCTTCTGGTCTCTGCCTATGGATAGAGTGTGATAAGCATCTTCTCACTTGCAGTATTTTCATATCCACATCTAATTTGTGGTTGGACTATTTCTATTACTGTTTTCCTATATACTTATATTGTTTCATGTATGGAACATATGTAATTACATACAACTGAGTGTACTTACTGTAATTTTCAACTAGCATAGTCTATTTCCAATTATTAGTTGAAATTATACATACTCATTGTCTTTCTTTTGATGATCTTCAACAAAAGATACACCTGTTTGTATACTAACCTATACAGGGAATGTGGGAATAGATCTCTATAGTGGCGCTTTTCTCTAACTCCATTTCACTTCACTTTTCCACTGGAGGGATATCCTAGGACATCCTCCCTTTCTCTGAGATTTACGGCTGCCACTACAGAAGCCCCAACCTACCCTGTAACTGATCTCATTATCAGCGCTAACTAGGCTTTGTAGGGCCCAGCCCATAACAAACCACTCTCCTCTTTTCTCTCTCTCTCTCTCTCTCTCTCTCTCTCTCTCTCTCTCTCTCTCTCTATATATATATATATATATATATATATATATATTTAACAATACATAGAACATATGCTGTATACTATATGCTGTATGCACTAAATACAGTATAACACTTTATTAAATATGAACATTGCCCATCTATGCTTTAACATGTTTCCATATACTTGACTGCAAAGGGCTCCAATGCAGACACACACACACACACACACACACACACATATATATATATATATATATATATGTGTGTGTGTGTGTCTGTGTCTGTGTGTATTTGTGTGTTTATTGGTGTATATATGTCTGTAAATACATATTTACACATATAAACACATAAATACATCTGTACACACATACATAATACACACATACAGTATATACATTTATTAGCACTCAAGTGATCATGTTTACTTTCAACTTGCACACTACATCAGACATGTGCAAACAGCCCAATATCGCTTGCACGTAACTGTTAGCGAGCCACTCATAATCTGGCCCACATTATTTAATATAACATAAAAAAATTTCAATCATATCTTAATCCAAAAACAAAAAAGGAAAAAGGCATCAGATAAACACTAAAATGGTGCTGAAAAAAATAAACATAGTTTTTCTCTGAACATGTAAATCAAATCTCATGAATAAAGTCCAAACAGAAACATAATACATTGAAATTCTGTCTTGCCTCCAGCGGTTAATAACTTCCTCATACATCTGGCAATGAAAGAGGTTAAAAGTAAATAATAGTAAATAATAGTTTTTCGATTTTTTCTTTTTTCTTTTTCAAGCAATTTTAACTTTAATTTAGAAAATCAAAGATAATTATTATGGTGATTATTTTTTTTACTTGTTTTTACATATAAATAGTGATTTATGATTTATTATATAATGATTTATTCTATATTCGTTAAATGCATAGGGTTATAGAAAATGACTAGAATAGTTTTAGCTTCAAGGAGGCAAAATAATATTTTACAACGCCAAGGAATGCAATTTGTTGCTTTCATCTTGTAAAAATAGAATGAATATATATTTTTAATATTTTGGAGATTAACTTTAATCCATTCCGAAAGCAAGAAAGCTTTTTTATTTAATCCAATCTATTGATGTAGAGTTTTTATTTCTATATTTTAAGCATACATTTACATTTAGACAACATAATGCCATAGACATGATATACAATTATAAAATAGCACACAATTATTTAAAAACTGTTTAGTTATGCTGTGCAAAATATCAAAACATTAAAAAATAGCAAAAGCACAATACAATTTTATTCATGTTTCCGATCACAAACCTTTCCTTAAAGAAGAGATTAGATAACCTACATCATTTTCTGCGGATGCTCATTCTTATCTTTAAATTCAGCTCTCTGTATTTTTTATTCAGGTTCATTTTCACATGCACATATCTGAAGTCTACCGAGAACATCTTTATCATTTTTTTATATATTTTCACAACTTTCCAGTTAAGATATTGGTAAAAGCTCTTTTCTTCAGAATGTCATCATCACATTTGCTTTCAGGAAAGATCACATTGTCAATCATTTTTTTCTTCATAACCAAACTGTAACCTTCTTGGCAGCAAAGATCACTTTGAATTATTTATATGTGAAAAAAAAAAAAAAAATCTGTAGCCCTTTTCAGGCACCCTACGGTCATTCAAGGTATGGTGTTTCTACTGAAATAAAATTATTAAACAGAGTTCTATGACTAACTCCTTGATTTAACTTGCAGTTATAATGCAAATATTTGTATAGCTTTCTTTATAATGTATTTCTGCAGAAAATATTTAGGTATGTTAGAATTTCCCATAAAAATGTATGATGCTTTCAGACAGTATTTACAGCATGTTGCATTGCATATAATAAGACTATGTTTACCAAACTGTATGGCCTTCACTACAGTACATTCAAGTTTGCCATGGAAAAACACTGTATTCCGTGATTTTCGGCTTTTTTATATGACCTTTCATTCCATTTAAGCAGCAATTCCAATTAGAACCCCCCTCCCCACCCCGGACTGCATATGCAGTATTTCCAGGATTTTTTTTTTTGCTTATGTGTTGCTAAAAGCAAGAATACTTTTTTGCATGCTTTACTTTGACCTTCATGACATCTTTTCAGACTCTTAAATGGCCAGTAAACCTAGCAAATAATGTTATATCATTCTGCACATAACGTTAGCTTAGCACCAGGTTTCTAAAGCAAATTGTTAGATAGATATTTAGCAAAGAAAACAGAACGCCGCTCCTGGCTCTTCTGAGCGGGTCTGTTTTCTTCTGCTAAGCGTATTGCAGGCACGCTGTTTAGTCACAGCAAGCCCGATCGCTTTATTAAAATCAATGTAGCTCGCTCCCACTCTGGTCTGGTAGTGGGAGTGAGCTACATTGAGTTTGATAGCGTGATCGGGCCGGCTGTGATTAGACAGTGTTCCCAGATGCGCTTAGGAGAAGAAAACAGACCCACTCAGTAGAGCCAGGAGCGGTGTTCTGTTTTCTTTACTAAATATCTATCGAACAATTTGCTTTAGAAACCTGGCGCTAAGCTAATGTTATATCATTCTGCACTATGTGCAGAATTATATAACATTATTTGCTAGGTTTACTGGCCCTTTAACAGACCTATATGGAAGGAAACTGTAACCAGTCAACAAGAAATGACACCCACAGTTGTTTTTTGCTAAGTAGGCAAGGACAGGTAGACAACAGATAAAAACATCCTGGTCCTGATATTCAAAGATTCTCTAGCTTGGAGAGAAATTGTAGTTCAGACTTCACAAAGGCTGAACTCACTGAATTTTCAAAAGAAAAAGGGCAGAACTCCCTGCATAGTGAAATCTCTCTCATTTATGTATGTGAAGCAGAGACAAGTCCAGTGAAATATATCAATGCATTATATGAGAGCTTTGTTACAATTACACTTTGTGCATTGTATTTTATGTTACTATACATTTCAGATTGGGCCCTTTCAGTATTATTGCATTTAAACTTTGCACTTTCTTATTTGTATTTTAATACATTTACATTTTAATCTAGCAGTGCTTTTACACATTCTGAATATGCTTTGAAAGTTTCTGTGTTACTTTAATAACTTGGGATCATACTTAGTATAAAATTACATTGCACATTGCATTTTCTCAATTGTAAACTGACAGTTTCAGAAAGTGGAACAGGGCAGTTCCCTGGGCTGAATAGTGGAGTTCCCAGGGTATGTCTGAAGCTCTCTCAACAGTCTTGTGAAAATTTCTAAGCATTTTAAAAATGCTGGTCTCACTGATTTGTCATGCCAGCTGTATGCAGGTAAAGTTTGCTCAAAATTCACAATATATTTTATTTTTTAAATATATTTTTTATTGAGGTTTTCAAAACATACATAAAGTAATAAGGTTTTAACATTCCAAATACATGACGCTTTTAGACAGATATAGGCAATTGCTTATCCATAAACATGTAGATTAACAACATTTATAGCATAACCACATTCATGAAAAGGAAGGAATCTGTTTCTAAGTTATGATGTGATCAGTTAATGTAATATGCTGTGTGAATTAGTTTCACCTAAAGTATAATGAAAGATAGTCTAAAATAGTGTTAAGCCTATGTAAATAGGACCTCATTTTCGGTAATATAAATTGTATTATGGAATTTACAGTTCAGATTTCTTAGGGACTAGGTGGATAAGAACACTCATTGTAATTAGTAGTTACATGGAAGGTCACTTTTGGGCTAATCAATAAATATGTTATTTCCAAGGGACTATAGAATGAGTATATGATGAGCTGAGTTATTAAGTAGGGGATTGGGTGGAAGGATACAATAGGCAAGAGCCACTCAAGTAAGGGTAGGGGATAATATAGTTACTATTCTATTGCGTAGTTTGGACCTCTGGTATACTAAAAAGAAATGTGAAGGGAATAGGGAACAGTCAGCTAACAACATTTGGTTATGTATATATATATATATATATATATATATATATATATATATATATATATATATATATATATATGCATGAGCATAGCCATATTCTTTAGCAATCACAATAGTTTAAACAGTTAAACTACACAGCTTTAATAAACCATAACAAAACAAGCAAATGGCACTATAATATATAGTGAGCTATGGTAGTGTACCCAATAATTTTGAGAACTTACATACCAATACTATATAGATCAATGTTATGCTATCTAGCTATTTTATAGTGACGTTCTAGAGAATAGTGACAGCCAGTACAAGAAAGCTGTGTATTGTTATGAGGCTGTGAATAAAGCGTTATGGCGTTTTTCCCTATGGTTTTGGTAGTTTATGTTGCAGAATCAGTCTAATGCTAGCTGGCTGTGGCATGAATACATTGTGTAAGGGCTTACTAATGAGAGCCATAGTGTTCCAAGTAATCAAAAGCAAATATATAGAACATCTGTGTAAGGGAGACATGCGTCTTAAGATAAGGGAGTATATTGATATATCTGGTATGTCCAATTAGAGTCATTATTCTGAAACACAGAGGGAATGGGGAGGGGAACAAAAGTCAATATAGAGTTAGCTAAGTTTCTCGTGATTCTATGGGAGCACTATGGCCATTTGAGGGTAGTTGCACGACCAGTGTGTTATGGTATGTAACGTCTGTATGGAATAAGTGAAGGGCCCTCAAAATTGATGTTCGCTACTATTAAAGGGCATGGAACCAGTAAATGATACATTTAAAGTAAATGGCAGCATGTTAATAAATATACTATTAACCAAGATGTATATCTCACTTGTAATCTTCTTAACTTGTGAGAGAAAGTATGTGACTTAGGAAAACAGTTGGTGAAATTAGAGTCCAATAAAAACAAAGAAAAAAGCAACATGGGAAAAGTTCTAGATGCTAAACGTATATTGAGAGTTTACTGAAAAGAGTCACTGAAGCTATAAGTGGTTTCTTAAATACAGGACAGCAATAAATAGAACAATGGGAACTATCAGGAAATTATCATTGTCCACATATAACGTATAGTCTGCTGATTCTCTGTATTCAGTGTCCCTTCTATTAGATTTATAGGTTAATGGGGACCAGCTGTGGGAAGAACACTGACCCCATACATCTATGGTTAGCTGCTCACATCTGTGAAAAGCACTCCGGAAACGTCTATGGTTGCTACCCGACTCCCTGTTTAGCATGAATGAGAGACAGAAGCAGCCTGTAGTCGATTATTGGGAGTGTAGCTGGAAAGGTAGGAAACAGTCCCATATGATTTGCCACAGTAGCATTATCGACAAGAAGGGTCTGTGTGTGTCTCAAAACTTGGATTGGCTCTTGGGGTGTTGTTGGTTGACTGATATGGGAAGTTGCTTCTAGCTGTGAGATCAATAGATCTGATGCGTGGTGGAAGCCAAGATCATATGTCACTGTGCCGACTTGATCCTCACTGAAACTGTTGCGCGAGCCAGACTGTGTGCTATCTCCTGCAGATGCATTTGAAAGTCACGGTCCAAGTGAGGATCCATATCTGCCTGCTCCCATCACCTCCAATGAGATTACCCTCGAGGGCTTGTAGATAACCTCCTTTCCCTACCCAGGGGCCGGCCGCATCCCCTGGCACATATGTAAGCAAGAGGTTGGAGGTATTCAGGATCTGTGGAGGTGTATGGGTTGGGGTATCCAGAGGTGTTGTTTTATTCTCTGTATACCCGGTTGCCCGGGGGGGGGGTGCTGGGATGTCGTCTTCCAACAATGCAATTTTGAGGACCATCAGTGCGATTAAGAGCTCGTAAAAATATAATAAGGATGTCATTCGATATAGAACAACATTCTCTTCATGTTAATGCCAAAATCTGTGTTGGATGGTTTGAGAAAGTTTATGTTTCCTTAAGGATTGAGAGTCTTTAGGAGAGAGCACTGAGAAGAGTGGCCATCTTAGTTGCTGGTCCGGACACGCACAACAATAATTTTTTTTTTTAATTAACAGAAAAGTAATATAGTCTAAAATGAAAACATTTCACTTCAATTTAGAATAGATGCAAACGCAGACCTTTATATTAGCCCCAGGGGTTCTCCAGTTACCTTCTCTCTCCCATGTGAAATTTTGTATCAAAGAGAGCTTCATTGCTTTCTATGGAAGGCACCTCTCATCTCTCTGGGATTTCCAGGTTCCTCCCCTTTTCTTAGAAAATACAGTGAGTTAAGTCAGTACTATATTATCTGCCCAAACTAGAGAATGTTTGATTATTTGGCCCAAAGAAAATAATAAAGCTCTCTAGGAAACAGTATCTGAGAGTTTTCAGTTTTAATTTAACCCTTTCACTGCTAAGCCATTTCCCATCTGTGTGCTAAGCTAGTTTTGAGCTTTTTGTTGCAGTTCACGTTTAAACACTTTTAGAAGTAATGTTTGTGGGAATAAACTATACAAACTATATATTGTTTTTTTAGCAGACCTAGCAGATTCCAAATATACCATTATTATATGTGTTTGTCTCAACAGGTTTTAAAAATAAAGCATCAAATATGAAAAAAGTGTATTTTTTTTACTCCACACTCAATAAAAATTAGTTTGTAATTTTATTTTTATAAACTCTATCATCAAAACCTGTGTTGCTAAATATTTGCAGTAGGTAACTTGTCTAAAATAAGCACATTTCACAGTGTTTTTCTACTGTTTTATTGCCGACGTGTCAATTTGATAGACCTTAACAAAAAGCATCTTTAAATTTAATGTATTGTTGCCAGCAACTAAATAGCTTCAGCTGCCTGGGAAGTTAAGATATGACAACAAAACTATATATTTTTAGAAACTACACCCCAGCTGCATCAAATGATGTCTTATTTGTATTTGTATCACAAATCTGAAGTGTGCAACAAATAAGCGAATATCACACTTGTAAAACATAAAATAAAAAATTAAACAAAGGGACATGTTCATTTTCACTCCAAATTTGTGCTAGCAATACATGCAGCCCCTCAATTGATGCGCCAAGGTATGTACTTTTCAAGACTGTGTACCTTGTATACTGTATCTTAAATTCCCAGGTGGCTACAGCTGTCTAATTGTAGACATCACCCCTAAATGTTTAAAGACAATTTTTAAATAAGATTTTCAAGATTGCCATATCTGCAGTTAAACAGCTCTAGCCACCTGGGAAGTTAAATTAGGGTACATAAAGTACCAATTTGTGGAAAGTACAACCCCTGACTCATCAAATGAGGGGTTATATGTACTTCTAGCTCAAAAGTGGAGTGCGCAAATATTCATGGAATATGGTGCTTTGCTTAGAAAATATTTTTTTCTAAGCAAAGTGACATGTTAATTTATGTCTTATGAACTCCAAATTTGTGCTAGCAATACATGCATCCCTCATTTGATGCACCAAGGGGTGTACTTTCTAAAACTGTATACCTTGTATATTGTATCTTAAATTCCCAGGTGGCTACAGCTGCTAACTTAGGCCTAGATTTAGAGTTTGGCGGTAGCCGTGAAAACCAGAGTTAGAGGCTCCTAACGCTGGTTTTAGGCTACCGCCGGTATTTGGAGTCAGTCAGGAAAGGGTCTAACGCTAACTTTCCAGCCGCGACTTTTCCATACCGCAGATCCCCTTACGTCAATTGCGTATCCTATCTTTTCAATGGGATCTTTCTAACTCCGGTATTTAGAGTAGTGTCTGAAGTGAGCGTTAGAATTCTAACGACAAAACTCCAGCCGCAGAAAAAAGTCAGTAGTTAAGAACTTTCTGGGCTAACGCCGGTTCATAAAGCTCTTAACTACTGTACTCTAAAGTACACTAACACCCATAAACTACCTATGTACCCCTAAACCGAGGTCCCCCCACATCGCTGCCACTTGATTAAATTTTTTTAACCCCTAATCTGCCGACCGCCACCTACGTTATACTTATGTACCCCTAATCTGCTGCCCCTAACACCGCCGACCCCTATATTATATTTATTAACCCCTAACCTGCCCCCCACAACGTCGCCTCCAGCTAACTACAATAATTAACCCCTAATCTGCCGACCGCAAAGCGCCGCTACTTACGTTATCCTTATGTATCCCTAATCTGCTGCCCCTAACACCGCCGACCCCTATATTATATTTATTAACCCCAAATCTGCCCCCCACAACGTCGCCTCCACCTGCCTACACTTATAAACCCCTAATCTGCCAAGCGGACCGCACCGCTATTATAATAAAGTTATTAACCCCTAATCCGCCTCACTAACCCTATAATAAATAGTATTAACCCCTAATCTGCCCTCCCTAACATCACCGACACCTAACTTCAAACATTAACCCCTAATCTGCCGACTGGAGCTCACCGCTATTCTAATAAATGTATTATCCCCTAAAGCTAAGTCTAACCCTAACACCAACACCCCCCTAAGTTAAATATAATTTAAATCTAACTAAATGAATTAACTCTTATTAAATAAATTATTCCTATTTAAAGCTAAATACTTACCTGTAAAATAAATCCTAATATAGCTACAATATAAATTATATTTATATTATAGCTATTTTAGGATTTATATTTATTTTACAGGTAACTTTGTATTTATTTTAACCAGGTACAATAGCTATTAAATAGTTAAGAACTATTTAATAGCTAAAATAGTTGAAATAATTACAAAATTACCTGTAAAATAAATCCTAACCTAAGTTACAATTAAACCTAACACTACACTATCAATAAATTAATTAAATAAAATACCTACAAATAACTACAATGAAATAAACTAACTTTAAGCTCCCTAATAAATAAAAAAATGCCCTACCCTATTCTAAATTACTAAAGTTCAACGCTCTTTTACCTTACCAGCCCTGAACAGGGCCCTTTGCGGGGCATGCCCCAAAGAATTCAGCTCTTTTGCCTGTAAAAAAAACACATACAATACCCCCCCCCAACATTACAACCCACCACCCACATACCCCTAATCTAACCCAAACCCCCCTTAAATAAACTTAACACTAAGCCCCTGAAGATCTTCCTACCTTATCTTCACCATACCAGGTTCACCGATCGATCCAGAAGAGCTCCTCCGATGTCTTGATCCAAGCCCAAGCGGGGGGCTGAAGATGTCCATGATCCGGCTGAAGTCTTTATCCAAGCGGGAGCTGAAGAGGTCATGATCCGGCTGAAGTCTTCTATCAACGGCATCTTCAATCTTCTTTCTTCTGGATCCATGTTCATCTTGCAGACCTCTGACGCGGAACATATTGCTGTCCCGACGGACTACCGACGGAAAATTCTACCGACAGGAAAATTCTGATTGGCTGATGGAATCAGCCAATCAGAATCAAGTTCAATCCGATTGGCTGATCCGATCAGCCAATCAGATTGAGCTCGCATTCTATTGGCTGTTCCGAGGAGGAGCTGAACGCGGCTTTTTTGCAGGTGTTAGTTTTTTTTTCAGCTCAAACAGCCCCATTGTTTTCTATGGGGAAATCGTGCACGAGCACGTTTTTGAAGCTGGCCGCGTCCGTAAGCAACTCTGGTATCGAGAGTTGAAGTTGCGTTAAATATGCTCTACGCTCCTTTTTTGGAGCCTAACGCAGCCATTCTGTGAACTCTCAATACCAGAGGTATTTAAAAGGTGCGGCCAGAAAAAAGCCAGCGTTAGCTACGCGGGTCGTTACCGACAAAACTCTAAATCTAGGCCTTAGCCATCTCCCACCTGTGTGCTAAGCTGGTTTTGAGCTTTTAGTTGCAGTTCACATTCACACACTTTTAGAAGTTGTTTTTGTGTGAATAGCCTATACAAACGATATATTGTTTTTTATAGCAGACTTTGCAGATTCAAAATATATCATTATATGTGTATTTGTTATCATGTTTGAGAAATAAAGCAAAACATTAGAAAAAAAAGTGTATATTTTTACTCCTGACTCAATAATTAACTGTATGCAATTTTAGTTTTGTAAACTCTATCATCAAAACCTGTGTGGATAAATATTTGTAGTAGATAACCTGTATAAAATAAGTAAAAATAAGTAAAAAAACAGTTCTGGCCGCCAGGGAAGATAAGATATGGCAACAAACTCCAATTCCAGGTCTATCAGATGAGGGTATATTTGTATTTATATCTCAAAACTGGAGTATGTAACAAATACGCAAATATTGCACTTGTTATAAAAACAAAATGTTTTCTGAGCAAAGTGCACTGTTTAGTTATATATTGTGCATTCCAATTTTGTGCTATATATACATGCAGCCCCTTATTTGATGCACCAAAGGGGTGTACTTTCCAAAAATGTGCACTTTATTTACTGTATCCTAACTTCCCAGGTGGATACAGCTGTCTAATTGCAGACATCACCCCTAAAATTTAAAAGACAATTAGTTTAGACTTTTTTTAGGCTGTCATGTCTGCAATTAAACAGCTTTAGCCACATGGGACATTAAAAAGGGCACATAAAGTACACAATTGTATAAAGTACACCCCTTTGGGCATCAAATGAGGGGCTACATGTATTTCTAGCACAAAAGTGTAGTGCGTAAAAATGTAGGGAATTTGGTGTTTTGGTTAGAAAATATTTATTTCTAAGTAAAGTGACATTTTCAGCTATTTCTTACGCACTCAAATTTTTCGCTATATATACTGTACATGTAGCCCCTTATTTGATGCGCCAAAGGGTGTACTTTCTAAAAATGTGCAACAGGGACAAAGCCGCTGTCAGAATCTTCTCTAGCAGATCAGGGCCTCGATCCAATATACAGCGTCGCCCGCAGAAGCCAGCGACTCCAAATTTTGCACGGCTTTGGTATCCTATATACGCCATAACTTAGAAGTTACGCGCCTATATTTCTGCCTTCGCCCGTCATTTTTTGGCCCATAGACTGACATACAAAACACACGCAGTTTGGTATCCAATATACGGCGTAAGGACTTACGCGCGCAGATTTCAGAAAATCTACTCCATTCTCATCTCGCCACAAATTGAAGGCGCAGCAACCCTTGCACTGACTTAGGAACCAACGTAACTCTCTGAAGGCCTAACAAGTGCATGCTTAACAACATATATATCAGCAGCTTGATCACAAATAGTTAACCTCTTCAAAGCATTTATTATTCCTGCCCCTGCAAGTTTGTCAAACCAATCACAAAGGGGTGCATCATGGGGCACAAAGGGTCATCATGGGGCACAAAGGGTCATCATGGGGCACAAGGGGTGCTGGAAGCCCTACAATCCCCTGTTGTTCTGTCTACACTGCTGATTCTATAGTTTCTGCTGAGGTCCATGGTGATGGTGCTGCCCTTGCTGCAGCTGGTCATCGAATTACATACTGCGGATTTCCACTGCATGTAAGTGAAACTACTACATCCCACCCCCATTCCCTCAACCACCCTAATTACTGAAAATATATCATTAGTTCAATTCATGTTTTGGTCACTATGATTATTGACTATCATTTCGAGGAATGAAAATGGATGTTTATACCATATGTTCACACCTTCTGTAAAAACATTATTATTTAGATATATATACCCATATGCAGTGATAGGCAAGGTGTCCTTCACTAAAAGTCTTTACCTTAGAAAATGTCCGCCACAGCCTTGGCTCGTGCCTAACCCTGCACATGGGTCAATTTCTATTGGATGTGAGAAACCTTGATTTACATCTTAAAAGTAAATATCACTATATGTACCCTTCATACTCAACTATGTGATGTGGTTTAGAGAACATGAATATGTCATAAACATGATGATATTACCTTTTCTGGGACATTTCCACATAGGCCTTATTATATTTTTCAAAAATATTAGCGTACTAAAACACCCCTCACATGGATGTGGATGACAATTATATGGTAAATAACAGAGGACAAGATTTAGGATGAAATATAACAATATTTTTTTTTAGGCTTCTTAGATGAGGGGGCTGAGGTGCCTGGAGTGGCTCTCCTGCCTCTCCTGGGTTGTGTGGATTCAGAGGATTCTGCAGGAGTGCTGGCCACAGATGAGAGGCTGGAGGCAGTGTCCTGCTGGTGTGTGAAATGCTCCACCAACACACCCAACAGTTGGTTTTGTTCCCGCCATCTGTTGTCAGTCTGCATCTGCATATCCGAAATAACTCTCAGCATCTGAGATTGGTTCTGGACGATACCACTTAAAGATGCTGCCATGTCCTGTTGCAGCTCAATGGAACGCTGTAGTAAAGTATGTTGGCTCCTGTAAAACCTGCGTTGGTCTCTCTGCATACAATCGCAGGTTGATGTGAGCCTCTCACAGGTTGATGTTTGCCTCCTCTGGAGGGCAATGTATTCATCGCCCAGGGCAGAAGTCAGAGGATCTAAAGGCTGTTCACCAGCAGGGATTCTAGGTGCAGGTTCACCTCTAGCTGCTGTTGCATCTGGAACAATGTCAGCTGTTGCTTCAGGAGGAACAATGATGGCTGGTGCCTCAGGAGGAACAATGATGGCTGGTGCCTCAGGAGGAACAATGATGGCTGGTGCCTCAGGAGGAACAATGATGGCTGGTGCCTCAGGAGGAACAATGATGGTTGGTGCCTCAGGAGGAACAATGATGGCTGGTGCCTCAGGAGGAACTACCACAGCTATATGCTCCTCTTCATATGCGGGAGCTTTTCCAAGGGAAGCGGATGGTGGAGCTCTCTGGGTGGATTGGTAGTCCCATTGACGACTGGTGTGCGACCACTCAGCCTGAGCAGTTTGTATGTCCTGGTGTCCTGACTGGCCTGATATTGGGAAGGGGGGTAAAGACATCTACCCTTTGGGTATGCCTTGGCTTCTCATGTCAAACTCTATAACATGCATGTGCACATTGTGATTTGTGATATGAGGGATTTTAATATGCAAAGTATACATGTATGTGTTTCATACAATAGTTCTGTGTACATGTCAGTGATGGAGAAAATGTATTCTTTAATTGACACTATGGTCACACAATTTCCTTTAGCCTGATGTAGGCACATAACGTGCTTTCTTGAACTAAAAGTATTGTGATGGCTATCGTGTCCATTTACTGAAAACTCTACATGTGGCTTGTGGCCTGTGTTACTCCGAGACATTTTAGTATTTCACTATTCTACCTCATATCATAAATTTCAATGTGTTAAGTAGCATTAAATGGACATTAAACCCGTTTTGATTGTTTCATGATTCAGCTAGAGTATGCAATTTTAAACAGCTTTGTAATTTACTTCCATTAGCTAATTTGCTTCATTCTCTTGATATTCTTAGCTGAACAGCATATCTAGATAGGCTCATAAGCTGCTGATTGGTGGCTGCACATCAATGCCTCATGTGATTGTCTCACCCATGTGCATTGATATTTAATAAACAAAGAATAACAAAATAATGAAGCAAATTAGATAATAGAAGTAAATTGGAATGTTGTTTAAAACTGTATTCTCTATCTGAATAATGACATAAAAAGCTTTGGTTTAATGTCCCTTTAATGTGAAATCTAATTGTAGATGTTTTTGTTAGTAGGCCAAATACCATGCTCCTCATTGTGTACATGAATGTGTGACAATAAAGGATGGTATATCTCAAATACATATAATACTGGTGTGTGGGATGTTACTCACCAGCATGCTGTGCTGATGTTACAGTCCCCGAGTCACGAGCCCCTGGAAGTCCACGGACTGCTGTGACGCTCAGGGACCTCCGAATGATCTCCTGCCATTCATTATATTCCGCCTCCTGGGGAGGATCACCGCCTGTTCCCCTCTGGTGCATGGCTTCTTGGCCCATTTTCTCCTTGACCTGCCTCTAGCAGTCATTCCACCTTTTCTTGAGCCCATCCACATTCCTCCTCTGCTGGGCTACGCTATTGACTGCCTCCTCGACCCTCAGCCATGCATTTTTACGCCTTCGGGCAACTCCTTTGCCCTTCTCTTGGCCAAAGAGGGCAGTGTGGTTCTCCATGACGGCCTGGAATAGCGCAAGGTTTTCGGCAAAAGTGAAGTTGGGGCACCTCATGCGCTCCTTGTCCTGGGCCGCCTGGCTCCCTCCCTGGGATGTCCCTGGTGTGGGTTCCTCCCTATCCTCTCCCTCCTCCCCCCTTCTATCCCCATGTACACCCTCTATCCCTCTTCTGAGTGTGCCTGGCTTTGGGGCAGCCCCACTCCCATCCTCCCTTCTAGCTCTCCCTTTCCCCACTCCACTCACTCCCTGACGGGGACCCTGCTGCTCCTCCTGTCCATAATCCTCTCCCTGCAACTCCCCTTCCCTCCTCCCCCCCCCCCGCCCTAGCTCTCCCTGCCATCCTCAAACTACACACACTCACACACTCACACGCACTCCCACTTCAATCACACACAATCACAACCAAACACTGTAATAGATAAATAAAGATAAATAAAGATAAATAAAATGTGTGAGGTGTTAAAAAAAAAAATAAGTGTTGTGTATTTTGTATATGTGTGTATGCAAAATGTAAAAAAAAAGTGTTAGTAAATGTACAGGCTTAACAATCCAAAAATCCGACCTAACTAACTTAATGAAATGCTCCTCTCTCACTACTCTTACCACTAATCTCTACTCACTGTAGTGTGCTGTAGCTCCAAGAACCAACCAAACACACTAAAGAAAATGGCCGTTGCACATGGGTTTATGTATGAATTTTGAATGGCGTAATTACGTGTCGCATCTTTTAGAACTGACCATTGTTTTTTAGGATTCGTAGGCTAATTTGCATAAAACTACACTTTATTGAGACTTTATGTGAACAAAATACTGGTGTAAGGACTTGCGACGACTAAAATGTGTATTTGCGCACATTTTAGTTGATCGCCGGTTTTTGCTACTTACGCCAGTTTAGCATCTGACGGCGCAGTATATTGGATAGGTCAAGTTGCAAGGTGAAATTACAGGCAGCGTGGGTTCTCTCGCTTGCGCCGAAAACTACGACCTATATCGGATCGCACCCCTAGTGTCATCCGAGAAGAAAACAAAGTCGGAGCTCATAAGGAACTCAGCTGCTTCCTTGTCAATCATCAGATGCTCAGCCATAATTCTCTTTACAAAGTGAATAGATATTTTGAAAGAAATTATGCTGCTAGAAAATATATAATTTTTATTGCAAAAGAAAATAAGCTTCTTTGCAGTAAAATACAGGGGTTTTGAAAGACAGTGAGAGATACGCAAAGAGGCAAAGAGGGTGTTTTGAGCACCTTTCAAGGGCTCTAAAAGACTGATTTTTTTTTATATATATATATATATATATATATATATATATATATATATATATATATATATATATATATATATATATATAATAAAAGCATCTCTTTAACATTGAATATTTTGTTATCACATGATCCAGTTGTTCATGTGATTACAAATATTATATCCAAATCCGTATAGTAAGGGAATGTCATTCTTCTTAGATAGGTGATCACTCCGGTAATGCTCGTTACCACGATGATCATTTAGCTAATATACATAAATTGATAAAAATAAAATAAAAACAGGAACTAATTTATTTTAGGGGAATCTATTTTTGGAGTCTCTAGGGAATTTTGATCTTTAATTGTGTGCCTTTAGAGACCCCCTTATCATTTTTTAAATAATTTTTTAATGTATTTATTTTTAACTTTTTTTTTTACTACACTTGAAAGACTTATACCATTGGAAAGGTGAGACGATTACCTTTCCAATGGTGGGTCTGTAGCATGCCTCCATCTTTCCATAACTGTCAATTGACAGTTGTAAATAAAGTTGTGTGACATCAATGTGTGATGACGTCATCACGCTCCGTGGGAAGCACCGAGCCTGCTCTTCAATATGAGGGCAAGATCAGATGGGTGAGGTGAGATGGGGGCCCTCAGGCCCCCCTCAAGGTTAGGGAGTCCTAGCTACGGCATGGAACCGTCGTTAGCACCTAAGGGTGAAACTTAGCGACGGCTCCATGCCGTTGTTAGCACTTAAAGAGTTAAAGGGATACTAAACCCAATATTTTCTTTCATGATTCAGACGGAGCATGCTATTTTAAGCAACTTTCTAATTTACTCCTATTATTCATTTTTCTTTATTCTCTTGCATTCTTTATTTGAAAAAGCAGGAACTTAACCTTGGGATTTGTCCCATTTTTGGTTCAGCACCTGCGTAGCACTTGTCAAAATAGAAAGTGCAAAGTTTAAATGTAATAAAATGTAATCTGAAGCGTACATTGATATATAATTGAAAGCATAAAGTTTCAATGTAGTAGAACTGTCATGTTATGCAGTGCTATATTGCACTGGGCTTGTCTTTCCTCCATATACAGAAATGCAGGGAATGCCCCTTGGAGAAGCAAAGCAAAATCTGCATTTCAAATATTTTACTAGAGATATCACAGTGCTGGAGGATCATTTTAGAATATCTCACCTGAGTGGAGAGGTTTTGAATATCAACGCTCCTGTAAGATCCTGTTTTCTCTCCAGCTCAATATATACGCAATAGATTTAAAAAAAAATGGTTCAGTGATCTCTCTTTTATTTAGGGAACCTGAAGCTTGGGCTCACTATCTACTCAGGACTAATAGCCCTATGATAGATTCCTCTCCTGTTCAGTGCCCAGTGTATCATAGGACTCCACCAGTTCTCTCAGAATCTCCTGCTGAAAAACCTATGCAAATAGATTTGTCCTGTGGTCCCTTATCAGAAGCCAAAAGAGTTAAAGTTCTTTGTATATACCAAGGACAGCCGAGACTTCAGCATCCGGGGAAATAGAAAGGCAAGATCATGTAAATATAAGAGACATTCCATTTGATAAAGCCAATTATTACCTTGCTTTACTTAGCCTGGATACTGAATCCTCTGGAATAGAGACAGTTAATGTAACATTTAAACCTAAAAGTAATTTTTATCCTACTAGAACTAGGGGTATATATTTAGAATCATTCCACAGAAGAGTAGAACAGGAATTACAAGAACTTCAGGATAATCCTTCCTTTAGCAAATGTAATCTAAATAAGCAAGAGAAAGAAGCCATATCTAAATTGGCAAGTAATGAAGATATTGTCATTAGGCGTAGCGACAAAGGAGGCAATATTGTGGTGCTTAATAAAAGTGACTACATTATGGAAGCTTTTAGGCAGTTAGAGGATAAAGATGTTTATCACAAATTAGACTTTGATCCTACTGCAATATATAAGAAAAGCTTAAGTTACATTTTAGATGAAGGAAAGGAAATGGGTATCATTGATGAGGACACATATAGATATTTAGATGTAAAGAACCCTAAAGTACCAATCTTTCACCATCTCCCTAAGACCCATAAATCCCTCATTAATGTACAAGGGAGACCTATTGTCTCAGGGATTGGGTCATTGTTGGAGCCTCTGGGAGAATGGATTGAAAAGATACGTCAACCCCTTTTAAGAATGTTGCCATCGTACTTGAGGGATACCAAAAAACTTTTAGGTATTATAGATGGAATAGAAAGAAAATCTAACTATATGTGGATAACAGTAGATGTAGTGAATTTATACTATAGCATACCTCAAAGCCTAGGAATTGAAGCAGTCAGTTATTTTTTGGATACTTTTACAAGTTTTATGACTGATTATAAGGAATATATACTCAGAGTGTTAATCTTTTTGTTGTCACACAATTATTTTTCGTTCGGGGAGCAGTTCTTCCTACAAAGGAGAGGCACCGCCATGGGTGCAACATTTGCACCAGCTTTTGCTAATATCTACATGGGTTGGTGGGAACTCATATATTTGTGGGGAGGGCTGCTCTCAGAGGAGAAATATTAAATTATATAAGAGGTATATTGATGACTTCCTATTTATATGGAAGGGTTCTGAAACAGAATGTGACTATTTTTTGAAAGAATTGAACAATAATGACAAAGGGCTGAGTTTCACTAGTATAAAAGATCCACTATTTATAGTAGTTTTTGAGAACATACAGGGATGATTAATTAATAGACTATATGGATAGGATAAGATTATATGCTGTAAAGCATGATACACTTATAGGTCACTGTGTAAGGTTTAAATGTTTAGTATAATTAAACAGATTTATAAACAATGTGTGGTATCCTACTGAGGAATACAAAAGGTGCGCTGTTATGGGCAAAGAGGAAATTTATATGAGATTTATAAACAAGCCTCTCATTAAACTTCAGTAAGAAATATATGTATTCTATAATTACCTTAAATGGATACATGATAGGTATGGCTTTATATATGTGAGGATATAATTCAAATTTTTTAGGTTAATATATTAAATGATGAAAGTTTTATTGTGGCACCTTTTGTATAGAGATTATATAAACATCTTTTACTTTAGTTAGAATCCTAATAGGTAATTGGGAGTATATCTATGAGTCTGTCATTTATTTAATATTTACATTGGAGGCATTCCTAGATGTGTGAGAGATGAAATACATTAAGTGTTCCCTATAGACTTAAGGTTGAACACTAAGTATATATATATATATATATATATATATATATATATATATATATGAAGCTTCCTTTGGAAAATTCTGAATGTATAGCTCTAGGATATCAAAGTAACTAATAATAGATACGATATATCATGAGTATTGATGTGGGTGTTATCATTTGTCACTGCAGATTGCACATATAGCAGCTTCATATTTACGGAACATGGAAGATGTATAATCCTGTTGGTATTAAATGTTAAGTGAACAGTGTTTTGTGAAATGTATAAAATTATATGTTAGTTAGGATATTTCACCTGTTATTTCTGTTCTTAATGCATATATTTTGCATAAGTAGCTTAGAAAATGACTTTGAAAGAACAATAAAAGAATGAAAGGTTAACGTTTGTGGTAACGATGACATAATGGAATCACACATGAATAAAATGAGGCTGTAATGGTCAGTGCAGCACGGTCTATGAGGAAGGCGCAAGCTGAAACGCGTAAGACCGGTGCTGCACTGGCCTCTTGATCCCTTTTTGTGAACATTTTAAATTGCTAATAAAAGTTACATTTTAACATTTACACTCACTGCCCCTCTTTTTGAGTTTTTATACCGAGGACAGGCTGGGAATAAAGTTCTAGAATGCAAGGTAAAGCCAAAACCAACAGGGGGTAAGCACACTAGACCTGTTCTCAGTACTAAGACTACTGTAAGACTACAGTACATCATTCATCAACACACTTCATCCTTACAGAGGAATAAACCATCTATGGATTTGTTGGCCATGATAGACTCAGGTATCAGCATTTGCTTTATTAATACTACCATGTCCAAAGTGCTCTCCACTCCAATAGACAAATAAACACCACCCAGTTCAGGTCCAGTTACTGAAGAAACAGAACCCTTACATATTGATAGGAGAAAGGCATAATGATATGATTTCTTTTGACCTAGTACACTCACCCATATCCCCTTTGGTACTAGGCTTATCATGGTTAAGGAAGCACAATCCCTTAATCAACTGGGATATTAGAAGTATATATTTTACCTCTGAATTTTGTATCAACTGCTGCATGTCAGATACTTCTATAAACCTAAATCTAGAACAATCTAACAACAATTTATATACACATTTATATACACATATACCTACTTGCTATAAATAATTTTATGATGTATTTGAAAAGAAAAGGGCAGAAGAATACTCATAAAGAGTATTACTGTCTAATAAAAGTCTACTTTCAGGTGCTACAGTTCTGTTTGGTCGTACATCACCTCTGAACCAGAACTCAAGGTATTAAAAAGTGATATTGATAAAAATATTGCTAAAGCGTTTATAAAACCTTTTCCTACTTGAGCAGATATATTCTTTATGGGCAAAAAGATGGCTGCCTTTGGCCTTGTTTTGATTATAGGGCATTGAATTATACAAAATACAGTGGGGAAAAAAAGTATTTAGTCAGCCACCAATTGTGCAAGTTCTCCCACTTAAGAAGATGAGAGAGGCCTGTAATTTTCATCATAGGTATACCTAACTATGAGAGACAAAATGTGGAAACAAATCCAGACAATCACATTGTCTGATTTGGAAAGAATTTATTTGCAAATTATGGTGGAAAATAAGTATTTGGTCACCTACAAACAAGCAAGATTTCTGGCTCTCACAGACCTGTATCTTCTTCTTTAAGAGGCTCATCTGTCCTCTACTCATTACCTGTATTAATGGCACCTGTTTGAACTTGTTATCAGTATAAAAGACACTTGTCCACAACCTCAAACAGTCACACTCCAAACTCCACTATAGTGAAGACCAAAGAGCTGTCAAAGGACACCAGAAACAAAATTTTAGACCTGCACCAGGCTGGGAAGACTGAATCTGCAATAGGCAAGCAGCTTGGTGTGAAGAAATCAATTGTGGGAGCAATAATTAGAAAATGGAAGACATACAAGACCACTGATAATCTCCCTCAATCTGGGGCTCCACGCAAGATCTCACCCCGTGGGGTCAAAATGATCACAAGAACAGTGAGCAAACATCCCAGAACCACACGGGGGACCTAGTGAATGAGAGAGCTGTGACCAATGTAACAAAGGCTACCATCAGTAACACACTATGCCGCCAGGGACTCAGATCCTGCAGTGCCAGACGTGTCCCCCTGCTTAAGCCAGTACATGTCCGGGCCCATCTGAAGTATTCTAGAGAGCATTTGGATGATCCAGAAGTGGATTGGGAGAATGTCATATGGTCAGATGAAACCAAAGTAGAACTGTTTGGTAGAAACACAACTTGTCGTGTTTGGAGGAGAGAGAACACCATACCTACTGTGAAACATGGGGGTGGCAACATCATGCATTGGGGCTGTTTCTCTGCAAAGGGAACAGGATGACTGATCCGTGTACATGAAAGAATGAATGGGGCCATGTATCGTGAGATTTTGAGTGCAAACCTCCTTCCATTAGCAAGGGCATTGAAGATGAAACGTGGCTGGGTCTTTAAGCATGACAATGATCCCAAACACACAAAGGAGTGGCTTCGTAAGAAGCATTTCATGGTCCTGGAGTGGCCTAGCCAGTCTCCAGATCTCAACCCCATAGAAAACCTTTGGAGGGAGTTGAAAGTCTGTGTTGCCCAGCCACGGCCCCAAAACATCACTGCTCTAGAGGAGATATGCATGGAGGAATGGGCCAACATACCAGCAACAGTGTGTGACAACCTTGTGAAGACTTACAGAAAATGTTTGTCCTCTGTCATTGTAAACAAAGGATATAATAAAGTATTGAGATGAACTTTTGATATTGACCAAATGCTTATTTTCCACCATAATTTGCAAATAAATTATTGATTTGTCTGGATTTGTTTCCACATTTTGTCTCTCATAGTTGAGGTATACCTATGATGAAAATTACAGGCCTCTCTCATCTTCTTAAGTGGGAGAACTTGCAAAATTGGTGGCTGACTAAATACTTTTTTTCCCCACCGTACATATACTCTGCCTTTAATACCTGAATTGTTGGAAAGATTATGAAAAGCTATGGTTTAAAGCAAAATAGATCTCCATGGGCCTATAATCTGGTAAGAATAAGAAAAGGAATTAATGGAAAAACAGCCATTTCTTCAAGGTATGGGCATTACGAATACCTAGTAATGCCTTTTGACAATGCAATGCCCCAGCAACTTAAAAGATTTGTTAACATTATCAATATAAGGGATATATTGTACATATTCATTGTAGTTTATTTGGATGATGTCCTGATTTACTCTGCTTCACTGCCACAACATACAGTATTACACATGTAAAAACTGTATTATCTCTTGTCAGAAAACATTGTTTGTATGCAAAACTGGAAAAATATGCTTTCAATGTTCATAAGGTAGAGTTTCAAGTTTATTTGCTATATAATCTCATCAGGCACTTCATAGATGAACTGTAGCAAGATAATGGCTTTTGTTTCTGTGCCAGTACCTATCAATAAGAAAGGGGCACAATGTTTTTTAGGGTTTTGCAACTTCTATAAAAAAAAATAATTAGAAATGTTCCTAAAATTGTACAAACTTTCACAGCCTTAACCAAGAAATATATTAACTGTAACTGGAATCCACAAGCCCAGACATATGAAAAGTTAAACTGATTATTTACTTCCACTCTGATACTGATTCTACCAAATCACAAAAAAACCCTATTTCTTAGAAGCCGATGCTTCTTAGACAGCCATTGGGGCTATTTTCTAACAACACTACGGGCCTAAGGAGATTATACACTCAGTAGCTCACTTCTCTCATTCTTTATCTTCAGCTCAATTATGATATTAGTGATAGGAAATTGTTAGCCATAAAATAGTCTCTTGATGAATGGTAACATCTATTAGAAGGAAAAAAATCCTGTCACTATATATACAGACCATCGCAACTTGGAGTCTTTACAATTTGCACACTGATTAAAACCAAGACAAGTCAGATGGGCACTTCTTTTAGCAGATTTAATTTGATCATAACATATATGCCTGGTTCTCTGAATGGCAAGGTTGATGCTCTGTCTTGTGTTACAGAAGAATTACTCATACTTAAGGAAGAACCCAAACTAATATTATCTCAAGTGTGTTTTCTCGCTACTATACCATCCATTTGGCTTAACATTAAACAGAAAAGTAATATCATGAAAATACCAGATGTAGCATCACCTTTGGTATCACAATGGGATATATTTATACAAAAATAAAGTTTATGTTTATTCACCAGTCATCATGGACATCCTTCAATATTATCAAAAACTTCTCTAAGTAGACATGGTAGGATGCAAAAGACCAAAAACCTTATTAACCATAATTTTTAGTGGCCACCTCTCACTAAAGATGTAAAAACATATGTAATTGCTTATCTGGTATGTGTCAAATCTAAAGATTCCCATAATAAACCTCAAGGATTGCTAAAACCATTACCCATATCTGAAAGGCCATAGTCAGACATTTCAATAGAATTTAGTTGAATTATCTAAATCCCAAGAGTATGATATGATGATATTGATCATAGACTGATTCACTAAAATGGCACATGTTATACCTACCAAAAGTATCCCTACAGCTAAGCAGATTGATACTCTTTTTTTTATCCAAGAGATATTCAGATTAAATGGCATGCCTGAATTTAGTTACAGATAAAGGTACACAATTCACCTCTAAGTTTTGGACTTCCTTATGTCAAGGGTTACAGATAAAGAGATTATTATCCACTGCCTTACATCAACAAATAAAAAGTTTAGTAGGTACAATCAGTTTAACCATTTAACAATATCTACATGGTTTTATATCCTATTCACAGAATGATTGGAATCAATATATAACCCTAGCTAAGTTAGCCTATAACAATCAGATTCACAGTTCTATAGAAAGCTTTATTTTTGCTAATTATAGTTACCATCCTACAATGTAGCCTTGACCACCAATGTCAACTTTTGTTACTGAGGCAGATAAACAAATTAAAGACCTAATAACACATTTTCCATTCAGCAATAAAACTTTAGTCAAAGCTCAAATAATATATAAATATTTTCCTGATCAACACTTTGTCATTGACATAAGGACAAATATATACATATGTAAATAGATACATTTTATAAGTTTTATTTGAGGTTGAACTAAAAAACATGAAGCAAAAGCCAGATATATTATCTGAGCAATAAACCAGGTACAGCACCAGAGTGTGTATATTTTTGCATGTTTAGAACATTTCTGTATGAAATATGCTACACTCTTATTTATGTGATCATCTTATTTAAATCACTTTCTGTAAATGTCCAGAAGGAAGAATAATGGTTTTGAACATTTTAGACTACAGGGGGAAAGTGCCTACAAGTTCTTAATGCAAATAATCCTTCTTGCAGATCTCTTTATGCTTAAAAGAAATATAAAATTAATTTTATTCTGATAACTTTGAAAACTCAATTTTTAAATCGGTAGTAAAAAATACACACACACACACACACATATATATATATATATATATATATATATATATATATATATATATATATATATATATTCCACATATGCAAGTTAAAGTGAAGGTAAACGTACCATGTTTGCGATCCACAGTTATATTGTTCTCCAAAAACAATATAAGTTTCATTCATCGTTTTTTATAAATTTCCCTCTAAACAAAGTTATAGCTGTAATCCATATATTTATTTTCATCACCTAAATCAGCCCGTATTATTTTATTTTTTCTCCCTAGGACCCGTTTTTTATATAACCTATTGAAATTCTGTCCGTTAGGCAGCCGTCGAACTACGTCACTCGCCCACATCTTATCCTGAACATGCTCAAGAATTTTTCATGATGAAAATTGAGTCTGGAGCATGCTCCTGTTTGCCGCATGCACATTGGATTGCTTAGGCAAGAAACAGCATCTACTGTCACGGACGGCTCCAAAAGTAATAAAAAGCTGATCTCGTTCACAAATAACATAGTACTCAATGAACACATTATTGTTATTCATTGAGTACTATGTTTCTAGCGCATTGGAGACACCGGTATCAGCATGAAGCACATGCGTGGTAGACTGAGAAACCGCGATTTGCACATGCACATTAGAGAGTATCTTTGTGACCCCGCATTAGAGATACGTATAGAGCGAGTAGGACCGCTCTATACATCACATAACAGCAATATGGGAAGTAAAGTATGGGAGGAGTTTGTCCTGTAATGGTAGGAAAAAACATAATTAAAAAAAGTCTAACTTTTTACAACAAATGATAAAAAAAAAAATAGCGGTCATAGTAAACATTATATTGTAAGCATTGATGAATTCTAAGGGTATTAACTTTACCTTCACTTTAAGGCTTTACTATGCAAAGCAGAAGCCATATATCAACACTGTCCAGAAGCGATGCTGACTTCTCTGGGCTCTGTCTAATCTGGGATGGACAGTAACAAAGTGCAATCATGTTTTGTGGTCCTACGAGTCAATATTTCTAATAGTTTTTGGAAAAAACAGCTGTCATGTTCTCCGGGCCAAAGAGGAAAAGAATCATCCTAGCTTTTATCAACGTCAGGTCCTGAAGCCAGCATCTGTTATGGTATGGGGATGTGTCAGTGCCCATGGCCTGGGTAACTTGCACATCTGTGAGGACACCATTAATGCAGAAAGATATGGCTACATTATGGAGCTACATATGCTGCCATCCAGATGTTGTCTTTTCCAGGGAGTTCCGTGCATTTTCCAGCAACACAACGCCAAACCACATTCAGCCGGGATTACAAGCACATGGTTGCGTAAACAGAGGTGCAGGTGCTATCATGGGCAGCCTGCAGTCCTGACCTGTCTCCGATTGAGAATGTATGGCGCATTATGAAATGCGAAATAAGCCAATGAAGGCCCCGTACAGTTGCACAGCTGAAGACATGCATAATGGATGAAAGGGGAAAATTTTCACTTACTAAACTTAAGCAACTGGTGTCTTTAGTGCCCACACGCTTAATAAGTGTTATTAAAAGAAAAGGCAATGTTACACAGTGGTAAACAGTCGAATGCCCCAACTTCTTTGGAGTGTGTTGCAGTCATTAGATTTGAAATGAGTGTATATTTCAAAAATATATAAAATTCACAAAGTAAAACATCAAATGTGTTAATAATGTGTTTTCAATATAGTACAAAGTGAATTACATTTTCAAATGACTCTTTTTGTTTGTTTAATCTTGCATTTTCCATACTGTCCCAACTTTTTTGGAACTGGGGTTGTACATTTTGTAAGAGTTTACAAAGTTTTCAAAGTTTATAGAGACTGCAATTCTGAAATAAGGAGTAGAGAGATATAAGGGTATAAGTGTATGGAAAATAAGTCTAAAATTGAAACATTTGACTTTATCTAAACTTCTCTTTCTGCCACAGCCAGAATATACAAAAAGGTACTGGACGTAACTCAAATACACGATTATGCAATAACACTAAAGGGGCTATTCACAATCTATCAGAAATGTGCTCCTGAAATAGCTTTTGACTTTGTGCCCCAAATGGTTGTTGTGTTCTTCAGGTGATCCCAATGCAAAATTGATTGTTGGTTAAAGGCCTACTGCTGCAAACACCTTTTGAACAGAAAAGCTCTCTGAAAATGTATTTACATGTGTTAAATACCTGTTCTCAAGATAGAAACTGGGAAGTCACACAAAAGTGCCTGATACAATAGCTCATTAATACTAAGGGCCCCATTTAACAAAGCTTCAACTTATGGTCCACTTGTATTTTCGCTCCAAAGACCGCTTATAGAATTTGATGGATTGTTTGCGCCAGCAAGCAATGCCTTCAATAACCATTTGCGTTAAATCATTCACAGCTAATTCTCATTCATATTTCCCATCATTCGTCATTTATCACGCCATTTATCACACCATGTTTCCAAGTTATTAATGAATCAATCAACATGTTTGTGACTATATTTGCGTCAACTTCCACTATGAATTTTTGCCAATTTTTAGGTGGCGAATACAATTATTACAAGAAATAATAGGTGTTGGAGAGAAATCACGAATGGCATAAACAGAGCACACAGAACAGTGTTGTGACAGAACATAAGTTCAATACAATTATCAGTATGTGTTGCATTTGCCTCCCGGGCGTAAGATTAAAGTCCTCCTCTGACATACACATATCAATACATACATGAGTTGAAATATAATTATAAACTATAAAGTGGCATTTTAAATGAAAAATACACACTACTTTATATAATCCCATCTCCCAAAAGTTAATTGTAAAAACTACAATTGTATTTCCTTACAGAAAAAAACAACAACATGTTTTTAGACATGTCTAAATATAAAGAGAGATTGTTAATTTTACAGAGAGAGACATCCGTTCTCAGATTATTAAATTAAAATATTCATGCGCCAAAATATTCATTAGTTTGTTGATCACAATATGGTTTGATTGTTTTTTAAATAAATATGGTTGCTGATTCAACTTTCGTGTCTAGTGAGTCAAAGTGGACTGATTCTCTAAAATAGAAGTAAACAGGTTGATGCTTTGATAAATGGGGCCCTAAATGTCTATTCAAGTAACCCCTTTGTTCAAGGTTAATACACATTTACATGTGTGAAATTAACCTTATGTAATCTGAATCCATCCTAATCACTGATTAACCATCTGAATGCCATATGTATCTTGGCATTATGAGCATACTTCAATAGTCACATCAAGGCACCAACATTTACAAATGGCGTGTTTTTATTTTTTATTTTAATATTGCATTGTTATGTTTGTCCTTAACAGTTGTATATTTAAACCTTGGTTTTACAATGGGGATTGCACAATCACAACTTTTATAGGATCCTATTGCAAACCATTTGCATCTACACCACTGCTAAACCATATAAATGTATATTTTTGTTGGCATGATGAACAGACTAGGCACAGTTTTTCTATCAATATATAGTCACCTTTAAACTGTGACAAGTATTGTTTTTTACAATTTTTATTTTTATTGTTTGTTAAAGGACAGGTTTAATTTTGGAGTGTTCTTAAAATATTAAGGTTCCCACATTTCTAGAACATTTGCCCATATTCTAATTCAGTCAATCATATAATCAGAAATACTGCAATTGAAGATGAAAGACCATTATCAGTTTCTGATCTATATTTGAGTATTATGCAACTATTTTACATTTAGAATGACACTGAACTTTCTTTAAAATATGACAACAGTACACATCTATTCCAACCAATTCATTTAACATAAAGGGAGGAATTTTCAGACATAATACTTTTACTTATCAATACATTTAAACTTTTGAAACCTGCTTATCAGTTATATCAGTCACATTAAAAGACCTTTTAGCCAGAATAAATAAGGCTTTAAAAAGTGACTATTACAGTCTGTGGATTGTACAAATTACAACTTCAAGGGACACTATAAGATTGAAATTAGTCAATCAATATAGTGATATCAGTATAAATTAATTTCTTTTGCACTTGTAGAAGATAATTCCCCATAATCATGCTCATAACCAGAATTATAATCAAGGGTGATAACTATTACTTACTGCAAAATGACTGACCTGACTTTTCTGTTTTTTTTGTTTTGTTCCTGTTTGAAGCATTGGTTGACACACAGAGGGTCTCCTAGCTTGAACATGTTAAACTGGATTTTATGACCTTTAGGTAAATGCTTGTATTAGGGAGCAAAGCAAATCTTCAAAATACTGGCATGTTAGCATAAAAAGAGTCATACAATGCCACTATTATATTCCAGCAGCCCCCATAGAAATTAATAGATGCCACAGTTACTTGGGGGAGCTACAATGTTCAAGATTTGAACAGTTCAAGTGTGCTGGATGACCTGCCACTACTGATAATAAACACTTCTGACACAAGACTGCAAACTTTTCACTATCCAATCAGGATCACAGAATAGTACCAGAATATCTTAACATTTATGATTTGCTTAGAATACACAAGCACTGAATACAGTATAAATTCATTAATAGTACTGGTAATAGATTTACCAACTATTGTGTAAATTGATAAACACATAGGGCTAGATTATGAGTGGAGCAGTGTTTTGCACTCCCGCTCGTGCATTAACTGCGCTAGAAGTAAGCCTTTTGCATGCAAATTACAAGTTGAAAGTAAAAATGTTATTGCATAAGCGTTAACCCGATGCGCGCAAAAATCTGAAGTTAGAATATTGCGACTGCATAAACGCATTGCCCCATAGAAGTCAATGGAGCAAGAAAAGTGGAAAAAAACACCCTGCTCGCGCACACACCCAATCACATTTTCCCAAGTGTGCTAAGCTGTTCAAGCATTAAAGGGATGGTAAACTCTGACAAACTGCTCAACATATCTGTAAAGGTCTTATCCTAACTAGCATATCGATATGCTTCTCACTTAACCTATTCATCATTACACTGAATAATTTTACTTTTATTCCAGCAACAATACCGTATTGAATTCAGCCTCTCTCTCTCCATTTTTTAAATCTCCTTCTTTGAGTGGCATCTGTTTGAGCCTCACCATGCACCCCATGTAAATCTCTATCTCCCCGCTCCCATGCTCTGAACACTGTCATCCTATTGAAATGTGCATGCGCTACAACTTATGCTAATTGCGCATCAGAAGTAGTAACAATGAACTGAAATTTATGACTACTAATTTCTCGGTAACCCCCACATTCTACACCATACCCAAGCTCCACAAAAATGTCACCCCTCCCCCTGGAAGGCCAATAGTGTCTGGCCAATAAGGGCTGTGCGAAAACGTAGGGAAATATGTTGATTGGTGTCTTATGCCATTCCTGTCGAACCTCTCCTATTTTGTACAGGACGCTAGAGACATCCTTAAAAAATTGGATAATTTAGTTATTTCACCACAAACATTATTAGTTTCAATCGATGTGGAATCACTATATTCTTCCATTCCCCACGACCTAGGTCTTCAAGCCATCAAATATTTTTTAATACAAAGAGGTACTAGGTTTGCAAAACATACTGAATTTATGATTATTTTACTTACATTTTGTTAGAACACAACTACTTTGTGTTTATTGGTAAATACTATAGACAATTATTGGGCACAGTGATAGGGGCATGTTGTGCCCCCACGTATGCCTGTCTCTACCTAACAAAATATTATGGATGTCCCCCCAGAGATTGAGAAGTCTATTGATCTTTGGATCAGATATATTGATGATGCCCTTTTACTAAGGAAGGTGAAAGAGCAGGAATTGCATGAATTTATGAAAAAATTAAACCAGAATGAATGGAACCTTAAATTCACTTATTCCTTTAGTAAAACTGAATTAACCTTTCTGGATTTAAAGATAAAAGTAGAGGACAGGTTAGTAACTGAATCTTTTAGGAAACCGACAGCAGCAAACACACTGTTACAAGCGAGCAGCCATCATCCACCATCTCAAATTAACTCTATCCCAATAGGACAGTTGTTAAGACATCGTAGAAATTGTTCAACACAAACTAAATTCAAACAACATGCTCGTGATCAGAGAGAAAGATTTAAAAATCGTGGTTACTCAAGAAATGTGATCAATAAAGCAATAAAGGCTATCAACGTGCCTATCAGACATCAAGGGAAGAACTACTATATGGGAACACTAAACCAAAAGAGAATAAAGAGATTTATCTCTACTTATAATAATAAATGGTTGGAAATTAGATCCATACTTGCTAAACACTGGAAAGTATTAACTATAGATAGTGAAGTGACTAAAATAGTAGGTGAGAAACCGTCCTTAACTGCATGTAGAGCTCCTTCATTGAAGGACAAATTAGTCCACAGTCACTTTATCAATATAAGTAAATATGAGCAATTGAATTGGCTTAGTAAAAAGCAAAATACAAATGTCTCTTTCACTTGTGGTAAATGCATTATCTGTAAATTCATAATGAGAGGGAATAAGGTCTCTAATATTGCTGGAGAAACCTTTTATATTAAAGGACACATTACATGTAGTGATGTCCCGAACCTAAAAATTTGGGTTCGCGAGCGGGGAACGCGAACTTCCGCAAAAGTTTGCGAACGGGCGAACCGGGCGAAACGCCATTGACTTCAATGTGCAGGATAATTTTAAAATCCACAGGGACTCTTTCTGGCCACAATAGTGATGGAAAAGTTGTTTCAAGGGGACTAACACCTGGACTGTGGCATGCCGGAGGGGGATCCATGGCAAAACTCCCATGGAAAATTACATAGTTAATGCAGTCTGGTTTTAAGCCATAAAGGGCATAAATCACCTAACATTCCTAAATTGTTTGGAATAACGTGCTTTAAAACATCAGGTATGATGTTGTATCGATCAGGTAGTGTAAGGGTTATGCCCGCTTCACAGTTACAGACCAAACTCCCCATTTAAAGGGACAGTCTACACCAGAATTTTTATTGTTTTAAAAGATAGATAATCCCTTTATTACCCATTTCCCATTTTTGCATAACTAACACATTTATAATAATATACTTTTAACCTCTGTGATTATCTTGTATCTAAGCCTCTGCAAACTGCCCCTTTTTTCGGTTCTTTTGACAGACTTGCAGTCTAGCCAAAAGGGGGTGTGGTTGGTAGGGGTTGATAAACCCCTGACGGGAAGTGTCACTCCAGGAGCAGCAGGGTAGGAGGTGTATCCCGCCCTCCCTCCCTATAGTTAGTGTATGTGGTTGTCGCAGCAATGGCGGGAGTGCTTCCTATGTACTATTGAGGCTTACGCCTAATGGAGTATAGCTGGTACTTATGGAGGTGTAAGCAAAGGAAGGTGAGAGTGGACGCCCCGGCTTGGAAGGGGTGGGGGCTTATAGTAAAATAAACCAAGCACTGAGGTGTGTCAAAAGGTGTTGTAAAATGTTAATTTAAAAATTGTTAATTTATTATTTGGTTTGTTTTAATAAATAAGCTGCAGCCTTTTCTCTCCCAACTTGGTGGTCTTGTTTTTATTGGTGTTTAAGGAACGAACAATTGGAAATGTGGGGTCAAGGGTTATGTCACATCTTCAAATTGCACAATTATTATAGAGAAAAGAAACATTCACTCACCATGTCCAGTGTGTAACAATGTTGTCCGTATGGAGGCCCTGGTTCAGGTATCTCAGTGCTCTCTTGTGGTCATCTGCTGTTTTGTTGAAAATGGGCACCTTAATGCCATAAGATTGCGTACCTCAAAAAGCAGTCCTACAATAGCAGAGGGAATGTAACACTCAACTTGACATAAGGCAATCTGTGATTGTGAGAGATTATAAGACTTGCTGGCAGTGGAGGTAGCCCTGTACAATCCGCTAAAAAATTTAATAAAGCACAGATATCCTCACCTGAGGTGATGAAATAACCAGCTGTCAAATGGGCCGAAGTGGTGAAAGTAAAAATTTACTTTTATTAGTTTTTGCAAATAAAACGATTTACCAAAAATCAAACATATAACTATATCACAGCCAGTGAAGCAGCCTGCAACTGTTCACCTAATCAAACATATTTTGTGCCATTACGGCACTTCGTCAGGGATAGGGTTAAGTTCACTGAGCACAGTTTAAAACCAGTAAGTAATCCAGAGTGGATCTGTCATACTCTAGCCAATCATCATGTATAGTTTTGAAAATGTAAATTGACTAAATGTTTATACAATGACTATGGATCACAATTTAGCCTATAATACATTTAAAAATTATTAAAACTAACTCTAAATAGATGATACACAAAATGAACTAAATTATATTAACGCATTAGTATCGAAGGAAAATAACTTCTTTCTAGCATAGTAAAGACATTATACAAGTGCAGAAGGTTATCAACATAATAGTAATTATAGGAAATTTGCTGTAGAAAGCAAATTAAACTGGATATCATCCCCTGTTAAAAAAACGTTGTTGTTAAATTCGCTATTGCTAGCGTTCGGGGGCATAATATAGTGTGTCATTTGACTGGTGCTGCAATGTTATACAAATAGCAATCTAGCATAGAGGCAATATTATTTGATTTTTCGAAATCACTATTATTTTTATTTTTAAAAACAGAAATATAATGATATGTAGCATCTAGTTAATATAACTACATGGTGTGGATAGTGATCAAACAGATCGGTAATGTTGAAACTGTAACTTAAATGTATAAAATGTTAGTGGAATTACAGAAGCTGATCTTGTGTGGGTATAAGGTGTACTACAGTGAGATCTAAAAAGTGTTTACCAATTGAAATATATAAACTTGTGTATGGTATAATAGAGACAAAGTGTTCATAAATGCCATAATGTGACTGGTTAGTAGTAATGTACATGTGTAGAGTGTGTGATACTAACGTTAAAAAGTGCTCAACCTAGGAAAATTGTTTAAATATGTTATCGTGAACTAAAAAGTTTGTTGTTTCGCTAAGTTTAAAGGGACAGTCAAGTCCAAAAAACATGATTCAGATAGGGCATGTAATTTTAGACAACTTTGCAATTTACTTTCATCACCAATTTTGCTTTGTTCTCTTTGTATTCTTAGTTGAAAGCTAAAACTAGGAGGGAGATCTCACTGTCAAATACACCTTATACCCACAAAAGATCGGCTTCTGTGAATCTCTAATTCCACTAACGTTTTATACATTTAAGTTACAGTTTCAACATTACCGATCTGTTTGATCACTATCCACACCATGTAGTCATACTAACTAGATGCTACATATCTTTATATTTCTGTTTTTAAAAATAAAAATAATAGTGAATACGAAAATCAAATAATACTGCCTCTATGCTAGATTGCTATTTGTATAACATTGCAGCACCATTCAAATGACACACTATATTATGCCCCCGATCGCTAGCAATAGCGAATCTAACAACAAAGTTTTTTTAACAGGGGATAATATCCAGTTGTATTAGTGATTTATTAATTTGCTTTCTACAACAAATATCCTATAATTACTATTATGTTGATAACCTTCTGCACTATTGTATAATGTCTTTAATATGCTAGAAAGAAGTTATGTTGCTTCGACATTAATGCGTTAATATAATTTAGTTCATTTTGTGTATCATCTATTTACAGTTAGTTTTAATATTTTTTAAATGTATTATATGCTAAATTGTGATCCATAGTCACTGTATAAACATTTAGTCAATTTACATGACGTTTTTCAAAACTATACATGATGATTGGCAAGAGTATGCCAGATCCACTCTGATTGGATCACTCACTGGTTTGAAACTGCTCAGTGAACCTAACCCTGAAGGGGCCATAAAGGTGCAAAACATGTTGCAGGCTGCTTCACTGGCTGTAATATAGTTATATGTTCGATTTTTGGTAAATCGTTTTATTCACATAAACTAATAAAAGTACATTTTTACTTTCACCAATTTGACCCCTTTGGCAGCTGGTTATTTCATCACCTCACGTGAGGATATCTGTGCTTTATTCACAAGAGTGTCTAGATGAAGCACAGATCATGATGTCATCAGTGGGAGGAGCTTGGAAGCCATTTCAAAAGTGGTCAGAAACAATATTAATTTTAAATTAACTTTTTACCATTCCTGCTGCATTATATAGAAAGGGTGCAGGAAGGCTGCAGAAGGCTATTTGCAGCTCAAGCTAAGGTAAGACTTTAAAATGACTAAGGTGTACACTGTCCCTTTAAATGTTTTTTTTTTATGGGTTTTGAGACACTTTTTTGTCTTGTGTAACAGTTAATCAGACCTCTGAGGTTGCGGAAATTTTTCTAGCATAAATCACGATTGCACTCACATGTTCAAATTTACTTACAAATTGTGATGCGAGTGCGCCTTCCGAAGTTTGCGCGAAATAGTTTGCCACTCGTAATCTGACCCATATTTGGTGGAAAACAATTCTTATCTCTACAAGAGATGAACCAACTCCAGTTGACCCTATAATTGGAAAAGGTGAATATATTCTTTCAAATGAAGATACATAACTTTCTATATGTTATACTAGCGCTACCGAACTTTGCAGCGCTATACAAATAAACGATAATAATAATAATGGTTAATATGAAATTTGTAATTATTTAAATTACTAAACTGAAAGTTAGAGAAAAAAAAGTAATAGGGGGTTAAAATCTCTGATGTCTGGCATGTTAGTTTATATTTTCACTCAAATATATATTATATTGTGCATTATGTATGCCAGACCTGGCACAGAAATAAGCCCATGGAACACCCCTGTTCAGCCCACTAGTAGGCAGAAAAACTTATTTGGCATACGCATGTGCACTTCTTTTTTTTTACAATGCTATAATCTCTAATGTGCACTTTAAATTATTTTCTTTCCTGCAGAATTTCAACATGGATTTTAATTTTTCCACAAAATACAATTTTTGCAAAAAAATGTTGTTATGATTTGTAATGCGATAACAATAAAGTTTTCATTTCAAAATTTGTTTTATGTGACTTTTTAAATTAGGATTTTTTTCTGTGCCCTATTGTAATGTATGCAGGGAACACCCCTTCGCAAAAAAACACTAAAAAACTTTATTATTGAATCTCATAGGGTGTTTTATAAAAGTGTGACAGGAAACTGAATTGGAATAAGTTCCAAAATAGTAAATTTGGTATGAAAATAGCATTTGCTCATGCTCAAAAAATGGTATTTGCTTTAACTTAATATTAATGAGCAACATCCAAATGTTGTAATTTTTTGTTTCTTTTTATATAAAAAAGAATATGTATTTTCCATTAGTTCTATCTCCACATCAGGTTTTGTGAAGACTGGCATAGCAGCTTCTTTGAATATATTTAATTTGTTTTATTTCTTACAAATAATAAATTACCTTGACCCTCTAAAAAAAATCTATAATACCTGCATTTTTTTTCAATTTATCAGACAGCTGATAATTTGCTACACTCACACATAATCTAAAAATAGTGTATTTTTTTCTTATTATTTTTATTCAATAGATTTATATTTATTTCCGCATTTGCGTTATTTATTTTATTACCTTACTGAATTTTCTTTGTCTTATTAGCATCGTTGATATATTTAAAATATACTGTATTGTAAAATAATATTAAGGCTTGTACAAAAAAACAAACGTAGCATCTGAATTGCAATACTCTACTCAAAAGAACCTAAAACAGTTATCCTAAAAATAAAAAAATATATGTTTAATTCTATGTTTAGTATATTATTTTAGCTAATGTAATTGTTACAATCTTTAATTTTATTTGTTTCAGTGTATTTTTTACACTTTGTTTTTTATTGCATCAGATAAAGAACACCATTTAATGCTTCAAGGAAACATCCAAAGAATCTGTCAGTTAACCTGTCACTTCTCTTGCTGTGGAGTGTTACTAGTCATCTGTCATCCATCTCTCAGTGGACGCCAAGGATGGTGTCTGGAGTTTGTGTATCTTTTCCCAACTGGAATGCCCTTGTGCACACTGCCATTTCTTTCTTGACAGATTGTGTAGGTGATTACATCCAGAGATTGGATTCTGTTTTACCACTGGGGCCAGGTGTCATTCTTTTGGGAAGAGCGTTAAAGCTTTTGTCAAGGCCTATTTCTCTTGTTTCACTTAACATCAACTCACCTTTTGGTATTAAAAAGAAAAATACAAACTGATAAGTATATCTGCAGGCATAGTTTTCATCCAACCTCAGGCAGCCATTGCGGTTGTAAAGATCCTTCAATAACCTGTCAAAAACTGACATCAGTGGTAAAGAACTGTTCATTTCTATATCTCATTTTGGATTGATGTACATGCTACTTTTATATCCTTTAGCTCAATATAACATTTGCCCTTTCATGTTCTCAGTTTAAGCCACTGGGAATTGAAAGCTATTTCAAAGCATAATTATACCAATCTGCATATAAAAGGCTATATGTCCTAGAGAGGGTTCAATAGAAAGAGAAAATTCTTCTAAGGATGGAAATTAGAAATAAATCCCACAACTAAGATGCTGTAGCGTTAATACATTTTTCATCAGATGCGAATAGTTGGAAGGTTTGTAAAAGTCTGAAAATTTGCCAAAAACCAAAGGACAATTCTAAAACAATACAAAGTAAAAATGAAATGCAGACATGAAAGAAAGAAAAATGTAACTGGCTTTTTTTTTCTTTTCAACTCATTTGGACACACAGTCGAGAATGAATCAATACATTACAAATTAGTTTTGGATACAGGTGTAAATTACATAATTTTGGGATAAAAATGTAAATTACTAAAGCCAATAACTGGATAATACCAATGAATGTTATAGTTATATTCTGCAGATTAAAATGTCTTAATTATGCCTTCAGGTTTACAGTTGCAGATATTATAATATTACATACATGAAAGGATTCTTCCCCTTAGAGCTGTCAATGTTCTATGTGGAATGAAGTTATGACAGACAGAATAATGTGAATTTTGTTAGTTCCTAAATTTGCATAAGATATATTAATTATTCTTTTGTTAAGTACTGCTGGCTGGCAGAGGAGTTTATAAATAGAAAATGACATGTGCTTATCGACAAATTTATAGTCAGATTGACACTTTTGTTGTAAAGGAAAACCATATCAGTAAAGTACTTGTTCTGAATGTAATAATATAATTCTTCATATAAATCACCACTAACAAAATAAAACAAAATATACACCTATTCCAAAATGCATGTAAATTAGACCTTATATTTTTTACAGTAATTTAAATAAAATATACTTTGTTCATTCTTGGTTGAGCACTTACCTTTCTTGTAAAAATATAATGTGTATTCCACAGTTTTACACAACTCAAGTATAGGTTCATTTTGTATTTTATCATCTTTATTTACACTTAAAGGGACATTGTAGTTTACAAATAACAACTCCTGTTCTCTAGCTCCAGATAACTAATAACACGTCCTGAGCCTCATTGAATTAAATATTTAATACAGTTAGCTCCCACCACAATTAACCCCTTAGCCAATAAGACCCCATACCACAAAAATCCCTTTAACTACTAGCCCCACAGTCAAAAAATACATAAAAACATAACCACTGAGAGACCATAGCTATAAACAAAAGCTATCAGCACACTAACCTCTGCATGCCTCCCCAAAAAAAACTTAACCAGGCTATACCCTCACTGTCATATATATTAGGACTTCCCAATTGCAAATACAACTGCTAAGACCCCCCTACAATCCCCTTAAAAAATTCCATCCTAAGGTATTCCCAATCTTCATCCCCCAACTGATTCTCACATTGAAAGCCCCTCTCCACAACTACTGAATTCTCTTTGATCAATTTATATATATATATATATATATATATATATATATATATATATAAATGAATATACCATATTTTAAAAAAAACATATATACTAAAATCACTCTAGATAACATAAGCATCTTCAATTATTTACTGCTTAAAGTTTTCATCTAAAAGTTCTTTACAAAATCCACAGCTGCTATCTTGCTCCTCCTAGGTCACGTGACCTCTGCTTTAATAAAAGTGAATATCATTAGAGGTAATACTTCCATTATGTTATTTAAATATGTTTGCCATTTAAAACATGCAATGATTTCTAAATTATATCATATATGGGTTTTTTTAAGAGAGACAGGCTAATGCAGAACTAAAATATATTGTACTAGAAATAAAGATAGAAGGTATTGAAATGAAATGTCCATTAAATAAGTCAGTACAGCGCAGTATTGCACATCATTCATGCTCCCACTTCTCTTATCTACACCCCCATGCCCACCAAGGAGCAATAGTAAATTCTGTATTTGTATAAATCAGGTTGGAATTTTATCACAGTTCTAATAGGTGAACATACCTGAAAATACAGAGACATGAAGAAAGGATTTTTGTAATATGCTTATCTTTGCTTAAATGTTTTAGCATCATTTAGCTGTCATTCCTAGTATATATGAAATACTGCTGCTGATATGGCAATAGACCATGTGCACAACCAACTGCAATGCATGGAACCTCTACATGCTATGGAAGATGTGGCCAATTACTGCTTTAATAGTGGTAACTTTTAAATGTTGAATGATATAGTACAAAAAAATAATAATGATTTTATGTCCCTAGCATGTGTTTAAATTGTATTTTCTTTCATGTAATTAGCAAGAGTCCATGAGCTAGTGACGTATGGGATATACATTCCTACCAGGAGGGGCAAAGTTTCCCAAACCTTAAAATGCCTATAAATACACCCCTCACCACACCCACAATTCAGTTTTACAAACTTTGCCTCCGATGGAGGTGGTGAAGTAAGTTTGTGCTAGATTCTACGTTGATATGCGCTCCGCAGCAAGTTGGAGCCCGGTTTTCCTCTCAGCGTGCAGTGAATGTCAGAGGGATGTGAGGAGAGTATTGCCTATTTGAATGCAGTGATCTCCTTCTACGGGGTCTATTTCATAGGTTCTCTGTTATCGGTCGTAGAGATTCATCTCTTACCTCCCTTTTCAGATCGACGATATACTCTTATATATACCATTACCTCTGCTGATTCTCGTTTCAGTACTGGTTTGGCTTTCTACAAACATGTAGATGAGTGTCCTGGGGTAAGTAAATCTTATTTTCTGTGACACTCTAAGCTATGGTTGGGCACTTTGTTTATAAAGTTCTAAATATATGTATTCAAACATTTATTTGCCTTGACTCAGAATGTTCAACTTTCCTTATTTTTCAGACAGTCAGTTTCATATTTGGGATAATGCATTTGAATTAATCATTTTTTCTTACCTTCAAAAATTTGACTCTTTTTTCCCTGTGGGCTGTTAGGCTCGCGGGGGCTGAAAATGCTTCATTTTATTGCGTCATTCTTGGCGCTGACTTTTTTGGCGCAAAAATTCTTTTCCGTTTCCAGCGTCATACGTGTCGCCGGAAATTGCGTCATTTTTTGACGTTATTTTGCGCCAAAAATGTCGGCGTTCCGGATGTGGCGTCATTTTTGGCGCCAAAAGCATTTTAGGCGCCAAATAATGTGGGCGTCTGATTTGGCGCTAAAAAATATGGGCGTCGCTTTTGTCTCCACATTATTTTAGTCTCATTTTTTCATTGCTTCTGGTTGCTAGAAGCTTGTTCTTTGGCATTTTTTCCCATTCCTGAAACTGTCATTTAAGGAATTTGATCAATTTTGCTTTATATGTTGTTTTTTTTTGTCTTACATATTGCAAGATGTCTCACGTTGCATCTGAGTCAGAAGATACTACAGGAAAATCGCTGTCTAGTGCTGGAGCTACCAAGCTAAGTGTATCTGCTATAATTTTTGGTATCTGTTTCTCCAGCTGTTGTTTGTATTGCATGTCATGACAAACTTATTAATGCAGATAAAATTTCCTTTAGTACTGTTACATTACCTGTTGCTGTTCCGTCAACATCTAATTTTCAGAGTGTTCCTGATAAACATAAGAGATTTTATTTTTTTAAATCCATTAAGAAGGCTATGTCTGTTATTTCTCCTTCTAGTTTACATAAAAGTCTTTTAAAACTTCTCTTTTTTCAGATGAATTTTTAAATGAACATCATCATTCTGATACTGATAAATCTTTGTATTTGTTCAAGATGGAATTTATTCGTTCTTTATTTAAAGAAGTATTAATTGCATTAGAAATAGAGGATTCTGGTCCTCTTGATACTAAATCTAAACGTTTAAATAAGGTTTTTAAATCTCCTGTAGTTATTCCAGAAGTGTTTAATCTCCCTGATGCTATTTCTGAAGTAATTTCCAGGGAATGGAATAATTTGGGTAATTCTTTTACTCCTTCTAAACGTTTAAGCAATTATATCCTGTGCCATCTGACAGATTAGAGTTTTTTTGGGACAAAATCCCTAAGGTTATGGGGCTGTCTCTACTCCTGCTAAATGTACTACTATTCCTACGGCAGATAGTACTTTATTTAAGGGAAATTGAATCCTTTCTAAGAAAAGCTTACTTATGTTCAGGTAATCTTCTTAGACCTGCTATATTTTTAGCGGATGTTGCTGCAGCTTCAACTTTTTGGTTAGAAGCTTTAGCGCAACAGATCATAATTTTATAGCATTATTATTATTCTATAACATGCTAATAATTTTATTGGTGATACCATCTTTTGATATCATTAGAGTTGATGTCAGGTATATGTCTCTAGCTATTTTAGCTAGAAAAGCTTTATGGATTAAACTTGGAATGCTGATATGTCTTCTAAGTCAACTTTGCTTTCCCTTTCTTTCCAGGGTATTAAATTATTATTTCAATTGTTTCTGGAAGGAAGGGAACTTTTTTTTACCAAAGGATAAAAAATCTAAGGTAAATTTAGGTCTAATAATCTTTTTTGTTCCTTTCCTCACAACAAGGAACAAAAGCCTGATCCTTCATCCTCAGGAGCGGTATCAGTTTGGAAACTATTTCCAGTTTGGAATATATCCAAGCCTTATAGAAATCTATAGCCAGCTCCTAAGTACCCATGAAGGTGCGGCCCTTATTCCAGCTCAGCTGGTATGGGGCAGATTACGTTTTCTTCAAAGAAATTTGGATCAATTCCGTTCTCAATCTCTGGTTTCAGAACATTGTTTCAGAAAGGTACAGAATTGGCTTCAGTTAAGGCCTCCTGCTAAGAGATTTTTTTCTTTCCCGTGTCCCAGTTAACACAGCAAAGGCTCAGCATTTCTGAAATGTGTTTCAGATCTAGAGTTGGTTGGAGTAATTATGCCAGTTCCAGTTCTGGAACAGGGGCTGGGGTTTTATTTTATCTCTTCATTGTACCAAGAAGGTCAATTCCTTCAGACCAGTTCCGGATCTATCAATATTGAATCGTTATGTAAGGATACCAACATTCAAGATGGTTACTGTAGGACTATCCTGTTTTTTGTTTAGCAAGGGAATTATATGTCTACAATAGATTTACAGGATGTGTATCTGCATATTCCGATTCATCCAGATCACTTTTAGTGTCTGAGATTCTCTTTTTAGACAAGCATTACCAGTTTTTTTGGCTCTACCGTTTGGCCTAGCCTCAGTTCCAAGAATTTTTTTCAAAGGTTCTCGGTGCCCTTCTTTCTGTAATCAGAGAACAGGGTTTTGGTATTTCCTTATTTGGACGATATCTTGGTATTTGCTTAGTCTTCTCATTTTCGAAGAATCTCATACGTATCGACTTGTGTTGTTTCTTCAAGTTCATGGTTGGAGTTTCAATTTACTAATCAGTTCATTGATTCCTCAGACAAGGGTAACCTTTTTAGGTTTCTAGATAGATTCAGTGTCTATGACTCTGTCCTTGTCAGACAAGAGAAGTTTAACATTGATATCAGCTTGTCAAAACCTTCAGTCACAATCATTCCCTTTGGTAGCCTTATGCATGGAAATTTTAGGTCTTAGGACTGCCGCATCAGATGCGATCTCCTTTGCTCGTTTTCACATGCGACCTCTTCAGCTCTGTATGCTGAACCAATGGTGCAGGGATTACTCAAAGATATCTCAATTAATATCTTTAAACCGATTATACGACACTCTCTGACATGGTGGACAGATCACCATCGTTTAGTTCAGGGGGCTTCTTGTTCTTCCGACCTGGACTATAATCTCAACAGATGCAAGTCTTACAGGTTGGGGAGCTGTGTGGGGGTATCTGATGGCACAAGGGGTTTGGGAATCTCAGGAGGTGAGATTTCCGATCAGTATTTTGGAACTCCGTGCAATTTTCAGAGCTTTTCAGTCTTGGCCTCTTCTGAAGAGAGTTGTTAATTTGTTTTCAGATAGACAATGTCACAACTGTGGCATACATCAATCATCAAGGAGGGACTCACAGTCCTCTGGCTATGAAAGAAGTATCTCGAATTTTGGTTTGGGCGGAATCCAGCTCCTGTCTAATCTCTGCGGTTCATATCCCAGGTATGGACAATTGGAAAGCGGATTATCTCAGTCGCCAAACGTTGCACCTGGGCGAATGGTCTCTTCACCCAGAGGTATTTCCTCAGATTGTTCAAATGTGGGAACTCCCAGAAATAGATCTGATGGCTTCTCATCTAAACAAGAAACTTCCCTGGTATCTGTCCGGATCCCGGGATCCTCGGGCGGAGGCAGTGGATGCATTATTTCTTCCTTACAAGTGTCATCCTGCCTATATCTTTCCGCCTCTAGTTCTTCTTCCAAGGGTATTCTCCAATATTCTAAAGGAATGCTCGTTTGTTCTGCTGGTAGCTCCAGCATGGCCTCACAGGTTTTGGTATGCGGATCTTGTCCGGATGGCCTCTTGCCAACCGTGGACTCTTCCGTTAAGACCAGTCTTTCTGTCTCAAAACCTTAATTTTAAGGTATGGAGTTTGAATGCTTGATTCTTGGTCAAAGAGGTTTCTCTGACTCTGTGATTGATACTATGTGACAGGCTCGTAAATCTGTATCTAGAGAGATATATTATAGAGTCTGGAAGACTTATATTTCTTAGTGTCTTTCTCATCTTTTTTCTTGGCATTCTTTTTGAATACCGAGAATTTTACAGTTTCTTCAGGATGGTTTAGATAAAGGTTTGTCCGCAAGTTCCTTGAAAGACAAATCTCTGCTCTTTCTGTTCTTTTTCACAGAAGGTTTGCTAATCTTCCTGATATTTATTGTTTTGTACAACCTTTGGTTCGTATAAAACCTGTCATTAAGTCAATTTCTCCTCCTTGGAGTTTGAATTTGGTTCTGGGGGCTCTTCAAGCTCTTCCTTTTGAACCCATGCATTCTTTGGTCATTATATTACTTTCTTGAAAAGTTTTGTTTCTTTTGGCCATCTCTTCTGCCAGAAGAGTCTCTGAATTATCTACTCTTTTTTTGTGAGTCTCCTTTTCTGATTTTGCATCAGGATAAGGCGGTGCTGCGAACTTCTTTTGAATTTTTTACCTAAGGTTGTGAATTCTAACAACATTAGTAGAGAAATTGTGGTTCCTTCATTATGTCCTGATCCTATGAATTCTAAGGAGAAATCATTGCATTCTTTGGATGCTGTTAGAGCTTTGTAATATTATGTTGAAGCTACTAAGTCTTTCCGAAAGACTTCTAGTCTATTTGTCATCTTTTCCGGTTCTAGAAAAGGCCGGAAAGCTTCTGCCATTTCTTTGGCATCTTGGTTGAAATCTTTATTTCATCATGCCTATGTTGAGTCGGGTAACACTCCGCCTCAAAGGATTACAGCTCATTCTACTAGATCAGTTTCTACTTCCTGGGCGTTTAGGAATGAAGCTTCGGTTGATCAGATTTGCAAAGCAGCAACTTGGTCCTCTTTGCATAATTTTACTAAATTCTACCATTTTGTTGTGTTTTCTTCTTTTGAAGCAGTTTTTGGTAGAAACGTACTTTAGGCAGTGTTTTCAGTTTGAATCTTCTGCTTATGTTTTTTCATTAAAATTTTATTCTGGGTGTGGATTATTTTCAGCAGGAATTGGCTGTCTTTATTTTATCCCTCCCTCTCTAGTGACTCTTGTGTGGAAAGATCCACATCTTGGGTAATCATTATCCCATACGTCACTAGCTCATGGACTCTTGCTAATTACATGAAAGAAAACATAATTTATGTAAGAACTTACCTGATAAATTCATTTCTTTCATATTAGCAAGAGTCCATGAGGCCCGCCCTTTTTTGTGGTGGTTTTGATTTTTTTGTATAAAGCACAATTATTCCAATTCCTTATTTTATATGCTTTCGCACTTTTTTCTTATCACCCCACTTCTTGGCTATTCGTTAAACTGAATTGTGGGTGTGGTGAGGGGTGTATTTATAGGCATTTTAAGGTTTGGGAAACTTTGCCCCTCCTGGTAGGAATGTATATCCCATACGTCACTAGCTCATGGACTCTTGCTAATATGAAAGAAATGCATTTATCAGGTAAGTTCTTACATAAATTATGTTTTACTACTAGCCCTCTTCTACCTCAACATTTTACAGATCATCCACACATCTTTTTCACATAATTAGAAGCAAAATAGGGTGGGAACTTATTACAAAGAAAAACAGAAGAGGCAGCACACTTGGTCTGTCAAACAAAGCGGAACTTTATTCCAACGTTGATGTCGTTAACAAACACACCAACATGAGGGGACGGAAGGGGGCGTGTCCTTAAGCGTTTCGTGCCATGTGGCACTTGGTTATCCTATGACTAAGTGCTGCATGGCAAAAAACATGTAAGGACACGCCCTATTCCGTCCCCTCATGTTGGTGTGTTTGTTAACAACTTCAATGTTGGAATAAAGTTCCGTTTTGTTTGAGAGACCATGTGCTACCTCTTCTGTTTTTCTTTGCATTTACCGGATTGACTCGTCCTCTTTTGTGGCGTGCACCTCTTAATTTCAGCTGACATTAAAGTGAGTGATCCTAGAGGTTTCCCTGTAGCCGTGCTGCTTTCTTCTTTGCTGGCAACTTATTACTCCTATTCACTGTGACTGCAACATCCCTACAATCCTATGGAGAGAGCTTTCACATATGTATAGGTTGATATTCTGTTATCAAGTATCACTCAAATACTATTCAGCACCACTACTATATAAGCAGAATTGTTTCAATATGAATTTATGAAATCAATCAGCCAGCAAGGGGTTAAATAGAGAGTATGTGGATTAGGGGTGCTTGAAATGATTTGGGGTTATAATAATTTGGTACCTCTCAGCAACACAAGAAAAGCAGTTGGTGTTTTATTTGACTTAAAGGGACAGTCTACTCCAGAATTGTTATTGTTTAAAAAGAAAGATAATCCCTTTATTGCCCATTCCCCAGCTTTTTTATAACCAACAACGTTATATTAAAATACCTTTTACCTATGTGATTGCTTTGTATCTAAGCCTCTGCAGACTGCCCCCCTTTTTCAGTTCTTTTGACAGACTTGTATTTTAACCAATCAGTGCTGATTCATAAATAACTCAACGGGAGTGAGCAGTGCACAAAGTTAACTATAAGGCACACATGAACTAGTACTGTCTAGCTGTGAAAAACTGTCAAATTGCACTGAGAAAAGAGCCAATCTTAAAGTGCTTAGAAATTAGCATAGGAGCCTATCTAGGTTTAGCTTTCAACAAAGACTACCAAGAGAACAAAGCAAATCTGATGGTAAAAGTAAATCGAAAGTTGTTTAAAATGGCTTGCCATGGGGTCCATTTATTAAGGAGTCAAGAAGTAGTGGTCATAAGATAGCTGCTCCTTAACTCATATGCCACCTCTTAGCCGCGAATCTGCAGGGGGTGACATTGCACAGTGATTGGTTGTGTAATGATAAATGCCGATAGCTTATGCTGTCAGCATTGATCGATGTCTGGCAGACATGATATGCTGTAGCGGATCATGTCTGCCAGACATATGATAAATCGGCCCCTATATCTGAATCATTAAAGTTTAATTTTGAATAGAATGGAGCTTGGGAGGGAAAATTCCTAGATATTTTTTATTTTTTTTCGGTTACAGTGGATGGATCTGGTACCTGTTCAGAGAACAGTCAGATAGAGGGACCAATCATGGTTTGTGCAAGCACTTTCAGTTAAAAATATGTGACAGTAAGTTACTGTTTACATTAGAAGTAGTATTAAGAAATGTAATGTAATTAATAAAATGGTTTGTAGCCTTTGACCCCAGTTCTTTTTTGGTGAGCATTACTCAAATACTGAAATAATTGAATATTTCCATATTACAGTACTGGCTGTAGGAAAGGTATGCAATTAAGAGACAGCATCAGAAATCAACCTCCCAGATGGGGGTGGAAGAGAGTCTAACCCATGTAAAGTATGTTCTTGCACTATCTAATTTAATGTACTCTTATCAGCAGCTGACTTGTTTATAATGATTGACAAGAACTGCTCACAGTCCATTGGCTGTGGGAGAGCCGATGGTGGGACTGAATAAGCAGTTTTATATTGTGCACTCTTTGATGCAGGTAATCAATGCCACTTGCATAATAACTAATAAATAGTGGTCTGATTATTTTTACATGTGTGTGTATATAAGTAAAATAATACATTGTATAGCATATTTCAACATCTAGATAACTCAAGAAGTGTGTGTGCATGCTTATTTAAAGTATGCATGTTATAAAGTTCACTCTCAGGTACCTTGGCCGCCTTGCTTCGCCACTGCTTGTGCAATGACGCCCCTGCTTGTGCAATGATGCCCCTGCTTGCATGCTGCCAATTGACCATAAGCAGGGCAGGGTTGTCCTTTATCCAGATTGGATTGGGATTGTTTAAGTCTGCTAAACTTTAGGGGGCGTAAAGGATAACTAACTGCGGTCTTAAGACCACAGGTATTTAAAGAGAGATTTATGATTCAGCTAGGGCATGCAATTTTAAAAAAACTTTCCAATTTGCTTTTATCCTCAAATTTGCTTTGTACTCGGTATTCTTTGTTGAATGCTAAACCTAGGTAGGCTCAAACTGATTTGTAAGCTGTTGAAGACCGCCTCTTATATTAGTGCATTTTGACAGTTTTTCACAGGTAGACATTGCTAGTCCATGTGTGTCATATAGACAGCATTGTGCTCACTTCCATGGAGTTACCTAGGAGTCAGCACTAATTGGCTAAAATGCAAGTCTGTAAATAGAACTGAGATAAGGGGGCAGTCTGCAGAGGCTTAGTTACAAGGTAATCACAGAAGTAGAATATATATTACTATAACCGTGTTGGTTATGCAAAACTGGGGAATGGGTAATAAAGGGATCATCTATCTTTTTAACCAATAACATTTTTTCAACAGGCTGTCCCTTTAACTATTTTTTCATGTTCGCTTACGTAATGTTGAAACGCTAAGGTCCGGAAGCTGCATCCGCAGTTTAATAAGTGGGGCCTTTTGTGTATTTGTATTTTCAGTCTAAGTACTGTATATACTGTTATGTGTCATTCCCTTTGAATTTTCATGTTTTTTTACCTTCCTAATATTGACAGTATTTTACTTTACCTATGTGTTTATCTCATAACAAGCATGAGTCGTTTGTGCAAAAATTACACACAGTAACAAATTAGAGCATGTCATTTTTGTATTAGAATGTCCCTTTAATTGTAGTCATGAGTTAAACTATTTTTCATGTCATGCCTGTTATGCTTAGTGGCCTGCAAATTGTCACTCTGGGAGACCTCACACATTTCACAAATGAACACGAGCCAAATCTTACAAGATATTTTACCCTTTATCTCATGTTTAAGTTTTAATAAAACTGTCCGCGGTAGCTTACTTAGATTTATTTGCTCTGTGAAATATCATGTTTTAGTCACCCCTATGTTTGCAAGAACATCTCCATTTAACATTTTAGCAAAGTTTAAATGTATATAGCTCCATTACACTGAAATGTAACAGATTTTAATTTTAATTGAAAGGCTCTGATCTGGTTTTAAAATGTTTGATATTTCACTTTTTATCATCCAGTTTTTCAACATATCATTCCTTAATATTAAAGGGATATGAAACCCAATTTTTTTCTTTCATGATTCAGATAGAGGGGTCGATTTATGAAGCAGTGGATGCTGCTTCGTACACACTCCGCTTCGGCTAGCGGCCGATTGGCTGCGAATGTGCAGGGGGCAGCATTGCACAAGCAATTCACGAGGAATGCTTGTGCAATGATAAATGCCAAAAGCGTATGCTGTCGGCATTAATCGATGTGCGACCGAATTTTAAACAACTTTCTAATTTACTCCTACTATCAAATTTTCTTCGGTCTCTTGGTATCTTTATTTGAAAAAGCAGGAATGCAAGCTAAGGAGCTGGCCCATTTTTGGTTCAGACCCTGGGTAGCGCTTGCTGATTGGTGGCTAAATGTAAACCCAGATTCTGAAACAAAAATGGCCTGGCTCCTAAGTTTACATTCCTGCTATTCAAATAAAGATACCAAGAGAATAAATAAAAATTGATAATAGTAGTAAATTAGAAAATTAATAGGAGTAAATTAGAAAGTTGCTTAAAATTGCATGCTCTATCTCATTCATGAAAGGAAAAAATTGGATTTCATATGCCTTTTAAGGTATTTGAAAATGTTGTTATCAAAATGACTGGGCTTCTTTTCCCTGTAAGATGGATGTATCTAATGTTACATTATAATGCCACCAGTCAATAAGCCTGCCCAGAGGGCAGTCTAATTATTTTTTAAGCTACAGATGTAGAAACAACCTATTTTGTAACTCTTCTTTCACTCTGGTATTACAGGTTTTCATAAACCCAGCGTTAAAAGACAAGAAGTGAGCATAGAGCAAACTTGTGCTCCATACCGCACTCCAATACCAGCACTGCTTAAGTCAACGGAGAGCTGGTTGTATGTGCTTGTGCACGATTTCCCCATAGACATCAATGGGTAGAGCCAGCTGAAAAAAAGCCTAACAAAAAAGCAGCGTAAAGCTCCTTAATGCAGCCCCATTGATTCCTATGGGGAAACTAAATTTATGTTTACACCTAACACCCTAACATAAACCCGAGTCTAAACACCCCTAATCTTACACTTATTAACCCCTGATCTGCTACCCGACATCGCCGACACCTACATTATATTTATTAACCCCTAGTCTGCCGCTCCGGACATCGCCGACACCTACATTATACTTATTAACCCCTAATCTGATGCCCCAACATCACTGACACCTACATTATATTTATTAACCCCTAATCTGCCACCCCCAACATTGCCGCCACTAAAAAAACATATTAACCCCTAAACCGCCGTACTACGCATCGCAAACACTGGTTAAATATTATTAACCCTTAATCTGTTGCCCCTAACATCACTGCCACCTGCCTACATTTATTAACCCTTAATCTGCCGCATCCAACGTCGCCGCCACTATACTAAATGTATTAACCCCTAAACCTAAGTCTAACCCTAACACCCCCTAACAGCCATATCAAAATAAAAAAGCCCCCCCAAAATAAAAAAAAAAACATAGCCTAAACTAAACTACCAATAGCCCTTAAAAGGGCCTTTTGCGGGGCATTGCCCCAAAGAAATCAGCTCTTTTACCTGTAAAAAAAAATACAAACAACCCCCCCAACAGTAAAACCCACCACCCACACAACCAACCCCCCAAATAAAATCCTAACTAATAAAAACCTAAGCTCCCATTGCCCTGAAAAGGACATTTAGCTCTATTTCTGCCCAAACCCTAACCTAAAAATAAAACCCACCCAATAAACCCTTAAAAAACCTAACACTTACCCCTGAAGATCCACTTACAGTTTTGAAGAGCCAAAATCCATCCTCAATGAAGCCAGGAGATGTCCTCAGCAAAGCAGCAAGAAGTCCTCAATGAAGCCGGGAGAAGTCTTCATCTAAGCCGGCAGAAGTGGTCCTCCAGACGGGCAGAAGTCTTCATCCAGACGGCATCTTCGATCTTCATGCATTGGGCGCGGAGCGGCTCCATCTTCAAGACATCCGACGTGGAGCATCCTCTTCTTTCCAACAACTAACGACAAATGAATGTTTCTTTAAATGACGTCATCCAAGATGGCGGCCCTTGAATTCTGATTGGCTGATAGAATTCTATCAGCCAATCGGAATTAAAGGTGAAAAAATCCTATTGGCTGATGCAATCAGCCAATAGGATTGAGCTCGCATTCTATTGGCTGTTCCAATCAGTCAATAGAATGCAAGCTCAATCCCATTGGCTGATCGGATCAGCCAATAGGATTTTTTTTTCAGGTAAAAGAGCTCTTTGGAACAATGCCCCGCAAAAGGCCCTTTTAAGGGCTATTGGTAGTTTAGTTTAGGCTAGTTTTTTTTTTTTTTTGGGGGGGGGGGCTTTTTTATTTTGATAGAGCTATTAGATTAGGTATAATTAGTTTAAATATCTGATAATTTGTTTTTTATTTTGTGTAATTTAGTATTTGTTTTTTTTGTAATTTAGGTAATTGTATTTAATTTAGGTAATTTATTTAATTGTAGTGTAAGGTTAGGTGTTAGTGTAACTCAGGTTAGGTTTTATTTTACAGGTAAATTTGTATTTATTTTAGCTAGGTAGTTAGTAAATAGTTAATAACTATTTAGTAACTATTCTACCTAGTTAAAATAAATACAAACTTGCCTGTGAAATAAAAATAAACCCTAAGCTTGCTACATTTTAAATATTTGTTATATTGTAGCTACCTTAGGGTTTATTTTACAGGTAAGTATTTAGTTTTAAATAGGAATTATTTAGTTAATGATATTAATTTTTATTTTTATTTATTTGAATTATATTTAAGTTAGGTGGTGTTAGGGTTAGGGTTAGACTTAGGTTTAGGGGTTAATAAATTTAGTATAGTGGCGGCGACGTTGGGTGCGGCAGATTAGGGGTTAATAAATGTAGCTAGGTAGGTAGTGGCAGATTTAGGGTTAATAATATTTAACTAGTGTTTGCGAGGCGGGAGTGCGGCGGTTTAGGGGTTAATATGTTTATTATAGTGGCGACGATGTCGGGAGCAGCAGATTAAGGGTTAATGATTTTATTTCAGTGTTTGTGATGCGGGAGGGCCTCGGTTTAGGGGTTACTAGGTAGTTTATGGATGTTAGTGTACTTTTTAACACTTTAGTTATGAGTTTTATGCTACAGCTTTGTAGTGTAAAACTCATAACTACTGACTTTAGAATGTGTTATGAATCTTGCGGGATAGGCTGTACCGCTCACTTTTTGGCCTCCAAAACAAAGATTGTAATACCGGTGCTATGGAGGTTCCATTGAAAAAAGACTTTACGCAAATTGCGTAAGTTAATTTGCGGTACGGCCAAAAAAGTGTGCGGGACAGCTGTACCTACAAGACTCATAATAGCAGTGGTGAAAAAGCAGCGTTATGAGCCTTAACGCTGCTTTTTTACTCATAACGCAAAACTCGTAATCAAGCCGTTAAATTTTAATTGACTACTGTCTTAAATATATCAAAAATATTTTCTATATAATAAACTACAGATATAGCCACACTATTTATACAAACTACTGTCCTAAATAAATACAACATTTCTTCTCTTTAAATTATGTCTACTTTAAGTATATTTCTTTATATACAACATTTTTAGTAAAACAGGCATCACTTCTAGTTATTAATTTCCCTTGTTCTTGTCCGTCTATGACCTTAACTTTTACATCTGCAAAGTTTTTTACCCTTGAAAAAACCTCATATAACTGTCCATGGCTAAAAACTGACTCTGGCAAATAGATGCCAACTCTTTCTAAAGTTTGTCCCTGAGCTTTGTTAATGGTCATAGCGAATGCTAATTTAACTGGGAATTGTCTTCTTCTTAATACAAAAGGAAGTTCAGTATTACTTGGGGCTAAGTCTATTCGGGGAATGAAAACATTTTACCCTTCAACTGTACCTGTTAATACTTGTGCAATAATTAAATTTTCACGCAATGCTTTCACAACTAATCTGGTGCCATTTCAAAGACCTCTCTTGGTGTTAAGATTATGCAAAAGCATAATAATACTACTTATTTTAAGATTGAGTTTATGAACTGACATCCCAGAAGGAGCCATTTAAAAACTCAACTGGGTAATTATCCTTATCTTCCTGTGATTCATCATCAATGGAATCTCTACTTACGTAAGTAGAGGTTTCACCTTCTAACAAACTCAGTACTTCCTCATTGATTTTATCAACATCACTATTTTTTGGACATAAAGGGCTCGATTAATCAAACATATTCTCTTACATTTGTGCTTAAAATGAAGCCGTCATAATTTCTCTCCTATTTATCATTCCAAAAAATGCCTAAAAATGAGCAAATACGACTGCTAAATTCTCGCACATCACTGTCTCTCGCCTAGGCGCACATTTGCGCCAAATAAAGCATTAAAATGCCCTTTTGCAGTTGTATTTTCAACAATATGACCCACTTCTCTCCAAAATATATATTTATCATTATTTTGCACCGGTGGAGAACCTAAACTTCTCCTACTAATACGACCGCTAATGTTCTCCCTAAACAAAGAGGAGAACATTCAATTTACTAAATTTTTTTGGCACCCGAAGATGGATAATTTCCTGATTTTGTCTGCTATTTCTTTAGGAAGGGGCAGTGAAAGTCGTCCAAATGAACCGATTTTGCCAAAGAGTTCCCCCAAGTGTTTCTACCCCGCTGTGGACTACAGGCATTATCAGATTATGAGATAAAAAAAAGATTTTGTATTAATAGGAAGAGCATACACAATCTCTATGCTCCAATCCAGAATGACCTTGAGCCACAGACCAGAAGAACAAGGGCAATCCCTTGAATGCTAAAATTATTGGCAGTTTTGTGATTCCTGGCTACAGGTTCATTTCAGGCTGTGTCCAGTGCTGTGGTAGGCATGAGCCAACCTTTATTTTGCCGACATTTGACGACAGTTTTAAAAGCTGTTCTAAAGCATCTAAATAAGTTCATCTATGTACCAAGTTAAGGCAGTTTTTTAACAAGTTGCAGAAATTCCAAATGTTCTTGGTGCAATAGATTGCACACACATTGCACTTGCTTCCAGGGAGGAGCAATATAGAAACATAAAACACTTCCACTCTCTCAATGTTTAGGCAGTGTGTGATGCCAACCTTCAATTTTGGGCAGTAAGATCTGGATTTCCAGGGTCATGCCACGATTTCCACATCTTAAAGCAGTTTACATTATTTACAGCATTTGAACGTGGAGACATGCCACATGGTTGGCTATTAGGTGAATATGAAATTTTAAAGATTATTAAATTGTCATTGTTGAACCTTTTAGTTAACTCTTTTAACCTGTAGTTACAGATCCCCCCATATTTAAAAAGGCCATAAATTATTTTATGCATTCCAAATTATCTTCTATATATAAACCTTTAGATTTCGATCAATACATAGAAATATTAAATTTACATTTATTTTTTGAGCCATCATTTTTTACATATACAGTTTTATATATATGATTCATTTTATTGTATTGTTCATTTGTAGACATTTTAGACAGATAATTTAAAACATTTATTTTCATTGTTTTGCCGTAGGTGACAGCGGGTATCCCTGTAGGCCCTGGCTCTTGACACCTGTACCAATTCCTCATACACATTCTGAAAAAAGTTTAATGAGTCTCACAGGTCAACAAGGAGGGCAATTGAGTGAACATTTGGGGTTCTAAAAATGATATTCATAGTTTTGGATCTTTCTGGTTGTGATCTCCAATATTCCCCTGAGAAATGTAGCAATATAATTCTCGTGTCATGCATAATGCACAATATTGCTATTTCTCAAGGAAATCTAGAGGAGGTGTGTCTGAAGGATGTCCCTGAAGATGTTTATGTCCCACAAGAAATTATAAGAAAACATGCCACTAGAGCTGGAGTGGAAAATTGTTTGGAAATCATTGAAAATTGTTTTACATGTAAATCTCTATATAGTAAACAAAACAAAAATGTTTTATATTTTAATATTGTCTCATCAATATTATTAATTGCAATACATTTTTTATATATTAAAGGAAAATTGAAAAGTGGATCATGTTTAGATCATGTTTTTAATTATTTGGATTCAGATACTACTTTTATCTTTTTTTCATTTTTTTTATTATTGTTTCAATATAAATATATATTTATATATATATATATATATATATATATATATATATACTAATGTGTATATATATATATATATATATATATATATTGTTAATAAAAAATATATACTTATTTTTTAAATCACCTTCGCCTAGATTTTGAGTTTTGTCGGTAAAGACCTGCGTAGCTAACGCCGCTTTTTTTCCCAAACGTACCCTTAAGACAATGCTGGTATTTAGAGTTATCTGAGGGGCTGCAAAAGGGGTGCGTTGAGCCTAATGTACCGCCACTTCAACCCTCAATACCAGCGTTGCTTACGGTAGCGGTAAGCAGCTAAAATGTGCTCGTGCATGATATCCCCATAGGAAACAATGGGGCAGTTTGGGCTGAAAAAAAAAACTAACTGCAAAAAAGCAGCGTTCAGCTCCCAACGCAGCCCCATTGTTTCCTATGGGGAAACACTTTCTAAGTCTGCACCTAACACCCTAACATGAACCCTGTGTCTAAACACCCCTAATCTTACACTTATTAACCTCTAATCTGCTGCCCCCGCTATCGCTGACACCTGCATTATATTATTAACCCCTAATCTGCCGCTTCGTACACCGCCGCAACCTACATTATACCTATGTACCCCTAATCTGCTGCCCCTAACATCGCTGACCCCTATATTATATTTATTAACCCCTAATCTGCCCCCCCAACGTCGCCGCTACCTTACCTACACTTATTAACCCCTAATCTGCCGACCGGACCTCGCCGCTACTCTAATAAAGTTATTAACCCCTAAACCGCCGCACTCCCACCTCGCAATCCCTATAATAAATAGTATTCACCCCTAATCTGCCCTCCCTAACATCGCTGCCACCTAACTTCAAGTATTAACCTCTAATCTGCCGACCGGACCTCGCCGCTACTATAATAAATGTATTAACCCCTAAAGCTCACCCTAACCCTAACCCTAACACCCCCCTAAATTAAATATAATTTTAATCTAACAAAATAAATTAAATATTATTAACTAAAGTATTCCTATTTAAATCTAAATACTTACCTGTAAAATAAACCCTAATATAGCTACAATATAACAAATAATTATATTGTAGCTATTTTAGGAGTTATATTTATTTTACAGTCAACTCTGTATTTATTTAAACTAGGTACAATAGCTATTAAATAGTTATTTACTATTTAATAGCTACCTAGTTAAAATAATTAGGGGGTGTTAGGGTTAGGGTTAGACTTAGCTTTAGGGGTTAATACATTTATTATAGTAGCGGCGAGGTCTGGTCGGCAGATTAGGGGTTAATACTTGAAGTTAGGTGGCAGCGATGTTAGGGAGGGCAGATTAGGGGTTAATACTATTTATTATAGGGTTTGCGAGGCGGGAGAGTGGCGGTTTAGGGGTTAATAACTTTATTAGAGTAGCGGCGAGGTCCGGCCGGCAGATTTGGGGTTAATAAGTGTAGGTAAGGTAGCGGCAACGTTGGGGAAGCAGATTAGGGGTTAATAAATATAATATAGGGGTCGGCGATGTTAGGGGAAGCAAATTAGGGGTTCATAGGGATAATGTAGGTGGCGGCGGTGTGTGGTCGGCAGATTAGGGGTTAAAAATATTTGCTATAGTGGCGGCGATGTGGGGGAGCCTCAGTTTAGGGGTACATAGGTAGTTTTTGGGTGTTAGTGTACTTTAGAGCACAGTAGTTAAGAGCTTTATAAACCGGCGTTAGCCCAGAAAGCTCTTAACTAATTACTTTTTTCTGCGGCTGGAGTCTTGTTGGTAGAGGCTCTACCGCTCACTTCAGCCAAGACTCTAAATACCAGCGTTAGGCAGATCCCATTGAAAAGGAAGGATACGCAATTGACGTAAGGGGATCTGCGGTATGGAAAAGTCGCGTCTTGAAAGTGAGCGTTAGACCCTTTCCTGCCTGAGTCTAAATACCAGCGGCCGGCCAAAACCAGCGTTAGGACCCCTTAACGCTGCTTTTGACGGCTAACGCAGATCTCTAAATCTAGCCGCTTATGTCTACTTGTCTTTTCTAATTGTTCAATAATGTCAAAATTGTGAATAAACTTTTTAATTGAAATATATTAACACTTTATTAAACCAAAAATAGAAAAACATAAAACTACAGAATTATAAATAAACATACAAACAAATGTTGTAACTAAAAGTGCACTAAATTTGTTTTAAATTTCTTATTCTTGATGTGACCTATTCATGAACTCTACCTTTTTACTATAATATTCCTTTTGACCATTTGCCTGTTCCTAAAGTATAGCATTTCATTCTTTTTCTAATTCTATCATGTGTTTAAAAAAATAATTTTGTTCATTGCAAAAATATATTGCAATATCAGTCAATCTTTCAATTTCATTAGCTCTTTCAGGTTGATCTAGTTGATTTTGTTGGGCATCCTCATTCTCTTCGTCTAATTCTGATTCCAGTATTTGAGGTGTATCAAGTTCGGGTGGAGTTATTCCCTCTTCTTTTGTTTCATCCTCATCATCAGGACAGTGTCCTCCACAAGTGGTTCCAAATTTATTTCTATTTCATCTACAATTGTAAATAACGTTAATTATTATAATTTTTTTTATAAAAAATTAAATAAAACAAAAAGGGGAATACTTACCATCAAATAATGTTATTGAAGAATCCTGCATTGTTTGCAGTAATCCTCATACACCTGTAAACATAAATATATTTATATTAATATACATATAAATGTACATTCAATAATCTATAATCAATCTCTGTGTGTAAAACCAAAAATATTGCATTTCAAAAAATTAACAAATTAAAAATATTTTTATTTTTTTATTATTTAGAACAGTGGTCTCAAAGTACAGTCAACATGTCCAAATTCGGCCCTCACAATAGTTTATATGTCCCTCCCTTGTTTTATTATTGTTCTGTTGTAACTAAATGAGATTCTTTATATAGGCACTCACAAAACAAATATAAAGACAAAGCATCTTTTTCAAGCGTAGACTACTAGGCCACACTGCGTTGGCTAAATTTAACTTTGTAGGCTGATATTCACTACTACATGTATAAATGTCACTTACAATTCCTAGTATATACAGTTTATGAACACTTGCTCAGTTCAAGCGGCCCTCAATTGGAGAAGATAACTTTACCTGTGGCCCCCTAGATACTTTTGAGTTTGATACCCCTGATTTAGATTAACGAATAGGTATTGATGTGTATGATACATTTGAAAATACATTACAATACATAGACCATTGGTTTGCATTATATACATTTGACTGCAATATTAATTTGAATTATTATATACTTACTAACAGTTTCTTCTCTGCATGATATATCACGTTATGTGGAAGGTTGTGGCTCTTGTGAAGTTGATTCAGACTCGAAAGGTAGGTCCTCCTGGGCATGTTCTAATTCTGGTTCTAACTCCTGTTCATGTTGTTCTATAATATACATACAAATCAAAGAAAAATTGACTATAACATAAACTAAAATAATACACATAAACAAACATTTCATAACAATATTAAATGATATATTTACCTCTAAAATCCATAGTATCCAATGGAACATCAAGACCCACCATGACAGCGTCACCCATTCTGGCATATAGCATCTGTTCATAATCCAGAAGTTCTGCCCTATATGCGGGGCCTCCACCCGTTCCTTTCGATGACTGTTTCGATTCCTTACACAATTTTGTCTTAATATTTTAAAGAATATCTGTCACCCTCTTCCGACAGGCCCTTACGTCTTTAGGAAAACTACCCTCCGCTGACACAGCATGACTAATTTGTTCCAAAATTGCCTTCTTTGTTTGAGGGTTAATAGAGGGTTAATAGATCTTGCTTGATATCCAATGATATTTTCATAATGTTCTATGATAGCTTCATCCAATATACAGTTTTGACAATGTGTAAACATCACACTTCTGCCACTTTTGGTCTTTCCAGATAGTCCGGTAGCCATTGCAATATTGGTTATATAAATGGCGCAGAAAATGGTATGCTCTTTGTTCAAAGTTAAAATAACGTTTTGAACTATTCTAACAATCACAAAATTTGTTCTAGAAAGTTCTAGAAATAGGGTGTAATAAACTAAACTGAGATGGAGAACTGAAAGGAGAACTATAACAAAGTTTGATAAATCGAGCCCAAAATGGCCATTTTTGAAAACTTAAAAGCATCTTTTAACTCTTCACCAAAAATCGAATTTACGATGGAGTCTTTGCAAATCATTTGGAATGGAATTTCAAAGATGGCTTCATGCAAACCTTGATCGTTTGTCAGTAGTCCATCTCCAAGCTTTAAAAGCCAAGAGCTAAACTCTGGATCAACAGATCTAACATTATTAATCAGCTTCAAAAGTTTAAACTTATGCCAGAGTGGATTAAATTGTATGCTGGCTTCAACAATAGCTGCTCTACTTCCTTGTGCAACAACAGGAAGATTTTGTCTAAAATCACCCCCGAGCAGAATAGTTTTGCCTCCAAAAGGTTTGTTGTTGTTCATCAACTCTTGAAGGAGTTTGTCGACACATCTAAATGCATCACTGGAAGACATGGTTTATTCATCCCAAATAATTATATTTGCACTACGGATCAATTGCGCATCATTAGACGTTTGCCTCATGGAAGAGGTTAAAGTATCCACCAAAGGAACTGGCAATTTAAACTGTTTTTCCACTACCACCTGGACCATCAAGGAAATAACACCTTTGTTGTAAACTGTCATTTTCTGATGCAGCAATGATTTCTTCAAAACTTTCTCTTTGAAGGTCATTACAAGATGCCTTTATTTGATCTCCAGTATAACTTTCATAAGAAGCATCATAGAGATCTCTGGGCTTTTCATGTAAATTATTTGGAGGATTTGGTAAACCAAACTCTTGACAATTGTTTCCATGAACAATTAATATATCTTGAATATCTCTAAGTGCATAATTTAACAATTTTGACACTCTGGTGTGTGACCTGGATGTCTTGAAAAGTCTTCAAAAGTCTTCACAATTTCTTTGTAATTTCAAAAAGCTCTCTAGCATTTGGTGGAGATGCTAATATGAGAAAAAAGCTCTCTAAGCTGTCGAGGCATCATTTCACTTGCAGATTCATAAAGAGTTAATTCCCAAGATTGATCAACTTCCAAAAAAACAACGTTTTTGAGCTACTTCTTTAAATGTGTGAAATTGAACACCCTCAACTGTACGAATATCTTAAAAAGAAGTTGCTCCTTTAACATGAAGTAAAAACAAGCATAAACAAAATCTATCATCTGAAATTTAACTTACAGAGTACATAAGACCAATAGTGTTATTTGCTCAAACTTGTACTCTTTTTTCCATGTTATCTTTTGATGGAAAACAAAATGCTGAGAAATATCAGTGTAAAGATATGCATGAGCTGACAAATCTTCTTTGTTTAATTTAAACCAAGCAGTCAAAATTGTGTCTCTATAATGTGTTCTTTCTACTGCAGTTTCAATATTGTCTTCAGTAAAATATACTGACTGTTCTCCAGGAAGGTGAACTTGTAATCGCACAATCGTATGCGATTGATGGTGCATAAGAAAGCCAAAAAGCCGCCATGCTGCTTCTGGAGCACTAACATATCTGGAATCCATAAATGAAGTTATCTCATCATGAAGAAGTGTTTCATGTTCTTTAATTGCAATATGTGCACAGTCATGCCCTTTATAAATATATTTAAATATGTACTTTACACTTTTTATAGAAGCACAGCTTTCAATATTAATATGGCAGTTGTATTTTAATGTCAAATATGGGTTGTATGGTACAACCCAAGAGTTATTTATTTTTTTACCATTTATTTAAATTGAAAGACTTTTTTTGCTTCTCTTGTAATGTGAATAACCATCTACGTTTATAAAAGTTTCTTCTTGGAAAGATTTTGGAAATTGCTTAGAGCAAACCCCGTCAACCATACATGGAGATCTTAGATTATGCTCCCCACAGGGCCCATGTATCATGTGTTTGGTAACAATTGCATATAACCGTGGTTTGACTTAAATGTCAGGTATTTCAGCACAAATAAAGCTATCAATACCTTGTGCATTTTAGGCTTATCTTGTGCACATAATATAAGCAAAATATGTGCATGAGGTAACCTACGTTTTTGAAATTCAATTACATGAAATTTGGCAGCTGGTTTACTCAAAACATGTTTCTTTGGGATATCATCAAGAAGTTCTTGAAGTTTTAAATGAAAATCTCTTGCCATTAAATCAGGTCGAAATTCCACTGCTTGGCCTTCTTTCAGATTTAAAACAATTTCTGACCATTTTGGGTTACATGTTATAGTTATAACAAAATCAGGGTTCCTATACTTTCTTACAATAGCCATGGCATCTTGGTAATTCTGTACCATGTTTCTGGGACTACCTTGGAATGTAGATGGAAGTATAACTGCTTTGCCTGGAAGTAAGTCCTGCTCTGCAGCTACACTTTGAAGATGGCCCATGAGACCTGTATACTTTTCAACCCTTAATTTTGACTGATTTTATATTACATAGTTTAAACGATTACCTTCTGTTTTAACATATGCATCTACAAAGTACTGCTGAGTCAATTTGCCATTTGGGTTAAACTTGTGACAGATGGAAAGTATATATATATATATATATATATACTCATAAAATTGCATTTGTGTAACCCTTTCTCTTGGCTTTGCTAAGGGTTGAATTCTTATATTTCTAACAGTAGTAGGGTTATAATTAAGTTTCATTTTAGGTGACCAACTTTGATCCCCAAAAGGGAAAAGAAGTGGATATAACATTGGTTCCAAATTTGGATCTAAAATACTTACCCTTTCTGTTTTTTTTTCATTGTTTGTAATTTGACAATGAATAATAAGATCTCGCTCAAGAGGAGGTTCACCATCTGCATTTTGGAAAATAATAGTTAGCTCATTACACCGATGAGCATTATATCTGCGTTGATCATTTTTGCGATCTTGTACTATTGCCATGGTCACAGTTGCAGGTGTAACACCATTTCGAGATGCATCTTCTAAACATTCTTGTTCTACTTCATATAACATTTTACATGCTTCTGCAAAAGGATTGTTTAAAGCCATAAAAGAACTCAACTCAGTCAGCAATTTGTATTTTCATCAACCATAAGGTGCTGTTGTGCAGCCTCATCTGGATCAAGAATATACAGTTATGCAAACTTTCTATTATCCTCATTGGAAGGATGAAGTGATCCAGTTCTGTGATATATTTGTCCATTAATTCTAAAACAGTAAGGGCCATAACCGGGAGGAGGAGCAATATTTGCCCCCATTGAAGCAAATGCTAATGAATTATTAAAAGATCTAATATTTTTGTAAAAATGTTTTGAATGTTTATGACTTCCTGTCATTAAACTTTCTATTAAAGGAGCAACTTTAATAGCTTCAATATTTACTCTTCCTTTGCTGCAGCAATTTGTCTAATGGCTGCTCTTTTGCAAAATGTAATGCATCACAGTTGCTGCATATAACATTTAGCTCTCCACAGTTATGATGATCAAATGAATCATCAAATCTCGCAAGTGCTGCAATGTGTTAAATATGTTTTGCCAAATTTGTATGATGGCTTTTTACATAACTTGCACTAAGTTTCCTTTTATGTCCCCTTTCTATATTGCTTATACTAAGCTGTTTTTGTGTTTCTGATTGTTCATTTTCTGAACGTGCTTTTCTATGACCATAAGCATTTTTTTGTTGTTCTTTATGTTTCTGATTTTCTGTCATATTTGCTCTCTCTTTTCTTTTCTGAACTGCTTTTGCTTCCCTTAAATGGGCCCTTTCTTCATCAGTTTTTTTATTTTTATTTATTCGATCTCTCTCATTTTGTCTCTATTTTTGCATCAGATTGTTCTTCTAAAGATAACTTTCTTTTAGGGGCATGTTTTTTTAAAAAAAATATTTTAAATTTTTTGAGATATATTTATATATTTGCAGCAGTAGCAAAACCCAGACTTATTATATATATATATATATAAAAATGAAAATGTATAATATCGTGCAAAAGTTTATTTACTTCACTAATGCAACCTAAAAGGTGAAACTAATATGAGATTGACACATTACATGCAAAGCAAGATAGTTCAAGCCGTGATTTGTCATAATTGTGATGATTATGGCTTACAGCTCATGAAAACCCCAAATCCACAATCTCAGAAAATTAGAATATTATCTGCAATCAATAAAGCAAGTATTGTACATAGAATCATATCGGACCTCTGAAAAGTATAAGCATGCATACTGTATGTACTCAGTACTTGGTTTGGGCCCCTTTTGCAACAATTACTGCCTCAATGCGGCGTCACATGGAAGCTATCAGCCTGTGGCACTGCTGAGGTGTTATGGAAGACCAGTATGCTTCAATAGTGGCCTTCAGCTCTTCTGAATTCTTCGGTCTCATGTCTCTCATCTTTCTCTTGGCAATGTCCCATAGATTCTCTATGGGGTTCAGGTCAGGCGAGTTTGCTGGCCAATTAAGCACAGTAATCCCACGATCATTGAACCAGGTTTTGGTGCTTTTGGAAGTGTGGGCAGGTGTCCTGCTGGAAAATGAAGTCAGCATCCCCATAGAGCTTGTTTGCGGTAGGAAGCATGAAGTGCTCCAAAATCTCCTGGTAGATGGCTGCATTGACCCTGGACTTAATGAATCACAGTGGACCAACACCAGCAGATGACATGGCTCCCCAAATAAATACAGACTGTGGAAACTTCACACTGGACTTCAAGCATCTTGCAGTGTGTGCTTCTCCATTCTTCCTCCATACTCTGGGTCCTTGGTTTCCAAATGAGATGCTCTCATCAGAAAAGAGGACTTTGGACCACTGAGCAATAAACCAGGTCTGTTTTTCTTTAGCCCAGGTAAGACGTTTCTGATATTGTTTGTTGTTCAGGAGTGGCTTGACAAGAGGAATACGACATTTGAAGCCCATGCCCAGGATCTGTTTGTGCGTGGTGGCTCTTGATGCACTGACTCCAGCCTCAGCCCACTCCTTGTGAAAGTCCCCAACACTTTTGAATGGCCTTTTCCTGACAATCCTCTCCAGGCAGAGGTCATCCCTGCTGCTTGTGCACCTTTTTCTTTCACACTTTTCCCTTCCACATAACTTTCTATTAATGTGCTTTGATAAAGCACTTTGGGAACATCCAACTTCTTTTGCAATTACCTTTTGAGGCTTTCCATCCTTATGGAGGGTTTCAATGATGGTTTTCTGCACAACTGTCAGGTCAGCAGTCTTTCCCATGATTGTGATTCCTACTGAACCAGACTGAGAGACAATTTAAAGGCTCAGGAACCCTTTGCAGGTGTTATGGCTTAATTAGCTGATTAGAGTGGGACACTTTGAGCCTAGAATACTGCACCTTTTCACAATATTCTAATTTTCTGAGATTGTGGATTTGGGGTTTTCATGAACTTTAAGCAATAATCATCACAATTATGACAAATCACGGCTTGAACTATCTTGCTTTGCATGTAATGAGTCTATCTCGTATATTAGTTTGACCTTTTAGGTTGCATTAGTGAAATAAATGAACTTTTGCGTGATATTCTAATTTTTCGAGTTTCACCTGTATATATATATATATATATATATATATATATATATATATATATATATATAGCCAACAGGTATACTGACAACCTTATCTGGATGGACTGCTGTCCTAAATATATGCCAAATATATTATAGATAATAAGGCTACAGATGTAGCAACAATATTTATTTTTGTTATAATGTTACAGATATAGCAACACTTTATTTAGCAACACTGCTTTTATCTATATACAGTATATAAATTAATCATATATATTTATATGTATATAACCTACAGGTGTAACGACATCTTTATTTGAATGGACTGCTGTCCTAAATATATTGAAAATATGTAACTTCTAATAAAGCTACAGGATATATAATTAAGCTAACAAAGCAGCAAAAATGTTATAGCGAAAACTGCTTTAATCCATCTATAAATATTTCTACAGATGTAGTTACAGCATTTTTTTATATTCAACTGTCCTATATATATAATACATATACCAGTTTAGCCAAACCCTATTTGCCAAACTTATTGAAAAAGTATATTTATATAACCAACAGGTATAGTGACAATCTTATCTGGATGGACTGTTGTCCTAAATATATTCCAAATATAGTATAGATAATAAGGCTATTGATGTAGCAATAATATTTATTTTTGTTATAATGATTTTGTTATAGCAACACTTTTATTAACTATGCTGCTTTCATCTATATATATATAAATTAATCTACAGGTGAATTATATATATATTTATATATATATATATATATATATATATATATATATATATATATATATATATATATATATATATATATATATATATATATAAATATATATATATAATTCACCTGTAGATTAATTTATATTTATACATAACCTACAGGTGTAACAACACCCTTATTTGAATGGACTACTGTCTTAAATATACTAAAAATATGAAATTTCTAATAAAACAACAGAATATATAATAAAGCTACTAAAGTAGCAAAAATGTATTGTTAATAAACTACTTTAATCTATATATAAATATTAATATTTCTACAGGTGTAGTGACAGCCTTTTTTTATGTTAAACTGTCCTATATATATATATATATATATATATATATATATATATATATATATATATATATATATATATATATATATATATATATATATATATATATATATATAATAAATATACCAGTTTAGCCAAACCCTATTTGCCAAACTTATTGAAAATGTATATATATACAGCAAGTGCACTCTAACAAACAGTTCGCCAAGGGCCAGGGTGCTAGAGTAGGTTTAAATATAGAGAACAGGAAACAGCACTCTCTGGACTTAAGTATAAACAGATAGTTTATTTGTTAATGTTTCAGGGAATGCTCCCCTTCATCAGGTTCTGATGAAGGGGAGCAATCCCCGAAACATTACCAAATAAACTATCTGTTTATACTTAAGTCCAGAGAGTTCTGTTTCCTTCTCTCTCTCTCTCTCTCTCTCTCTCTCTCTCTCTCTCTCTCTCTCTCTTTATTTAGCAATGCTGCGTTTATCTATATATACTTTGTGTATATATATATATATATATATATATATATATATATATATATATAGTAATCTACTGGTATAAAGTAATCTACTGATTTCCTAAATAATCTACAGATGTTGCAAACCCCTATTTGCAATATCTTTCTTATAATATTCTAAGCTATAGTTACATTTTCACAAAAAAATAGCTTTAAAAATTGAAACCCAATTTATTTATTTTTATAAAAAAAATAGTATACCTTTTAAATAAAGAGTATACTTTATATTAATATATTTATATAAACTATTCTAAAATTTTGTATCCTACTGACCTACTTATGTAGCAACAGACTTTTTTTTTAAACTACTTTAGCTTTAAAAAAAGCTTTATAAGTATATTTAGATTCTGATATTTAGCATTCTATGAAGCTTATGAGGTAAAATATGTCCAATCGTTTTTCTTTCTTTTGTTTTTTTAAACAACTTAAGCTTTGGAAAAAAGCTGTTAAAAACAACAGGCTTATCTTTAGCTTTTAAAAAAGCTTTTGGATAGAGAAGCTAATAATGCTAAATAATTAAACTAAATACGATGTTCCGCTATTAAACTAACTGATCTCTCTCTACAACAACTCTCCTCACAGACTGCTTTTCCCTAACTGTGTCGGGGCGTGGTTAGTTGCGAGCGACACATGCGATTTGCCGTTAGTGAGAGGCGTGGCTTTCCACAAATGTGCAGTGTTTGATTGACACTGACGTATATGTTAATTCCTATGCCCGTAAACTATTTTCGGAAGTTGCGATCGGCAATTTCCGTAACTCCGCCCACGCATAATTTATACTGTAACAATGCTTAGTTACTGTATCAATAATGTAGACACTGACACTGACAAAATAAGCATTAAAGGGACAGTAAAGTCAAAATTAAACTTTAATAATTCAGATAGAGCATTCAATCTTAAACAACTTTCCAATTTACTTCTGTTATCAAATTTGATTAGTTCTTTTAGTATATTTTATTAAAGAGAAAAACTAGGTAGGCTCATAAGAGCTCAGGAGTGTGCACGCGTCTTTAGTACTCTATGGCAGCAGTGTTTTGCAACATTGCAATACAAAGCTACAAATAATGTTGCAAAACATTGCTGCCATAGAGTACAAAAGAGACGTGCACACTCCTGAGCTCTTATGAGCCTACCTAGTTTTACTCTTCAATAAAAGATACCAAGAGAAAAAAGAAAATTTGATAACAGAAGTAAATTGGAAAGTTGTTTAAAATTTAATGCTCTATCTGAATCCTGAAAGTTTCATTTTAACTTCACTGTCCCTTTAATAAAAAACATGTACAAACTGACACTTATACATACACTTGCTTTCAATACATACAGTATGGCTAAATGCTAAATTATTTAAAATGTCAGTATGTGCATTATATATATATATATATATATATATATACATATCCTATATTATAAAAGGCCAAGTGTTTGTCTGAAGCCGTCATGCGCAGTAGAGACAAACACTTGGCCTTAGAAAGCGCACAGCTGATCGCACGCGCACCTCAGTGAAAACAGCAGCGCGAGGACCGGGCAAGTGAAAGCGCACAGCTGATCGCACGCGCACCTCAGTGACAACAGCAGCGAGAGGACCGGGCAAGTGAAAGCGCACAGCTGATCGCACGCGCACCTCAGTGACAACAGCAGCGCGAGGACCGGGCAAGTGAAAGCGCACAGCTGATCGCACGCGCACCTCAGTGACAACAGCAGCGCGAGGACCAGGCAAGTGAAAGCGCACAGCTGATCGCACGCGCACCTCAGTGACAACAGCAGCGCGAGGACCGGGCACGTGAAAGGAGAGAGAGAGAGAGATAGAGATAGAGAGAGAGAGAGAGAGAGAGAGAATGAGAGAGAGAGAGAATATGAGAGAGAGAGAATGAGAGAGAGAGAGAGAATGAGAGAGAGAAAGAGAGAGAGAGAGAGAATGAATAAATATGAAAAAAAATAACACGGCCCGTGTGAACGGGCTTTAGGACTAGTATATATATATATTGCAAATGCTGATTATAGTAGTGTCAGTGTCTACATTATTGATACAGTCACTATGCATTGTGACTGTATAAATAATGTGTAAACTGAGCCGCCTCTCAATAATAAACCTAACACTTCTTTACTAGTGATGTCCCGAACTGTTCGCGTTTGAGTTTGTGGGCGAACACATGGCGATGTTCGATCCGCCCCTATGTGTCATCATTGTGGAAACTTTGACCCTTTATGTCACAGCCGCCTGACACATTAGAGCCAATCAACATCAGACACTCCCTCACAGACACTCCCAGCTACTCGGAATCCGCCATTTTAGACTCATAACGACCTTGCTTTTTTAATGAGAGGACGTGTTGTGTTTTTGCTCCTGACATTAATAGGAAAAACATAGCTAGGCTAGTGTATTTACAGTCCAGAAGGACTCCACTCATATCTGCTGCAAGCACAGCACCCCAAAAAGCCCTTTTTAGGGCTATATTTCGTGCCATTTTTTTTTTTTCGTTTTTTTTTTATTAGCATTTGCCTGGCTTTCAGCTGTGTGTTTAAGGCTCACAGCATATGCTGTGACTACTGCCACCACTGATATCTCCCTAACAACATTAGTTTAAATTGAACTAACCCAAAAATATAATTATTTTTCTAGTGTAATTTTTTTTCATTTTCTATCAGGCCAGTGTCACACAGCATATACTCTGGTTCATTGCTCTGTGCCAGCCAGCAGCCACCAGTGTTAATATCCGTTTATAACATTATTTTAAATTAAAAAAATATATATATATTTTGCTAGTGTAATCTAATTACATTTACTATCATGCCTGTGTCTGTCAGGCTCACTCAGCATTAATATACCTCTTTTTTTTCAGTCTTTTGGTTAATTGGTCTGTGCCAGGCAGCCACCCAGCACTCATATCTATTCTCCACCTTAATTTTAATATAAAAAAAAAAAAAGTTTAAATTTGTTTGCTAGTATAATCTAATATAATTTTCTATCCGGACTGTGTGTTTTGCTGACACAGAGAGCCTACTGTGTTTACTTGCTGCCCTCCCTAGTCTATGAGCCACGACTCATATGTGTTTAACCTTTTTTTAATTTCCCCCCCAAAAAAATAATTTCAATCATTTTTCTAGTGTAATCTAATAGTATTTTCTATCAGGCGTGTGTGTATCCGACATACAGAGCCTACTGTTTTTAATAGCTGCCCTTCCAAGGCTATCAGCCACGACTCATATGTATGTGCTTAAACTTTTTCTTAAAATTTCCAAAAAAAAGTCTTTAAATCATTATGCTAGTGTAATCTAATTGTATTTTCTATCAGGCCTGTGTCTGTCTATCTGACTTACACAGAATACTGTTGTTATAATTGCTGCCCTACGTAGCAGCCAGCCAGTGCGACCACTCATAGAGTCATATGTGCATTGTACTTCTTAACATAATGTTAATATTAAAATCGAAAATTTTTAAATATTTTGCTAGTGTAATGTAACTTAATTTTCTATCAGTCCTGTGTTTTTGTCACTTACACAGCATACTGTGTTAAATTGCTGCCCTACCTACCATCCACGACTCATATCTGCCAGCCTGTCTGCCAGGCCCAAGTAGCCAATTAGTGGCACCAATCACAATTCTTGTAACAGTAATAAAAAAATCATAATTTTTGGACTGCAAATATTCAGTCTCCTAGTGCCATTGAATTTCATTTACCTCCTGCCTGCCACTGCCAGCCTTTTGTGCCAGGCCGTCTAGCCAACTATTTACACCAATCCTAATTTTTTGTCACAGTATAGTTACTAATTAAAATTTAAAAAAATCTTGATTGTTGATGATCTTAATCCTCAGTTTGCTCGTGCCTTTGAATTGCACTTTTCTACAGCCTTCCAAGCCTGTGTGCCAGGCCTAGTTAAAAAATATTTACACCAATCATATTTGTTGTGACAGTATTCTAATAATTAAAAATTAAAATTTTTGGTAATAGTTGCTGTGATTTGAATCCTCAGTTTGCTGGTGCCATTGAATAGCACTTTCCTCCTGCCTTGCAGCCTGCTGTGAGCCAGGCCCACCTAGCCAATTGTTGTCAGCAATCATATTTCTGTTAACAGTATTGCAAAAATTGTCAATCATCACTGTTTAGACTGTCAGTAATCAGTCTCCTAGTTTCCTTGAATTGCATCTACCTCCTGCCTGCCATCCTTTTGTGCCAGGCCGTCTTGCCAACTATTTACACCAATCCTAATTTTTTGTCACAGTATAGTTAATAATTACAATTAAAAAAATCTTTATTGTTGATGATCTTAATCCTCAGTTTGCTCGTGCCTTTGAATTGCACTTTTCTACAGCCTTCCAAGCCTGTGTGCCAGGCCTACTTAAAAAATATTTACACCAATCATATTTGTTGTGACAGTATTCTAATAATTAAAAATTAAAATTTTTGGTAATAGTTGCTGTGATTTGAATCCTCAGTTTGCTGGTGCCATTGAATAGTACTTTCCTCCTGCCTTGCAGCCTGCTGTGAGCCAGGCCCACCTAGCCAATTGTTGTCAGCAATCATATTTCTGTTAACAGTATTGCAAAAATTGTCAATCATCACGGTTTAGACTGTCAGTAATCAGTCTCCTAGTGTCCTTGAATTGCATCTACCTCCTGCCTGCCATCCTTTTGTGCCAGGCCGTCTTGCCAACTATTTACACCAATCCTAATTGTTGTCACAGTATAGTTACTAATTAAAATTAAAAAATTCTTGATTGTTGATCTTAATCCTCATTTTGCTTGTGCCATTAAAAATTAAAATTTTTGGTAATAGTTGCTGTGATTTGAATCCTCAGTTTGCTGGTGCCATTGAATAGCACTTTCCTCCTGCCTTGCAGTCTGCTGTGAGCCAGGCCCACCTAGCCAATTGTTGTCAGCAATCATATTTCTGTTAACAGTATTGCAAAAATTGTCAATCATCACTGTTTTGACTGTCAGTGTCCTTGAATTTCATCTACCTCCTGCCTGCCATCCTTTTGTGCCAGGCCGTCTTGCCAACTATTTACACCAATCCTAATTGTCACAGTATAGTTACTAATTAAAAAAATCTTGATTGTTGATCTTAATCCTCATTTTGCTTGTGCCATTGAATTGCACTTTTCTACTGCCTGCCAGCCTGTGTGCCAGGCCCAACTATCCAATTAGTGCCAGCAATCATATTTCTTTTAACAGTATTGCAAAATTTGTCAATCAACACTGTTTTGACTGTCAATGTGCAGTCTACTAGTGCCCTTGAATTGCATTTTCCTCCTGCCTGTGTGCCAGTCCCAACTAGCCAATTAGTGCCACCACTCATATTTATTGTAACAGGATTGGAATTTTTGTTAATCATAACTGTTTTGACTGTGATTCTTCAGTCTCCTAGTGCCATTGAATTGCAGTTTCCTTTCTCCCAGCGTGTGTGCCAGACAGGGCCATTTGCCAAATAGTGCCAAACAATCATATTTGTTGCCACAGTACTTGTAAGTTGTAATATTTTAAAAAATTAACAATTTGTGATTTTTAAAACATCTGTCTTTTTTGTTGTTGTCAGTCTCACAGCGTATACTGTGCCCACTTTCACAGTGCCACCACTCAATTGGTGTAATAGTATTGTTAGTGTCCATTTAAAAAAAATGACAGGCAGAGGCAGGCCACCCCGCAGGTTCCGTGGTCGTGGTGCTGTGATTCCTTTAGACCCTACAAATATGCACATTGTTCAGACGCCGGGTGCCAGGGGGGACGCAAAAACTTCTGAGGAGGACCTAGTTGAATGGCTAACACAGGAAACCCAATCTTCTTCAGCTTCCGCTGCTAGTCCTCCTAACCTTGACGCACCATCTAAGTCCAGCTGTGCTTTGGGCAGGTCTCAAGTGACCAGTGCCACTCCGCCGCCTGTCGCCACCACCAACACTAGCACCACAGCCGCTTCACTTGATCTGTCACAGGAGTTATTGACACATCATTTGGAAGAAATGAGTGATGCGCAACCATCATTGACAGAGGATGTAGATAATAGTGATCAGTCTCAGTCAGGCAGCATTACCGACATGATGATGATGATGATGATGTTGTACCCGCTGCTGCTTCCTTTCTTGATGTTTCAGATACAAGTGAAGCGGTTGATGATGATGTGTCGGTGGATGTCACGTGGGTGCCTGCTAGAAGAGAAGAAGAAGAGGGGGAAAGTTCAGATGGGGAGACAGAGAGGAGGAGGAGGAGACGATTTGGAAGCACGGGGAGGTCATCTCAAGGAGCTAGTGGCACAGTCAGACAGCATGCATCGTCACCAGGGGTCAGCCAGACAGCCCGCCGACGCCCATTAACGCATGCTGTTGCCACCACCAGAATGCCGTCATCGAAGAGATCAGCAGTGTGGCATTTTTTTTGTGTGTCTGCCTCTGACAACAGCGATGCCATTTGCAACCTGTGCCAAAAGAAACTGAGTCGTGGGAAGTCCAACAGCCACCTAGGTACAACTGCTTTGCGAAGGCACATGGTCTCCCATCACAAAGGCCGATGGGAAGAACACATGAGTAGAAGCAGCACACAAAGTGAAATCCGCCTCCTCCTCCTGCTCCAGCATCTTAGGCCACGTCAACCAGTGCTGTCCTCCTTGCCCCCTCTCAACCATCCTCCACTCAGTCTCTCTTACGTAGCAGTTCCTAGTCATCTGCCCACAGTCAGGTGTCTGTCAAGGACATGTTTGAGCGTAAGAAGCCAATTTCTCAAAGTCACCCCCTTGCCCGGCGTCTGACAGCTGGCTTGTCTGAACTCTTAGCCCGCCAGCTTTTACCATACAAGCTGGTGAAGTCTGATGCTTTCAAAAAATTTGTATCTATTGGGACACCGCAGTGGAAGGTACCTGGCAGAAATTTCTTTTCGCAAAAGGCAATCCCAAACCTGTACTCTGTTGTGAGAAAGGAAGTTATGGCATGTCTGGCACACAGCGTTGGGGCAAGGGTCCATATGACCACGGATAGCTGGTCTGCAAAGCATGGTCAGGGCAGGTATATCACCTACACTGTGCATTGGGTAAACCTGCTGACTTCTGACAAGCATGGAATGCGTGGCTCTGCAGAAGAGTTGGTGACACCGCCACGACTTGCAGGCAGGCCTGCTGCTACCTCATCTACTCCTCCTACTCCATCCTCTTCCATAACCTCTTTCTCGGCTGAGTCCTCTTCAACTTCTGCGTCTTGCTCCACATCTATGGCACCCCCCCAGCTCCCCAGGTACTATGCTACATCCCGGGTACGGCAGTGTCACGCCGTCTTGGGGTTGACTTGCCTGAAAGCGGAGAGTCACACCGCACCAGCACTCCTGACCGCCCTGAACGCACAGGTGGATCAGTGGCTGACTCCGCACCAACTGGAGATTGGCAAGGTTGTTTCTGACAATGGAAGTAATTTGGTGGAGGCATTGAAATTGGGCAAGTTGACACATGTGCCGTGCATGGCACATGTGTGTAATCTAATTGTACAACAATTTGTCCATAAGTACCCAGGCTTACAGGATGTCCTGAAGCAGGCCAGGAAGGTGTGTGGCCATTTCAGGCGTTCCTACACGGCCATGGCGCACTTGTCTGATATCCAGCGTCAAAACAACCTGCCAGTGAGGTGCTTGATTTGCGACAGCCCGACACGGTGGAATTCAACACTCCTAATGTTTGACCGCCTGCTCCAACAAGATAAAGCTGTTAATGAGTATTTGTATGACCGGGGTGCTAGGACAGCCTCTGGGGAGCTGGGGATATTTTTGCAAAATTACTGGACGCTCATGCGCAATGCCTGTAGGCTCATGCGCCCTTTTGAGGAGGTGACAAACCTTGTCAGTCGCACCGAAGGCACCATCAGCGACATCATACCATTTGTTTTCTTCCTGGAGCGTGCCCTGCGAAGAGTGCTGGATAAGGCAGTAGATGAGCGTGAAGAGGAAGTGGGAGAGTTGTGGTGTCCATCACCCCCGCAAACAGCCGAATCAGCATTGCTTGCTGGACCTGCGTCAACGCAGGAAGAGGATTGTGAGGAAGAGGAGTCAGAGGAGGAATGTGGCTTTGGGGGGGATGAGGAGGGTGCTCGTTGTTGTCACCTCTCTGGTACCCGTGGTGTTGTACGTGGCTGGGGGGAAGAAGATACCATCAGTGAGATCAGTGAGGAGGAGGAACGCGACATGATTATGTCAGCATTCAACCTTGTTCAAATGGGTTCTTTCATGCTGTCGTGCCTGTTGAGGGACCCTCGTATAAAAAAGCTGAAGGAGAACGACCTGTACTGGGTGTCCACGCTCCTCGACCCCCGGTATAAGCATAAAGTGCCTGAAATGTTACCAAATTCCCGCAAGTCGGAAAGGATGGAGCATTTTCATAATAAATTAAAAACTATGCTTTACACAGCGTATAAGGGTGATGTCACAGCACCACGGGAATGTAACAGGGGAAGAGATGAAATTAATCCTCCTCCTCCCACGACCACGGCGGCAAAGACCGGGCGCTTTCCTGGCGTCTTGTTGATGGAGGACATGCGTACCTTTTTAACTCCCATGCACCATCAGAGCTTTTCGGGATCCAGCCTTAGAGAAAGACTCAACCGACAGGTAGCAGACTACCTAGCTTTAACTGCGGATCTCGACACTCTCAGGAGCGATGGACCCCTTGACTACTGGGTGTGCAGGCTGGACTTGTGGCCTGAGCTATCCCAATTTGCAATGGAACTTCTGGCCTGCCCCGCTTCAAGTGTCCTGTCCGAAAGGACTTTTAGTGCAGCAGGAGGTTTTGTCACTGAGAAGAGAAGTCGCCTAGGTCAAAAAAGCCTTGACTATCTCACTTTTATAAAAATGAATGAGGGCTGGATCCCGAAGGGACTGACATTGGGCGATACATTTGAATAAAAAACTACTGATGATGATATGAGCTGGCTTGGGCTACAACTGGTACACAGGCTGGCCTTTTTTTTGGTTATAAAGACAGAGGACTTGCTTGACTTATCCGCCAACAACTAGTGTTCAAGCCACAAGCTTTTAGGGCACTTTATAAATGTTTACAAACATCGATTTTTCTGGCCACTGCTACAGCAGTTGCTACAACAATACCCCAATTTTTCAGTCATTTGTACATTCCTAATTTTTCTGGCCTCTGCTGCATCTCTGTGGGTACAAAACTCAAATAAAAAAAATAAGGCACATAACACTAGTGATTAAACTGTTACGAATTGTACGACTTAACACAGCACTCATATCCGGTGGACCATTTAATTGATCGCAAAATGCAACAAATTTGAAAGAGTAGGACCGACCAAGCATCTTTATCCGTCTCTTGGTTGCACTAAATTATCTCCATGTTCCATCTATGCCATACCTGTACTCTATTGTGCAAAAGGGTGGCATATGTTGTGTTTCATGCTGTTGTGCCTGTTGCGGGTCTTGGCCCATGATATAAAAAGTCTGAAGGAGAACGACCTGTAGTAATGAGTGCCCCATCCAGTTTTTAGAAAAATGTTCCTGGTTCCTCTCAATTATCTTTGGGTTTCTAAAATGGATGCCATACCTGTACTCACTTGTTCAAAAGGATGGCATATGTGGTGGTGTTTCCTGCAGTTGTTTCTGTTGAGGGTGCTGGAGGAGAACGACCTGGAGTGGGAGTCCAAGCATGGTTTTTGGGGCTATTTCACTTTTACAAACAATTATCTGTGGGTTTCACAAATCAATGCCGTACCAGTACTCTATTGTTCCAAAGTATGCCATATGTTCTCTTTCCTGCTGGTATTTTGTTTGAGGGTCCTGGACACTCTTATAAAAAGGCCTAAGGTAAAAGAGGTGTACTGGGTGTCCACTCATTTTTCTTTTCTATTTCACATTTGACCAAAATTATCTCTGGTTTTGTAAAATCAATGCCGTACCTGTACTCTATTGTTCAAAAGGATGCCATACGTCCTCTTTCCTGCTGGTGTTTTTTTTGAGGGTCCAGGACCCTCTTATAAAAAGGCCTAAGGAGAAAGAGGTGTACTGGTTGTCCACTCATTTTTATTTTTCTATTTAACAATTGACCAAAATGATCTCTGGGTTTGTAAAATCAATGCTGTACCTGTACTCTATTGTTCAAAAGGATGCCATACGTTCTCTTTCCTGCTTGGTTTTTTTTGAGGGTCCAGGACCCTCTTATAAAAAGGCCTAAGGAGAAAGAGGTGTACTGGGTGTCCATCGAATCATTTTTTTGATTCAAATTTCCATTTGCAAAAAATTATCTATGGGTTTCTAAAATAAATGCCTTTCCTGTACTCTATTGTTCAAAAGTATGCCATATGTCCTCTTTCCTGCTGGTGTTTTTTTTTGAGGGTCCAGGACACTCTTATAAAAGTGCCTAAGGAGAAAGAGGTGTACTGGGTGTCCATCGAATCATTTTTTTGATTCAAATTTCTATTTTAAAAAACATTTCTATGGGTTTTTAAAATCAATGCCTTTCCTGTACTCTATTGTTCAAAAGTATGCCATATGTCCTCTTTCCTGCTGGTGTTTTGTTTGAGGGTCCTGGACCCTCTTATAAAAAGGCCTAAGGAGAAAGAATTGTACTGGGTGTCCATCCAATTATTTTTTTTAATTAAAATTCACGGTTACAACAAATTATCCCCGGGTTTCTAAAATAAATGCCTTTCCTATAATCTTTTTTTCACAAAGGATGCCATATGTCCTCTTTCCTACTGCTGGTTTTGTTGAGTGTCCTGGAGCCTCTGCTAAAAAGGCCTAAGGATAAAGAAGTGTAATGGGTGTCTATTCAATGTGTTTTTAGATTTCCCGGTTGTAACAAATTTTTTCTGTCTTTCAAAAATCAATGCCTTTCCTGTAATCTATTTTTCAAAAGGATGCCATATGTCCTCTTTCATGCTGTTCTTTCTTTTGAGGCTCCGGGACACTCTTATAAAAAGGACTAAGGATAAAGAAGTGTACTGGGTGTCCAATCAATGTTTTTTTTTCTATTTCCTGGGTAATATAACTGATCTCTGTGTTTCTAAAATCAATGCCTTTCCTGTAATCTAATTTTCAAAAGTATGCCATATGTCCTCTTTCCTGCTGGTGTTTTTTTTTTGAGGGTCCAGGACCCTCTTATAAAAAGGCCTAAGGAGAAAGAGGTGTACTGGTTGTCCATCAAATAATTTTTTTGATTCAAATTTCCATTTGCAAAAAATTATCTATGGTTTTCTAAAATAAATGCCTTTCCTGTACTCTATTGTTCAAAAGTATGCCATATGTCCTCTTTCCTGCTGGTGTTTTTTTTGAGGGTCCAGGACCCTCTTATAAAAAGGCCTAAGGAGAAAGAGGTGTACTGGGTGTCCATCGAATAATTTTTTTGATTCAAATTTACATTTGCAAAAAATTACCTATAGGTTTCTAAAATCAATGCCTTTCCTGTACTTTTACTCTATTGTTCAAAAGTATGCCATATGTCCCCTTTCCTGCTGGTGTTTTGTATGAGGGTCCTGGACCCTCTTATAAAAAGGCCTAGGGAGAAAGAATTGTACTGGGTGTCCATCCAATCATTTTTTTTATTCAAATTCACGGTTGCAACAAATTATCCCCGGGTTTCTAAAATCAATGCCTTTCCTATAATCTTTTTTTCACAAAGGATGCCATATGTCCTCTTTCCTACTGCTGGTTTTGTTGAGTGTCCTGGAGCCTCTGCTAGAAAAGGCCGAAGGATAAAGAAGTGTACTGGGTGTCTATTCAATGTTTTTTTAGATTTCCCGTTTGTAACAAATTTTTTCTGTCTTTCTAAACTCAATGCCTTTCCTGTAATCTATTTTTCAAAAGGATGCCATATGTCCTCTTTCATGCTGTTCTTTCTGTTGAGGCTCCGGGACACTCTTATAAAAAGGCCTAAGGATAAAGAAGTGTACTGGGTGTATAATCTATGTTTTTTTAGATTTCACGATTGCAACTAATGATCTCTGTGTTTCTAAAATCAATGCCTTTCCTGTAATCTAATTTTCTAAAGGATGCCATATGTCCTCTTTCATGCTGCTGGTTTTGTGGAGGGTCCTGGAGCCTCTGCGAAAAAGGCCTAAGGATAAATAAGTGTACTTGGTGTATAATCCAATTTTTTAGAGATTGCACGGTTGCAACTAATGATCTCTGTGTTTCTAAAATCAATGCCTTTCCAGAAATCTATTTTTCTAAAGCATGCCATATGTCCTCTTTACTGCTGCTGGTTTTGTTGAGGGTCCTGGAGCCTCTGCTACTAAGGCCTAAGGATAAATAAGTGTCCTGGTTGTCTAATCCATTTTTTTTTTAGATTTCCCGGTTGCAACAAATTATCTCTGGGTTTCTAAAATCAATGCCTTTCCTGTAATCTATTAGTCAAAAGGATGCCATATGTCCTCTTTCATGCTGTTGTTTCTGTTGAGGCTACGGGAGACTCGTATTAAAAAGGCCTGAGGATAAATAAGTGTAACGGGTGTGTAATCAATGTTTTTTTTCTATTTCACAGTTGCAAATAATGATCTGTGAGTTTCTAAACTCAATGCCTTTACTGTAATATTTTATTCAAAAGGATGACATATCTCCTCTTTCATGCTGTTGTTTCGGTTGAGGCTCCGGGACCCTCGTATTAAAAAGGCCTGAGGATAAATAAGTGTCACGGGTGTGTAATCAATGTTTTTTTCTATTTCATGGTTGCAAATAATGATCTGTGGGTTTCTAAAATCAATGCCTTTACTGTAATCTTTTATTCAAAAGGATGACATATCTCCTCTTTCATGCTGTTGTTTCGGTTGAGGCTCCGGGACCCTCGTATTAAAAAGGCCTGAGCATAAATAAGTGTCACGGGTGTCTAATCAATGTTTTTTTCTAATTTCACGGTTGCAAATAATGATCTGTGGGTTTCTAAAATCAATGCCTTTACTGTAATCTTTTATTCAAAAGGATGACATATCTCCTCTTTCATGCTGTTGTTTCGGTTGAGGCTCCGGGACCCTTGTATTTAAAAGGCCTGAGCATAAATAACTGTCACGGGTGTCTAATCAATGTTTTTTTTCTATTTCACGGTTGCAAATAATGATCTCTGGGTTTCTAAAATCAATGCCTTTACTGTAATCTTTTATTCAAAAGGATGACATATCTCCTCTTTCATGCTGTTGTTTCGGTTGAGGCTCCGGGACCCTCGTATTAAAAAGGCCTGAGGATAAATAAGTGTAACGGGTGTGTAATCAATGTTTTTTTCTATTTCACAGTTGCAAATAATGATCTGTGGGTTTCTAAAATCAATGCCTTTACTGTTATCTTTTATTCAAAAGGATGACATATCTCCTCTTACATGCTGTTGTTTCAGTTGAGGCTCCGGGACCCTCGTATTAAAAAGGCCTGAGCATAAATAAGTGTACTGGGTGTCTAATCAATGTTTTTTTCTAATTTCACGGTTGCAAATAATGATCTGTGGGTTTCTAAAATCAATGCCTTTCCTGTAATCTATTATTCAAAAGGATGACATATCTCCTCTTTCATGCTGTTGTTTCGTTTGAGGCTCCGGGACCCTCGTATTAAAAAGGCCTGAGGATAGGGGGCGGAGCCAGCCATCAAGGTGAATGGCTGCACTTTGAGTGAGCTCCTGAGGCAGCCCCAGATTAAACTCCTAAAACCGTGTACAAGGTACAAGAAATTTACTTTAGCTATGGATGCTTACACTTGAAGATCAATCCTCACACTTTATTCGACTTGAAAAAGACGCGAAAAAGACGCGCAAAAGACGCGATCGCACTTCCGGTCCGGATTTGGCCTCAGCCAGCTACTACAGCCCCCGGCTTCATTTTGGGCCTAACACAAAACTGCTGCAAACAGGAGGACAAGGCCTGGGTCATTCTCTCTATGCCTCTTAGGGTCACTACGGCTCCTCAGGGTACCTGAATCTGCTTTTTCCTGACCGGATTACCAGTTTTAGATTCTACTGATTTCAGGCTATCTTGATCAGCTCTTACCATGAGGAATCATCTGAGGAGGTAATCAAATCAATTCTGTTCAGCAGAATCATAATGACATTAAGTTTGTATTAATATATATATATATATTTACAGGAGGTTAACTAGCATGACATATGTATTTTAAAGTACCTCACACATCACCCACATGAGGACTATACAAAATTCTCATCTCTGTGAGGATTAACTAGAGCTGTATACTACCATTTTTACCTATAAATATAATATAACCACAAATCACATATCATGCAGCACTTTTATACATCCTTCATCTGAGAACAACAAGCAGCAACTACTTACATCCACATGGGGTGACCTATTCCCCTCCAGGCCTACATATTACATTAATCCTGGCTGTGGGTTATTTTGGCAGTTTTCTACCACTTATTGCAGGATTGCTTTTTCTACATTTTTTCCTGCTTCAAATCACTTTACTACGCACTAACATAAAAGTGCCCCAGTTATACAAACGAATCAAAATTCTGCAGCACAGAAATGTCTCCAAAGAGGCAAGCAAAGCAGGATAAGGTGAGCAAAAGTCATCACAGTATTACAGCCTCTATGAATAAATTCTTCAAACCACTTGAAAACCCAGACTCGTCTCCAGAGACCATGGACTCTGCTGATGAAGTACCACAACTCCAGACTGCTACGGCAGCCAGAGCTCCAGAGTCTATGCAAATCAAGCTTTTCTAGAGACTCTTCCGTCTAAGCAAGTCTTTACAACTCTCATTTCCCAGGTGAAATCCTGTATCAAAGAAGAAATCTCAGAGCTACGTAAAGAGATGCACGAGATAGGAGACAGAGTGGAATTTCTTGAAGAAGAATCTGAATCACAGCAGTGAGATATTGCAGGCCTTATTCAGAATGTACAAGCTCAGAATACTGTAATTTCCCAACTCCAAGATAAACTGGAAGATATTGAAAATAGGAGCAGACGACAGAACATCAGAATAAGAGCGCTACCAGAGTCCATCACTACAGAAAATCTTCACACCTATCTACAAGATTTGTTCAAAGACCTTCAAAGTTCATCACTTACAACACCTCCTGTCATGGACAGATATCACAGAGCTCTCAGACCCAAGCCCAAGGAGGGCTTACCACCTAGGGACGTGATCATAAAATTTCATGATTATCAACAAAAGGAAAACATCATGAAGCAAGCCAGAATTTCTTCACCACTACGCTTCCAAGGATCTGCACTCTCCATCTATGCTGACCTTTCCATAAGAACTTTGCAAAGAAGAAGGGAATTTGCCCCGCTCACCACTGTGCTAAGAAATCACAACATCTCCTATAGATGGGGCTTCCCTTGCCATATACAACTGATATGGGAAGGTCAGAGGAAAACATGCATGGATCCAGGAGATATCGAAGACTTCTGCAAAGAGTTGAATCTTGCACCTCCAACCCACAACCACACATCTGCACCTATTACCAAACAGCTGAATACTCTACCTCATACAGCTCCCAAACCTCAAAGAACACCATGGCAAACAGCAACCCATAAGAGACAGAAAAGTACTACAGCAAGTGCTTCAGAAAATGGGTGAGATTGATCCAATATTTTTGTGATCCCTAAACTTTTCATGATTTCTAAGGGACCCTGTTCCTAATTTATTGTTACTAGTTTTGTGTTTAATAATATTGTGTTTTGTGTTTAATAATATTGTAGCACTATGCCTTCTAAAAAAAAAATTTTTTTTAGATAGATTTATCAATGTGCCTTCAAGGACTTATGATCTACCAAAATCTGGGGCTCCACTAGCCCCCTTTTAGGAACTCTAAGTTATCTATATGAATTGTAACATTAGGTTACAAATTATATATTCTATCGCAATCCTTGCTATTTCAAGCAGGGACTATCTGTTAGTTCATTTTTTGTTAAAAAATGTTCTACTTGTTATTACTATGTTTGATGTTATCTTGTTTTATTATGCATTATTATTCCATGTAACACCTCTATGCAAAACATACAACCTGAACAGTATCCTTGACCATGACTTATTAATGAGATACCTTCCAAATTCACTCCATAATACATTGACATAATGACTCAAAAGATTCCTGACCAGTTGTTTACCTTACTCACAATCAATGCCAAGGGCCTAAATTCCCCTTTTAAAAGGTCCAAAGCGTTCCATGACCTACACCATAAAAATGGCAGCATACTGTTTCTGCAGGAAACCCATTTCAAACAAGGTAGTGAACCTAGATACTTTTCTTCACATTATCCAAATCATTTTCATAGCAGTAACACTAAAAAAAAAATCAATGGAGTTAGTATACTCATACACAAATCAATCCCATTTGAACTTATACACAAAGACCAAGATGAGGAAGGCAGGTATTTGGACTTATATGGCCTATTATTTGGGAAACCAATAACACTTGTAAACATCTACGCTCCAAACACGAACCAAGCCTCTTTCTTCCAGCATATTACTAATTCCATACTAATGTATCTAAAGGGCCCGCTGTTACTGGCGGGGGACTTTAACCTCCCACTAGACCCAAAAATGGATAGTTCCAACCAAACCCTGAAACTTCCGGGCACTACTCTACACTCGGTTTGGAATAACCTATCACTACTCACCCTACATGACACTTGGCGGCATCTAAACCCAAAGAAACGTGATTACACGTTTTTTTCTAACCCAAAAAAATCCTACTCCAGACTTGATTACATCATGGCCGACAACCTATCCTTATTAAATCTACGCCATTCTCGTATTATTCCTACTAGTTGGACAGACCACTCAGCTGTTAGTAGCTCCTTTTCTGGCCCTCGATCCCAATACGTCCTTTTCTATGGAGGCTTGATGAATTGCTGTTGTCAGACCCCTTAATATCTTCAGAAATAGAAAAAGACCTCCAGGAATACTTTAATATCAACTCCCCTAGTGTATCTAACCCGATTATTATGTGGGAAGCACATAAATGTGTTATCAGAGGGATATTAATTAAGCATAAGGCCATTAAAAACAAACAAACTAAACAGAAATATCTCACGCTCTCACAAGAAATAAACAAACTAGAATACACTCACAAACGTCACCCCACAGACTTAGATATTTTAAATAAGTTAAACGCGGCTAGACTCCAACTTAATGACCTCCTAGATATTAAAGCTCAGAATACTGCCTTTCTCTTGCGCCAAAAATACTTTACACAAGGGAACAAACCAGGAAAACTCTTGGCTAGAGCTCTTAAAAGTAAGCAATCCTCTACCTATGTACAGTCCTTAAAGGTTAATGCATCCTCAAAAACCAAAAACTCTAAAATAATAGCCAATGAGTTTCGTAATTATTATAATAAACTTTATAATCTATGTCCTTCCCGTCCCATTGAGGAACACGCTCAAAAATGCAAAAAATATTTAGACCAACTTCAACTTCCACAAGTCCATCCTGAACACCTCCAGCTCCTAAGCCAAGCCATCACTCCTCAGGAGTTAGACACCGCTATTCAGTCACTTAAGAATGGTAAAAGCCCTGGGCCGGATGGCTTTAGTAATCTCTATTACAAAACTTATAAACCAATTCTCTTTCCTCACCTTTTACAACTCTTCAATTCCATAGGCCCATAACATCCATTCCCAACAAGCATGCTGGAGGCACTTATTACAGTCCTGCCCAAGCCGGGTAAACCAACAGATACACCATCAAACTTTAGACCTATATCTTTGCTGAATGTAGATCTCAAGATCTATTCCAAGATCCTGGCCAATCGACTGAATTTATCACTTCCATATCTGATTCACAATGACCAAACAGGGTTTGTCCCGCAAAGAGAAGCCAAGGACAATACAGTTAAGGCATTACACTTACTTCAATATTCATATAGACAGAGTATTCCAACCCTTTTTATCTCTACAGATGCCGAAAAGGCGTTTGATCGGTTGGATTGGACGTTTTTGACATGCACCTTACACAAATTTGGCTTACCAAAAGATTTTATATCTAAAATCACTGCACTATATACTGTCCCTATAGCCAAAATCAAGGTCAATGGCCTCTTGTCAGATCCCTTCCCAATCCAAAATGGTACCCGTCAAGGTTGCCCTCTTTCTCCCTTACTATTTGTTTTGTCTATGGAAGTTCTGGCTGCTATTTTACGCTCCTCAAATTTAGTGGAAGGTATTAAAATCAAAACTTCAGAGTACAAACTGGCCCTATTTGCAGACGACCTCCTTATGACGCTCACAAATCCTGTAAGATCCCTCAAGGCGGCTCACTCAATTCTCAAGGACTATGGAGACTTGTCTAATTTTTCTATAAATTATGAGAAGTCAGTCATTCTACCAGTTCACGTCACTCAGACAGACTTAATACACCTCCAATATATTGCCCCATTTACATTCAATACTCAATCCTTTAAATACTTAGGCATATATCTATCCCCAACTCAAGAGGAGTTAATCAAACTCAACTATGACTCACTAACATCACATATACTCTCAAACACTGAGACTTGGTCCCCTAAATCTATATCCTGGTTGGGTAGAATAGGAGCAGCTAAAATGACATTACTCCCTAAGATTTTATATATTTTACAGACCGTACCCATCCCCCTCCCAAAAGCCATGATCCCAAAACTCCAATCAATCATTAACGCTTATATTTGGAAAGCCAAACCACCAAGAATTGCCAAATCAACCCTATACAGAAACACCACCCAGGGAGGCTTAGGGGTCCCAAACATAAGGGAATACAGAAACGCCATATTTATTTCAAGAATTATAGATTGGTTCTCGTTTGAAGAGCATCATCATAAACAATGGGTTAAACTTGAGCATGAACTCTCCGGTTGTACCCAACTGGGCTCTATGTGTTGGACTGATATATATCGATCCAATACCAAATACCTTAATAACCCAATCATACATGAGACTTTTAATACATGGATAGAGATAGTTAAAACACACCCTAATTTGTCCTCAATACCCTCTCCACTGACACCTATACTACAGAATGATAACTTTCCACCGGGACTCACTTTCACCCCCACAGGTACCAAGGACATTCATCTTTTGTTACCAGCCTATGTATTGACAGAAGATGGTAATTTACTACCTAGACACTCCATGGAATCCTTGGGCAATGGATTTTTCAGTATGTGGTTTCGGTACCTCCAACTTAGCCACTACTTTCAGTCCTCACATAAATCCCACCTAAATAGGCAGCGAACACAATTTGAGATACTGTGCAGTTCTTCCTCTTCTAACTTTCACACAATTTCTCGTACATATAAACTATTGACTACACCAATTGAAACCAATTTACCAACATTTACTTAAGCTTGGAATAGAGACTTACCATTTTTAATCCCAATTACAGAATGGCATTCAATTTTTACAGCGGTGAAACGGTCGGCACATTCGGCTAAACTTATAGAAACCAACATGAAATTATTAACTAGGTGGTATCTCACACCACAGAGACTCAAGCATCTCTTTCCTGGTTCTTCTAACCGCTGCTGGAGACAGTGTAGGGAAGAGGGCACGCTATTCCATATTTGGTGGGCCTGTCCTAAAATTCAAGCATTTTGGACATCTATTATACCATATATACAAAACACCATTGGCACTTCGATGCCTCATGACCCGACTATCTACCTGTTCCACAAATACCCCAAACTTAACTCACAACTACACTATAAACTACTACAAATAATGATTAACAGTGCAAATCAACTAATTCCAAGACTGTGGAAAAAAGAATCAATTCCCACCCTAGCTGAGTGGATACAAGAGATACAACTCAATCGCAAGCTGGAAAGATATCACTATCTTTTAATAAACAAATTAGACACTCATGCAGAGATATTGTTTCTGTGGGATTCTAGACCCACTTAGGGCCCTACCACGACTCCTTTGTATACACTAATCAACTACATACAGACTACTCAAGACGAATCCCTCTACTTTCCTAAGATGACGTTGTGTTCTATGGGTTGTCACAGACTTTCACATTCCAGGCTTAGATGTTAATACTCCTTAATGTCATATTGCGTTGATACCAGATGTATTTGTTTAGATGAAAACACACAGATACATGTATGTTTCGACCAAGAATTAATGGACACACATGGAAATAATAACTGTTCAATGTTTATTGTTACTAGTTTACTTTGGTTATTTTGTTACAAAAAAGAAGGAAAAATTGTGAAAATGCAAGGCCCTCAATGTTGGGAACTTTACTGGTTCATCTTTCAAAGGGGTTCTACAGTTTGGACTCTATTGAATTCCTTATGGACTCACTTATCTGAGATATGTATGGACTCTATATTTAGCACGAGGCCTAAGCCTTTAATCTTTGTTTTGCAAATGATCATCTTATTTTTTTTTGACACATGTATGTTTTAAACAGAAATAAACAATTTTTCCTAAAAAAAAAAAAAAAAAAAAAAAAGGCCTGAGGATAAATAATTGTGTAACGGGTATCTAATGAATGGTTTTTTTTATTTCACGGGTCATATAAATGATCTCTGGGATTCTAAAATCAATGCCTTTCCTGTAATCTATTATTCAAAAGGATGACAGTACTACCAAAATACAGCCAATGAAGGGCCTTAGGAAGACTGAGCCAAGGTTGGATTGTAGTATTTGGTTAGGCTACTCATGATGGCCATGTAGACCACCACCACTGAGAGTCCTGGAAGTAACAGGGATGAGATGAAAGAGCTAAGAATAGTAGAACTTGAAACAACAGAGTTAGCCATGGGTGTTAGTGCAAAACCGCTTGGCTTTTTTTTGGCTTTGGGTGCGGCTATTCATGCAGGCCATATAGAGCTGCCACCATTCGGTGTCGTATCAGCTATTAAACTAATAAGAACAGTACTACCAAAATACAGCCAATGAAGGGCCTTAGGAAGACTGAGCCAAGGTTGGATTGTAGTATTTGGTTAGGCTAATCATGATGGCCATGTAGACCACCACCACCGAGAGTCCTGGAAGTAACAGGGATGAGATGAAAGAGCTAAGAATAGTAGAACTTGAAACAACAGAGTTAGCCATGGGTGTTAGTGCAAAACCGCTTGGCTTTTTTTTGGCTTTGGGTGCGGCTATTCATGCAGGCCATATAGAGCTGACACCATTCGGTTTTGTATCAGCTATAAAAATAATAAGAACTGTACTATCAAAATACAGACAATGAAGGGCCTATGAAGACTGAGCAAAGGTTGTATTGTAGTATTTTGTTCGGCTAATCATGATGACCATGTAGACCGCCCGTAACAGGGATGAAAGTGCTAAGAATAGTACTAATTGAAACAACCGAGTTAGCCATGGGTGTTAGTCTAAGACCACTCGGCTTTATTTTGGGTTTGGGTGCAGCTAATCATGAAGGCCAGAAAGACCTGCCACCATTTGGTGTTGTAACAGGTATGAAAATGCAAAGAACAGTACTACTTAACAAAACCTACTTACCATGGGTCCCAGAGCATATGTTTGGTTGTTATATTTTGTAAGGGTAATCATGCAGGCCATATAGACCTCCACCGATAGGGTGAGTATGAGTAACAGCTATTAAAATGCGAAGGACATTACTAATTAACACAACATAGTTACCATGGGTCACAGACCAAGAGCAGATGTATTATTATTATATTTTTGTATGGGTAATCATCCAGGCCGTATAGACCTCACCAAATAGGGGGAGTTACAGAGATTAAAGTGCTAAGAATGGTAGTACTTAAAACACAACCTAGTTAAAATAGGTAGCAGACCACATGTCTTATTATTATAATTTTTCAGGGTAATCTGGCAGGCCATATAGAACTCCCCCGATAGGGGGGGACAGGGATTAAAGTGCTAAGAAAAGTACTAATTAACACAAGCTAGTTGGGTCCAAGAACGCATGTTTGATTATTAGAATTTATTAGGGTAATTATATATCTAACAAATCTATCTATTTCTCTTCTATCGATTCTATCTAACTATCAATCTATGTATATCTATCTATCCTATCTATCAATCTATCTTCTGTCCGGGATGTTTTGAGACAGCCACTTTGGGAATGTTAGTTGATTTAGACCCATTATGGCTTAAAAGCAGACTCTGCATCAACTATGTAATTTTCCATGGGAGTTTTGCCAGGGATCCCCCTCCAGCATGCAACAGTCCAGGTGTTAGTACCCTTGAAACAACTTTTCCATCACTATTGTGGCCAGAAAGAGTCCTTGTAGGTTTTAAAGTTCGCCTGCCTATTGAATTCAATGGCGGTTTGCGCGGTTCGCGAACAATACCGGAAGTTCGAGTCCGCCGTTCGCGAACCGAAAATTTTAGGTTCGCGACATCACTATTCTTTACCTATATTTCCGCCATCCCTAAAAAATCGCAAGTAAAAATAAAATTATTTAACCCCTTAACCATCAACCACCCACATCACAATGAACCTAACTACCCTATTAACCCCTAAACCACAAAACCCACACATCGCAATAAACCTAATTACCCTATTAACCCCTAAACCACAAAAACCCCACATCACAATAAACATTATTAACCTATTAACCCCTAAACCACAAAACCCCCACATCGCAATAAACCTAATTAACTTATTAACCCCTTAAACAGCCAAAACCCACAATGCAAATAACTATTTAAATAACTAAGCACCCTAACCTAACACCCCATAACCTAACACCCCCTTAAATTAACCCAAATTACCTAAACTTATAAATTCTAAAGTTACAAAAAATAAAAAAGGCTAAAATTACAGAAAATAAAAAATCAAATTACCAAATTTAAAAAAATTAAACCTAATCCCTATGAAAATAAAAAGCCCACCAAAATAAAAACACCCCTAATCTAAGAATGAACTACCAGTAGCCCTTAAAAGGGCTTTTTGCAGGACATTGCCCTAAGATAATCAGCTCTTTTATATCCAAAATACACCAAGTCCCCTCTAACAGTAAAATCCCCCAAAATAAAAAAACAAACACTAAAAAAAACCTAAACTACCCATTGCCCTGAAAAGGGCATTTGGATGGGCATTTAACTCATTTACAAATTGCCCCCAAAAATCCTAAGTTAAAAAATAAAAAAATAAAAAACATAAAAATGTAAAAAAAAAAACTAACACTAAAGCCCCAAATACAGGGAGTGCAGAATTATTAGGCAAATGAGTATTTTGACCACATCATCCTCTTTATGCATGTTGTCTTACTCCAAGCTGTATAGGCTTGAAAGCCTACTACCAATTAAGCATATTAGGTGATGTGCATCTCTGTAATGAGAAAGGATGTGGACTAATGACATCAACACCCTATATCAGGTGTGCATAATTATTAGGCAACTTCCTTTCCTTTGGCAAAATGGGTCAAAAGAAGGACTTGACAGGCTCAGAAAAGTCAAAAATAGTGAGATATCTTGCAGAGGGATGCAGCACTCTTAAAATTGCAAAGCTTCTGAAGCGTGATCATCGAACAATCAAGCGTTTCATTCAAAATAGTCAACAGGGTCGTAAGAAACGTGTGGAAAAACCAAGGCGCAAAATAACTGCCCATGAACTGAGAAAAGTCAAGCGTGCAGCTGCCAAGATGCCACTTTCCACCAGTTTGGCCATATTTCAGAGCTGCAACCTCACTGGAGTGCCCAAAAGCACAAGGTGTGCAATACTCAGAGACATGGCCAAGGTAAGAAAGGCTGAAAGACGACCACCACTGAACAAGACACACAAGCTGAAACGTCAAGACTGGGCCAAGAAATATCTCAAGACTGATTTTTCTAAGGTTTTATGGACTGATGAAATGAGAGTGAGTCTTGATGGGCCAGATGGATGGGCCCGTGGCTGGATTGGTAAAGGGCAGAGAGCTCCAGTCCGACTCAGACGCCAGCAAGGTGGAGGTGGAGTACTGGTTTGGGCTGGTATCATCAAAGATGAGCTTGTGGGGCCTTTTCGGGTTGAGGATGGAGTCAAGCTCAACTCCCAGTCCTACTGCCAGTTTCTGGAAGACACCTTCTTCAAGCAGTGGTACAGGAAGAAGTCTGCATCCTTCAAGAAAAACATGATTTTCATGCAGGACAATGCTCCATCACAAGTACTCCACAGCGTGGCTGGCAAGAAAGGGTATAAAAGAAAAAAATCTAATGACATGGCCTCCTTGTTCACCTGATCTGAACCCCATTGAGAACCTGTGGTCCATCATCAAATGTGAGATTTACAAGGAGGGAAAACAGTACACCTCTCTGAACAGTGTCTGGGAGGCTGTGGTTGCTGCTGCACGCAATGTTGATGGTGAACAGATCAAAACACTGACAGAATCCATGGATGGCAGGCTTTTGAGTGTCCTTGCAAAGAAAGGTGGCTATATTGGTCACTGATTTGATTTTGTTTTGTTTTTGAATGTCAGAAATGTATATTTGTGAATGTTGAGATATTATATTGGTTTCACTGGTAAAAATAAATAATTGAAATGGGTATATATTTGTTTTTTGTTAAGTTGCCTAATAATTATGCACAGTAATAGTCACCTGCACACACAGATATCCCCCTAAAATAGCTATAACTAAAAACAAACTAAAAACTACTTCCAAAACTATTCAGCTTTGATATTAATGAGTTTTTTGGGTTCATTGAGAACATGGTTGTTGTTCAATAATAAAATTAATCCTCAAAAATACAACTTGCCTAATAATTCTAGATATTCATAGGTCCTGAAGTCCAGCGGAGAAGATCTTCTTCCAGACGGGTCTATCATCTTCATCCACAGGGAAGGTGGCGCAGAGCGGAGATGCGGTGCATGGTGTTTCCAGATCTGTCAATCCTTGGAGGCGGTGATGGTCCTTGGAGGCGATGGTCCTTGGTGGCGGTTCCTGGTGGCGGTGCTCTGCGGTGGCAGGGAGTTTCCTGTTCATGCGATCGTCTGTCACACACTGAAAGCTTTTGGATAGAGTAGCTAATAATGCTAAAAAATTAAACTAAATACGATGTTCCGCTATTAAACTAATTGATCTCTCTCTACAACAACTCTCCTTACAGACTGCTTTTTCCTAACTGCATCAGATAATGTTTTAACTTATTATTTAAATTAACTAACCGGCGCGAGGAAGGGGCGTGGCTAGTCGCGAGCAACACACGCAATTTGCCATTAGCGAGAGGCGTGGCTTTCCACAAATGTGCAGTGTTTGATTGGCACTGAGGTATATGTTAATTCCTATGCCCGTAAAATATTTTTGGAAGTTGCGATCTGCAATTTCCGTAACTCCGCCCACACATAATTTATACTGTAACAATGCATGGTTACTGTATCAATAATGTAGACACTGACACTGAAAGGGACAGTAAAGTCAAAATTAAACTTTAATAATTCAGATAGAGCATGCAATCTTAAACAAATTTCCAATTTACTTCTTTTAGTATATTTTATTAAAGAGAAAAACAAGGTAGGCTGATAGGAGCTCAGGAGTGTGCACGTGTCTTTAGTACTCTATGGCAGCAGTGTTTTGCAACATTGCAATACAAAGCTACAAATAATGTTGCAAAACACTGCTGCCATAGAGTACTAAAGACACGTGCACACTCCTGAGCTCTTATGAGCCTACCTAGTTTTACTTTTCAATAAAAGATACCAAGAGAAAAAAGAAAATTTGATAACAGAAGTAAATTGGAAAGTTGTTTAAAATTGCATGCTCTATCTGAATCCTGAAAGTTTCATTTTAACTTCACTGTCCCTTTAATAAAAAACATGTACAAACTGACACTTATACATACACTTGCTTTCAATACATATGGCTAAATGCTAAATTATTTAAAATGTCAGTATGTGCATTATATATATATTACAAATGCTTATTATAGTAGTGTTAGTGTCTACATTATTGGTACAGTCACTATGCATTGTGACTGTATAAATAATGTGTAAACTGAAGATTAAATGGAACGTACCCCATATTTATTGGGGTACCTTGCATTCCTATTGGCTGACATTTTCACATCAGCCAATAGAATGAGATCAAGTGAAATCTTATTGGTTGGTGAACAGCCAATAGGATTTCACTTGCGCTCATCCTATTGGCTGATGTCAATCAATTTTATTTGCTGGTCATAAGTTCAATATGTATGTATCTTATGTTTGGCTAAATCATATAAAGTCCTCTATGAATTTGCCATGAGCAAGTTACCTATTAATACCGTACATTTGCTGAAAAGAAGTTACCCTTTTGATACCGTAGTTGTACCTTTTATTTTACCACCTAGGATTTGAGCCACTGTTTATATCTGTTAATACCAGATCCTAGTTTGCACCTGAATATCGATTCTATTTGCTGATCGTCAGCTAAATGTGTTGTAACTTATGTTTGGCTCAATTTTATAAAGTTTTATATGAATTTGAGGTGAGCAAGTTATCTATTAATACCTTACATTTGCAGAAAGCAAGTTACCTTTTAATGCCATAGTTGTGCTCTTTTTACCGCATTGAAGTGGAGCCGCTGCTTATATCTGTTAATACCGGATCCCCGATTGCAACTGAGTATTAATTAGATTTGTTAGTAGTTAGCTCAATGCGTTGTATCTTTTGTTTGTTTTGTTTGTTTACACCATAATTATTTCACCTTTAAAGATCAATTCTACTTACAAACCCAGGGTACCACTATGGGTACAGCGTGTGCACCGACATACGCGAATCTATTCTTGGGATGGTGGGAGAACCCTATAGTATTCTCTGACACAAATGATATGTATATGCAGCACATCCCAATATGGATTCGCTACATAGATGACATCCTGTTTGTATGGGAAGGACCAATCGACAAACTCCAACAATTCATGAACAACATTAATACCAACAATCTAAATTTAAAATTAACATATGAATATAGTCATCAAAAAGTTAATTTTCTGGATTTAGAGATTCAAGTAGACCAACAAGGACAAGTAAGCACCACGCTACACAGAAAAGGCACAGCCACAAATACCCTTTTACATCACAGTAGTGCACACGCTCCCAGTACTCTGAGGGCCATTCCAAAAGGTGAATTTATACGGCTCAGACAAAACTGTTCTGATATATCTGTATATAAGCAGCAGGCAAAACAAATAAGTGAGAGACTACATGATAGAGGCTACAGTAAACGGTCTATAAAAAGAGCTAATACACAGGTGACAAAAATGGACCGCCAAACCCTATTAAAACCTAGGGTTAAAAAACAGGATAATCAACCATGTCTAATAACCCCATTCAATCCACAAATGAAACAGATTACAAAAATAATGAATGATAACTGGCATATCTTACGAAATGATCCCCTCTTGGCTACTCAAATTGGAGAAAGAGTGTCTGTGGGATATAAAAGACCAAAAAACTTAAAGGATTCATTGGTCAAAAGCCACTATATCCACAAACAAAAGAAGTTAAGCAACTCGCCAGGGATGTTTCCGTGTGGAACATGTAACACCTGTTCAAAAGCATGGAAAATAAAAGAGATCCAGGACAAATATGTTAAAAAACATACCATTTCTGAACATTTTTCATGCAGTGTGGCCAAACATTTTCTCTCAAAACACAATAGTCAAGATCAACTATTAAAATTTGCAGTGTTACAAAAGTCTACCCTAGGAATAAGAGGGGGCCACATAGAAGAAACCCTTCTTAGAATGGAATGTAAATGGATACATCTGTTACACAGTACAAAACCATATGGTTTGAATGATAACAACAATTATAATGTATACCTATAAAACAACAAAACAACCTACAGTAACAACATAACGTTTAAATATCAAGGTTATGACTAATCACAAATAAAAGATCAAAAAAACAAACCAGTTGAAATATTAATGGAAAAAAGGAATTGATAAACAATTTCTAGGAGAGTGAGTAAGTCTCCGATAGTAACCATCTAACAGATAGTAACTAGCCAAAACAATTAATAATCTAATTCAACTATGAATTAAAGATTGCATTCGAAATTTGGGGATAGCTCGAGAAGCCCTATACAAAAAGGAAATAATTAGCATTACTCACATGTATCAATATTTATTCTTATAATTTTGTTTTTATTCACCTCTAGCCAAACTCTTTAGGGTGGCTCTTTATTTATTTATTTTATATTTATTTCTCACTCAAAAACGGGTTTCTTCACATATATGTTATGGTAGCACCTTTTTATTAGATGGGAAAATACATACAATATTAAAAATTATTTATAGATACAACACCTTTTACACAACTAATATGTGTCACTTGCGGATCATCATTTATAATGATAATCAATTCAATGTCACGTCAAAACTTATAACGGTTCTTTTAACAAATACACTTTTGTTAAACATGTCCCTATTTTCATGTATCGGTTAATGTTTTTTATTACTAATTCATTACACACAAGCAAAAATAAAAGTCTGTTAATATATTCTCGTATCAAATAAGCATTGTTCTATAGGTGGTTGAAGTACATGTATGTAACTTGATATGTAAGTACAAACTTTATAAAAAATACAATCCAATTATTACTTTACATATAAAAGTTCAAAGACAAAATAACACTGCTCAGACATTGGATCCTGATGCATAAAGCGGATCCAATTATCCTACAAACACCTCTATCCAATGAAAGTAGAGGGTGTGTTCATAACGGCGTTATAAACAAGATCATCTGCCGCCTCGCATAACCCCCTCTGAGGAAGCGTATGGGAAACGCGGCGTCAGGGGTTCTTCATTTTTTAACTTGCTCTCCAGTAATGTTGTATAACTTCAAGTTACATAGTCAATAATGGTATTCAATGATGCTTAATAGTGAGTGATACTCTGAGTGATATGATGTAGCCAAACATAAGTCATCATCAACGGCATATCAGCTTATATTTTTTTGATACAGAGTTGCCGATTGGTATCCGGTAATAATAGGTAAAAATAGAGGTGAAATCCAATGTTGTAAAAACTTATATAAATTTCAGTATTAATAGGTAACTTGCTCACTGCAAATAATAAGCATTTTATATGATTTAGACAAACAAAAGATACAACACATTGAACTAACTACTAACAAATCTAATTAACAGGTATTAACAGGTATAAACAGCGGCTCAAATCCTAGGTGGTAAAATAAAAGGTACAACAACGATATCAAAAGGGTAACTTCTTTTCAGCAAATGTACGGTATTAATAGGTAACTTGCTCATGGCAAATTCATAGAGGACTTTATATGACTTAGCCAAACATAAGATATATACATATTGAACTTATGAACAGCAAATAAAATTGATACTTAGTTATAAATCAAGGATCCGGTATTAACAGGTAAAAGCAGTGGCTCAAAACCAATGATGCAAAAAGGATACTACCACTGTATTAAAAGGTAACTTGCTCTCTGCAAATGTACAGAGGATACTTAAGGCAAAACTTATATATTTCTTTCACTGGAATTTAGACACACTGTAGAAGATTCGCTGTAAGTGATAGCAACCAGGTTTCTAAGCAGTAATAACAAAGTAATATAACATAAACCCTATTTGGTATTAATAGGTACTGTGAATACACCCTGACCTAACGAGACAAGAGTGGTAATAATAGGTATCCCCGGGTATATTGGTACCTGGTATCAACTGGTATCACGCCAGATTTAACATTAGGAGGATAAGAAAAATTGTAACTATTACGGTATTAACAGGTAACCAACAGTTAATTTGCCACTTTTCAAATTGACAAAGGAAACCGCAGATACAATATTGTTGATATTGCTATTTTTACACGCTACAAGAGATCAATAATTTACAGTTAGATATTTGTAGCCGGTATTACAAGGCATTTATAGTGTTTTAAGCCAATGAAGCAATATGTACAAATCAAGGTATTAATAGGTAACAACCCTTCTGTAATATGACTAAGCCACCAGAAGCCTCTTATATCCCTCTTTTATAATATAATCTTTTCCCTGTGTTTGGTTACAATTTACGTTATCTCAGCGAAGTACTAACCTGGAAATAAAAGCACACTAATACATTAAAGTGAAGCAAACTTTATTGGGACACAAATTAAAGATAAAACAGAGATGTTGTTGTAATATAAGCCAAAAATAAGGCAAAAATAAATTACTCAACAACAGTACTGCAAATTTAATTAAACAATAAGCCCATATCGTTTGTTTCCCACACCACTTTTGACTATAAGTGATAAATAACATGAAGGAGAGTGTTTTTAAACTTTGTGCGGAGGCAGCAGATTTCAGAAAAATCAAGCTGTCATTTTTACATGTATATAATAAAAGTAAAATTTTAAATCTTTCTCTTACTTACTGTGTTGATTTTTCAAGGGGAATAATGTTCTCTAACAGTGTATAGAAGCATACTTTTTTGACTAAGTTCACATACCAGTGACCTCAGTCCACTCTAGAATGATCCATAATTGTCTGTTTATTTGTATTTGTTCCTATTTGGACACGAGTTCCGGCTGCCATGGCAACCGCTGGATCTGCGCAGTGGTGCAGGCAGGACAACATGGTCATTTCCGAATCTCCGCTGGTGTTGGTGGAAGGTAAGTAAGTTTGTTTATTTATAGTAGTCATAGATATGGTTTTGTTAAGGTCTGAGGACGGGACTAATCACCCCGAAATGTCACCCGCTTTTTTATTAATAAATACTATTCAGTTAAGACCCGGACAGTGCGTCCTTTACTTCTCTACATATATATATATATATATATATATATATATATATATATATATATATATATTAACACATAAATATATATGTACAGTTTATATTAATATACATATACATATATAAATCTGCTGCCCATCGCTGCGCGACTTACCCCCTTTGCTGCGCTAGGTTCTCATGCCGTGTCTCACCGCATGAGAGCAAGGCTCCCATTGGAGCCTATGGAAATTTGCTCTATTAAGTGCAAAGCTTTCATGCAGTGCGAACGCATGCTCGTGTTTGCATTGCGCTTGACCTCAAATACCAGCGCACATTTACGTGTGCTGGTATTACGAGTGAAGCAGAAATATTGCGCTCACATTAGCACAATTTTGTGCTCCACTCATAATCTAGCACAAAGTTAGTGGATTAGCAACCATGAGAAAACTGATCAAGTAGATGTCATTATGGGATTGGACTGTTTATTTGGTTTATTTATGAAACATGTCCCACACCTTACTTTCCATCCCATATGTTAATAGCTGGTATTTACAGAAACATAATATTATGATGGTGCATGAAGACTTAGGAGTTATAGATTAGGAGTAGGAGTGACAGAAGATTTACATAATTTCATATATTTATAATATATATTAGCTATATACAGGTAGAAAACCCTTGGGACCGATACATGTTTAGATTTTGGAATAGTTTGGATTTTGGAATATTTGCCTTTTTAAAATGGGACCGTTGAGAGAGAGGATGGAACCAAGTGCAAACAAAAATATTTTATGTCATTTAGGCAATGTTTAAATATTATTACACAACTTATACATGCAAATAAAGGTAGTTTTATATTAATTTTAAAATGTGTGTGACTATTATAGTTTAAAAAATAAATATTAATTAAAAGTTGGAATTTTAGAAGTGGTAGGTGGATCACAGAATGCCCCCTCCCCAAATCTCTACCTTAGGCTCCACTCACTTTTAGAATCTTCACTGCCAGTAAAACACACTTGAAATTTTTCCCCAGTGACTATAAGTAACACATATTTGAAAGTCATAGACGACTAAGAGACCTTTACAATTTAGCTGTCACTCAAGGGACTTTTAAAAAACTGAACATTTAGGTGTCCAGTATTTTGTAGGGATTTTACTGGACAGTCCTGCTAAAATACTGGACTGTCCGGTTAAATATTAGACAGCTGCCAACCATTAACATGGCATAAAATTCTGAAGACTATTGGTTCTGTACACTGTCAGTTTAAAAGGATAAAGAATACTGCACTAGAGGTGTACATTTGTTAGTTTTGTTCACCACCAAATGCGGAAATCGGAGGCTGCTTTTGATATTCAGCTTTTTTCAGAGCCGAATATCCTCTTGTTCAAGTGAAACACGCTAAGATCTGTGCAAATCCAGATCTTAGTGTGTTTCACTTGCACAAGAGGATATTCGTCTCTGAAAAGAAACAAATACCGAAAGCAGCCTCTGACTTTCGCATTTGGCAGTGAACGAAACTGACAAATGCACAACTCAATACTGCACATGCAATATTCGTTTAGGTGATACTAATTGCAGAATTATGAGTTGATCTGGCTAAAGATAGTAGCTTGCATTGTGCTTGCTCTACATACTGGCTAGTGTACCAGAGGAGCTGAGCAAAGTTTGGTGTTTGCATTATTACTGTCAAGATGTATGATAGCATAATATCAGTCAAATCAAAGCTGTAGAGCAAAAAAACAAAGCAAAAAACATTGCAAACCTTAAAAAAAAAAATCATCATTGGAAGATTATAGGCCTGGACTTTGAGAAAAGTACACATTTTCCTTTCATATTCAGAGAGAGGATGTGATTTTAAACAACTTTCCTATTTACTTGTATTGTCTAATCTTTTTATTCTCCTGATATATTTTTATAAGAAAGATACCTCGGTAGAACCAGAAGCTGTTGATTGATGGATGCACATATATGCCTCATGTTATTGGCTTACCATTGCATTCAGCTAGTTCCCAGTAGTGCACTGCTACTCCTTCAACAAAGAATTCCAATAGAATGAAGTGAATAACATAAAATTGAAAAGTTGTTTAAAATGGTATTCTCTGTCTGAATCATAAAAGAAACATTTAGGGTTTCATGTCCCTTTTATGTAAATGCTAGGTACTGTATATTAAAAAAAAAATCCCTGCATTATTTATTTATTTAATGCCATGTGTCAGCAGCAAGACCCCTTGTGACAGGCAAACTACAAGATATGTTGCTGTCATTAAGGGGTTAAAAATAAGCTACATTCCTACAAGCACATACCATTTTTAACAAGTAATGCAATATACTTTCAGTATTTATTTCCCCCTTTTTTTCCCTGCAAAAATTGTCTTAGTTTGTTAACATAATGACAGTGACAAGCCCTGTCTTCTCCAGACAAAAACCTGGATTGGATTTTCCAAATAAGGAAAGTAGCATGTGAAGTTTAACTACCGAAACACAATTATAGCAAACAAGATGTTAACCCCCTTAGGACAGAGGCAATTGTCTAAGTTCTGGACATAAACAAAACCTAGATTCTGAGCTATATGTCTGTTCAACCATAATTTACCTCTTTCACATTAAGTGCACCCACACTTATTATATATTGTTTTTAGAGGACAAATAGGGCTTTCTTTTAACTTCAAATATTTATATATATATATGCAAACAGGCGGCCTTTAAATACATGTTTGTAAAACATGTTTGGTATCTTTTAAATGAGATTTTGCCTTCTGTGCAAGACCCCCTCACCATTACACATACCAGAAAGAGGATCATATGAGGGAGAGAGAGAAACATTCACACAGGGAAAATTGGAAACATCAAAACAAATATTCACCAATCAGGATAGATCATCCTCAGAAAAAGAGGGGAAGAACTCCAAACATAGAGGAAATAGAGGAGGAAGAGGGAAATCAAAGAAAGAGGAGACAGTAACACAAGGGATCTTTAATCTTTCATCCAAAACCCTAAGTGACAATGAAAAATCAGTTTTATCCAGGGGACTAAAATTTATCCCCACACAAAAAGTTAATTCTTTTCAACTCTTTGTAGATGCAGAAAAATTTGTGAGAAATTTAACGGTAAAAAGATTATTTGCCAAACAGCCATCTGTACAATATATAGCACCTCAAGATAGCCTAAGAAGTAAATTTAAAAACCCCTCAAGATTTTACCCAAGTCACATAAAGGGTCCCAATATAGAGGTATTTAATAAATTGATAATGAAAGATATAGACAATTTAACCAACAAAGTAAATAAGAGTTATTACAATCTTACAAAATAAGAAAAGGATATTCTTACAAATCTAAACAAGAGAGAAGATATAGTGATAAAGGAGGCGGACAAGGGTGGAGGTGTGGTCATTCTAGATAAAGAACATTATATGGAAGAAGCTAACAGAATCCTAGGAGACTCTAATACATATATTATTTTAACAAAGAATCCTAAAAAAGAATACACCTCCACTCTTCAAAAACTACTTATGGAAGCATTTAACCAAAATATAATAACAGAAGAGGAATTTGATTTTCTTTATAAAACAGATTCTAAGACCCCAATCTTTTATTTTTTACCCAAATTACATAAGCATGCAACAAGGCCACCAGGAAGGCCTATTATTAGTGGGATAGATTCTTTAAGTTCAAACTTGTCAGCATTCATAGATTTTTTTCTCCAACCCTATGCACAGAAGACAAAATCTCATTTAAAAGATACCAAACATGTTTTACAAATCATACAAAATATACCGTGGCAAGAAAATTACTTTTGGGTCACCATGGACGTGACTTCTTTGTATACCATAATTGATCACAAAAAAGGGATTGAGGCAGTTAAATGGAAACTATCAGAAGATAAAGATTTATCACCAAAATTACTAGATTTCATACTTAGAGCCATAGAATTTATTCTATATCACAACTTTTTTTGGTTCAATGGGAAGTACTATTTACAGATTTGTGGGACTGCCATGGGCACCAGGTTTGCACCAAGTTATGCCAATATTTAAATGGACTATTTTGAGACGACTCATATATGGCATAATCAAGAATTTGGTGCAGACCTGGTGTCCTGGCATAGATATATAGATGACATTCTGTGCATATGGAAGGGGGGTGAGTCCAACTTAATAACAATAATCAGCAAGTCACATTATCAGTAGAATATGACAAAAAAGAAATACATTTTTTAGATTTAACTCTTTACACTATAGATGAAAAAATCCACAGCAAAACATACTTTAAGAAGTGTGACACTAACACCTACATGAGACATGATAGCTGCCACCATCCTAACTGCCTAAAGTCAGTACCAAAAAGTCAATTCCTATGAATACGCAGGAACTGCAGCAATATAGATGATTACGAACAACAATCAAGAATACTCAAAGAAAGATTCATACAAAAGGGATATGACCATAGAGCTTTAGAAAAAGAAAGAAAAGAAGTTGGAAATAAAATAAGATCAACCCTGTTAGAAAACAAACACAAAAATGAGACCTCATTTAATAATAATTTCCCTAAATTTGTGACCACATTTAATGTAGAACATCATACAATCAAAAAAATTATACAAAAGCACTGGCACATTATAAAGGAGGATGAATATCTAGGACCTATAATTCCAGCTAAGCCCACAGTTATCTTCAGAAAAGGACAAAATTTGAAACAAAAATTAGCTCCCTCACTCATAAAAGGCATAGCCCTCAAAAAACCTTTACAAATAAGTAACATGACAGGCTTCTTCACTTGCGGCAAATGCAAAGGTTGTAACTACACCAGAAGAACACACAAAACATTTGACTCCACAGTTACGGGAAAAAATTTTGAAATAAAATAATTAATTACTTGCAAAAGTAAAAATGTGATATATTTGTTGCAATGTGGCTGCAAAATCCAGTATTTAGGACAAACGTCCAGATTTTTAAAAACAAGAATCATGGAACATCAAAATAAAATAGAATAGAATCATGATGACCACGGAGTGTCACTACACTGCAACAATTGTGAACATTTCACAAAAGAATCCTTTCTATGGATAGGAATTTAGAAGGTTGGACTTCATTGGAGGGGTGGTAATCTGGCAAAACAACTAGACCAAAGAGAATTAAAATGGATACATACACTTAGAACATATGCCCAATGGGGTCTAAATAAGGACACAAAAATTGCTGCCTTTGTCTAAAAAACTCTTAACATATGAAAGGGGGGGCAAAATAAACGATAAATTCAAAAGGTGAAAATATGGGACCTAAATAAATCAGTAACATTTTTTGTTCTTGTTGAGACACACACACCCAAAAAAAAAAAAAAAAAAAAGCTGTTTTTGTCTTAAAAACCTTCAACATATGAAAGGGGGGCAAAATATATGATAATCTATAATGTGTTCCTAAGAAAAATTGGGGCCCGAATAAACCAGTAAAATTTGTGTAAAGTGAATACTGAATACTGATTACTGAAAAACATTAGTACATGAAAGGGGGGCAAAATAAACATGTATTTATACAGACAGTTCATGTTATATCATCACACTTAATGTTTATATATACACATATTGTACAAAAGAATATAATTCTCACACTTAATTTCAAGAAATTATATGCAACACACAAGTCGCTGAGTCAATATTTAACATTCCATAAGTATAGAAGTCTATTTATAATATGAATATTTAATTATGAAAAGTATCTATTCCAACTTATAACAAACTTCTAAGTGGCAATTTATTCTACCTCCTCTAAATATTTGGATAAGCAGAATTCATATAAGAAACTTTGTATCTGTGAATAACACTTATGTCTTTTATTTTGAGAAAATCAGAAACTGTTTTTCATTGGACATTCGATAACATGTGATACCCACTGACATATCAGACCTGAATGGGAACCTAAAATAGAGAACTACCTGAAAGGGAACTACAAAACATCACTATACCAGAAACTGAATTTCATTGGACAACCTATAACATGTGATCTTCACTGACATCTCGGACCTGAAAGAGAACTTGAAACAGAAAACTACCTGAAAGGGAACTACAAAACCGGCAAAAATGATGATATCTACAGAAATTTTATATTTTAAAACAAACTTATAGTTTCTAATATAATTAATATTGTTTTTTAGGTTTTTTAGATGTTTATTTTAAATTTACAATTGAAATTTTGAATCGGGTGTAAACCTTCTCTCCTCCAATGGGGAAGCAGGTAGCGTAACGCCTGTGCAGCGGAAAGGTATGCTTTGGTTTGTAAAGCACTTTTATTGCTCTTGAGAAAGACGGCTGGGACCGTTGAAACGCTTTTGCGTTGAGCCAAATAAAGATAAACTTTTTTACTGAATCTGTGATATTGTCTTTTCATATTGGGAAGGAGCCGGTAACCTGCAATATACACTGTGAGTAGATATTCACCTTTGTATGGTGTATTGTCTGATATTTCAGCACCACTATTTTGCACCTAGAGTTATACAACCGAGGAAGGAAAGGAAGATACCAACGACTGATACAAGCTGAACCAGCGCCTCCAAATATTTATATATAAATTATAATTTTATATGAAAAAATCTATGTAAGTATGAGAAATTAGGAAATTTTAGGTTTTCTAAGCATATTTATTTGGGAATATCATAGTAATTCTTTATTGTAGATTTAAATAACTTGAGTAGGGTTATGTTTTTAAATATATAATATAGTTAATTTAATTTGTAGTTTAATGTAATTGTAGTATAACAGTTAGGGTAGATTAATTATTAGTTTAATATAGTTTAATGTAATTTTAGTCTAATAGTCAGGGTAGATTAATTATTAGTTTAATATAGTTTAATGTAATTTTAGTCTAATAGTTAGGGTAGGTTAATTAATAGTTTAATATAGTTTAATGTAATTTAGTATAATAGGGTAGGTTCATTAATAGTTTAAGATAGTTTATTTTAATTCTAAAGGTAAGTTTAAATTTATTATAAGATAGGGATGAGTTAATATTTAATGTAAAGTTAGCGAGTTGTTAGGTTTAGGGGTTAATAGCTTAATTTAGTTAATGGCGATGTGGGGGGCTGGCGGTTTAAGGGTTAATAGAATTAGTAAGTGGTAGTGATGTGGGCTCCGGAAGCAGCGAGATAGGGGTTAATACATTTAGTTAGTTGTGGTGGGCTCTGGGAGCAGAGGGATAGGGGTTAATACATTAAGTTAGTTGCGGTGGGCTCCGGGAGCGGGGGGATAGGGGTTAATACATTTAGTTAGTTGCGGTGGGCTCCAGGAGTGGCGGGATAGGGGTTAATAACTTTATTAGAGTTGCGGTGGGCTCCGGGAGCGGCGGTATAGGGGTTAAACATTTTAGTATAGTGGCGGTGTTTAGTGACAGGGTATAAATAAAGTTGTGAAAAAGCTGAATAGCAGCGAGATCAATGACTGTTAGTTAACAACTCATCTCCCCGTACTTGGTGCGCGACTTTTTGACAGCTCTTTTAATAAATAAGGAGAACGTATTCAGGTCCACGGCCCTGATGTTAGGCGAGCGTATTGGTGCCTGCGAATGCAGCATAGTTGACGGCTTGATAAATAGGCCTCATTATGGTAACCAGGAATGAAAATTACCCCATCATGGCATTCCCATTTGCAACAGGGTTATGTTTAGTCTTTTTTTGTAGCCACACCTGGTCAAATTTAGTGGTCATGTTTTTTTTATGTATTTTTCACACAAACACTACACTTTGTTTACTTCTATCATCATCCTAATATGTTTTTTTTTTTTCTATAAAATACCCATATTTGTAAAAATGACCCCAAAAGAAGACAACCCACAGTATTCAAAAAGGGGTATATGCTTTTTTTTTTTTTTGTAGCCACTTATATGTATTTGCATGTATGTGTCTGTGTATATGTATATATGTATATGTGTGTGTGTGTGTTTATTGAAGTATGCAGTGATACCATTTTACCATAGTAAAATACAAGCTTTGAGGGAGTGTCCTCTCTTATTCAGGTCTAAATCATTATTGATCAATATGATAGAATTGTTTATAGATATATTGGGACGAAGGGGAAAGCTTGTCTTTTACTATGTAATGTTACTCCAATAAAAAGGTATCACTGCGCACCGCACTACTCCTTGTTATTTTGATATACATATATATATATATATATATATATATATATATATATATATATATATATGTGTGTGTGTATATATATATACTTTTTTTTATAAATATATATATATATATATATATTATATACACTGTATATGTATATGTATATATATATATATATATATATATATATATATATGTGTGTCTGTGTGTATATGTTGTTGTTTCAGTTATGTGCAAGTAAGATTGTGTACATCAAAATGATGGTGATAAACAAGCTCACCCCTATTATAATTCTTTCTGACATGCAATATGTAAAGGGGAGCGGGTGCAGAAATCACCATTCACCCTTAACATCATGCAGTTCACAGCAGAGTGTACTCTGCAATCGTTGTTTAGTTTATATGCAAAGTAATGAACTAATACAGACATTTTTTTAACAGCTGATGGAAGAAAAACACACATCAGCATTAGAGACTCACAGTTACTAGATAGATATTTACAGCATTAACTTGTAGTAACTGTAAGTCTAAAATGCTGATGTTTGTTTTTCTTCCAAGTCTGCTAAGAAAAAAAATGATAATCAGGCTGTCCTCACACAAAAGATCTACATTGTGGTTTGTAACTCTTACTGGTGCAATTAGCAAGGGAGATGCTGCTGTTGTGTGCAGTCTAATACCGAGCTGAAGAAGGATTTATGTGACAAAGCAGGCTCTCCATGACAAGCGAGCAACAACACTGACAGAGAGCATAGGTGACAAGATTTTAACCCTAATAATGCTTCTTGCTGGCTGCATATATTTTACAAGTGTATGAGAAATATCCTTGTTTTTTGCATTTTTAATTTCCCCTGTTATCTTCTCTCTCACTGCAGCTGTCATCTTCTCATTACTCACTCACTTCTTCAAACTATACTGCTTCTCTGATCTATCTGTGAATTGTATTTCCTAGTAAACTGGGTTACAGATGGTGGAAGGCAGCACCTGCAGTACCACCCTCAAACTGTGATTGGCCGGCCCCACAGCTGCTACGTACTACCAGGGAATTTCCTGATATACCAGTAGGCCAGTCCTGTCTTGTTCCAATCTCATATTAAAATAGGATTAGCACATCTTCATTTATTCATCAAAGGTAAAAAATCAAGTAAATCATGTACTTTAAATTTTGAACTTAAAGGGACATTATACACTCATTTTTTCTTTACATCATTTTTTTGTAGATGATCTATTTATATAGCCCATGAAGTTTTTTTAAAAAAAAGAAATGTTTAGTTTTGCTTATTTTTAATAACATTGCTCTGATTTTCAGACTCCTAACCAAGCCCCAAAGTTTTATGAGAATACCGTCAGCTACCTTCTCCAGCTTGCTTCTGTTTGTGTAAAGGGTCTTTTCATATGCAAAAGAAGGGGGAGGGGGGGAGTGTCTTATTTCCCACTTGCAGTGGGCTTTCCATCTACCTTTTCAACAGAGCTAAACTGAGAGCTTCTAAGTAAGTTTTTAAACAGTTTTATACTGGATTTTTATATTAGTATCTGTGCATCTTATTCTTTATAGTAGTGTCTATTACATGCAGTTATATGAAAATGAGTGTATACTGTCCCTAGAGCTCAAACAAACTATTTCCTTATGATATTTACTTTAGGTCAGCATTAAATGTGAATATTAATTTGTGACACCCAATAAGAAAGCAGACATATATACATGCAAAGAACCTCTTGAGCATTGTGAAATTGTACCATGTGATGCAGCATGTCAAGTGCAGAATACAGGAGGACATGTTCATTACTTGTGAAACTGTCCACCTGCAATGATGATAAATATTGCCCACAATATCAATATATAAGATGTTAGAAATTAGAAGTTGATGTTTTTGTCCTAGGGAATACACTAAAAAATATTCTTGTTTCGATCAGATGCCAAGGAAGACAGCTTGTAAAAATGAGGTCATTATAAAAGTCATCTGTGCTGCATGGGAAAAACATATTAGAGGACAGAGTAGCAATAGCATATCCCTCAGAAAAGGTGTGGTCAGACTTATGTCATCAGTTAAAGGGACACTGAACCCAATTTTTTTTCTTTTGGGATTCAGATAGGGCATACAATTTTAAGCAACTTTGTAATTTACTCCTATTATCAATTTTTCTTTGTTCTCTTGCTATCTTTATTTAAAAAGAAGGCATCTAAGTTTTTTTTTTATTTCAGGACTCCGGACAGCACTTTTTTATTAGTGGATGAATTTATCCACCAATTAGCAAGAACAACCCAGGTTGTTCACAAAAAATGGGCCGTCATCTAAACTTACATTCTTGCATTTCAAATAAAGATACCAAGAGAATAAAGAAAATTTGATAATAGAAGTAAATTAGAAAGTTGCTTAAAATTGCATGTTCCATCTGAATCATGAAAGAAAAAATTTGGGTTCAGTGTCCCTTTAAACAGCAAAGTTTCACTGACAAACCTTTATACTTTTGTAAAGAATAACCAACACAATTTATGGTAAGTTTTTGGTCTATGCAAATATGTCATTCAACAACAACCTTTCAACAGTGACAGCTCAGAAAATACAGATAATCTTTTATCAATTCACTACTATGACAACCAGTTTGAGTTCAATCTTTCTTTTCAAAGATAAAGAGAAATCTGTCCTGAGCAAGTAATTTACAATGGTATATCATTGGTAAAATATAATACAACATCTTAAAATCTGGAGCATGTACTCATATCTTGAATGAGGAGATCTGGAAAAATACCAAGTCATTATCCACACTTTGGGAAGATAAACATTTATCCAGATTTCATTACATTGATATGTAGGGTGCCACACTTATGAACTGCAGTCCATAACAGTTGAGAAAATATTAGACACTGGCAAATCAGTAGTGCTCAAGTGCATGATTCGCAATCTTGATCAAAGTCTCCACACTGGAAAATCGAAACACACATTATCAGATTTGAGAATAAGAGCAATTAAATAACTCTGGGAAGGATGAAAACCAGAAGCTGTATGGCGAGAAGCCGAGGCTCACAAGTTATGTATATTGAAGACCGTGAGCCTAGCCAACTGTCAAATCTGGCAACATTAAGAAAAGAGAAAACAAGAGATTGGTGACAAACAGCTAAGAAATAGGGACTAAATTGTTTCATTATATCTCCTGAAATACAGTGTTCCTCATAATGGAAGATTACATAACCTAGGCCTTGATAGGTTATTTTGTCTACACCGGAGCCCATCCCAGATGCAAGTGTACCAAATAAGGTCAAGGTACTTAGGCTCAATTGTGAGTTCCAATGCAACAGGGTCAGTTGGGAAAAAACTAATGAGACCAAGTGGCAATCCTGGACACATTTTCTTGTATCAAGGTGATTTGTGTTCACAGGGAGATCATGTTCCAGTAGAGCAAATGCTTTCTGAGAACCACATAATCAGTTCCATAGCACACTGGCTAACAGAATGGACACAAGCTGGTTTTGCTGTTCCAAAAGAAGTAGTCTGTAATTTCTTCCTTGCTTTACTTGGTGCTATTGTTAAAGGGACAGTCTACACCAGAATTTGTATTGTTTAAAAAGATAGATAATCCCTTTATTACCCATTCCCTAGTTTTGCATAACCAACACAGTTATATAAATACACTTTTTGCCTCTGTGATTACCTTGTATCTAAGCATCTATAAACTGCCCCCTTATTTCAGTTATATTGACATACATCCATTTTAGCCAATCAGAGCTGGCTCACTGAAATTCCACATGCGTGAACATAGTGTTATCTATATTACGCACATGAACTAACACCCTCTAGTGGTGAAAAACTGTAAAAATGCCGGAGAGAAGAGGCGGCCTTCAAGGGCTCAGAAATTAGCATATTAACCTCCTAGGTTTCGCTTTCAACTAAAAATACCAAGAAAACAAAGCAAAATTGGTGATAAAAGTAAATTGGAAAAGTGTTCAAAATTACATTCTCTATCTGAATCCTGAAAGTTTATTTTGTACTAGACTGTCCCTGTAAGTCCTTCACCCCTCACCCAGACTTGGACATATATAAATGAGTGTTTTATGGTATTGACCAGGATTGGCTCATAAGACCTTCCATCTTGCATCATTTGATGTCACACATGTTATTGAAGTTTAAATGTACTCAACTCCTTGATTCAGAAGTATTTTAAATAATAAAGGTTTTTGTATGTAACAATATCATTATAAAAGACTTTGGAACACTGGGGTACATGAAACAACAGATCTTGCAAGTAAATCAATAACTAAGTACATAGGCAATTTAATTTATGATGCATATAGAGCAACCTATGCTTTATAGTGACATAGACCAAAGTAATCAAATCAAGATAAAACACCATTAACTCTAAAATAAGTATAAATGATATCAAGTCTTAACATACAGCCCCAGCTAATTTAATTTAAACAGCATCATTTAAGGGCCATTAAAGTGATAAAATTACATGCTCTAATTGGTCAGATCATGTCATTTTATCATTAGTGATGCTTAGATCAATAGCAGAAATGTTTAGTTATTATAATAAATCAACTTTGCAATATACCGATAGCAACTGCAAAACAATGTATTTTATACTAAAATTATAACCTTGGCTGGCCTTGTTGACTAAAAACAACTGCAGTAAAAGAAATGTTAATTTGTTTTAAAAACATTTAGACTTGGCTAATATGTTATTCTATAGCAACACAACAGAAATGTATTATACCTATAAGGCTTTACTGTCCCTTTAAAGGGACAGTATACACTCATTTTCATATAACTGCATGTAATAGACACTACTATAAAGAATAAGATGCACAGATACCGATATAAAAATCCAGTATAAAACTGTTTAAAAACTTACTTAGAAGCTGTCAGTTTGGCTCTGTTGAAAAGGTAGCTGGAAAGCCCACTGCAAGTGGCAAATAAGACACTCCCCCCCTCCCCCTTCTTTTGCATATGAAAAGACCCTTTACACAAACAGGAGCAAGCTGGAGAAGGTAGCTGACAGTATTCACATAAAACTTTGGGGCTTGGTTAAGAGTCTGAAAATCAGAGCAATGTTATTTAAAAATAAGCAAAACTATACATTTATTTAAAAAAAAAACTTTATGGGCTATATAAATAGATCATCTGCAAAACATTTATGCAAAGAAAAAATGAGTGTATAATGTCCCTTTAAGTTTAAATTGTAGGTTTTCTATTTCTAAGAACTCAAAGTGCACATGGCAGGCTTCACAAGCTTGACTCTGCCACATGTCTACTATTATTTGGCTTCAGCAGAGGCAAGAAATGAACTGCAAAACAAAACCTGTTTAGCTAACAAAGTAACCATGGTTAACTATGGGCTCCATTTATGAAAGGGCAGGGGGATTAAGTTTGCTATTATAAATATCCTCTGTCTGGCTTTGCAGGAAGCAGACAGCAATACCCAAATTTACCATTGCACAAGCCGCTGCTTTTGCAATGCCGCCCCCTGCTTGCGTGGTTAATTTATCACTTTCTGTACACACATGTTTGTTTTATTATCTCTGAGTATATACCAAAGCCCAATAATGTGGGCCCGATGATCTAAACTTCGCCATATTACACGTGGTATTTCTCACCGATCCTCACAGGAATTATCATAAAAAAGGGTGGTCTCTGCGAGTGGCGAGATTGCTCCTATTGAAAGTAATGGGGCTAGCTGGATAGGGACACCACTCCGTGGAGCAATGTTAGCAGTGAGCAGGGATGCACTTTAAAAATTAAATCCTACGGCCAATATAAATCACATTCCACTGTTTTCTGCATATAGCATCTTACAATCACCTATATTTTGTTATACATGTGTCTGTCTATTAGGGTTATTTTGAGTGTTTTTAGAAAAGCTCACAATTGTTTACAGAATTATGCTGGGAATAGAAAAACAATTTGATATACGCCCATGTTCAGCCCATTTTACGAGAAAACAACAATTACACTTTGTATTTTGTACTTATAAGTACTAATTTCTGAAGGTTTTTTTTTTGCATATCTGGTATACTTAAATTAGATTTACAATGTGATTATTTAATAGATTTATTCCTGTGTAATTTACATTCAAATTTGAAGTCTTTGATAAAATACGATTTTTGATGAAGAACTTTGTTACGATTTTTGATGCAACTTAACAATATAATTTTTCCTGTGTATTTATTGTGTGAATAGTGAAATTATTTGTTTTGTAAGTTTTTTCAAATATTAATTTTATTGTGCACTTTTGTAATGTATGCATCTCCTTCCCATACAAAAATGCAGTATATGCCCCTTAATGAGACACCGTTTCCAGGGTTAAAAGGTGGCTTTAGATCATTCCACCAGGGAAATAAAAGGACTGGCAAACTTTCTTACATAATCTGACCTGCCCAGATACCTTTAGATAATTGGGCCCTTAGAGAGAACAATTGAAAATTTTAAATTTGTATTACTTATCTCTCCTACCTTCCACTAGGAGTGTAATTTTTTCTGCTGACTATGTTTACACAGCTTTTTGGTATAACTAGGGATACCATAATCAGCTATTTTAAAGGGACAGTCCAGTCCAAAATAAACTTTCATAATTCAGATAGGGCATGTCATTTTTAACAACTTTACAATTTACGTTTATCACCAATTTGCTTTGTTTTCTTGGTATTCTTAGTTGAAAGCTAAACCTAGGTAGGCTCATATGCTAATTTCTTAGACCCTGAAGGTCGCTTATTATCTGAATTTTGACAGTTTTTGTACCACTAGAGGGCATTAGTTCATGTGTATCATATAGATAACAATGTGCTCATGCACGTGGAGTTACCTAGGAGCCAGCACTAATTGGCTAAAATGCATGTCTGTCAAAAGAACTGAAATAAGATGGCAGTTTGCAGAGGCTTATATACAAAGTAATCACAGAGGTAAAAAGTATATTAGTATAACTGTGTTGGTTATGCAAAACTAGGGAATAGGTAATAAAGGGATTATCTATATTTTAAAACAATAACAATCCTGGTGTAGACGGTCCCTTTAAATGCCTATAGAAAGGTAAAGGAGCTATTTGTAAATAGTTTAATTCACTCCGTCAAGTAAAATGGATCATTGGGAACAAATTAAAGTGGAAAAAAACTTAGGGTACTCTGTCCCTTTCTTAATGTAAGCATATACTTTTGTCTACAGAAATATTGACATATAGAGCTTGATGATATAATTTTTGCCAGCTCAAACCTTCTTTTTCTCGCTGACACTCGCAGGGCTGCCCGGTGCAATGATCATAAAAAAAAGGGGCAGTCCCTGCGAGTGGCGAGATGGCTCCTATTAAAAGTATTGGAGCTCGCTGGTTAGGGAAACTTTGCTCCTTAGTGTGAAGTTAGCAGGGAGCAGGGGGAGCACTTTAAAATTAAAATCCTACAGCCAATATAACTCACATTACGCTGCTTTCTGCTTATAGCATCTTACATTCACCTATATATTAGTATGCATTTGTTTTTCTATTGGGGTTATAAGTGTTCGTATTGTTTTGAGAAAAGCTCGCCACCTTTTAGTTGGCGAGAAAAAACTGTGATATCTGCAGTGCGAAAATCTTTATCGAATTACGCTGGGATTAGTGAGACATTGTCATATACGCCCATGTTACGCCAATGTTCAGCCCATTTTGTGAAAAAACAATTACGCTTTGCATTTTGTATTTATAAATTCAAATTTCTTTGTGATTTTTGCACATCCAATGTACTACAATTACAATTTACGCTGTGAATATTTAATTTGATTTATTCCTGTGTAAATTACATACTAATTTTACTTTTTTGTTAACATGCGATTTTTGGTGAAGAATTTTGTTACGATTTTTGATGCACCTTAACAATACATTTTTTCCCTGCTTATTTTTGTGTGAATGGTTCAAATATTTGTTTTGTATAATGTTTAAAATACGAATTTTGTTGTGCACATTTCATATGAACATGCAGTATACGCCCCTTAGTGAGACACCCTGTTTTCAGGGTAAAAAATGGATTTAGATTTTTTTCATTCCACCAGGGAAATAGAAGTACTGGCGAGCATTCTTTAATAATCTCGCCAGCCCAGAGAGCTTTCAATCATCGAGCCCATAGTCACAGATTGGAGATTCATTAGAAATTAATGACGTTGTGTTTGTTTAAATACATTATAATTAACTTTGCAGAATAAGTGCTAACCTTCCATTAGAAAAATAAATAATAAAGGTAAAATGCAACATTATCTCTTATCTAAATCTCACGTTTATTGCCCTTTTAAATTTTGCTTCCCTAAAAGGTGTTATACAACAGCTAATTGGTGTGGCAACTAAAAAGGGTTTGCATTAGCATTGCTGCCTGCTTCATATATTGATAAGCATTAGCTATAGTTATAAATATGTTGTAACTGTACTTGCATAAAGAAAATAACTATTCTCATGACTGAGGCTGCCTTACAGACAGACTTTCTGAAATGTTGCTGCATCTCAAATGTGATGGTTAATTAACTGTTATTGATAGAGACAGGGCTGGCTCTATACTGCAGCCCTATCTCTATCAATATCAGCAAGTATAGGATATAACCAATGGATTTCAGAACAAAGAGCCTCTTGTAGTGTCTCAAACTATGGAATAAAGCAGAGAATAAAACAATATAGAAAACAGCATAAATCCCCTTTTAATAATATATTTGTGTACTTTACTTGTATTTCTAAATAACCCTCTATCCAAAATATATACCATAGGAAATAAACAATAAATACAAATGAAAAATATAGTATTTAGTAAATTGAAAGGTTATTTTTATATTTTAAACTTTTGTGTAATGCACATTTATACAACTTAATTTATATATATAATTGGTGTGTAATGCACATATTTCAGAGTGGGAATGAAAATGGACTTTAAACGTGATATATTATGCTATAATTGTCTAACATTGACATCTAGAAGCATAGAACATTTCCTTAAAGGGACATGAAATAAAAATGAAACTTTCATGGTTGAGACTGATTTACTTCTATTATCAAATGTTATATTTGTTTAAAAAAAATAGGCTTTAAAATAGCTAAACCACTTTCAGCTCATTTGAACAATACACAACACATACTTTTGTATATTTTTTACTCTCTCTTCAGCGTTTGCACTGATAGCTTTATGTAATTTACAAAGAAAAGATATTTAATTGATTTTAATAAATATGTTGACACTGTTAGAATGATTCTTGTACTAACAGCACATCAAGATTTTAAAGTAATTAAAAAGGTAACACCTGATAGTGATTAACGTCTCTGGGATTGTTTGTGTAGTAGATTGTTTCAAACCATATACTTTGCTTGCAAATTCTAAAATGTTTCAAAAACCCCAAATGCAATAGAAAACACTAGAGGGGGCATATGGTTAACATTGTCCTTAAAAGTAAAATACGCCTGTCTGTGCCAACTCTTAATTAACAGATCATTAACACTCACATGTCAATTGCTTGTGGCAAAGACAATACCCAAATGGCTCTGTTTGTGTAATTCACTGCATAAAAGAATTGACCTCCTTGTCAGCAATCCAGTATACCTCATATCACTTACAAAACTATTTAAGGAATATATTTGCTGCAACAAAAATTAAAATATATGAAATATGCCAGAATATGCTTGAAATGTGCGCTGTATACCGCTACATCACCACTTAAAGGGTCATGAAACACAAAATGTTTCTTTCATGATTCAGATAGAGCAAAGGTTTTTAAACAGATTTCCATTTTAATTCTAATATCAATATTTCATTCTCTTTTTATCCTTTGTTGAAAAAGCAGCAATGCACTACTGGTAGCTAAGAAAAAAAAGGGAAGAGCAGAGCACAAAGGTATTATGTGGCACACTTGGATAAGAGACTTAATGTGTCCAAATAGGGCATGGACTTGGAGGACAGCTATGCCTGATTAAAATGTGTATATATATATATATATATATATATATATATATATATATAAAATATCTCTCGTTACACCATAGGATATTACAGAGGAAACTATTGTGTATTCATTAAATGGCTTCTTGTTATATATTCACTGGGATAGAGGCGGTCTTAGGTTATCATCTATTAGTAAATTTACAAGGACTCGCTATTTAGGTTTTATGTCCAATTCTAGAAGGTAACAGTTCTATTATAAGAGATCACACCATACCACTCACATATCTACATATCTTTTCCCATTAATGTGAGTTACAAAGTTGTTCTGACTATACGTCAGATATTATGGGATGCGAAGTAACTTCTCAGATATACGTATCATAAGTCACTAAAAATATTAGTCCTGTATAAAGGCAGTCTGCGATGATAGCATATAAGCAATTTTCAAAACAATCGTAGTTAGATATTAGCCAAACTGTTTTATTAGAGGCGGTCTAGGATTATCACTTATTAGTGAATTTCAAAGATATTGCTATTTAAGTTACACATCCAGTTCTTAGGTGTAACAGTTCTATTATAAGCTATCACATCGCATCACTAACATCTCCACATATCTTTCCCTATTAATGCAATTTACACAGAGGTTCTGACTATACGTCAGATATTATTAAGGTGCAAAGTATACGTATAACAAGTCACTGATAGTGTTTATTGTGTATAGAAGTGGTCTGGAATTATAAAATATAAGTAGCTCGCACCACATTACTACTGGTAGCTAGCCGAACACATAGGTAAACCAATGACAAGAGGCATATATGTGCAGCCACCAATCAGCAGCTAGGTCCCAGCTCTTGAGCCTACTTATATATGCTTTTCAACAAAGGATACCAAAAGATCTAAACAAATTAGATAATAGAAGTAACTAGAAAAGTGGTTTTAAATGTTATCCTCTATTTGAATCATGAAGGAAAATTATTGGGTTTTATTTCCATTTAACTAACATAGCTTTAGAATATGAGTTTGTTTGTTTTTTTCCTTTAGTTATGATGGAAAAAAATATTTTAGTATAAGTTTTATATAGAAGTAAACTTAAACTGTCTCATCTGCCTTAAGGATATGAACTTTTATTATTTTACTAAACTAATCATTATTAATAATTTGCCAAACACAATATTAGTGGCAAAAAAATGAGACACCTTCCTAAGTAGATTATTTTAACAGTAGAAAAACAATATTTCTTTAGCTGAAAAAATGAAACATCAAGCAACTCAATTAGTACTTCCTATAAAACACATTGGATACAGCATTATCTTTTTATCTGCTATATACATTTTGATATGCAGATTATAACCATTATAAATGTTTTATTAAATGAAAGGTAACTTTATATATGTATGTGATGAGTCTTTTCCCTATTTGAAGGTAAAATTTAAAATATAAGTTATTTCTTTACTAGATGTACTGTAGCTTTTCTTTTTTTTTCTTTCTTTTTTGTTGTTGAAAGAACAAAAACAACAATAATGATCTCAGTTTTTAAAGAAGGAAAGTGGTGTACGCCAATGCAGGAACAACATTCTACTTTCTTCTTATTGGTGATAAAAAGATTTGATGACAACTTTAAACATGATGTGAAGTCAGTGAAAAATGTTTTCTACAAAGAGCAGAGGCAATAATGAATAGATGAAAGTATTTCATGCGGGTTGAGTTCATTACAGGGATTGGATTCTAGAAGAAGTGAATCAGAGGAAAAGCAAATTTGTGAAAAGAAAATGAATACAAAGCAAAGGTCCCTGCTGAAGAGTGATGTTCAGTGACAAGGCAGGATGTTCACAGGGAGGTGCTAACAGATGGAGCAGGTGGGATTCAGCTGAGCTGATAGGTGTCTTAACCATAAATGAGCAAATTGCAACACTTTATCTCTAGCAAGAAATTGTGTGTTTTTCAAAGAATAACAGGGGAAGGAACAAAGCAGATAGGAACACAAATTAACCCTTTCAGTTCCTGCATTGATTTTTAGACCAAAGTAAATATGATCAAATCTTTTTTTTTTTTTTTTTTTTAAATTATAACAATTGGAGAATAATTAGGAAATGCCTGAAGAGAAAAAAGACAGTAAATAAATATTAAAGTTGTATTTATTTTAAAGTCATAGTATATATCATTATTTAAAGCATTATTACTGATATACAGGATGAGAAATAAGTTAAAGGGACATTAAACACTAAATAAATGCTAGATAGAATGATGCACTCAAAGAAAAGATTAGTCAGAGATAACATGTAGATGTATTTTTTAAAGTTTCATTAGCTATTTAAATATTTACAAAATAAATGTCAAGTTTTAGTGTCTATAAAACAATGGGAGCTGCCATGTTGTAACTTAGGTTACCTTCTCTTCTGTGGCCAATTAGGGACAGTTATAAACAGGGCACTAGAGTCTGCAAATAATGACTGTGGGAAATATAACAGTGTTCTGCACTTTCATTTCTAATCAGAATTCAAAAGCTTGCAATTTCAGAATCTAATTGCACTAAAAGTGGACAAAATAAATAATGAAAGTATATTGCAGAGGGTTTTTTTTATATACCATTTATCATTTTATTTTTCCATCTCAAACTGTTTCATGTCCCTTTACGTACTGCAATCAAGTAATTAAATCAAGTATGATGTTAGCCAAAAAGGTTGAGTGCCTGCATATTTGTTATGAGTGCTACCTTGGGTACCCCTGACGTATATCAGTGTGTTATACTGTCTGCACTTGTCTTGCTATTGTAGTCTTGGCAGTGGGGAAAAGATAGTAAAACAAAGGTTTTTTTTTGTCTTAGTGCTGTGAAACTAAGCACTTTTAGGTACAAGGTCCACCATTCTTTTACCCTGGTACGCACACTCTCATTTTCACAAGTAAGTCTCTGGGATTGTTTGTGTAGTAGATTGTTTCAAACCATATACTTTGCTTGCAAATTTTAAAATGTTTAAAAAAACAAACAAACAAATGAGATAGAAAAACTAGGGGGGCATATGTTTAACATTGTCCTTATTTGGATTTTAAAAGGGGCCAGGGGTCTGCGGTGCCAGGGTCTGAGTTAAAATCTAATGCAGACATGGAGCAGAAAAGTCTCAAATGCACCACATCAGCAAAAGCTAAACCCATTTGCTGCTAGTACAGTGCTTTTCTAAAGATAGCAGTGCAGTTCAATATTTTATTCCCAGGGTCATCTCTTTTTGAAAGTTTACAGTTACACACACAGTATCACACAATAGCACACACGCAATTGGTGGGGGGGGAGGCATGATCACTACTCTACAGAAACATATTTTTTTCTAATTGATATTAAAAAAATAAATAAATCTAGAAAGTGGGTATTGACAGACAGCTGCCAGTATCTAAGGTGGCAGCACCAAGTAAGGGGGGAGGGAAAGAGAACTGTTTGGTGGAAATCAAGAAGGTGGGTGGGTGAGGAGGGTTCCCTGCACTACAGAAATTTAAAAAAGTATATATTAAAAAAACAAAACAAAAGCAAAGCTATCCCTAAACTGCATTGTGGCAGACTGTCTGCCAGTTCATTAGAGCAGTGGGGGGTGAGGGAGGGAAAAGAGCTGTTTGGAAGGGATCAAGTAGGGATCAGGGGATGGGAAGTGTCAGTTGGGACGGTAATCTCTACACTACATATCCCTCTAAGCACATTGGACAAGGAGTCCACATTTAGTTTCTCCCATCACCCTTAGAGATACTTCCCCAGGGTGATAATACAAATGGATATATAACGAGAAGCACTCTACCAGGAATCAACAACAGCTCAGTGGCATGTTCTATGGCAAGTTACCACCCAGGAGAAGCCTGTTTTGCCAAATTGCACTTTTCACATAGAAGAACTTTCCTGAAGTAAATCGGCCTAATCTTGCCTAGTAAGGTAGTTCTCTGGTTGAGCGCTTCTCTCTTTTTGTGTACTCAAAAGCTACCTGATTAACCCCTTCACTGCCAAAAAAAATGGCAAAACCGTGCATATCTGCTGTTTCTGAACAAAGGACCACGATGAAGCTTTGGCAACAATTTTATTTATGACCGCAGTAGTTTTGTGTAAATAATTTCTGTGAGAAACTCAAAGCTTGCAAAAAAGTTAATGATTATTTTAATATGATTGTATTTGGTGGCAAAAGGTTGGCATGAAATATACCAAAATGGTCCTAGAGCACGCTTCCATAGGCTCTTATGGGAGTCTCGTTCTGATGCTGTCAGAGACGGCATCAGAACTTAAGCACCAGCGAAGGGGTTAAGTCACTCAGTGATGGGAAGCAATCAAATATATTATATGATTATATACATGTATAATTATGTGTTAATATGTGTATATAAGAGAAAAAAAAGATGGATACCACTGTATAGTTAAATAAAAAAATTCTTTAATTGTCAAAATCAGTAAAAACATGGAAATGTCCTCACGATGAAGAAAGAGAGTAGCACCAAAGCTAGCATGTTTTGGCCCTTAGGCTATGATTATGGCCTAAGGGCCAAAACATGTTAGCTTTAGTGCTATGCTCTCTCTTCATCTTGAGGATGCTTCCATATTTTTACTGATTTTGACAAAGATTTTTTTTATTTCATTATACAGCAGTATCCATCTTTTTGTTCTCTTGGATTCCTGTACCAGCAACGAATTCCACTGTCTGTTCCAGTACCGTGCAGTAACCAGGCTGTTCCACTGTCCCTCCCCCCTGATTTATTTTGCGTGTGATGTCATCGGCTTGTGCTAGCTGGATCCGGAAGCATGCTGAAGGAGCCCACGTTTGGGAAACAGCTTGAATAGCATGCTGAGTAAGTTCTCGGCCCGTTAGGTAAATGGATTGACACGCAGACACACTCCAGCACATCTATAAGGAAGTAAATATACTACTCCAGCTCCAAGGCAGATATACAGGTACATATAACTTCCAGATGCACCAGGTCCTATTTGGATACAGGTATACACATAAGTCCTGAGTTTACAAGTGATGTTGGTTATTGAATATTCCACTATTTTAGACTTTGCAAATTGTACTTTTTTTTTTTATTGAGATTTTTTGGTAATAACAATATGTAACACACGGCCATAGACATTCACATAGGCATGTACAATACATATAAGTTGGTTTGTTAAATACAATGCATGTATCTGTAGTTCATGTTGCTATCTAAACACTCTATCATTAGTTATGTAAATGGACAGATTACGATGAAATCTCATTTTGAATATAAACATGATACCTCCCAAAATATATTGAGCCACTCTTGGACCCAAATAAGAATATACATCTTGGGGGAGGGGTTTAAATTATAAAGCTGGTCACTTATGGACCTTAGATAAACAATTAACTGGTATTGAATTCTCAGTGAAGGGGAAAGGGGAAAAACAGCAAAGGATAAGGAAAAGGTGTTATAGGGCAATGTGAATAGTCACCAATGAATAATTATACTTAGGGATACATTATGTTGATCACAGGTGTCATATTACCTGGGAGTTGATACAACTACTTGGTATATTGTTCAATGAATAGCGGAGTCTAGATATATATAGGATATCAACCATATTCAAACTTCAACCTTTTATGTAATAGTAGAATATAATGTGATTAGAGGCTCACAAATAAGCATTGGCTGCTGCAATACTAGTATATAGAGGTTCGATATGATTGTAGAGACTGTTTAACCCGTCACAGTAGTGCTATCTGCTACTTGTCACTCACACTTAGTCATATAAAAGGACAGAAATAAAAGTATGATTAGAGCTATCAGGCTACACGTAATCACCCCAGACCAACTGCAACCATGAATGGTTGAGTCCCTAGGGGTAAACACAGGGAGGTAGTAAAGTGAGATTGACACATTTGTGGATCTGCTCTTTAACTCGTCCACCACCTCTGAGGTGGTGGACAGCAATCAGCCCGATCGAATACGAACGGGTTGATTGACACTCCCTGCTAATGGCCAATCTGCAGGGGGCGGCATTGCAACAGCAGTTCACCCGAACTGCTGGTGCAATGATAAATTTCTGACAGCGTATGCTGTCGGCATTTATCGATGTGGGGCGGACATTATTCGCTATAGTGGATCATGTCTGTCCGCACCTACATAAATAAATATATGTGTGTTTCTACTCACTGACATGTGAATAGTCAGTGTATTTGGAAAACGATTTAGAGTTTTAACGATTTAAGTTTGTTCTTTTTTTATTATTTTCTTTAGTTGGAGAAGAGAACTTCTCTCCATTGTCTGTACTTTATTATAGGCTTCCACAATGTATTTTTCTTTGAAACCCTTCTCCCTGAATTTTTCTTTCAATATTGTGGAAGAAGTTTTGAAATCATCACTTTCTTTACAGTTCCTTCTTATCCTCTGGAATTGGCCATAGGGTATATTTTTAATCCAATTAGGATGATATCCGCTTTTGGCATGTAGGTATCCATTGGTATCAGTTTCTGTCCTGAATAATTTCGTACTGATCTTGTCATATTTAACAAAGTGATGTCTAAAACATGTATTACATGTTTATTCCATTATTTTGTGAATTTTAAATTAAAATTGTTGGAGTTGATCATATGAAGTTAATGAAACCCTTATTTAATATATATTGCTCAATAAAATAAGATGATGATTTCTCTCCATGCTAGTGAGGTTTTCAGGTGGGCCCCTAGTGTATAATATAACAACTGTTTGGAGAAAAACATCAATAGAACCAATAATGCAAGCAGGAAAAACTTCATTTTTAAAAATTCAAAACAGAATTGAAGGATTTGTTGATTTTAAATTACCCAGTCATGATTGTGTGCGTGTCAGCCACACTGCAAATAGGTATTTACTTCCATTGCTCAAAAAGAAGACCATACTCTTTCCATATAAAGATCACAATCCATATTGAGGCTAAAGTTGATTTTGCTGGAAGCAGACCCTTTCTGTTACTTTATGAAATGCCAAATAATCTATTTATCCTTCACTATCCCTAGGAACATGAAAGACAGACCTTTAGCTATCTCAACAGAACTTTTTATAGTAAAATAACTGAAACTAGTATTAGAAGAGGGGATAAAATGATGTTCCTCCCATTTCTATTATATGAGGAATCATAGTAAAATATGTACAAAAAATATATTATTCCTTAATCTCCCTTAATATCTGTATTTTTATGCAAATATCCAAGGAGAATCAAATATCATGTTTTATGCTAAATTCTAAGCTCTTGAATAAGACTGCCTCTTATTGACATTTTTTTACAGTTAGACAGTGTGTGTGCCATATAGATAACATTGTGCTCACTCCTGTGGAGTTTCCTAGAAGTCAGCACTAAAAATGCAAGTTTTTCAAAAGAACTTCAATAAGGCAGCAGTCTGTAGAGGCTTAGATACAAGGTGAGCACAGAGGTAAAAAGTATATTAATGTAACAGTGTTGGTTATGCAAAACTGGGGAATAAAGAATAAAATAATTATCTATCTTTTTAAACAATAAAAATTCTGGCGTAGACTGTCCCTTTAATTGTAAATTATATGAATTAAAAAAATAAATTGTACTTGTCAAGTAAAACATTTCATGCACCAGTTAGTAAAATTTTAATCTGATCTTAATGTTTTGTTAGGTTTGTTTTATTGCTTAAAGGACCAGTCAACACATTAGATTTGCATAATCAACAAATGCAAGATAACAAGATAATGCAATAGCACTTAGTCTGAACTTCAAATGAGTAGTAGATTTTTTATGTATATTTCCACTCTCCTTGTACCATGTGATAGCAATCAGCCAATCACAAATGCATATACGTATAGTCTGTGAATTCTTGCACATTTTCAGTAGGATCTGGTGACTCAAAAATTGCAAATATAAAAGACTGCACATTTTTTTTAATGGAAGTAAATTAGAAAGTTGTTTAAAATGACTTGCTGTATCTGAATCATGGAAATTTAATATAACCTGAGTGTCCCTTTAATACTGATAATAGTGTAATTTTGATTTTATAAAATAAAAAATGTGTTATTTCAAAAAAAATCCATTGACTTACAATTGGGATATTTATAAGATACTGCAGCTGAATATATTTTCATGAGACTTAGCAAAAGCTGACAGCTTTTGACTTGATCTGATGACCTTTGATTGAAGTTTATAACTTTTATTATTCTTAAGTTATTTTATTTAAATTATCTTTTGTTTTGCATAGGGCTGTGCAATTAATCTCATGATGCAATTAATTGCAATATGAGGCTATTCAATCTCTAAATCGCATAAGACTGCAATGTTTTATGAAAACAAAATAAACAAACAGGCCAAAAACGGCTTCCTTAAAGGACCAGTCAACACAGTAGATTTGCATATTCAACAAATGCAAGATAACAAGACAATGCAATAGCACTTAGTCTGAACTTCAAATGAGTAGTAGATTTTTTTTCTGACAATTTTAAAGGGACATTATACACTCATTTTTTCTTTGCATAAATGTTTTGTAGATGATCTATTTATATAGCCCATGTAGTTTTTTTTAAAAAAAAATGTTTAGTTTTGCTTATTTTTAAATAACATTGCTCAGATTTTCAGACTCCTAACCAAGCCCCAAAGTTTTATGTGAGTACTGATGTATACCTTCTCCAGCTTGCTCCTGTTTGTGTAAAGGGTCTTTTCATATGCAAAAGAAGGGGGAGGGGGGAGTGTCTTATTTGCCACTTGCAGTGGGCTTTCCAGCTACCTTTTCAACAAAGCTAAACTGAAAGCTTCTAAGTAAGTTTTTAAACAGTTTTATACTGGATTTTTATATCGGTATCTGTGCATCTTATTCTTTATAGTAGTGTCTATTACATGCAGTTATATGAAAATGAGTGTATACTGTCCCTTTAAAAGTTATGTCTTTTTCCACTCCCCCTGTACCATGTGACAGCTATCAGCCAATCAAAAATGCATACACGTACCATGTGACAGCCATTCACAAACGCATACACACTTATTCTTGCACATGTTCAGTAGGAGCTGGTGACTCAAAAAGTTTAATAATAAAAAGACTGTGCACATTTAGATAATGGAAGTAAAGTGGAAAGTTGTTTAAAATGGCATGCTCTATCTGAATCATGAAAGTTTAATTTTGATTGAGTGCCCCTTTAACATGTCATGTCAGTCACAGAAACGCTCCAGTCCAACCCAGCAGCAGCATACATCACTCCTCCAGGGGGCCAGACGAGGAAGTGTCACAGTATTTAACGCTACCGTGGCTATTTTACTTGCCTCGTGGTTTGTTACTTCAGTCCTGAAGGGTGCACAGACAAGAAAGGTAGCAGACTGGCAGGGCTGTTTTCTCTGGGCTATTCAGTCTGCAAATGCGACTACTAAGAGGAACAAGCCACTGTTTAGAACAGGCAGGTAAATTCAATTCTGAATAATAAATGTATGTTTAAAATTTTTTTTAATAAAATCAGTCACAATATGTAATTAAAAATTAATTATATTGTTTTTTCCCATATAGCACAGCCCTAGTTTTGCAGAATCCTACACAGCAGGTTGTACAGTTACTGTATGTCGTCACTTGACATCCTTAGTAGAGTGCCTATTCTCCAGCACATTATCAATCTTTCTGCAGTGCAGGTGTCTGTTAGCAAGGGAAGCCTAATTCTGTGTTAAATTCTCCAGTATACAAAGGGCCAGATTCTAAAGAAACTTTAGTCTGGAGGGAAATTATAGTGCAGAATTTACAGGGACTCAACTATAATACCCATATGCTAAATCACTTGAAAGTGATGCAACATAACTGTATAACTGATAGTGCTATATTGTATTGAGCTTTCTCCTTCACATCCAGAAATGCAGGGAAGGTCCTTTGGAAAGATACCACACCATTTGCCTAGAATATTTTAAGGAATCTCTCGGTGCTAGAGAATCATTTTATATAATCTAATCTGATCAGAGAGCTTAAGAGGTTCAGGCAAGCCTCCCTGAAAGGAACCGGCAGTCTGAGTTAGCTTTCAAACATTTGCTTAAAGGGATAGGAAAGTCAAAATTAAACTTGCATGATTTAGATAGAGCTTGTCATTTTAAGACACTTTTAAATTAAATTCTATTTTCAAATGTGCTTCATTCTCTTAGTATCCCTTGTTAAAAAATGAATATGCACATATCATACACTAGTGGGAGCTGCTGCTAATTGGTGCCTGCAAACATTTGTCTCTTGTGATTGGCTAAATAGATATTTTCAGCTTCCTGTCAGTAGTGCAATGCTGTCCCTTCAACAATGGATAACAGGAGAATAAAGAAAATTTGATAATAGAATAACCTGAATCATAAAAGAGAATTTTGAGGTTTACTATCCCTTTAAACTCTGTAATTTACATTTTGGCTAATTAATATATATTTTATTTCTGCCAACTGTTCTCTTGAGCAACTTATACTTGGAGAGGTCGTTTTGAGGGCTCAGTTTGTCTCAAGAGAGGTTGAGGCAAACACTGTACAGCTGATATATGTGTTCATAGTATTAAAAGCTGATGCAAAATCACCCTTTTAAATGTCCTGAGCTCTATCTCCCATCTCCCATTGGGAGTTTATTTTTGTTGTTGACCTTTGTTTACATACCTTTTCTAAAGACTATACTTCAGTATTGACATTTTCAATATAAGTGACAGTTTTATTAGGGAAAGGCAGCTATTTCAAATGAAAAATATAGGTAAATGATCACTTTTGTAAACAATGATTACACTCCAGTGGGTAAACGTGATTAATGGAAACACATATAAATTTACAGTACAATGTCACTTTAACTTGAATACAGTTTGATAGGGTTTAGGTGGATGACATTTAACAAATTGTTACAGGAATAGATAACAAAAGTAGAAAATGTGCAAGTGATGTGATACAGATGGCTTTGTATTGTAACATGACTCTCAACTAATTGTGAAGGCTCTAATATGTAACAGTGTCTGTTATGCAAGAACATTTCAATCAAAATGTAACTAACTTTGTCAGCTGCTTGTTTTGGTGCTCTGAAATGGCTTTTCTTGTTTGAATCTTGTCAAATGATTTCAAGGCATCACATTTTTATGCCTAATTTGAAATGTGTCAATTAATTTTGAGTGAGATATTGTTATAACCATCATAGCTATCAAACTAGTTATTTCTCTTTGGTTGCTGTTTATAAAGATGTTAGATTAGTTTAAAGTGAAGCTTTCATCCAAAATGGCGTATTTTGCTCACTATAAACTGTAGTAAACCTTCCTAAATCCATACTTTTGTTTTATTTATTTTTAACAGTAATCCTATTTTATAAATTAAATTGTATTTGATCAGCTGTGGTTATTAATATCTCCATTTGTTAGTTGCTAGAAAGGGCATTAGAAAACAGCAACTGCTTCTGCCAAGGTAAACAACAGGCTCTTGTCATTATCCTGCTCTGATAAACTATGTAAACCTACCTTCATTTTTTATATACTGAAAGCAGAGGACAATTATCTGACCTGAATTAACACTCTGCTATTTCTTGTTTATTGTGTCTAGGATATGCTGGCAGGGGAGAAAATTGAAGAAGATCCCAGTCTTTGGATTTAGGAACAGAGTTAGCAACTGAGAATGGTTTTAGTTAAATTGGTGTTATCTATGAAGTCACTTTATCAGTGGTAAAAAAAAAAATTAAAAGAAAAAGTGCTTTCCCCCCAATATAAATGTGATTTTACAGAGCTGTTTTAGTGTTTATCAACAATATAGAAGTGGCAGATGTTCTTGTGGTGTCAATAACTCACTCCAAGTCTAAATCCAAAATCAGATCCTTATTGCTACTCCATAAACAGCTACAACTGCCAGCTCAGCAAAACGACAAGGACAACTGTAATTTCTATAAAACTACATCTCACAGCAAGCACGGTTTATTTCCATTAAACCAAAAACATAACATTTTCCCCTCTGTTAAAACATTAAATACTGATATAGACAAATATGTTGTTTATTATTATTATAACTAACACTGCGGTAATGTTTAAATAACAGTTACTAAGCCAGGTAGGTTGCATCTGTAATGAAGTTATTTAAAGGGATAGTAAAGGCCAAATTAATCTTTCATATTTCAGATAGGGTATGTCATTTTAAACAACTTTCTAATTTACTTTTATCATCAAATTTGCTTTGTTTTCTTGTCATTATTAGTTAAAGGCTAATACTAGGTAAACTCATATGCTAATTTCTAAGCCCTTGAAGGCCACCTCTAATTTGAATGCATTTGACAGGTTTTCACAGCTAGAGGGTGTTAGTTCATGTGTTTCGTATAGATAACACTGCTCATGCACGTGAAGTTATTTATGAGTCAGCACTAATTGCCTAAATTGCAAGTCTGTCACAAGATCTGAGATAAGGAGGCAGTCAGCAGAAGCTTAGATACAAGGTAATTACAGAGATAAAAAGTATATTTCTATAACGTTGGTTTTGCAAAACTGAGGAATGGTAAATAAAGGGATTATCTATCATTTTAAACAATAACATTTTTGGTGTTTACTATCCCTTTAACACAGAATGAAGGTCTGGGTTAATTTCATCGTGAAGGGGACGAGCTGAAGCAAGATGAGAAGCATTGTATACCTAACCATCAGGAAGTTTGTTTTCATTTTGTTTCCCAATAATTTTGGTTGAAATAATTTTTATTGCAAAATATATAAAGAGTACATCACACCTTGTACATTTCTCATTCAATACCTTCGTCTCTTTTTCTGTTTGATAAAAATCCATCAGTTAAGAGTCTATGATAGTTGGTATGATTCCACAATCAAAGTTTGTCAGGAGATGGATCTACCAATTGAGTAGCTGGTAATTGGTTGTGTAGACCAGCAAAGTCTAACAATCAGTGTGACTTAACATACAGTCATTAATAGCGACAAGGATTGGGGAATGCAGTAGATCAGTAACAGAAGAGATGAAATTTTCCATGGCATTCCCTTCCTCTCAGTGTCGCTTTGTTGTGTTTTCTTAAAACGTTTCCCTCTTCCCCCCCCCTTTAAACTGTAACAATAAACAATAAACTCCCCCCCCCCCTTCCACACTCAATATAGCATCAAACATCAACTTGCCTGTTCATTCACATTACCTGTCGTCGATCCGGGGAGAGAACCCCACTTCCTTCAGACATTTATAAGTATCTACAGTCAATTGTCATCTTTTAATCTTCTATATGGTTCAGTTCCTGCCTCCGATCTAAAGTGATAGTGGGTCTAGCTTTTCATTCTGTGTCTAATTAGTGTCCACTTAAAATCCAATAATTCCAGACTTTTAAAAACTGTTCGTGGTTGGCTTGTATAAATGAAGTTGATTCAGATAGCTTGTATATTGTCTCAATTTTCTCTATTACCTCTCCCCATGAGGGTATTCCTACCTTCCAGTAACGTGCCACACATATCCTTGTAGCTGTACATAAAATGTGTATGAATGTGTTTGTGGCTGAGTTGAAGGGTTTTATATGTTCATTTAACAAAGCTTGAGTCTTAGTCAGGGTAATATTTTCCGCGAGCACCTCACTCAACAATTTAGATAAGTTAACCCATATCTGTTGTACCTGAGGGCATTCCCACCACATATGGATATATGTTCCGGCCTCCTCACAGCCTCTGTAGCAATTTCTACTGCCGTTTTGAGTGTAGTGTGATGTGATCATCGGAGTAAGATACCATCTAAAAACAGTCTTAATGCAGTTTTCTTTCAAATCTGCGCTGATCATACCCTTACCCGAGTTATAAAAGATCTTTTCCCATTCTTCTTTGGAATATGTTATATTAATGTCTCTTTCCCACTTTTCCATTAGGAGAGATTTAGAAGGATATTTGGCTGTCTGTAGTGTTATGTATAGGGTAGAGATTAATTTTTTATGTCGAGAATCAGTACTACAAAGTTTTTCTAGTGTCGTCAAGTTATGTCTGGGATGTTGGGGTAAGACCCCAGAGATAGTAGATGCGATCTGTAGGTATAGAAACCAATGCAGTTTATCTGGCAATATTTTTTCTTGTATTTGTTGGTGGGTAGATAATTTCCCTTTGTGAAGAAAATCTGCTAGCCTATAGAGCCCCTTATTTGCCCATTTATCAATTAGTCCCTGAAAATCTGGGCCCATCAATGTCCGCAATGGCCTCATTAGTGAGTCTGATGGCAATAGCTTAAAGGTAGTGGACAGCGAATGCCACATTGACATCATCTCTCCTGTTATTTTCGAGGCCTTGGTCAGTTTAGATATATCCTTCGGGTGTTCCCATAGGATATCTTCAGAATGGTTATATCCCGCCACTAAAGTCTCCACCTTCACCCACCTCAATTCTTTTTGTTTTTTGCTCATTAGGGTAGTTTGTGCTAATCTCGCTGCTTGAAAATAATTAAGGAAATTAGGTATCCCCACCCCTCCCAATTGTTTATGTTGTAGTAATACTTGTGAGGGTATTCTAGCTTTCTTGCTTCCCCTTATAAACCTGATCAAATCTGTCTGAAGTTTGTTTAGTTCTGGTAATGGGATTTTAATCGGTAAAGCCCGAAAAAAGTATAATAGCCTAGGGAGAACGTTCATCTTGACTGCCGATAATCGGCCATACCAAGAGAAACCTCCAGCTTTCCAAGTTTTAATCTCTTTTCTAATTAATTTGTACAAAGGAGCATAATTTAATCTATATAGGTCTGAGATATCACTTGATAACCGAACCCCTAGGTATTTAATTGCCTCTTTAGCCAATGCAAACGAAAAATTAGTTTTGATGATCTTTTTAGTATGGGCAGGAAGGGCAAAAGATATCGCCTCACACTTTTCCTGATTGACCTTATACCCTGAAATGTCAGCATAAACTTGTAGTATACAATATAAGTGGGGTAGGGACTCCATTGGTTTGGTCAGGGTGAGAAGAATGTCATCTGCAAATAAAGATATTTTAAATTCCTCTCTACCTATCAAGACTCCGTGAACTTCTGAGGTGAAATGGATCACTGCGGCTAAAGGCTCTATGCATAGAGCAAATAAAAGTGGCGATAAGGGGCAACCCTGTCTTGTCCCATTCCGGATATCAATCCTTTTAGATTGGTAGCCTGCCGCTCTAATGTGTGCTGTGGGATTAGAATAGATGCTTCTAATGGCGGCTTGGACAAATGGGCCTTGAAATCCTAGCTTGCTTAAAACCTCAAACATAAAATCCCAGTCTATTCTATTGAACGCCTTCTCTGCATTCAGGACCAGAGAAGGCGTTCGTGTCTTATTCAGGTAGTCAACCAGGGAGATCGTGCGCCTTATATTATCAGGGGCCTCTCTTCCTAAAATGAACCCCACCTGGTCCGGGTGGATCAAGGTCGGTAGATGCATTTTGAGTCTATTTGCCAGAATCTTAGTAAAAATCTTTATATCTTGATTGATTAAGGATATGGGCCTATAGTTTTGGCATAATTTTGGATTCCTTCCTGGCTTAGGGATCACCACTATCTTTGCCTGCAAAATTTCCTTTGGGATTTCCCTACCTTGTAGAATGTCGTTGCAAAGTGTTACAACATGTGGGGTTAGAGTCGATTTAAAAAGTTGGTAATATTCACCTGGGAACCCGTCCGGGCCTGCTGCTTTTCCCGGCTTAAGTTCTTTAATGGCTATCAGGACCTCCCTGGCCGACACCTTCGCATTCAATTCGTCCCTTACTGTTTTATCAATTGGTGTTAGATTAGCGTCATCTAAAAATCTATGAAATATCTGTCTTGTCCGGTCATTCTGCGTTGTTTTTTCCCCATCATAAAGATGGGCATAATATTGAGCAAAGCTATCAGCTATATCCTGTGGATTTCGAAGTATATGTGCCATCATTCTTCTGTAAGATTGGTATGGAAAAGGACTTTGTCTGTTCTCTGAGCTTGTGTGCTAAATACTTATCTGGCTTATTAGAATAGAGAAAATAGTGCACTTTCAGCCTGTGAGCTGCTCTAAGAGACGCCCTATTCATAATTGTTGATAATTCTACTCTCTTTGCTTGTAGCTCCTAGAACACTGTCTCTGAGTGGCCCTGTTGGTGTAGTCTTGTAAGGGTGTCTATTTGAGCTTGTAGAGAGTCTATATGGTTTCTGTTTGCCTTGGTGAGGGCCGCCTTTTCTTTAATAAGTAGCCCTCTAATAAAAGGCTTGTGTGCTGCCCAAGTGTTAATCGGGTTGGAGGTAGAACCCATATTTAATGCCCAATATTCTGACATAGCTTGTAAGATAGAGTCATGTATGCCTGGTTGCTGTAGGACATAAGGGTCATAATTCCAAGAACGTGCTGTGCTAACCTGGAATGTTTCCCTAATGTTTACCTGAACTATGGAGTGGTCTGACCAAGCACAAGCGTGAATGGTGGAGGAAGTCAGGTCAGGAACCCAGATCTGGCTCAAATAAATATAATCTTTTTTTTTCAAGTCAGCAAAAACAACACAATACATGCTTGAAGCAGATATAAACAACAAATGGAAATAATTATACATATCTTGACAAATATAACATACATCTGTATATTTACACATTCTCAATATCTTGCTGACATTCTTTTCTCATAAATAAATATTGTAATGCAGATAGAAGGAGGAAAAAGAAAGAAAGAAAAAGGAAAAAGCAAAAAGAAAAAAGCGAAAGAGAAAAAAAAAAAAGGAAATATTTAAATATTGGGAATTCTCTACTCCATCATCCCCCTCCCCCTATCCCCCTCATCCTATACAAAAGATTGTTAGTACCATGATACAGGGAATATATTGCGTAGAATTAAGCCTTCAAAATATACAGATCTCTGAAATGCTTTGGTAAGTATGTACTGAGTAGGGCGCGGATAGGTCTGTATTACTTTCAACCATTTGTTAAAGAATCGTTGTATTTGCTTCTCACTTGTACTGGAAACATTATATTGCTCAAACATAATCTGTGCTTTGACCGCTTGGAGGAATAAACTAAAAGGAGGGGTTTTATTATTTTTCCAATTTTTCAGTATTAGATTCCTAACTATTAAGATGATGGTGTTACTTAGGTTATGGGATACCGAGTCTGATACCATAAAACATTTTTTTTTTAAATCAAATGAAAAGGGCTCCTGTATACTCTTGTTTAACCAATAATTTACTTTGCGCCAAAACTGATTTATTTTTGGGCAGTACCAGAAACAGTGAAATAAATTTGCTAGGGGGGATTTACATTTATAGCACTGTCCTTGCTGTTCTGATGACCAGCGCGCATGTCTTTTGGGTGAAATATATGCGTTGTTGAGAAGTTTTAAGTGAGATTCCTTCCAGGAGAAGGGAAGGGGCGCATCATTCACCCATTTGATGCTTTTACTAATTGTTTCATCATTAATTTCGTCAAAATGTCTAGCCCAGTGTGCTGAACATTGTTCCATGATTAGCTGGCCTTGTTTTGCGAGCAATATTTTGTATAATAGCGAGATTGAATGCTTCCCCTGGCTATATGAGTTAATATAGTCTCCAACTCTATCATATTTCCCTGGCCATGGCCCCATCTGCAGCTTTTCCTGTATAAAGTGGCGGATCTGTAAATATGCATAGAAAGATTTGTTTGAAAGATTATACTGTATGGCGATGTTCTCGAACGTGCGCACCCCAAATCCATCGTCTAATAATTGTACTATCGAAGTTAGGCCCTTACTAGCCCAGCTATTGTATATTGTATATTGAAATCCTGGCAGAAACTCTCGATTACCTCTAATAGGAAGGAAGCTAGATACATGAAAATTGATCTTTCATGTATCTAGCTTCCTTCCTATTAGAGGTAAAATAAATATAATCTAATTTTGAGTATGTTTTATGGGCATAAGAATAATAAGTGTAGTCTAACATTTTCCAATATAGAGTGTCCCAGGAGTCTAGAATGTTGTGAGATAGAAAGATCTCCTCTATTTTTTTAACCATAGAATTATGCCTTAATTGTTTCTGGGTCAATTTAATCTGGTCAGTACTCTGGTGTCTATACATTTCTATATTAAAATCACCACCTAACAGGATCCTGTCTCGTGACCACTGGGTTAGCAGATAGGAAATATGTGTAAAAAAGGATATCTGTGTCTAGTTGGGTGCATAGATGTTGCATAGGACAATTTGTCTCTTTGCCTCCCCCTTACTATTAAAAACCACCCTTCTGGATCTCTAATCGCTTCCTCCACTACAAATCCTAGGGATTGGTGTATCAGAATCGATACCCCTCTTTTCTTTTTGTCTGTGGTTGAATGATAGTGTTGGGTAAAGCTTCTCGACCAATATTTCGGAACTACTTCTTTGGTGAAGTGTGTTTCTTGTAGGAATATTATATTAGCTTTTATTCTCAAATACTGGGTCAGCGCCGTCCGTCTTTTAAGGTCTGTATTGAGGCCTCTAACATTATGCGAAACTAAACGAATGTCAGTTGTCATTACTTACTATTTGAAGTTTGGGGCTCTCATCCCCGGATCCGCCTCCACTTCCTCCATTGCAGATTTCTTTAGAACTTTCAAATAGGCACTTCCATTTCTAGGAATTTCGCTTAAGCAAGGCAAGTAACACAACAGAACAAAGACAAAAGCAAGAACAGTCAAGTTACAAAGTATTTTCAACATAATATCTTTGTGACAATGAGTGAAAACATAAAAAACAGTAAAAAACAGGTATCTCCTACATTTGGTAACTATATGTAGAAGTAAAACATAAAAAATGAAAAAACCTCTCAATCCCTCCCTCCTCCCCCCCTTTGTTCTATCCACTTTATGGGCGTTTGTATACTCCCACTGCTAAAAGGTTAACGTTGGGCAAAGAAAGTGTTCACGTTTACCTTGTTTCTTTTACAAACAGACCTGTCCCTAGGCCATCTGCCTCAGTAGATGGCCTTTGTAACCTTCATTTCTCTATCTCCAAAATTTGTATCTCCAGTATTGTCACAGTCAATTGACCTTTAAGTTGTGTATAAAGCAGGAACCTCATGTCTTGGTTTTCTTCTTTGTAACTTTTGTCCACCTCTGCTTTCATGGTTGAGTAGACCCAGATGATTGCTGAGCTGTGTCCTCCGTTTGCTTCATTTGCGGTAATTCCGGCGTCTCCAGATTCAATTGCTTGCAGATTGCTGGAATCTCTGCCGGCTCTCTAAGACTCATAGATCTGCCATTGTGCAGAATGTATAAATTGAAAGGGAATCCCCACCTATATCTGATTTGATGTTTTCTCAAGAGTGTGGTGAGAGGTCTCAGACCGCTTCTCCTCTGTAGCGTTTTGACACAGAGGTCTTGATAAAATTGGATTACTGATCCTTGGAATTTAAACGTAGGGTTCTTCCTCGCCGCTGCAAGCATTTCCTCCTTTTACTGAAATCTAAAGAATTTGACTACCACGTCTCTAGGTGGGACTTCTTCTTTTGGCTTGGGTCGCAATGCTCTGTGTGCTCTTTCTAATTGAAATTTCTCTTCATTTACCTCGCCTGTGATGGCTTGAAAGAGTTGATGTAAATAAATGCTCAATTTGTCTGCCACAACAGATTCCGGTATCCCTTTTAATCTGAGATTACATCTACGGCTTCTGTTCTCAAGATCTTCTAATTTATCTTGTATCTCAGCAACCTCTTGTTGTTGTGTTATAAGTTGTTGGTTAACACTTGTGAGCTCTTCTGTTACTGAAGTTTCAGCCTCCTCCAGAGCCGCTACTCTAGAGCCTAGTTCCGTAACATCTTGTTTTATTTCTGTCAGGCTGTTAGTCACAGTGCTTTGGAATGCATCAAATTTTTCCCAAAGTTTATTAAAGTTCTTGTCAATATCTCTTTTAGATACCAATGACCGGAGGTCAGCTTTGGTGGCAGGAATAGAGTCTTCCTCAGCGAACTGCGAGTCTGTTTCAGAGTCTATATCCTCTTCTGCGGCATTGCTAGTTGTTTCTATAACCTTTTCTCGTACAGGTTTAAAGAACATGGTAGCTGTTGGTGTTTTGAGTCCCTGAGAGGATTTAGTTTGTTTTCTTGCTGTCATGTCAGCCATTAAATTTTCGCCTCCTGAGAGAAAGAATAGTAGTTGTAAATTAGGTACACTAGTATATGTTTATTTTTATTCTATTGTTTTATTTGGTCCCACACATCACCAGTTGTACCTGCGATGTATGTCTACCTTGCACCCGCCTAGATGTCCATCTCTACTTGTTGATTATTAATTTAGCCTGGCGGTGTTTGTGGCAAACTAATAATTTTATTGCACTTTCCTTTGAGCTTTTTTTTTTTTTTTCCCCTGCACGTGACAGGTTACATGTATCTGTAGATATTTCAGTATGCCTTACAGTGGATTACATGTGCATCTATAGGACAGGCCTTATAGCATTTCAGTAGTAGGCTTTCAAGTTGTTAGCTGTATTAAAGCATGGCTCTGCCTATAGTGTATTAATATGATATGTTGTGTAGAGATTTTAACCTCAGTAGTTTAATTGTGTAACATTAGCAGCATGGTTGTCATCTCCCTCTGCACATATCTGCCATGTGTTAGTTTAAAACTTCTTCTTTCACTTAATTGTTAGCAAGTTCAAAGCCACAAGTAATTTCAAACTGAGCCATTCGTTTCTTATCTTCCCTTTGCCTTTGTAAGCCGTTATTGTCAGCTGTTTATATATGAGCTGTGGCTGCCAGACCTCAGAGTTTCTATGCAATCCGTCCCCCTCAAGAGGTTATTGTTCACAGCTGGCGGTATCTATTTTGCTTTAGTCGGCATTTCGCCGTTTACATTGATTACTCCTGTGCAGGGGCCATTTGTAGCCTTGTCAGTCAGGTTAAGAGCCGCTAATCCCTTCCACCACTTTTCAAACTATTTGTCCCCTAGTCAGTCCGGGAAAATGCCTCTTGTTTATATGACCGGGTAATACCTTCAATCCAGTGCTAATAGCGTGCCGCTATCATCTCTGACTCCTTAGCCGGGTTGCAGCGTCTCTCCTTTACTATGGCTGATAGACCTCGTGGTCAAGATGGCGGGCGGCTCTGTCTAATCTTTCCTGCTTGTCAGGTCCTGTAATGCCTGATTTCACCTCCGATCCGCTCCATGGGGGTTCACAACCCCTTCATTGTCACGTCTTTGCTTTTTTAGTTAGCTGCTTGCCCTTAAGAAATAGTTGTTTATGCAGTGCTCAACGGAGCTCTGATACTACACCACCATTTGCACTGAGCTCCAAGCTCCTCCTCCTCCTTCCCAATAATTTTGAGAGTTCATGTAAATTTATTTTCTTCTTCCCATAGAATTCCTGATTTTAATATTCACCAAATTTAAAGGGACATTCCAGCCAAAATTGAAATCCATATGGATGCATTTTAGTTTTATATAGAAGCAATTTTGTAATATACACGTATTAGCAAAAATGCTTTTAATAAAATCTATAGCTGTTTCAAATGTGTATTTAAGTATGCACTGTGCACCAGCATTTTATACACAGCACTTACTAAGACTACCTAAGATGCTTGTACCATCTGGTAATGACTCAATTTGTTAATTGCTAAAATGATACAAGAGAAACTGGTGATCTGAGCAGCTGCAGTATTTAAAATCCTTGCACACTGAGAATATCTAGTTATGCTTCGCATGCACGTGCAGAGAAAAAGGTTAACACTAAAACAGTGATAACCTTTACTAGAAGCATTTTTGACAATACATGTATATTGCAAATATCTTTCTATTCAAAGATGTAATTCATCTATGTGCATTTAAATTTTGACCGGAATGTCCCTTTAAGTTATGCTTATTTGGCACTATGGTGTTTGTCTGTTTAAACCTTATATTTTTGTTGGTTACTGAAACTGTTTCTCTCAGTGTATGCTCTGTAGGTATAAACCTGGGCTTTAGAAATTAATTAACATTCCATTTAATATTAATCTCTCCCTATGCAGTGGTTTTGCAGGTGATCTGAGGCATGTTGTAACACCTAGAAATACAGGGTAGTTAGTCTTCAAATGGCCAGCTCTTGTACCACTGATTAATCTTGATATTTTACCCAAAAGTGGCTATACCCATAATATAAAATGAACAATATCCCATGAAAGCAAAAGCTGCTAGCAATGGAAAACATTTCGAACAATTCCAGTTCGATATAAATATATATATTTCTTCAGATAAATACATTTCATAGGAAAGGATGTTATCCTTATGCCACATGTCAATATTTAAATATATTTCAATCTAAGTGCAGTGTCATACAGACATTTCAAGAGAGAGCGCTTTTCATGTCATCTTTTTGCAATTTAAGGGATATGATAAAGGGATAGAAAACACCAACAATGTTATTGTTTAAAAATATAGATTATCCCTTTATTTACCATTCCCCAGTTTTGCATATTCAGCACTGTTATAGAAATATACTTTTTACCTCTGTAATTATCTTGTATCTAAGCTTCTGCTGACTGACTTATCTTAGATCTTTTGACAGACTTGTATCTCTGGCAATTAGTGCTGACCCTTACATAACTTCACGTGCATGAGCACAATGTAATCTATATTAAATACATGAACTAACACCCTCTAGCTGTGAAAAAATGTCAAATGCATTCAGATTAGAGGCGGCTTTCAAGGGTTAAGAAATTAGCATATGAGCCTACCTAGGTTTTAGCTTTAAACTAAGAATACCAAGAGAAAAAAGCAATTTTGATGATAAAAGTAAATTAGAAAGTTGCTTAAAATTACACACCCTATCTGAATCATGAAAGTTTAATTTGGACTTTACTATCCCTTTAACTTTATTTGCAGATTATTATTTTTTATATCAATTTAATGATGATAAAAAAAGAAACAAATATATAGACATAAATTACCAACATGTATCCTAAAAGAATAAACAAAATCTTACATATCTAGAATTATTGAATTATTTTCATATACAGTTTCCCCTGTATTTATACTGGGTTGTAAGGAACTGCCTGATGTTTTCTTGTAAAAGACTTATATGACACAACATGTTTACTGATTATATTGATTATGTGAACACATTAGTGGCCTTGTTCAGCATATATAATATTCAGCTTTTCCCCTTAACAGAAGGTTCCCAGCAGGAAATCTGATATCTACATTAGGATAAACTTTGCAGTTAAAACTATGTTTCGCAGCAGACTTTTGTGACATGTAATTTCTAACCCTATGGTGATCTCACATTTAATATATTAGTAGTTTCTTTTGAATGATTTTCTAGTAAGAAAATTAATAATTATTTTATTATGAATTCAGCAGGTATTTTAGTCGGCTGATTTTCTCTGCTGGTTTCTATGGATTTTCATAACATTTTGAAAAGAACTTACATATTTGTAACTGTATAAAGAATATGCCTTCATTTTGTTTAACATATGCATTTTTAAATATATATATATATATATATATATATATATATATATATATATATATATATATATATATTACATTATAAATAATCTTCAGTTGTAATTATTTTATTATTTTAATGAATACATTTTCATAACTCTGTAATTAATTAATTAATGTTAGTTTAATTAAATGACAATCCATAAGTGAATATATAATGCTACAGTCAATTTAAACCACCATACAAAAAATAAATATATATTAAAAAAAAATAGATATTAAACCCACATTTTTTCTTTCGTGATTCAGATAGAGCATGCAATTTTAAGCGACTTTCTAATTTACTCATATTATCAATTTTTCTTCATTCTCTTGGAATCTTTATTTGAAAAAGCAGGAATGTAAGGGTAAGAGCTGGCCCATTTTTGGTTCAGCACCTGGTTAGCACTTGCTGATTGGTGGCTAAATGTTCCAACTTAGTTTCACCTGCAAAAATTGTGCAGAAACTCCATTCCCATGCATTCCTGCTGGACTTGACCCCTGCTAAAATGCCTCTTTACAAGACTACCTTCACACAAGAGTTCAATCCCTTTAGAACATTTTACCTGCAATTTTAATTGCATTGCAGATACCTTTAGAACATAGCTCTATTGTGATTATACTTTTGTCCCTCACAGTCTTTGATACTCTTACTGTCAGTTCCTTTCTCACCCCTCTCTGCCTCTCTTACATGCAGAGGCCTTTTTATTTTCCACACCATGACATAATAGACAAATATAGGGCCCCAATTATTAAGCTGAGAAACCAGCTTCGGGGACCCAGCATTTCAGGCTTGCCTGAATGTGCCTGAAATGCTAGTTAAGTCTAATCAGTCTTAAGACTGCTCCAACTTAAAGGGATAGTCTAGTCAAAATTAAACTTTCATGATTCTGATAGAGCATGCAATTTTTTTATTATTTTTTTTTTTTTTTTTAATTCTTTATTTATTATCCAACAGGTTATGCAAATTCATTTGAAGTTATGTTATCACAAGGAGACATGCAAAAAAAAGTATAAATCAAAAACATGCTACAGTACCCCACATGGTGCTTATAGTCAAATTCACTTTAAACAAGAAATCATATGTACCTACATACCTCTAACGATAAGCGTGCTTGAAAAAAAATCTAGGTTCATTAGGTTAAACTGACCCTTCCTGTTACGGGAGCTCAATTATCTCTCCACTCATTTATGTAATAACCTGTTGGGAAACGTTTTTATTTTCCCTTTAACTTAAAATACCAACATATAACAACTGACTCTAAATCTTAGCCTGCCCTTCTACTATCATAAACATTCTTTTCCTAATCGAGGTAGACTTGATTAGGGCAGAGCGAAAAAAAAAAAGGGGGGAAGGAAGGAAGGATAGGGAAAGGAGGGGGAATAGGAAGACTACCATATGCCAAGCAATACAATTTCTGAATTTCTGAACGGGTAAATTAGGTGGTCGATCTCACTCGGAGGAAAAGATTTAATAAAGACTGACCACTTCTTAAAAAATGAAATAACCTCACGTTCTTCGTTTAAGTTAGTATCCATCTGCTCAAGAATACATTGTTTTTTTAGACAATTTTTAACCTCTGGAATACTGGGGGCTGACCCTCCCTTCCATTTTTTTAAGAATTAAGTATCTGGCTGCTAGTATGGCCATATTAACGGTTTCAGTGTTGCCCTGCTGGTCTTCTGGGTCCTTCCAAAAAAATATTATATGCAATGCTTTTAATCTCAGGGAGGAAGTCCCTAGAATTTTATTAAGCCAATATTGTAACTTGGACCAAAATTGTTGCAACTTTGGGCACTCCCAAAACATATGTACGAGATTGGCCGAGGGGAGGGAACACTTAGGACAAGAGTTAAATTTCAGATTACCACACTGAGAACCCTTTTCTGGAGTAAAAAATATCATTAATAATAGTTTAATGTGTGATTTTCTCCATGTAGAGGAGAGGGTAACTCGTTTTGTTTCTGAAATTGAGAATTGAATAAAACTAATCTCTACGTAATCTTGCGATAATGCTGTAGCCCATTTAGTGGAGATCTTTTCCAGGTTAGAAGCACCCTTTATGGAACTCAAATCTTCATAACTAGTTGAGACTGAGACAAGACCAGTTTTAGCTAGGACAAGCCACTTCTCTATAATCCCCAGAGACCAGTTCCAACCACAAGTGCCTGCTATGTTAAGTGCATAGTGCCTTGCTTGTAGGTACGCAAAGAAATCTTTTTGAGGGAGATTAAATTCCTCTCTTAGTGAGCCAAAGGTTTTAATGCACATCCTTTCAAAGTCCAGCAATTGGGAAACCTTACTCAAACCTAACCTATTCCACCTCTGAAAGGGTTAAAATTTAAGTCCCGCTTGAAATTGAGGGTTACCTGATAGTGGCATAAATTTAGAGACCCTATGTTCTAAATCTAGAAGTTTACATACTTTCCACCAGGCTTGAAGCAGAATTTAGATTGTTCTCATCTTTTTCACCTCCCTTGGTAATTGACCAGAGTTACAGTGAATAATTGCTAGGGGTAAAAGTGGATATGTTACACTCCTCTCTAACTTATTGTTGGTGACATACTCTCTCTCAAAAACCAAGTCCATAATTAAACGCAGTAAAAAAACATAGTTGTAGAGCTTTAAATCTGGTAGAGCCAGCCCCACAAATTCTCTAGGGAGAGAGAGTTTAGCTAAAGAAATTCTGGGTTTTTTATTTTGCCATAGAAATTTTCTCAAGTAAGTATTAAATATTGACAAATCTTTTCCTTTTATGATCAATGGAGTGTTCTGTAAGACGTATAATATTTTAGGGAGACAAACCATTTTATATAAGGCTATGCGACCTGACAAAGAGAGGGGTAGATTCTGCAAGTTTTTCAGATTCTCCTTAACTCTGTTAAGTACCGGGAAGATATTAAGACTATACCAGTTATCTGGGTTAGGAGATATCACTATCCCTAGATATTTAAAAGATAGCATGCAATTTTAAGCAACTTTCTAGTTTACTCCTATTATCAATTTTACTTCATTCTCTTGGTATCTTTATTTGAAAAAGCAAGAATGTAACCTTAGGAACTAGCACCATTTTTGGTTCAGCACCTGGCTAGCGCTTGCTGATTGGTGGCTACATTTAGATACCAATAAACAAGCACTACCCAGGTGCTAAACCAAAAATGGGCCGTCTCTTAAGCTTACATTTAAATAAAGATACCAAGGGAACAAAGAAAAAATGATAATAGAAGTAAATAAGAAAGTTGCTTAAAATTGTATGCTCTATCTGAATCATGAAAGTTTAATTTCTTTAACATCTCTCTCTGATCTGATTGGAATGATTGGCAGTGTACAAGCAGGGGGCAGTAGCCGCTGCTTGTGTAATGTTAGATGTGGGTAGTGTATGCTGCCTACTCGCAGTGAGCCCAGACAGGTTCAAAGTAGCGAACCTTGTTTGTGCGGCCATTAATAAATGGGGCCGATAGTTTGATCCATCCTTGAATTGTCTAATTTTGTAATTTAATTGTTGTTTATTTATAGCTTACTAAGAATAAATAATAATAAGAAGTTACTTTCTGCTAAAAACAATGGCCACTATTCTATACTTATATTAGTTGACCTGTCTGCTGCCTTTGACACTGTTGACCATCCCATCCTCCTACGGACTCTCAGCTCCCTTGGGCTCTGTGACATTGCCCTCTCCTAGATCCACTCTTATCTCTCTAATAGGTCCTTTTCTGTCTCATTTGCTGGCGACTCATCCTCTCCATTGCCTCTGTCTGTTGGAGTAACTCAACGCTCTGTTCTAGGCCCTCTACTAGAATACTTCCTCACTGGGTAAACTTATTAGTAGCTATGGCTTCAACTATCACCTCTATGCTGATGATACTCAGATCTACCTATCCACCCCTGCACTCTCTCCTTCTGTCCTTTCCCACATCAGCGACTGCTTATCTGGTATTTATTCCTGGATGGCCTCTCACCACCTAAAAATCAACATGTCCAAGACTGAGCTTCTTCTAATCCCCCCAACTAATTGTTCTCCAGTTTCTAACTTTACTATCACTGTCGGTGACACCACTATCTCCCCATCACCCCAAGTCCGCTGCCTAGGAGTTACACTCAACTCCAATCTGTCCTTCATACCCCACATCCAATCACTCTCTTCATCCTGTTGCAACCACCTATGCAATATCTCCAAAATTTGTCCTTTTCTGAGTGCTGAAACTACTAAACAGCTAATCCATTCCCTAGTAATTTCCCGGCTTGACTACTGTAACAACCTACTAACTGGCCTTCCTCTCTCCCGCCTCTCCCCCTTTTAATCCATCCTAAATGCCTCTGCTAGGCTAATCCACCTCTCCCGACGCTCTGTATCTGTCACACCCCTCTGTGAGTCCCTTCACTGGCTCCCCATTCACAGCAGAATTAAATTCAAAATTCTCACTCTAACCTACAAAGCCCTTACCAATGCAGCCCCCCATACCTGTCCTCACTCATCAACAAATATACTCCAGCCCGTCCCCTAAGATCCAACAACGATCTACTACTTGCCTCTTCTACCATCACCTCCTCTCATGGTAGACTACAGGACTTCTCTCGTGCGGCACCAACCCTCTGGAACTCACTTCCTCGAGCTGTCAGACTTTCCCCCAACCTCTCCTCCTTTAAACACTCCCTAAAGATCTTCTTGTTCAGGGAAGCCTATCACCAAATCAGTAACTAATAAATTCCACTTGCCTAATAGTTGCCCTCATCTAACTCCACACTAATATCATTCCCACCTTTGCAGTCCCCACCTCCTGTTTCTCACCCTCCTACCGATTTAGATTGTAAGTTCCCATGGGAACAGGGCTCCCAATTCCTCCTGTATTTGTTTGTTAAATTTTGTCTGGTGTCTCATATTGTACTGTCCTTTTATCTTTGTTACCTATGAACAGCGCTGCGGAATCTGTTGGCGCTTTATTAATAAAGCATAATAATAATAATAATAATAATAATAATAATAATAATAATAATAATAATAATATTTATAGTTTACTAAGAATATGGTTGGAGACAGCTGTGTAATTAATTTATTTGATAAGTAAATGTTAAATTGATAACAAACATAAAACCGTTTACAGTATAATTGGTTTACATACTTGTAATGTGTGATTGCAACTGGCAAAAGTAGCTATTTCATATAACAAATACAGGTAAAATAGCTGTTTGCATACAATTAAATATACTCCAGCAGGTAAAATGTACCATTTTAAATTACAATGTCCCTTTAAATGGACAGACACAGTCAATGAGTCTGTGTTTAGTAGATTGAATATAGTAGTTTAATATTTGACAACAATTTGTGGTTGACGGAATAAACTTCCAAAGCAGATGGAATAAATACAATAAAAATATTTTAAGGTAATCCTAGAAAATCTGGGATATGCCAATGGATATTCTGAGGATTAATTAAACACCAGTTAGGAATATCAGCAGACTAGATAGGACTGCTGGTTCTTATCTGCTGATTCCCACTATGTTTTATGGCTATTATTGTTATTTATCAATAGCAATTTTAAACCCTTTGAGACTAAAAGAACAATTATTTATTTTATGATTGTCATTATTATTGTTCTTAGTGTTATGTATTAAATGCATACAGAAATAATGTGTGCAATATAATCATGGCTTGTATTGTTTCAGTTGCTGTATAAATTGTGCAACATTAACTATTCACAACATCCTTTGGAAAAGCACATGATCTTTAAATAAAGATAATGCTATGTTCTTAGAACTGACACCATTATTATTTTTATTACCCATCTGTTAAACCCAAGGATTACATGTGACAGGTTTTTTTTTCCCTTCAGAGTTCAGAAGTTTAGAAAAATGAACATTGTAATTTTATGTTAGTTCCAGAAGATGCAATTTCATATCCCATGACAGTCTCAGCCTAGTTTCTATCCTCTTTTTTTTAATATAATTTTTTTAAACATGATCATTTTAATGTTTAGTTTTTTATTAGTATGCTATTTCAGTTTGTTTCTGTAACATAAAAAATTACTCTTGTCCCATTTTAAAGGGATAGTCTAGTCCAAAATAAACTTTTATGATTCAGCTAGAGAATGCAATTTTAAACTATTTCCAGTTTAATTTTATCACCAATTTTGCTTTGTTCTCTTGGTATTCTTAGTTGAAAGCTAAACTAGGAGGTTCATATGCTAATTTTTAAGCCCTTGAAGGCCGCCTCTTCTCTCAGGGTATTTTGACAGTCTTTCACCACTAGAGGGTGTTAGTTCATGTGTGTAATATAGATAACACTGTGCTCATGCGATAGATGACCAGAAGGGGAGGAGCTACACAGCGGCAGTGTGCAGTAGAGCTCTGCAGTGGGAAAGAGAGCGCAAGTCCCCCCGAAAAAGTTACTGAGGAGATCGCTTGGCAAGTTGGCCTTTTGGCATTATTGGTGCCTGGTGCCCACAATGATGTGGGAAGCTTGACTATCTGTTTGGCGGTGAGAATCCCCGTCACAAGTGTTGGCGACATGACCCGTTGCCTGGGTCCTTTGTGGAGGTGCCGTGTGCTGGGTTGTGCAGACAGAACCTACCCAGTGCCTTTTCCTCAGATAAGCGCGACAGAGATAAGCACACACGTAATAGAGATGGACGGAAAGACCGGAGGTGAGTAGGGAAATGGAGAAAGGATGGTGAGGGCTGTGCCTAGATTACATACCCAGAGCAAGTGCCGAGTCTACAGGTGGATGTGGATGGGATTAGTGAACTGGCCTGGTAACAACATTTTGTGATTGTGGAAATTGCATGAAATCAAGTACAACCAGCCAAGCCACTAGGTGTGGGTAGCAGGAGACTTGCAAAAATTTTCAAAAGTAACTTAAAAGATCAACTGGGGCCAGCCCAAAAAGGCCTTGTTGTACTTAAGTTTTCCTCACTCCCTAAGGAAGAAACTATAATTAGCTATATTGAATAGCAGATTAATTCACAGAATAATACGGTGTACGTGTTGTGGGCCAAGTGCTTCAAAAGTAGGTAAAGACTTGGCCACTCTTCAAAGGAGAAGAAGTGGTATTGTATCTTTCTTGGTTGCTGCGTAGGGTAGGCAGAGCTGTGTGCCACAGAGAGGAAACAAAACAAAAAAAGAAGAGGATAATAAAGAGCCCATACAGGCTTTTTTGGGACAAAGTAAAGGCACATAGTGTAACATATGGAAATATTTCAGAAGGTTATAATTACGAAGAATAAAACCTTTAGGTTTGGGTCTGCACAAAAAATCATAAAGAGACTTATTTGCTTGGAAAACCTCGGCTATTTTGACTGTTTTTTTTTTTGTGTGTGGCTGAGTATTATATGAAATGGCTTAACATGCTTGGGAAGATATAAAAGAAGAATAGAGACTCTGCACATAATTGAACTATTATCTGTGGCTATATATTAGTTTGTTGCAGGTTATTATAATCTCCCTTTGTTTGCCTAGTAACTGTATATGCTGCTTAGACCTATAGTGAAGTGTTTTTGACAAAGGTACAAGAGCTCATAGGGGTATAGCCAAAAAGACGAAAGAGAGATAGAAGTTGTTGATCGTAGATGATATATGGTTATATAACAATCAATCAAAGGTTGGCTGACTGTGTAAAATTTGTAAGCTATAAGGTGTTCTAAAGATAAAAATTATTAGGTTTGGTGTATTACTTAGAATAAACTGGTTTACGGCATAGAGCTTTTTTCATATATTTTTTAAACATAAGGTTGAGGTATCAGCCTGCAGAAATCTGACTCAAAGAGATATGTGAAATTAGGTTTAATATATAAGGAAAGTAAATCTGTAAATACAATTGATTGGCCATAACATTGTAACAGAAATTTAGGTTGTGGTCCTTTCTCTTGAGGGGCAGTCTGTTAATAAGGATACTATCCAAGAGAGGGCACAGTGGCCAGCGAGTAAATAAAAAAACAAAGATAATCAAACGAATATTGTACATTTTATTCCCAGGACGGACATTGCCATTTAAATTTACACAATTCTTTCTTTATTTTATGCACTTATACACAAGAGTTGCAAGGGTTAAAAAAAAAAAAAAAATTAAAAAAGGGGGGGGGGGGAGGGGGAAGAAAGGGTAACATGGTACACAACATTTTTGTTTATACACTTATATCTCTTGACACTCACGGGCCATAAGGCCACAATCTTGAATTCACTTTTTACTATATAGACACTGATGGAAAGATTCGTGACTGTCAAAAATAAATCACTGGCAAAGAGAAGAAAAATACTAAAAGAAACAGTATGGATACTACAAATGAAAGTATAGCAGAGATAACAAACACGAGTATTCACGCCACAGAGTTGCAGAAACTGGTGAAACAAATTTCAGATATAATGGTACCACAGTTTAATCAAGTTAAGAAAGAAATATCAGAGTTATTTTTAGAAGTAAAACAATTCTCTACTAGACTATATGAGGCCGAAAATAGAATTTCGGAAGTAGAGGATGTCACTATTAGACATGATATAGTGATTAAGGAACAGGCTACTCAGCTACTCACATTGCAAAGTAAGATAGAAGAACTAGAAGACCGCGCAAGATGCAACAATGTAAGAATCATAGGACTTCCAGAATCCAAAGAGTTTCAAGACCTAATACACTTTACTGCAGTACAACTACCCCAGATATTAGAAATGCAAGTACCCATACAAGGCTTCCAGGTGGAAAGAGCGCATATAATAGGTAGTGTTAGAATGTATTCGTACGGTAGAGGTAAAGGTAGATCTGTTATTGTCAAGTATTTGAACTATAAGGACAAGGCAAATGTAATGAGATATTATAAACAAAAATCACCAGTGATGTTTGGGGATAAAGAGATATTACTTTTTCAAGATTTTCAGTAGAAACGTCCAAAAGAAGAAAGGAAATGGTACCTATGTGCACAAATTTAATTAAAATGGGGTTAAAAGCTGCAATTATACATTCAGCAAAGATTAAAATATTTAATGATCAGGGGAATATTCTGCTTAACAATCTTGAAGAAGCTACAATATTTGTGAATACAAGGCAAATTAAATAAGATATGATATTAGAAGTTATTTCCCTAGAGATATCAAGGGGAAGGATGTTTTGTTTCCAATTTAGGATGTACAGTAAGATTAAAATTAGAAACAACGGCCTCCAATTGAGTTTGGAGAAGGTAGCCCCCTTAGGGGGGAAGAGACTTTCAAAATGTATAGAATCTAAATTTATTGTTTATTTAAAAGTGTTGTATGTTGGGTTGTGGGTGTTTTTTTTCCCTCTCCCTTCTCCCCCTGTGCTTGCGTTTTTCCCTGTTGTGAGGTTTTTTCTTTAGTTAAGATGTTAGATCAAGTAACATTCTCATCTTGGAATGTGGGTGGAATAACATTCCTGTGGAAAAGGAAAAATATCTTAAAGCAACTTAAAAAATATTCTATGGATATAGCGATGTTACAAGAGACACATCTTAAAGCACTAGAGATTAGCAAATTGCAAACAGGGTGGGTTGGGGAAGTAATTGCAATACCTTGCTTAACTAGGAAAAAGGGAGTGGCAATATTATTGAATAAAGCACTAGAATATAACATTTTGTCAATAGACCTGGACATAGAAGGAAGATTTATAATATTACGGATTGAAATCCAGGGAAGGCTTTTGGTATTGTGTAACATATATGGTCCCAATAAGTTAGATAGAAGCTTCTGGGATGAAATACAAGTTAAGTTAATGGATTTTGGCTCAGAAAATATAATCCTGGCAGGCTATTTAAATATGGTGATGTATCCAACTTTAGATAGGTTAAAACCTTCCATAAATAGGAATAGTAAACAAGAAGCCAGATTACTCAAGAATTTTTGTAAAAGCCTTAGGCTTAAAGATATCTGGAGATTGCAGAATCCTGATAAAAGGTGTTTTACGTGTTTATCAAAAAGTCACAAAACAATGTCCAGAATTGATGCTTTTCTAGTGTCAGAAAACTTGTTGGGAGTAGAGATGCTAACAGATATTAAAGAGGTTATTTTATCCGATCATGCCATTATTACCCTTAACCTTCAATTCAGGTTAACAAAAAGAGATCCCTCAAAGTTTTTTTTCCCACTTACCTCTGTTCTTATGTCCAATTTAGAGAGTGGCTAAAAAGAAAATGGACTGATTTTTGTTTTTTTAATAGAGAATATGAAAGTAAATATGAAATATTTTGGGAATCTTTTAAAGCCGTTATTAGAGGGGAAATTAAAGCTTTTCTGGTTAAAAAACGAGAAATGCAACAAAAAGGATCTACAACTAGCAGGCCAGGTATGTAACTGTTATAATGCATATTTAAGTGACACATCAAGAGATTTATGGGAAAAATATATGGTGGCAAAACAAGGGAGAGAAATCTTCCTTATGCAGAAAGTAAGGCAGGAAGAACTCAGAACAAGAGCTTTTTTTTCCAGACATAGTGGAAGAGCAGGGAAATTTTTGGCAAATTTAGTGAAACTTAAAGGGACAGTCTACACCAAAATGTTTCTTATTTAAACGGATAGATAATTCCTTTATTACCCATTCCCCGTTTTTGCATAACCAACACTGTTATATTAATATGCTTTTTACCTCTGTGATTACCTTGTATCTAAGCCTATGCAGACAGCCTCCTTATCTAAGTGCCTTTGACAGACATGCAGTGTAGTCAATCAGTGAAGACTCCTAAATAACTTCACGGGAGTGAGCACAATGTTATCTATATGACACACAGTCTAACTGTGAAAAACTTTCAAAATGCTCCGAGCTAGGAGGCGGTTTTCAACTGTTTAGAAATCAGTTTGAGACTAGCTAGGTTTAGCTTTTCAAAAATACCACCAAGGGAACAAAGCAAATTTGATGATAAAAGTAAATTGGAAAATTGTTTAAAATTGCATGCCCTATCTGAATCATAAAAGTTTAGTTTTGACTTTACTGTCCCTTTAAGAAAAAAAGAAAATGTATAGATGCAATCAAAGTGGGACATGAGAGATCGGTTAATATTAACGTAATAAGCAAGCATATATTTGATTATTTCCAAAAAATATATACAGAAGGTAGTGTTAGTCAGGAAGTAAAAGATTCTTTCTGGGAAAAGATCAGACTACCTAAAATAGACAAAGAAGGCCTGGAAGATCTAAATAGTCTTATATGAAAGGAAGAAATAAAGAAAGCAATAAAAACAATGGCACTTAATAAAGTGCCGGGTCCTGACCAGATTCCAATAGAACTATATAAATTAATAGGTGAAGAAATAATTCCAACACTAGAAGGACTCTTTAATACTTTATATATTAAAAATAAGATGCAGTCTAAATATTTTACAGCATCATTAATCTCGTTAATATTTAAAAAAAGATAAGGATCTGGAGGAGATAAGCTCATACAGACCAATCTCGTTGTTAAACAACAACTACAAAATATTTATGAGTGTCATTGCACAAAGACTAAAGAAAGTAATGGGACCATTAATACACAACGACCAAGTGGGCTTTATGCCTAACAGAAGCTCAACTACCAATCTGAGGAAAGTACAACTAATGATAGATTATTATTGGAATCAAACTAAAAAAGGAAGCGGCAGGGAAAAAGCAGATATGGCGATCACATCAATAGATGCGGAAAAAGCTTTCGATATGATCACATGGGACCATTTATTTACAATAGAAAAATTCGTAATGACAGGTTCTTTTCTCAGATTGGTACAGCTGATCTATAAAGAACCGTAGGCTAGTGTTATAATTAATGGTAACAATACATCTAATTTCTTATTACAGAGGGGAACTAGGCAAGGGTGTCCATTGTCCCCTTATTTATTTAATCTAGTTATTGAGCCACTTGCCATTTATTTGAGAAAAGAAATTTAGGGTATTTGGCTAGGGAAAAGGAGAATCACCCTGCTTTTATATGCAGATGACCTATTGGTTTTTATGAAGGATACTAAGATAAATATCCCTATTTTAATATAGGCTTTGGAAAATGTCAGTATGTTTTCAGGGTATAAAGTAAATATGAATAAATCTGAGATTTTTGGGATCTACAAAATGAAAGACAGCTATAGGAACTCCCCTTTTAAAGAAGCAAATGATAAACTCAAATATTTAGGTATTGTTTTAGCTACAGACCCAAATAAATGGTATGTGCTAAACTATCCCCGAATATGGACAAAAATCTTTAAAGATATAGCAAACTGGGCTAAATTTCCATTATCCTTGAATGGTAAAATGTATTTAATTAAAATGGTGATATTCCCTAAGCTTTTGTACCTTTTAAAGAATTTACCTATCTTTATCAAACTTAGGGATCTCATAATGTTTAAACAAATGTGCTTGGAATTTCTATGGGGGGAATTTCTATGGGGGGAAAAAACGATCTGACTCTGTTAAGAAAGGAAGGAGGTATGGCCTTCCCAGACGTGGAAATTTATAACCTAGTATGTATGGGGAAAGTTGCACTTGCATGGTTAACAGAGACAGATTACTACGGGGTAACAGGATTGGAAGAACAGATAGTTAACCCATACTCTCTTAAGGCCCTACTACATTGTAAAGAGAATCTTCCAGAAAAAGTTAAGAAGTTAAGTACTATCCAAAATGTGATACTGTGATACTGGCTTGGTATAAACTAGCAAAACATTTAAAAATCAATCCTAGGTGGTCAAGGTATTTGACAATAGCCTGGAATCCCAATGTTGTACCTGCAATAAACTCAAATATATTTCATAAGTGGAAACTGAAGGGATTGATATTTGTAGAACAATTAAGAGATAAAGAGATTAAATACTGTAAATCCTTTCAGGAGATAAAAAGTGAGTTTGGAAAACCAAACAAGGATTTTTTTGCTACAAATAAGACACTTCTTTAATGAAATAATTACGGATAAGTCAGAAGATAGTACGTGGGACAGACTGAAATCAGTGTTAAACATCTATAAACAAGGAAATTATTTTAAAAAAAAAAAACAATTAAAAAATTTCAAGGGTCAGTAAGAATAGGAATAATAGCAGCAAAATGGCTATATCCAGTAGAAAGAATACAAAAAAGTTTTGATTTAGTTGATAAAGCAACATTATCTATTGCGTGGAGAGAATCCCATAATAAAATGATTAACAGAGTACTACTCCAGCTTTGAAGGCTAAATGGGATAAATCAATGGATAATAAATGTGCTAAATGTAGTCTACTACTAGCGGATATAGTTAATTGTTTATGGAGTTGTCCAAAAAATTCAAGAATTTTGGCATAAGGTAAACTTATGTCTAATTAAAATCAATAAGAGGGTGATCAATCTAGAAATAGAAGACATTTTCTTCTTGTGTCAAGCCCCTAGAATACATGTTAACCCCAAATTTGTGAATATGGTAGTGTTAATAGGGAGGTCCTTAATTCTGAAGCATTGGAAGTCTAAAAAGAGCCCAAATATGTCAAAGTGTATCAATAAAATTAAAGGACAACTGATAGTAGAACAATATGATACTGCTATCAAGTCAGAATCACAGATAAAGAAATTTTTCAGTAAATGGAAAAAATGCATTCAGTCTTTCCCAGAGGAAGAACAATTACATTTAATTTACCCCTTTAGAGACTCAGAAGTGTTGAGGAGTGCAATCGCAAGAAATGAATTCCCAAGTTTTGTGGAAAATAATTACTTTTACCTAGGTTAGAGTCTGGTGCAATAGGGGAGAGGGGAGGGGGAGTTATTCTCCCCCTTTTTTTTCCTTTTTGCAATTGTATGTCTTTATTTTAACATTTAAAGCAAGCAAAATAAAAATAGCAACATATGTATATGCTTTGTATGAAAATGTAATGCCATAATCCTGTAAACTTCATTTTGTTTGATTAAAGTTGGTTAAAAAAAAGAAAACACTGTGCTCATGCACATGGAGTTCCAGTGAACCAGCTCAGATTGGCTAAAATGGATGTCTGTCAAAAGAACTGAAATAAGGGGGCAGTTTGCAGAGGCTTAGATACAAGATAATCACAGAGGTAAAAAGTGTATTTATATAACTGTGTTGGTTATGCAAAACTGGGGAATGGGTAATAAAGGGATTATCTATATTTTTAAACAATAACATTTCTGGTGTAGACTGTCCCTTTAAAGACATATTTGCAAAACATATTGGTGTGTAACCTATTTACCTCATTTATATAGCAAGCAACCAAAAGTGAATATTATAGCTATATTGCATACAAACACAAGCAAGCAACAATAGAGGTGGCCAAGTGCATCGTCTTTGCAATGGCATACAAGCAGCTAAGTCACAATATAAAGCTATACAGCAAGTTTTACAGCTGTAACACAAGCAATTAAAAAGAAAACACATTTTCAAAATGTTAGCATTTTTCAAGATGACTGAAACACCATATGACCAATACTTTCAAAACAAAAAGATGTAATTCTAGATAACAATATATGGTTATACAGCAAATTTCACAGCTTTAACATAAGCGGTTGCAAAGAAAATACATTTTCAAAATGTTTGCATAAAACAATATGGCTGCCAGAGCTTGTTACCAATTCCTTAAATATGAACAACTCTCACTCTAGGTCACAATATAAGGGTATACAGCAAGTTTCACAGTTCTAGCATAAGCTGTTGCAGAGAAAATAGATTTTCAAAATGTTTGCATAAAATAAGATGGCTGCCAGATTATATGATATACCGCCTCCATATTATGCACAATAGTCCTCACCATAGATATAAATAAACATGGCAAAAATAAAGCATTTTTGTAAAGCATTTTTTGTTGTATTATTAATTTAAAAATATTGTTAAAGGGCCACTGTAAGTAAATATTTTCTATGCCTGTTACTAACTAACTACCCCAAATACGCTTTTTATCAATAGCATTTCATTAACATATCTCTACCGTATATCAGAAATCTTGCCTGCAAATTTAATTGTTTTCCAAACCCACTCAGTGGGTATCCTTTGCTCTGTACCAATCCGTTTACAATACCTAGGTTTCAAAATGGCGCTTTAAACCAGTGATGTGCGGTGACTTCAGAGGCTGGTGAGGCAGTGTCTAGGAATCGGATACGCCTTCATTCTTTAGATATCCTTTGTTGAAGAAATAGCAATTGCACATGGGCGAGCCAATATCTATATGCAGCCACCATTCAGTATCTACTGAGCATATTTAGATATGATTTTCAACAAAGGATATCTGATTTTCTTCATTCTTTTGATATCATTTGTTGAAAAGCATATCTAAATATGCTTATAAGCTATCGAGCATATTTAGATATGAATTTCAACAAAGGATATCTGATTTCCTTCATTCTTTTGATATCCTTTGTGGACAAGCATATCTAAATATGCTCAATAGCTACTGAGCATATTTAGATATGCTTTTCAACAAAGGATATCAAAAGAGTGAAGGAAATCAGATATCCTTTGTTGAAATTCATATCTAAATATGCTCAGTAGCTACAGAGCATATTTAGATATGTTTTTCAAAGGATATGTGTGTGTGTGTAGTGTATATCTGCATGTGTATGTATATGTGTGTAATTGTATACAGGGAGTGCAGAATTATTAGGCAAATGAGTATTTTTACCACATCATCCTCTTTATGCATGTTGTCTTACTCCAAGCTGTATAGGCTCGAAAGCCTACTACCAATTAAGCATATTAGGTGATGTGCATCTCTGTAATGAGAAGGGGTGTGGTCTAATGACATCAACACCCTATATCAGGTGTGCATAATTATTAGGCAACTTCCTTTCCTTTGGCAAAATGGGTCAAAAGAAGGACTTGACAGGCTCAGAAAAGTCAAAAATAGTGAGATATCTTGCAGAGGGATGCAGCACTCTTAAAATTGCAAAGCTTCTGAAGCGTGATCATCGAACAATCAAGCGTTTCATTCAAAATAGTCAACAGGGTCGCAAGAAGCGTGTGGAAAAACCAAGGCGCAAAATAACTGCCCATGAACTGAGAAAAGTCAAGCGTGCAGCTGCCAAGATGCCACTTGCCACCAGTTTGGCCATATTTCAGAGCTGCAACATCACTGGAGTGCCCAAAAGCACAAGGTGTGCAATACTCAGAGACATGGCCAAGGTAAGAAAGGCTGAAAGACGACCACCACTGAACAAGACACACAAGATGAAACGTCAAGACTGGGCCAAGAAATATTCCAAGACTGATTTTTCTAAGGTTTTATGGACTGATGAAATGAGAGTGAGTCTTGATGGGCCAGATGGATGGGCCCGTGGCTGGATTGGTAAAGGGCAGAGAGCTCCAGTCCAACTCAGACGCCAGCAAGGTGGAGGTGGAGTACTGGTTTGGGCTGGTATCATCAAAGATGAGCTTGTGGGGCCTTTTCGGGTTGAGGATGGAGTCAAGCTCAACTCCCAGTCCTACTGCCAGTTTCTGGAAGACACCTTCTTCAAGCAGTGGTACAGGAAGAAGTCTGCATCCTTCAAGAAAAACATGATTTTCATGCAGGACAATGCTCCATCACACGCGTCCAAGTACTCCACAGCGTGGCTGGCAAGAAAGGGTATAAAAGAAGAAAATCTAATGACATGGCCTCCTTGTTCACCTGATCTGAACTCCATTGAGAACCTGTGGTCCATCATCAAATGTGAGATTTACAAGGAGGGAAAACAGTACACCTCTCTGAACAGTGTCTGGGAGGCTGTGGTTGCTGCTGCACGCAATGCTGATGATGAACAGATCAAAACACTGACAGAATCCATGGATGGCAGGCTTTTGAGTGTCCTTGCAAAGAAAGGTGGCTATATTTGTCACTGATTTGTTTTTGTTTTGTTTTTGAATGTCAGAAATGTATATTTGTGAATGTTGAGATGTTATATTGGTTTCACTGGTAAAAATAAATAATTGAAATGGGCATATATTTGTTTTTTGTTAAGTTGCCTAATAATTATGCACAGTAATAGTCACCTGCACACACAGATATCCCCCTAAAATATCTAAAACTAAAAACAAACTAAAAACTACTTCCAAAAATATTCAGCTTTGATATTAATTAGTTTTTTGGGTTCATTGAGAACATGGTTGTTGTTCAATAATAAAATTAATCCTCAAAAATACAACTTGCCTAATAATTCTGCACTCCCTGTACATGTGTGTGTGTTTAGTGTATATCTGCTTGTGTATGTATATGTGTGTAATTGTATACATGTGTGTGTTTAGTGTATATCTGCATGTGTATGTATATGTGTGTAATTGTATACATGTGTGTGTTTAGTGTATATCTGCATGTGTATGTATATGTGTGTATACATGTGTGTGTTTAGTGTATATCTGCATGTGTATGTATATGTGTGTATACATTTGTGTGTGTTTTTGCCTTTACAACAACACAAGTACATTAGTTATCATAATATCTAGTTGCAAGTTCAACACATACAAACCAAAATAATGTAACATGTCTATCTATTGTACGTTGTATTATTTCTATCTAGAAATAAATCTCACCTCCATCTTAGCAAAAAGAAGAAAAAGAAAAAAGAGAAAACTTTGTGGCCCTTTGAGACAGAAGTTTGGACACCCCACAATCTACAAGAACACAAGTGTGTGTGTTATAAATAATATCAACTAACTAACTTCATCAAGTGCCGCCAGCCGCCACCTACCTAAAAAAAAGAATGTGATTCAATAGATTGGCAGCCTCAGTCACTCACTATAAGTCAGACTCAGAGTCACACAAAGCTCACTCCCAATAGCCCCCACTCTTCATTTAACCAGGTATATTTTTCACAATTGAGCAGTGACAGCCATTTTACCCCATGGCTGCTAGTAACATAAAAATCAACATTTTGTCTCTCTGCAGTCTGCACTCTGCACCACAAATGAACAGCAGTTTGACCCCCTTGACTGCCACTTATTTACTTCTGCTCCATATTTGTAATGCAGTGATGCATATGAGATATTTTACATTAATTAAACCTATGGACTTTAAAAAACTGGACAAATAAATAACTAGTATCAATAATTTCCACTACATATTGCCTATTATTTAAATACACCTCTCCTCATTTACATCTTGCCTTCCCTAGGTAGAACAAAAAATTGACTTGCAAATTTTTGGATATGGACAGTTGGACACCATTGATAATTGGGGGTATTTCAGTAATTATTGGGGTTCTTAGCAGCCCCAAGATCCCTCTTGAGCTGACTCAATAGGTGAGAGGTTACATAAAATAGGTGACTTGATTTAATAATAATTATTACTAGTAGTAGTAGTAAATAACCAAAAACAGGCTACAGCTTTTATAGTGACTGAGACGACAAGGAAGTTGGTTTCTTATTCAAGCTGTTTCTTATTCGGGAAATTCTGTTTCTTATTCATGGAAGTTGGTTTCTTATTCAATTTTTTTGTCAGACTGCTTTAAATTTACTTTAAAATAAAAAAATAGGTTTTATTAAAATAATAATATGATTCATATAATGTAGTTACACAGAGGTGGAATCTCTTTATATAACAATTAGATATACAAACTTGAAAAAAGGGCATACGTTGGCACCACTACAAATATTACTATTTTGAATAAATAACATATTTTCAAAGGGTTAATAACCATTCGGCCACTGATTTCACTATGATTTTACACAGGGTAGATCCCATTCCCCCTCCATGTCATTCAATTGTTTTTAGCCTGGCCCAATGGTGTTTTTGCCACAGAAATTGATGCCAACACTGGCATAGGTGACATAATTCTCATTTTTGAATAAGTAACAGATATTTTCAAAGGGTTAATAACCATTGGGCCACTGATTTCACTATGAATTTATACAGGGTAGATCCCCCTCCATGTCATGCAATTGTTTTTAGCCTGGCCCAATGGTGTTTTGGGCACAGAAATTGATGCCAACACTGGCATAGGTGACATAATTCTCATTTTTGAATAAGTAACAGATATTTTCAAAGGGTTAATAACCATTGGGCCACTGATTTCACTTTGAATATATACAGGGCAGATCCTCTTCCATGTCATGCAATTGTTTTTTAGCCTGGCCCAATGGTGTTTTGGGCACAGAAATTGATGCCAACCCTGGCATAGGTGACATAATTCTCATTTTTGAATAAGTAACCAATATTTTCAAAGGGTTAATGACCATTGGGCCAGGCTAAAAACAATAGCATGGCATGGAGGGGGATCTACCCTGTAGATATTCATAGTGAAATCAGTGGCCCAATGGTTATTAACCCTTTGAAAATATCTGTTACTTATTCAAAATTGAGAATTATGTCACCTATGCCAGGATTGGCATCAATTTCTGTGCCCAAAACACCATTGGGCCAGGCTAAAAACAATTGCATGGCATGGAGGGGGATCTACCCTGTATATATTCATAGTGAAATCAGTGGCCCAATGGTTATTAACCCTTTGAAAATATATGTTATTTATTCAAAATAGTAATATTTGTAGTGGTGCCAACGTATGCCCTTTTTTCAAGTTTGTATATCTGTTATATAAAGAGATTCCACCTCTGTGTAACTACATTTATATGAATCATATTATTATTTTAATAAAACCTATTTTTTTATTTTTAAAAAAATTGAATAAGAAACCAACTTCCATGAATAAGAAACAGAATTTCACGAATAAGAAACAGCTTGAATAAGAAACCAACTTCCTTGTCGTGTGACTGAGCCTGCTGGGGCCCTGGGCCATCTTTTCTTTTCTTTTAGGCGGCACTAAGTTGAAGTTAGATAACTTGAGTTGAACTTGTCAACTTGATATACATTTATTACAACGAACTTGCAGCCTCGCTGCCTCTATAGTCAAGGGAAGTGACTTGAGTCACTTGACTATCTTGGCAGCGAGGCTGCAAGTTCGTTGTAATAAATGTATAAGTTCAACTTCAACTCACGTTATCTAACTTCAACTTAGTGCCGCACTGCCGCCTAAAATAAAAGATTGGCCCAGGGCCCCAGCAGGCTCAGGAGGACAGGAGTCACTATAAAAGGCTGAGGCCCGCCACCGCCACTGACAGTCTGACACATATCTAAATCAATCTAATAGTAATCACAATTATTATATCACAATACATAGTCGATTCGAACTTCGAAGTTAAAACAGTCACTGTCACACAACAACAACAGAAGAAGACAGTGAGTCAGTCAACCTGAACCCCAACCCCGCCACCACTGACCTACCTAAAAAGATGCGCCGCCGCCAAATATAGATAACAAGTACAACAAGACAAGTTGAAGTAGTCTTCTACGCTCCGGTTGCATGCAGAGGCGTAACTAGAAACCACAGGGCCCAGGTGCAAGAATCTAAGAAGGGCCCCTCACCCCCCCCCCACCCAAAAAAGTGAGTTTTAAACATATATTATTATTTTTTTTTAACATTTATTACAGAAAAAAATGTGAATCAGATCACGTCTGCAAAAGGAGGTACCCTGTGCGAACTGTCTGTGAGATGGTCTGACCCCCCCTATTACTGTATATAGTGACACTGTTTAACCCACCAGTACTGTATATAGTGAGTCAGTGACACAGTCTGTAATCTGCCGGTGAGATGGCTGGCCTGACCCTACCAGCCCCAGTACTTTATGTCACAAACTACTGTGGTCACTTTATAGTCCTGCCCCCCCATACTGTATATAGTGGTACTGTATAGTGACACTGTTTACCCCCTCCCCTCATGCTGTAGTAACAAGGTCTGTAATTTGATGGTTCCACAAACAAACACAATTGCGACCTCAGCACCCCCTGTAGCTTTGCCCCTGGACAGACAATAAGCACTGTGATATTACTGTGACACTGGCACCAATTAGCTCAGACAATAAGCATTGTGATATTACTGTGACACTGGTACAAATTATCTGAGACAGATAATAAGCACTGTGATATTAATGTGACACTGGCACCAATTAGCTCAGACAATAAGCACTGTGATATTACTGTGACAGTAATATCACAGTGCTTATTGTCTCAGATAATTGGTGCCAGTGTCACAGTAATATCACAGTGCTTATTGTCTGAGATGCTTGGTGCCAGTGTCACAGTAATATCACAGTGCTTATTGTCTGAGATAATTGGTGCCAGTGTCACAATAATATCACAGTGCTTATTGTCTGAGATAATTGGTGCCAGTGTCACAATAATATCACAGTGTTTATTGTCTGAGATAATTGGTGCCAGTGTCACAGTAATATCACAGTGCTTTTTGTCTGAGATGCTTGGTGCCAGTGTCACAGTAATA